>NC_084492.1:28009760-28649760 GCF_030035675.1 Rhineura floridana | reverse complement strand
AAGCTTCAGTGAAGTAATACTGACAACAGTTGTATATTTTTATTTCGAATCAGCTCAACTGACTTTAGTCCTTTTGGAACTGAGATCTCTTGTAGGTAAATATGCATTTTCCCCCTAGGGATATTGGGATTTTTAAAAAATGAACTTTGCTGCTTTTAATTTTGCTGTATTTTCTATTTCTTTGACATGAAAAAGGCAGAAGTGAGGGTTGCTAATGAATGTAGTAATTAACATTTATGCGACACTTTCCTTGAAGGGTTCTAAGTGCTTACCTCAATCTTTACTCTAACTTGTAATATAGGCCAGTATTAGCCCCATATTGCAGAGGGTGGGATGCGGTGGCTGGGTTTGAGGCTTAGATAGAATAGCTTGCCAAAGACCACCGAGGAAATTCAGGGCAGAGGAAAGATTTGAACTGGTGACTTCATTTCCTCTACAGGGGTCTGCCTTAGATCCTGGAAGAGGGAATCTCTTCTGTCAGATACGTACCTCAAAAACACGACGGCTCTCATATCCTTTTCACTGCAGTTTTTATTTGTTTAGAAAGTTATTTAGGTTGTTTTTTAAAAAAAAATATGGCAAAAAACAAATCTAGCCATAATGGAATGATCTCCAAGCAACTCTTAAAGGCTTTTGGGGGTAGGATGATAAAGACGTTACAGTTTAGTGCTACGGTAATTAAAAATACGTTTTCTTTTTCTTTTTTTTTAAAGCCCTGAATTCTGGTTTATAAAAATAGATGGCGAACATACGGCACAACATAAAAATCCATGTGGTACAGAGAAGGGAAAAGGGAAAAATAATAAAAAAGTGGAAACCGCTTTAGTCCAAAACAGATGTGCAAAAGAAAATTCCTCAGTGGGGTTTTTTTGGTATTTTTATTTTGTGTCATATATATATATATGTATGTATGTATGTATGTGTGCGTGTGTGTGTGTACGGGGGAGATATTTTTGGTTCCTGCTAGGCTTCTTTGCAGCAAAGCTCCTTTCTAGAATTTACTTTCCTTTATTAGAGTTGCAACTCAGGCTTTGTGTGGGCCCCTGGGGGTTTTGGCGAGCCGCTGGCAATTTCTCTCAGACACCCAATTACCCCTGACGTCAATGCCGTCTCTCCCATCTCCCTTGGGTGCCCACATTTTTTCCTTTGTAACACTAATAGCTGACTAGCTAAGTGCCTGTTATTTCCTTGGCAGAAGATTTGATTGTGTTTTGGGCCGGATACTAAATCCAAAAACTATGTAAAAATGTCAATAGGTGAGTGCACATTGATTTCGGTTAGTCACAGTGATATCTGAGCCCCTTTGGGGTCTCTGTCTGGGGAAGTATTTTACAAGAAAGATAATATAACAGAAAATTACTGGAGCTGCACAGGTCTCTAGTGGGTTTCTTAGAGGCCTGCTAAGTTTCTGTAGAACCAACAAATGCTTTATTAATCTAAATTTGTGGTTTTGTTCTTTTATTCTCTTCAGAAGGTTTGAGTTTTAATGATGAAGCTCCAATGGAGAGGACTTGGAATGTGCTGGCCTGCTCTTTGGCTCACTAGTGGGAGAACCCTTACTGAGTAATGAACTCCCAGTGGATTGTGGGAGTAATACAGCACTGTTTCCGTGCCTAGTTCCCAGGGACTGCCGAGCAGCCGTTTGGCCTGTTTCTTGCCAGGCAGAGGTCTGTGTGAGCAGATAAAGTGGAGGGAGCGAGGGACTCTCTGACAGCTGTGCTGGGCCAGCACTGACTGGGAGCGGCTGATAAGGGCCCAGCAAGGAGAGAGAACCAGCAGCTTTGCTCCACCAGAAATCTGACAGGATAACACAACTGGCAAAGAAAAGTTAAACACAACTGGTTTGGAGGAGGTGGGGTGTGCGGAGGGGGAGAGAACTGTTCTGAAAGATAATGGTAATTGATTGAATCAAAGTAGCACAGCAGCAGTCCTGGGGTATTTCTCTTCTCTCCCTGTGCCCCCCCCATCCCTTCTCCTTGCAATTAATTTTTCCCCTCCCTTGATTTTTCCAAACCGAAGTATCCTAGGAGCTCAGGTTGCAATGTGCCTATGCTGCTCTCGAAGATAATAAGCACATGCCCTCTTCGGCTTTCAAAGGGGAAACTCGGGCCAAGAAAAAGTACATTTAAACAAACAGCAAAAAGAATACTCCTTAAAGTTAAAGTGTCTCTCACTTCTAGGTTCACAATTTGATTTTTTTGAATAGAAAAGAAGGAAAAATATCTTTGCTAGGAAGTGGGGATACAAATAAGTCAATAGAGGGATGCCTGCACCAGTGCCCTTTGTCTAACTTAATTTTATTTCGGCTCATTGTTAACATTATTTTATTTATATGATGTTGTCAGTGTCCATGGTGTTTTTAATAATAGCGTAAGCAAATGAGAGGTGTCTGCCCCAAAGAGTTTACAGACCTGATTTAGGCTGCAGTCCTAACCATACTCACTAGGGAATAAGCCCCACTGAACCCTGTAGGATTTACTTCTCAGGAAACATGTATGGATAAGGTTAGTCAGTTAGCTGGAATTGGGAGGAAGCAAGGATGTAAGAGATGAGTGCAAGAAAATGCAGGCATATGTTTTTTGGCTCCGGGCCAAAACAAACATAAAAGATCTGCAATTAGATCCACTTACTTTTTTCTTCTTTTTTACTTCAAAGCAGCTTTAGGAGGGGAGAGTGGCTCACATTTTGATTGGAACAACGGTACTGTTGGAGGGTTTAGCTCTTTCCCCTATGTGTCATGTCCCCAGTTTAAATTGCTACCCCCTTTCAAAGACAGATGCTATTGGAGGTCGCTGATTCCTTCTTGTTGTTGTTATGTGCCTACAAGTCAATTACGACTTATGGCAACACTACGAATCAGCGACCTCCAAGAGCATCTGTCATGAACCACCCTGTTCAGATCTTGTAAGTTCAGGTCTGTGGCTTTCTTTATGGAATCAATCCATTTCTTGTTTGCCCTTCCTCTTTTTCTACTCCCTTCTGTTTTTCCCAGCATTATTGTCTTTTCTAGTGAATCATGTCTTCTCATTATGTGTAAAAGTATGATAACCTCAGTTGCATCATTTTAGCTTCTAGTGATAGTTCTGGTTTAATTTGTTCTAACGCCCAATTATTTGTCTTTTTCACGGTCCATGGTATGGGCAAAGCTCTCCTCCAACACCACATTTCAAATGAGTTGATTTTTCTCTTACCTGCTTTTTTCACTGTCCAACTTTCACATCTATACATATAGATTGGGAATACCATGGTCTGAATGATCCTGACTTTAGTGTTCAGTGATGCATCTTTGCATTTGATGACCTTTTCTAATTCTCTCAGGGCTGGATCCATGGACCAGATCCTGATAAGGATCTGCCTAATGGGCCATATTTGACAGGTAGGAGATATCAAGTAATTGGATGCTCTGCAGTCCTGAAGATGGAACTTCAAAGCACCTCACAGATAGCAAGGCACTGCTATGCATGATGTCACATGTAGGGCAGGTGGGTGTGGCTTACCAAAAATAGTCTCGCAGACCAGAGGTTCCCTAACTCTGCCTTAGAATGTAGAGCCTATGAGATATTTGTCCTCCTGGGGATAATAGTGTCTCATAACAAGACTACCCAACAGAGGAAGAACCACTAGGGACATTTGAGTAATTTGATCATTGTCAGTTCTGAAGCAAACTGACCTGATCCACACCTCCTGGAATAACGTGTAGATTGGAACATACCTACACATCAGATTGCTCATTATTTATTTATTTATTTATTTAATTTATTTATGTTGTTTATATCTCACCCTTTCTCCCAGTAGGAGCCCAGGGTGGCAAACAAAAGCACTATAAACACTTTAAAACATCATAAAAACAGACTTCTCCCCCAGTGGTGCTGCTCTGATCTAATTGATCAGAGCACGAATTGTGTGTTTATGTGTGTGGGAGATAGAGACTGCTTAATGAAATCCATAAGCCCCTCCTCTGACTCAGCTCAACCCCCCCCCCCCGGTGAATAGCTGGGGAGGCTGTGATTGGGTTCTCTTTGCGCCTTTCCCCCTGTAATTCAAGCACTGAATTGGACCCCTCTTGATTGCATCAGAGCAAAAAGCAAACACCCAACTACTACTAAAGGTTAGGTTATATGATAATAATGTTCTTGTGCCTTATCCTAAGAACATAAAAATAGCCCTACTGGATCAGGCCAAAGGCCTGTCTACTCCAGGGTCCTGACTCCTGTCTCACACAGTGGCCAACTATTTATTCATTTTTTTGGTAGGGGGCCTCTCAAGATCTGTCTGTATGTGGTGTTCTGTGGATCAGTTCACAGTTACATTTTCCTTCCAGGTATTTACTGAAGTACATCCTCCAGTGATTCTCCTCTACCCCCTTTTTAATAGTGGGTTTTCAGCATAAGGTAATGTAAATTATTTGGGCCTTTCTATTGAACTCATTTTTGGCTTTCTCTTTGAATTTCCTGACTATTTGAAGCCTGATTGATTCCTTATGCCAGCCTTCTTTGCCAGAGGATTTGAAGGTGCTCCAGTCTTTTAAGGTGCTTGCTCCCCTCTTATTATTTCCAACTGATTCTGTGACTGTATCCCCAGTTGTCTCCCCAGTGTGGTTTCTGTTTTCTTCTCAGTCTTTGGCACTGCTCTGTATTTATTTCCTTAGTCTCCTCTTGCCAAATGCAATCATCCATCGGAAGTCAGACATTAGGAATTGGTTTTCATGTGTTACCTGGAGAGGATCTCAAATGGTCTTGTCTGTTTGGGGCTGAGTCCAGAAGAGAGCTAATTTTCAATCAAAGCACTCTTTGAGACCAATTAGGGGGGAGCAGCTATCCCTCTCCCTCAGATGCCAAGGCTTGTTCCAACAAAGCTTTGGTGGCTTTGATGAAAGCTTTCTTGGGCCAGATTTCCATTTAAGAGATGCTTGCATATCTTGAACTAAGGATACCAACTTATTTCGTTTAAGTGTAATACCGCAAATACGGGCTTCTGGTCGGTTTCAAGCCTGCTCCAAAAGCTTTGTCAATTTCATTCTCGGTGGGAAGGAAAGGGAGAAGGGGGGGGGACATGTTTCTTGCTTTTTTGGAGAAATAAGTGCAATTGCCTGTATCAATAAAGGCAGAAAAGCATACATTCATTTAAGTGTAATATTGCAAATGCAAACAAGAAAAGGGCTTCTGGTCAGTTTCAAGCCTGCTCCTGAAAGCTTTGTCAATTTCATTCTCTGTGGGAAGGCAGGCGTGCAACTGACCAGCAGCTTTCCTTCCCAGGCCAGAACTCTTTTACAGCCATATTGTGCTTCGTTGCAAAGGGGGAGAGGAGCATATGTAATTTTTTTGCTGACCAATTGGTTGATAGGGGGAGGTTTTAGAGGCAGAGCTTGGAAAAAGCAAAAAGAAAATGTAGGGGGTCTTACCGCTGCGTGTGCGGGTGCAAAAAATTTTTTTTTTAATTGGGAAAGAGCGAACTAAAAGGCAAAGTGAGGACTATCAGATGACAAACCGAATATGGAAACCGTGGATTATCCCGCTTCGTTTGGATAAGCCCTAAGACTCAGGTGGAGAAAAACAAGGCAAAGAAAGCAGTTTGATTCTCTAACTTCCCTTTGATTGATCTTCATTTTCTTATTTTTAAGGTCAATAACCTATGCTACATACGAACTTTTTTTTCTTCCTTGAAAGTAAGCGCGGTTGCTCCTCAGATCCAGATCAGGGCTGCATGGAAAGGAGATTTAATTTTTCCCTCTCCAGCTGCAGCAACAGTTAAAAACAAAACAAAACTCAACTCTTGATAGTACCATTTGGGGGCATTAAAAGAATACTGCTACTTGCCAGACTCGGTGTCTGTGTGATTCAGGAGGGTTGTGTATAGGGTGGGAAGGATTAAACTCCCCCCCCCAACCTTGAGCTGCAGGCCCAGTCTGGATCACCCCCCTACACACACTTATTTTTGAGTAAGAAAGAAATTACATGCTCTGTGTGTGTGTGTTCTGTCCACAGTAATGTATAGTTTGACCCTTATGCCTGCTTTTTCATTGTACCTTTGATCTAATTTGTTTTTCTCTCCATGTCTTCATTAAACCGAACATTTTGTGTGGCATCTTTTCAATGGGCAATCACATTTTATTATATACAGGTCTAACAGTCAATGATTGTTCTTAACGCTTTACAGGTTAACTAAATTTCTAAAACAGGGATTTTTTTAAAACAAACAAAGCACCTCTTAACAAATGGAAACTGTGTGTGTGTGTGTGTGTGTGTGCTGTTGTTGAAAAGTTTTAACCTGAATATTTGATTTTCAGTGTGTGTGTGTTTTAAGGACATAGTAAAACATTAGCCATAACTGGTTGTGCCTAAAAAAGAAAGAGTGTGTGTGTGTGTGTGTGTGTGTGTGTGTGTGTGGAGGGTTTGGATTGGGGAGAATGGTAGATGTTTGAAGTTTAATAATGCTTCTACTTAAGCTCTGTCCCAGAACAATCCTTTTTTCTGCTGCTGAGCTTGAACAGCCAGTCGCCATGTTTGATGTGCTGCCCCATGGAGCAGTGTCCTATGTGAATTCACAGGATTTCTTCCCCCTCCTCCGCCTGCCCAACCCAGGAGGCCTAGAAATAAAGCGTAGCCTCAGGTAGTCAGATTTCTCCTTCCTAAAGATGTTCCCGAGGCACTGCCTGGAGCAGTCTTCCTGAAATTGTTTCAGGCAATTGCTGTGGACAACTATTTCCATCATTGGTGTGTTCGCCACCCCCTCCGCATCAATCTGCTCCCTCTCTGCCTATCCACCCACCCACCTACCTTTCTCCTCTTCCTGGCATAAGGGGAGGGGAGCTTTCAGAATGGAGGAATTCCTATTTTTCTTTCACAACGTAAATTAAAATAAGCAAAACCAGTTTGTAGGGAGCAGATGCAGGCTGAAACTGGGAGCCCACAGCCAGACAAAACCCAGCGGCCTTCAAAACTTTTTCTCCCCCCCCTCACCCTACCCTCCCTCTTCTTTTTCGCCACATGACTTGAAGGATGTGGACAGTAATTAAAGGACCCCCCCGAGTTCCTCATTTTCTGTGCCTGCTTCTTTGATCTGGTTTGTGTCGGCTAGCTATTTTCATTGTTCATGCCTCTTTCTTTTATTCGCAACCAGTTCCTTTGATGTGAGAAATGATGATCTTTAATTCCAAAATAAAGATAGAGGAGGGCGTGTGTGTGCGTGTGTGTGGAAGAAAGATATATAGCTTTAATGGCCACAGTTAATTTTTCTATTTATGTACATGCAGTCACAGATAGGAACAAAAAAGGGGGACAGTGGACAAAATTTGAGCACCAAAAGTGAGAGCTGAGGATGCCGCAAGTCTTAACTCTTTTGTGAACTCTCGGAAGGGAGCTGCTAGTGGCCTCACTGTCCTTTCCCCCTGTTAAGCATCTCAGATATTTCTTAAAACTTTTTTTTTTAAAGTGAGGCTTATCACTATGTGTAATCTGGAGGGAGTTTGCCCTAATTGTTCCCACATGAGAGAGCCAATGTGCTGGAAAAGAACAGCGCCGTTCATTCTGACTGGCTTCACTTGGCAGGCGCAGTGGGAGTGTAACAGTACTGTTTATTAGTGTATGTTAATAAACTTATAAGGGATCGACTGCAGGTGGTAGCTTTAAGGAAATGTTAACTCAGGTAGGTTAGATAGCAACGTGGAGGCCATTAGTAAAAATGAAGAAGGGCAGAAGGGTGGAGGCTCCTGCCCTCAATAGCCACCAAGTGACATTTAGTTCTCTGCAGGCCCTTGTCCTTAACATCCAGAATGGTGTGCGTGTTTAAAACTGTGCTGGAGCATAGGCCTCAGTTCTCTTGGTCCTAGTGGGACTGGAAGAAATTGCATCCCCCACCTCACCCTCTAGTTTTCCATTGGGCCATTGGGGGCCATCAGTTCCCCTGGGCGAGGGCAGGTGGTGTTTGCACAGACTTCTTTCTTGGGTGTGTGTGTGTGCTGTCAAGGGGAGGGCAGCCTAAAACAGCTGCCGGTGTGTGTGTGTTCCCTTGGAGCGCTATCCACAGAAAGTTGCCCCGGGGATGCTACGAGTTAGTGCATTTCCCATCTGCCTTGGCAACACCCCGTCCCTGAGGGCCTTGAGAACAATGGATATCCACTTTTCCAGCCCTTGAATGTGTTAAAAGTTGACAAGGGATTTGTGGTGTTGGGGCTAAGGAAAATAAATAAATCTGTGCACAATTTGCAGGATTCATTTGCAATTAAATACAGCAAAATTAAATACAACTTTGGAACTGTGGGTGCTAAATGCCATCTACTAAGGGGGGGGGGAGCCAGTGGCTGAGATCCAGCAGTAAGCAAATTCACCTGAGATGTTTTTAAGACTCTCTCTCTCTCTTCCTCCCCCCCCACCCCAGCCATTACTTTTAAAATATCTTGCGTTCAATATCTTTTTTTTTCTCTTTAGAAGGAACAGGTGACTGGTGCAAGAAACTATGCCAAGTTTACATTGAAAAACCTTCACCAAGCTGGTGGCCTCAAAACTACTAGGTTGGCAAAGGCTGACATAGAATTTCCCCTTTAGCAATCCTTGCAAAACAAACAAAAACCCTTCTGCCTGCTTTTTAGGCAGGGTTTCAAAAAGAGGCTTTGGGTTTGGTGTGAGAATGAGGTCCCTCAAATTTCCATAATTGCAGTTTTTAAGCATCACTTTCTCTCAAATTCGGCCCTTAGCCCCAGACTCTGTAATGTCTGACAAAATTGGAGGGGGGGGTAGAGTGGGGTGAGAGGTTGGTGCTTTTCAGCTTTTTCATCAAGTAGGGCTGGCAAAGATTCCTGTCTGAAATCCTGGAGATCTGCTTCCAGTCAGTGTACTGACCATGTGGCTCTGCTGAGCTAGACAGACCAACAGTCTGACTTGAAACCTGGCAGTTTCAAAAGTTCTTAAATTTTGTCTTGCTTTGTGTGAGATAGGAAGAATAAATGGGCACCTCCATAGTGTGTTGGATCCCATTCTCCCTTTACTCTGCAGAAAGATGGAGACTGGATAAACAAAGACAAAATAAACGCTCCATATGAATGGGTTTTATTGTAATGCTTATTAGGAAAACACCTTTTCCAGCATTGGGGTTGGGATCATTGGCCATCTGCTGGGAGCCCCATTCCAGGAGGCTAGTAGAGGACTGAGTGCCAATTTATTTATTTTAATTTTAATTATTATTACATTTCTATCCCATCTTTCCTCCCAGGAGCTCAACATGGCGTACAAACATGGTTCTTTCCCTCCCGATTTTATCGTTACAACAGCCTTATGAAGTAGGTTAGGCTGAGAGACAGTGACTGGCCCAAGGTCACCAAGCAAACTTCATGGCCGAGTGGGGATTTGAACCCTGGTCTCCCAGGTCCTAGTCTGACAATGTAACCACTAGGCTACACTGGCTCTCAATCCCTGGAGACTTCTTGCTCCACTCCTCCTCCTCCTTGCCATTCCTACCTACCTACTTCCCCGACTCATGTGCAGAAATAAGCAAATGGGTAGCGACCACAGAGCCCCAATCTGTGTGCCCCCCCTACCCATGCTGCTTTTACACCTTTAATGAACTGCAAGAGATCCGATCAAGATCTGCTGTTGTAATATTGGCCCTGAAAGCACATTTACGTAGAAACCATGTCTGGTATTTGGATCAGAGCTGGAACACAACAGAAATAAGGGTACACTTACATGGAATGCCATGCCACGTTCTTCCTTTGTGGGCTGTGTCACCATCATCAGCTCACTCCATGTATGTTAACAGCAGATATGTGCGATCCACAACAAAATGTTGCAGTGGGTTCCTAGGTGTGTTTGTCTAAGCTGTAGCCATTGGAAAGCTAAGTGTATCCTTTGTTTCCTTCTTCCTCTTCATCACTTCCCTCTGGCTTGTCACTCAGCTGCCTTTCTCATTTCCCCCATCCTTGCTCTGCGTGTGTATGTCTTTCCTTTGGGCTTTTCTTTGCTTCCACTCACTCTACAGTGCTGGATCCTTCTCCCTATGATGCCCACTGGCCCTGAGAGCGGCACCTATCTGCTCTTCTCAGGTAACTGCCTTGCCGTCTGGCTTGTTGCACGGTTCATTCTGCCTGCACATTTGACCCTTTCTTGGTCAAATTTTGACCCCCTTTTTTGGCGGGTGGGGAAGGTTCTTTTAAAATCTCATGTCTTTCCACATATTGCAAGGTTGTTTTAGGTATGTGGAAGACTTTGGCTGCATTCAGACATCAAGCTTATTGCGTTAGTTTAATGGATTAAAATGGTAGTGTTTCTGCCCCGATTTCAAAAATTCCTTTCGCGCTGCAGTACCTGTTGCATTCAGGAACTGTGACTTCTTCTGCCAATGTACTGGCATCTCGCTCAAACGTCTTTCACACTGCTGCAGCAAACAGGGTCTTGTTTTTGCCCCTCACCCATTATACATACAGAAAGAGGTGCACAGATGTGAATGGGAGTTTTTCTAACATCTTCCATTTCTTTTCTGAATCGCCAGCATTTGCCAGATAATGCAGAGTGCCATCATTATAAAGGGATTTTGTAATCTTTCACCTGCAGTTAATATATTTGTTTCAATTATTGATCAAGGTTTTTAGCTCCCATGGGTTTTTGCAGACCTGTTCTGTGTTCCAAGAACAAAGTCAAATGCGCAGGCTCTCATGTAGCTATGTACAACCTGCAATACTTGTTACTTTCTTGTGTGTGTGTGTATGTATTACAGTGAGTATCTGCACACTTAAATCTGCTCTTATAGGCAACTGCACATTACTAACAAACACATGTATAACAGGCTTGATGCCGCTTTTAATAAAGTTGCTTTGGAAGGGATCAGTTTTGAGGTGGGCAAATGCAAGGAGAGTGTGTAACCCTTACTATTTCCCTGCTGCCTCTTCTCTTGTCCATCTTCCCACCCCCAGCTGGTTTACTCTTGCAGGTTGAGGTTCCAAACGTGTGGTTGCAACTCTGTGTGTGGTAGGAAGGGAAGCAGCTTGGAGAGGAATGATTTGGAGTTGAGAAGTGATCGCCCATTGTGCCAAATTCTCCCCCCCCAGGTGCATTTCTATCTACCTATATAATATTTTTGTAAGCCCTGAATGCCTTGTGCTGCAGTTCACTTGGCCGCAGACGAGTGGCACTGTGAACTACAGCGTGACCCTACTGTGCTGGGCTCAAGGCTGGAGGGGAGGCAAGAGAGTGGGTGGTGGCAGCTGGCAGCCCAGCCATGCTGAGCTCAAGGCTGGGGGGGGGAGGAGGAAGGCGAGTAGGCGACAGGGTGGCTGACCAGCTGAGCCACTTCGTGAGAGGCCTTGGTGTCCCTACCATGAGGTCTCCATTTCCTCCAGGCCATGTGGTGATGGGGGGAAGGAAGGAGGGCAGGTGAGACCGGATGGGGAGCAGGGGGAGGGGGAGGTATCTTGGTGACCTGGAGGAAGTACCTAGGTGACCTGGGGTGGGGCAGTGGTTGGTGTGCAAAGTGTACAGGGGCAGAGCCCCTAGTCTTCACATATTAATGAAATCAGCGTTGGAGCAGTCTTGTACATGGTTGCACATATTGTGTGATCCAAACTACACTTGTGGCAGAGGTCTATGGATACCTCTCCGTCTCTTTACATTTTTTTTTGCAAATAGCAACAGTAGCAGAGCAGCAATCCAGATGAAGACTGTGGAAGGTGTGGTGGTGGTTGAGGTTAACCCTTTCCCCTTACGCTGGTATCCTGGTGAAAATCATGACCCCCTGCTGTTGTTTGCCCCAATTGCATAGATATACAAACACCTTTTAAATCTGCAGTAATGTGCAGTGATCTTGAATGTTTTTTTAAAAAAATTGATGAGAGCTTTTAAAATGCTTTTGACTGTGTCATAAGAATGGCAGCTAGTTTTGAGTACTCTGGTATGAAATGCCTAGATCTTCTTTTTAAAAGGGTATTTTGTCCCTTTAAAACACCTGCAAAATGTTTTGTGACAGACAGATAAAGAGAGATTATATAATATCCTGACGGATAGATACAGCTATGTAAATGGAGGGTCATGTAATACCAGTTTAAGAGCAGAGGACTCTAACATTCTGTGCAAAAATTCCAAGAAAGCCTATGATGGCAATATACCATTTTGATACGGTTTTGATTGCAGTTGGGGGATGTGCATTATCCCACATGTGGTGTCTTCTATTGCAGTCTTGAGTGATGGGTGGGAAGGGGTGGGTGGCAAACAGATTGCCTTCATCTGACTTGGTATGGAGAGACGGGAGCCACAGCACACCAGTTGCTGAGGAGCACAAGTAGGGGGAATTCTGCTGCGCTCAGGTCTCACTTCTGGGCTTCCCACCAGGACTGTGGAGTCGGAAGCAATTTTGGGTGGAGTCGGAGTCAAAGGTCTGGCATGCCAACTCCACAGCTCTGCTTCCCACTGGGGCATCTGGTTGGCCATTGTGAGGACAGGATGCTGGACTAGATGGACCGTTGACCTGATCCAGCCAGGCTCTACTTGTGTGTCTAGGAGAGTGCTTAAAGGATCCAGCCACATGGATAGCACCAACGCCACATTCACTGCATACATTTATTACACTATTATTCCACTTAAACAGTCATGGCTGCCCCCAAAGAATCCTGGGAAGTATAGCTTGTGAAGGGTGCTGAGAGTTTCTCACAGAGCTATAATTCCCAGAGATGTCTGGGAAGAAGGACTGACTGTTAAACCACTTTGGGAATTGTAGCTCTGTGAGGCTGAGCTGAGTCGAGGCTTTATGTTAGTGCCACTCTGGGTTGCTTATAAGGTCTCCCCTGCCCCCTGGTGGAAGTGGATGTTTTATTGATTGATTGATTAAATTTTGATGGTAGCTTTTAACACTTTTGTATGTTTTTAAACCAGCTTGTAAGTCACCTAGAGACTGCCCTGTTAGGCAACTAAAATAAATAATAAATAATGTATTATATTTACTACATTTTAATCCTACCCATCTTCCAAGGAGCACATCTTTCACCCCCACTGCATTTTATGTCACAACTTTCCTGTGAGGCAGGATGGACTGATTTAAATCAAGGCAATATAAATTACTGATTTAAATCATGTGTTAAATCACAGACAGAAACCCTTGATTTAAATCGAATTTGTCACTTATAGTTCTTCACATATTTCTTAAACAATGGTGCAAATCTGATTACAAAAACATGTTAATTTACAACAGTGTAGCATTTTACAAGGAAGGTACACCTTGTGTTGTTGTTTAGATTACTTGATGTTTATTAATTTAGGAAATAATACATAATTTTGTCTGTGTCAAGCTGCAAATGCAGTGGCCGTACGTTAGGAATGGTAAGAACTAAATCACAAATGCAATAGCACTTGTATTTTATTAAACTAAAGCTTAAATGTTACATAAATGTTTTAATATTGCAGTTGCAGCAGTCTTCTGGGTTGCTGGCTGATGGCTGTTCTTAAATTCTTGCTTTTAACTTCCAAATTTTATTAACTCTTAACAGATAAGTCATCACAACAGTAAACAAACATTGCCCTTAAAATGTTTACAAGTAGATTTCATTTTCCCCATTCCCACTGAAACAGAAAGATGAGTTTTCCTGCTTTTTTGCCCAGGGAAGGAATTTCGCCAAAATATTCGCAGATAGGATCTCCCTTACACCCAGAAGCTGTGACAATTCTGTGGCAAAAATTTGGGGAATGTAGGAACTGGAAGCTGTGTCTGTATTAGGTCTACCCTTTTTTTCTTTCCAGTCCTCTCCACTGTTCCTTTCTACTCTGCTTCCAGCTGTCTCTGACCTAATTCCTTTGCCATGTGTGGCCCCGCTCCACCACCACATGTGTTCAGAACAATGGCGATCCGATTCTCATCCAGCACATGTAACTTTAGTCAGTGAAACAAAAGCTGAAAGTCCAGAACTTCTAAGAAGCAAGAGTATGTAGTTAGGCAAGGCAGAGCCAAATTCATGGAATCAAAAACTGAAATGAATGCCTATGTTTGATTGGTAAGTACTCAATGTGTGTGTGAGTGTGATAGAGCCGTTAATTAATTTTTATTGGACAGAAAGTGTAGGCTTAGCATGTTTGTAATAAGACTGAATTGAATGAGAGAGGAATTTACTATTTTGTTAATGATTTTTTTTAAAAAAAATCAACAATCTAATTTAAAATTTAAAAAATCCAATTGCTATAAAAATCCATTTTTTTAAAGCACAGATTTTTACCCACCCTGCTGTGAGGTAGGTTAGGCTGAGAGAAAGTGAGAGCATGTGACTGGACCAAGAACACCTGGTAAGTTTTAAGGCTGAGTGGAGGATTTGAACTCAGGTCTCCTGAGTCTGAGTCAAATACCACTAGAGCACACTAGCTCTCATTTGTGTCGCACTGATGATGCACTAGGTTTGCATCACCCCCTTCCAGCATTTCCCCACTGCTTCCCGCATTAAGATGCTGAGTCACTGGTTGCCTATCCTTATGTTAAAGCGCCTATACTGCCTTGGTATTTCTCTGGTTTCTCCTTTTTTAGAACATCCATCCCCCCACAAAATTAGGCAGCAACTGATTGCTGCAATAACACATTTTTGTAATGGCTGTGTTGTGGGGAATAATCAAAACCCATGAAGCTTGACTCATGTCTCCATGTGTGGGTGAGCTCACATATCAAGGTTAGTTGGGAAAGGCAATCGCTTCTTATTCCCAGAGGAGGGAGGGGCAGATGGAGCCGAGACTTTTCCGTTTCCCCTAATCTGGCACCTTGAGGTCCAGCTGTGCTTGCTCGAGGCTAGAGAAGGAAGGAAGGATGATGGACGGATAGCTGTAAGTCACTAGAATCCATGATGTACCTATTGGATACATGTGTGGGCTTTACGCATAAGCAGCAGTGATGCCAAATCATGTAGGAATGACTGTCAAAAATTGTGTTTATAGTCTGGACTTATCTTCTGCTGTGATTTGGTTAGATGACTGGGTATTTGAGCAACCCTTGCTAGTGCCGTTCTGGCTATGGAGCCGTCACTATCCACATTATTTCCTACTCTTATAAATTGACTGTAAAATCTGTTTACCCAGTGAAACGCCACAGAGCCAGGAAGCAGCTCTAATGGGCTCTGTAGCATTGGTTTCCTGTTAATTTACACCAATTTGGCTTCACTGAGTCTTTCCATTGAATTGAGTGGAATTTATTTTTGATTTTGCAGGAGTGTTGGTAAGAAGAATTGCGACAAGTTAACAGTTCAGCTCTTTGAATACTTTGTTTCCTTGTGAGCTTGTGTTTTCTTTGGGTCTAGATAGAATTGTTTCCTGTAGCGCAAATGGGAGTTCTGGGTTTTTGTTTTTTTAAAAATATTTAAAAAAAAAAACGCTAACAATTCAACAAAACTGAGATCTGTATTATCACCTTTTGTTAACTTTGTCTAGTTTTATCAGCTTCCATTATTTCCCTTGTTTTGCATAATTTATTCATCTTGAATTTTCAGGGAATTTGGAGTCTCCCTCCCCCCGAAAACCTTGGAGTAACTAATGGAAAGAAGGGAATGAGGCTGGGAACAAAGGGAGGCAGAAATTAAGTAGTCCTGGGGGCTGTAGCTCAGTGGTAAAGCACATGCTTGCCATGCAAAAGGCCCAAAGTTCAGTTCTTGGTATCTCCAGGTAGGACATGGACCTCTGTAGAGAGGTACTACCAGATGGCGTAGACCAGGAAGGTAGGATCTGTGGTCTTTTGGATGTTGTTGAACTCCAGCTCCCATCAGCACCAGCCACCATGGACAGCGGTCAAGGACGATGCGAGTTATAGTACAGCAACATTTGGAAGACCACAGGTTTCCCATCTCTGGGTACAAACAGAACTGAGCCGGATGGGCCAGTGGCATGACTGCAGTGGTATGAAGGCAGCTTCTTACCTTACTAAAAAGGGACAAAGAGTGATGCAATTAATGAAAGCCATATTTAGCCACTGGGAAACACTGCCTAGTATTGGGTACTCTGAGGCTTGCACTAGGAACTTTCTGGCCTAGGATGGGACTGAGCCACAGTGAATTATCAAGCATCAGAGTCCTTTTCAGACACCAAAGAGAATCAGGGTATGCATAGAGCAACATCAGCCCCTTTGGTTAGCGGGCAGTATGGAGCCTCTGGATTGGTGAAGTCTGGTGTAAATGCTAGGAACGTGGCTATCTGCCCTGCCTGGTCAAAGTCATATTACCTTCTGTTCTGTTAAAAAAAGGAGCTTCTTTTTTAAAAATTAATTAGAAATCAGAGGAGTAAGAGAATCGAAATCTGCTTTAGTTGGAGGTTTTGCTCAATGCTGGAATTCTCTTTAATAAGCTGAAACATTCCAGGGCTGCCTCAGTTAGCGGTTGGGTGCAGAAGCTTTACTCAGGGGGTAGACATCTTAATGCGCCTGTAATTATCATGTAATTATTTTGTAATGTGGGTTCAGAATTTTTGCATATGTGGCATTCTTTCACGAAACTTGAAAATAGTAGTAACGAAAGGAGAGAGAGAGAAAGTTTTGATTCATTAGGCCCATGATCTTGGCATTTCACTTTTTCAAAAGAGGCAGCTCCTTTCTTCCCATCTACCAGTTTTCAGTCCCAGCCTCTTTTATATATACACAAATATTTTGAAACACTTTCATGGCAAGTAGCTTGAAGGTAAATAGAATAATTTAATCCTGTTTCATTGAATATTTATCAGTTTCCTTGTTGGTAAAACTACCTTTCAACACAAGTGTCAAGTGGGTTGCAATTATCATCAAAGCTGGTAAGGTACAAATAACTGTGTCTTGTCTGTGAAAACTAGGCACGTTTGTGTTGTAAAGGGGAAAATCTGGAGTAAATGAGGCTCTTTTTACGCGCTAATGCATGCTTTCTGTCTCTGCCATTTGAGTTTTTAGAAATGGAACTCAAAAGGCTTCCACTGACAAGGGGAAATTCCAGATTGGGGGAATAAATTACTCTGGTTGTGTCCTTGGATATAAATTACAACTATCAGCCAAGGAAATGTTATTAGCTAATTCAACCACTTGGAATTTGTTTTTTATTCATTCATTCATTCATTCATTCATTCATTCATTCATTCATTCATACATACATACATACATACATACATACATACCTTGTCTTTTGACTCAAATGATCTTGAGGCGTCTTGCAATAAAGCAAAAACAAAAAAACACCACAAAACACCACAACAAATTAAAAAATATTTCTAGACCACCCTTCATCCTTAAGGGATACCAGGATAGTGTAAAATAAGCATGGATACGGTGAAGTATGTCACAAAAATACAGTATCATAAAACAAATAAGATAAGCAATCTTCATAAAGAATTAGAGGCAACTGAAAACAATCAAATCAGTCTAAAATTAACCAGCTTCAAAACTATCAACTTATTTGTATTTATTTATGCTTCGAGAAAGTAAGCTGCATCTTACCTGCTGCAGGATGGTACACAGGAGGCTGCTTTAGACCAGGTCGGATCAAGATGCCATTAATAAGCTGTTTGGGACTGAAATACTAGTTCCCCTTTATTCAGCACTGGTTAGGCATCTTGAGTACCGTGTTTACTTCTGGACACTGCACTTCAAGAAGGATGCAGACAAACTGGAACTGGTTCAGAGGAGGGCAACAAGGATGATGAGGGAACTAGAAACAAAGCCCAATGAGGAGACTGAAAGAACTGGGCATGTTTAGCCTGGAGAAGAGAAGACGAGGGGAGATGTGATCACATCCTTCAAGTACTTGAAAGGTTGCCACGCAGAGGAGGGCAAGGATCTTTTCTCGATCTCCTCAGAGTACAGGATGTGGAGTAATGGGATCAAGTTATAGGAAGCCAGATTTCAGCTGAACATCAGGAAAAACTTCTTAATTGTTAGAGCAGTATGACAATGGAACCATTGACCTAGGGAGGTGGTGGGCTTTCCAGGAACCAATGACCTAGGGAGGTGGTGGGCTTTCCAACACTGGAGTCATTGAAGAGGCAGCTGGACAGTCACCTGTAAGGTATGCTTTAAGTTGGATTCCTGCATTGTTCAGGGAGTTGAACTCAATGGCCCCTTCCAACTTTACTCTTTTGTGATTCTATGATTCTGTGAACTTTCTTGTAGATTTAGGGGTTTTGTGACGACAAGACTGGGCTGCTTTTCTTTATGGCCCTGGTCAGCAGTTAGATTTCCTAGAAGGACACTTGAAAAACCCAATGAGAGTTGGTGGACCAGCATTTCAACCCTGCTGTTCCTTTCCAGCACAGTCTGTCATTACGTTCTGTTGCCATAGGTTCCACTCTGTCTATACTTCTTTTATCTTTAGCCTGGTGTTTAGTGGGGTGGAGTTGGGAGAGCTGCCCCTTTTTAGATACATACATTTGGGCTAGGGTCATCTAGTTACTGGCATCTGTTCTATGGGATCTCTGTCGACTTTACACTCTCAGAAACAAGTGAAATATAAATGTACTCCAATGTATATTAGGTTTGCAAAAAATGTATTTTTAATGGAAGACAATAGTTTAATGGTGCTATTCCTCATGGCACAAAGAGCATGCTAATGTTTCTTTTGAAGTTTTCATTCTTCAGCTTCTAGAAATGTAGGATTTATTTTCTCTGCTGATTATAGATCTGTCTTGGAAACAGGAGAACTTAATTTTGGATTCTTTCATACTTTGTGGAGTTATGTCCCATGTGGCAGAAAAAAAAGCAGGCTTGGAGAAGGTGCTTAAAATTTTTCAGACTGCCTGCTCTCCAAGTAGCAAGAATCCTTGCCTTTTTTCTTAGTGGCACCTTTGTATATTTCTGTAGATGGGTTCTGAGGAACTGTGGAATCTTAGCATTGATTTTTTTTTTAAAGAAGCATATTCTTTAGAGACTGTTCTTGTATTTGTATATAAAAAGTATCCCAATAAAAAAGGTGTTTTTTGGGGTGATGGTGGTGAGTGAGTGGATTTTATTATGGGAAATCTCTTTGAGAACAAGACCTCAGATTTTATGCTTCATGCCTCCTGTCTCTTAAGCATTTGTGCCTAGATAATTACAATCCACGCTCTTCGGGCTGGGATGCAGACAGCCTTTAAGGCTCTTCCATGCATGTTTCTGATTTCCCTTGCATTGAACACTGCTGTGATGTATATCCTGATGTTCAAGAGCAGCCTTTCGTGGGGGGCACAAGGGATGGGGGTGTGTGTGTGTGGGAATCAAGTCTGCTGTGCATGCCATGGATCTTGGCCTAAATTCACAAAATCCTCCAGAACTTATCTAAGTGCCAGGTTTGGTATAAATTAAAGTTAAACTCAGAAGACCTTGATTTGCTTCTCAGCCAGGAAAAAAATTAATAAAATAAAAATCCGGTGTGGCTTTTGAGCTTCATTCCCTCTTCTGTAAAAATTGGAACATTAATAATCTACTTCACAGGAAGGTTGTGAGTAAAAGAGAGCTAAGAATGGCAAAGCACTCTGTGGAAGCTAATAACTGTAGTAAAAGACCCACCATGATAATTGCATCTATTTAATTGCTACAGATAATCCCTTCTTACTAGGTGCAGTGGTAGGTGCATTCTTGGGAACGGAATAATTTCAACAACGTTACTTGACCATAGTTGGAAGGGCTGCCTCCAGGTTTGCCCTCAGCATAGTTGGCAGCAGTGGGGAACAGCCATAGCTCAGTGGCTGAGCATCCACCTTTCATACAATAGGGATGGCTCCAAGCTCTTGTCCAGTGCTCATCAGAGTGCCAGAAAAGGTGGAGGTGTCCAGGAAAGGCATCAATAGTAGCCCCTGCTTGTTAACTGCCCAAGAATGCTGGATGCTGATGCTGGCTCTGGTTGCACAGTACAGTGTATGTTAAAACAGAGAGACTGAACCAGGAAGGTTTCCGTTCAAATTTAGTCTCTGCCATCAACTCAGTGTGCGTGTGCATGTGTGTGAGAAGAACCTTAACCACTTAGAAACTATTTTAGACATGTAAGTGGTGTATAAATAAATAAATGTTTATAGTCTAGTTCAGCCTTTCCCAACCAGTGTGCCTCCAGATGTTGTTGGACCACAACTCCCATCAGCCTCACCCATTGGCTGGGCAGATTTCAGGCATGTGGGATTTTTGTTTTCTTACTAGAATCCTCAGCTGTAGTCAAGTGCAAAAAAGTGGGTTAGGCAGGTGGACATACTCATAAGAACTAAGGAACAGGCCCGCCTCTAAGCACGTGTTCACAGGCTTAATGCCAAAGGTCAGCCAGGTTAGGGACTGGCCAAGGACCCCAGATGCCCTTATTGGCCTGACCCAGCCACTCTGCCGTTTACCACCCTCTGCGCCAGCCCCTCCCAATGTGTTTCAGTAGCAGGTGTTGCTGCTGCTTATAAATGAGAATCAGGTTCAGCTCTCATCTGTGGTGACTGCCCACTGTTTTAAGTTACCCAAAAAGTATTTCCCTGGCCTATAGATCTCGGAAATTTACTGATTTAATAGATCTATAGTCTGGTAGTGTAGTCCTGTTCAACCCCAGATGTTTGTGATCAGTGCCAGGACCAAGCTGTCCAGTCCTTTTACACAAACATCCATTCCTGGTTTTTCCTAAGGCATTCTTTTTCAGCATCTTAATTTAAAGCTGGTGGGGTGGGGGAAATGTTTTCGTTGTTGCTGTTGTTAATTTTACGTTGTTGCTGTTTTAGGAGAGTTGGGAGTAAGAAACCATTGTCAATCTAATGCAAATCACCCAGAGGTCTAGCATTAGATCCTGGTCCACTTTCTGTCTTACCCTGGGTTAGATGAATTTGTTGAGTAAAAATACATTTTAAGTGGCTAACAAGTACCTCTGTTTAACTGATCAGATTTTAACTGATGTAGCTTCATAGTTCATATAGGAATAAGAGGAGGTGTTAGAAAGGAGCTGGTCACCAGGAATGGTTGTGAAGGGATCCAGAACAGAAATATTAAGACTTGCATTTTCTCAGATATTGTTGGATCAGATTCTCTGAAATGTTGCTCTGATACAGAAGCAATTAACCATTGGTTATTTTGAGAGGACGTGAGTAGGAAAATTTCAGTTTCAGTGAGTGGGAAAATTCATATGACAACATCTGCATTAATGTGGTATGCTGTAAAGATCATTAATGCTTGGAGTATATTATCAGGTGTTCTCTAATGCACTTTTGATGAGCTTTAATGATGCTTGCTATAGTGTTTTTTTTTAAAAAATCCCCCTCTTCCTGCCTCTTCTTTCTGCTTCATTGTAGTAATGACTTAATCCAGAAGGTTGACTCCATCCATAAAAGATCCAAAGAAAATGTTTCAGAGAGTCACTGAATTTGCTATGGTGGAAAAGAACTTTGCTCACCCTCTTGCCTGTCTCGACTGGCTCAGGATTAATCTTTTGAAGCTTTTTGGTTAAGAGGTGGGGTATAAGCATGATAAATAAAATAAATAAACTGCAATTGAGGGTGGTAGGAGTTGGCAGGGAGGGCCCATAATTCAGTAGTAGAGCACATACTTGGTGTACAGAAGCCTACAGGGTCAATTGCTTACATTTCTGGCCAGGGCTGGGAAAGACCCCTGTTGGAAAACCGGATAAATGTTACCAGTCAGTGTAGACCACTCAATGTAGTGCCCTCCATATATTTTGGTCTACAAGTCCCATCATCCTTAAGAACATATGAAGAGGCTGCTGGTTCAGACCAAAGGCATATCTTGTTCAGCATCTTGTTCTCACTATGGCTACTCAGAGGCCTATGGGAAACATGCAAGCAGGACCTCGGTGAACAGCACTCTCCCTCCTTGCAGTTCCCAGCAACTGCTATGGTGGCCATTACTACCTCTTGTAGGAGCAAATTCTGTAATTTAACTATGTGCTGCATGAAGAAGTACTTTCTTTTGTCAGTCCTGAGTATTCCAACTTTCAGCTTTCTTGGGCATCTGCGAGTTCTAGTGTTATGAGAGAGGGAGAAAAACTTTTCTGTTTCCGCATTCTCCATGCCATGCATAATCTTGTACACGTCTATCATGTCACTTCTTGACTTTTCTCTAAACTAAAAAGCCCCAAATCACCTTTGGCCATGGTAGTGGTGCTGATGGGAGTTGTAATCCAAAACACCAGTTGGGGAAGGCTGGTGTACATTATAGTGGACGAGGTATACCTTAGTAAAGCACATACTTTAAATGTTAGAAAGTCCCATTTTCAGTCCAATTCAGGCAGTTGCAATTGAAAGGATCTTTGATAACAGAGTTGGGAAAGACCACTGCTTGAGAGTCTGTAGAGCTGCTGCCAGTCAGAGCACACAAGACCCATGGTCTGATGTGGTGGAAGCCAGCTTCATGTGTTCATCTTTGAGTATAACAAGTGGCATAGGAAGGAGACGGTGGCACGTGAAAGGCAGGAAGACATATGTTTACTGCTGCAGTTGTTTGTTAAACTGCTGTTTGTGAAAAAGCTCCCTTTGGGCAAAAGAGGCCTGTAAATATTTTGGATTATCAGTCGGGAGAATGCCACAGTTCACAACGACAAGTCTGGGTACAACACAAAGATGGAGGGTCACTCTTTTTCTCTTGCGGATCTGCTTTGGCTTGACTGGGGTTTTTGAGGATTGCTATTCAGCCAGTGCCTTTGTTTTTGGATAAGCTGACATTGTCCCCAATATTTCTCTTGTGTAATTTTCCTTTACCTCCCTGTGACTCAGGAGAATTAAACCATTAAGGACTGATTACAATAGCTAATTGTAATTTGCTCAAAGCTAAGAGCAGCAGAGCAGGCTTTATGCTATCACATAGGAACCTGTGTAAATGTGAAATGTAGGAAATTTCAGCTTGAAGCAGACCATATTATTTTGGTTGGAGTAAACTATGAAATATTTACCCTTGTCTATGCTGTCCAATCAGACCTTTCCCAGTACCCAAACTGGACACCTAGCTGGTTATAAGCAATGCTAGGGATGGGGGAGAATATTCGCTAAATTGGACTTAGTACCAGATTTTGAATTAAACTGACGGTCTGCTGTCTTTTTGGACCAGCACGGGTTTCTTGCGGTGGGTTGCAGCTGTCACTGGCACGGATTTTCCCCCCACTCTGAATTTTACGTTATTATCTTCGTAATTGGCTGTCTTCTAAGTTAGTGCGTTCTTAATGGCTGTCTAGGTGATAATGATTGCCATTTACATCCATTAACCTCCCTCCAATTTTCTCTTTGTTTTGTTAATTCTCAGATTTCTTTATAATCTTGTAAGGAGTCAAAGAAACAAAAATACAAGGTAGTGGTGGTGCTGCTGCTAATAAAGTAATTCAAGAGATCACACAAGCATGACATTTGCAGGGTTAAAAGGTATCATTTAAATACACGCTTTTAATTATAGAAAAAATAGGTGATGTTCAAATATAAAATAAATATAAAATAATAATATATAATGGCTGCCCATTTGCTACTGGGCCAGGTTAAAGGTTCTAGTTTTGGTGTACAAAGCCCTATACAGCTTGGGACCAGGATACCTGAAAGACCGTCTTATCTCTTATATACCCAGTCGATCACTGTGCTCTGCAGGTGAGGGCCTTCTGCAGACACCATCTTATCAGGAGGTCTGTTCCGCACAACATAGGAAATGGACCTTTATTGTGGCGGCACCTACCCTTTGGAATTCCCTCCCCTTAAATAGTAGACAGGTGCCATCTCTGTTATCTTTTTGGCTCCTATTGAAGACAACAACAACAACCTTATCCCAGTCTGCTGCTTTTTAATATGTTTTTAACCTCTTTTTAAGATGACTTGAAATCTTTTAAAAAATGTTTTTAAAGTTGTTTTGTTTTAATGTATTTTAAAGTCTGTTTTTATGATGTTTTAAAGCTTTTTTAGTGCTTTTGTTTGCAGCTCCTACTGGGAGGAAGGGTGATATAAATAAAATAATAAAATAAAATAATAAACAAATAAATAAAACATTAAATTAATAGTGACAAAATCATCGCAGTAGCGATATTACTTTCTTCTTTTAAAACATATAACCTTCACAATTTCCATTATATAGATAAATAAAATAAATAAATTCCATTTTTTGGTAAAAAGTATTTGTTACTTTTTTTAAGATTAAAATTGAGCAGGAAAAAAGTTAAAATAAGCAATGGGGTCAACTTTTCAACACTAAAAATCAAAAGTACTGCAGAACAACAAGAATAGCAAAAGGGGGAGGGGGAGGAATCAGTTAGCCTGAGGCAAGAGACAGACTCAATGGGTGATTATCTGCCCAATTGATATGAAAATAGGTAAAAACCAAGGGGAACATCATAAGCATTTTCGTTAAAAAATTATATATTTTTTCCACTTAAAATTGGCAGATCTGCAGTTGCGAAAGTGAACTGGAACAAAAAAAGGCAAATTGGGAACAAAAGTCGGACTTTCGGATTCCAAGTGGATCAGAACTAGGCAGTGTCAGGCCCAGGATGTGACTCAGGAACCAGACCAACGGCTGTAGTTAATTCGTGTTTTATTAGGGTAATGTCCAAACAAAGACTGCGTTTTCTCATGAAGCAATACAGGGATACAGGTCCTGCGGCATTGGGAGAAAGTTGACAGAGCAAGGGACTTCTTCCCGCCTGTTCTTTAAGAAGGGGCCAAACGGGCGCGCAATCTTTCGCTCCTCCTTAACTGCCCCTCAGGTACTGCCCACCTTCCCCCCTTCTCTCCTGTCTTTTCAGCTGTCTGCGTGTGCGCGGTGAGGGGGGAAGCATCACCCCCTCCTCTTCTGAAGTTTCCGATTTCAGGATGGGGGATAGGGGAGAGGCTGATGGTAAACTGCCTCCCCGCTTTTCGGCTGTGAGCAGCCCTCCCTCTTCCCCCTCTTGCTCTGAGCCTGAAAGAGGGGGAGGCGTGAGAATGTCCAGGGAGGGCTCAGGCTCCCCGTTGCTAAGTGACCTTATCACTGGCAGTTCCTCTGTTTCGTCTTCGCTCCAAAGGGGGGAAGTTCCTCCCCCTTCCCTCTGCCATCCATCCGAATACTCTTCTCCCAACTCTCCGGGATCCAGCTCCCTGGGATTGGGACCCCAGCTCTGCCTTCCGACAGGCAGGGAACCCCATCTATGCCATGTGCGCTCTACAGTTTTTCTGTTGTACCATACAAGGATAGAGTTTTATACGGGGCAAATAATTCAGCACCTTGGGAATCTTGGTTGTTATTTTTATTTTTAAAAAATATAACGGTGCCTAGCTCTCATCTCTGCAGTTAGGCTTGGCAGTGAATCTCAAGAGTGGCTGGATGAGCAAGCAGTACATCAAATATCTCAGTGCTTCTTCCACAATTAATGTTGCACCGAGCAAGCCTGGATTCTCATACAGTTAGGTTTATTAAATTTAGGTTTATTACCAAAACGTCCTGAAGCAATTTACAAGCGTATGAAAAATAAATAAATAATAAACTTGCAAAACACATTAAACACAGGTTTATCACAGCAATATAAATAAAGTAATAACTCTCAGTTCTTACTTATAACATATAGGGTGGCCACTTATACACTGCCAGAGAAAGAAAGACATCACCAAAAAAGAGGACAAAATATTATACAGATTTGCAGAAAATTTGTATATGCCAATATATCGGTATATATGCAAGTTTAGAAATAATTATTTTATACAGAAATTTCATACATGTTTTCACTATACTGGGGACATTTGTGACCTGCTGTGCCTGCTCAATCTTCTGTTCAGGTGCTAACTATTGATAGGCAACTTCAATGGCCCTGCTTGCCTTTCTTCAAATGCCTGGGAAAATATTGTCTCTATGGTGCCGAAATAATGGTATGGTTGGTGCCAGGTGGGCCTGCCTGGGGGAGATAAACATGGGACTATTACAGAAAAGGCCTGTTATTTCTCTAGCACCTCTGAACCTCCCTTGGAGGTAACATGCACAGAAGGGTTTCAGATGATGATCTCAGGGTCTGGACAGGTTTATATGGGGAAATGTGGTCCTTTAGGTATAGTGGTCCATTTGTGTATGAGAGCAACAAAAGACTTGCACCCCATATGAATACTCTGCATTCTTGTATGTATATGAGGATTTCCACACATTTTGCATCCTGTTCTGCAGGGACAAGGAAAAATGGCCTTTTAATCGAAGCTTTCTGTAGTCTTGAATTTATGATGCCACCTACCTTAAATGTGTGTTGCCATGCTTTAATGACAGAAGCAAGTTTTTGCCTCTCCAGAGAGGATGAATTAAGGCACTTGTTCTTTAAAGGTTGTTCTACAAGTTGGCTTAGCTGTACATTAGAAATGTGTGGGGTGCGTAGTGCGTTTTCTACTTTGATCCCCTTAGGAAGAACTCCAAAGTGAAATGCCTATAAAGAAAATTATGCTTTTAAGTTCCATTTTGATGCTTTTTGTCATCAAGGTGTACTTTTGCAAATGTAATCGGAGGCAGTGAACTTACATACAGAGGGGTTGAGGGGAACTCTTGTACAGGAGGCTTTTTTTTCTCCCCCTTCTCTTTTTCTGCACAAAAGATTCCTCAAATCATGTTGTGCCCTCCCCCTGCCTTTTTAATGTGTTTTATAAGCTGCCATTTTAATGGCCACCTTTTTTCTTTTCAAATTGTGAACAAGATGCTTTAAACTGGTGCAGGTTGCAAGCGAGATGGCTTAAGTGTAGTTTCCCAGGAGTAGGCCACTTTTTAAGACTTCTCTTTACAATAATTTCTGAGTGCTAAAAAGGCTTCAGAAAATTTGGGTCATCTTCCCATTCCCCACCCTTTATCCAAAAAGCTTCTCCATTATTGGGCTTATTCCATTAGATGAGCTGAGTATGAGTGAATTAAGTTGTAGGGGATACACTATTGTGTTACTTGGTATTCTTTCTGAGTAGAAATGCTCAGCACAGAGACCTGTTGTCTGAGGTAGGCTTTATGTGTCTGTTATAAAATCCTGAAGTCATCTAGTCCAACCCCCTGTTCAATACTGGATCAGCATAGTTCAGATTGCATCAGTAGCATCCCTGACAGATAGCCGTCTAGCCTGTGCTTAACTACCTCCAATGAAGGATAGCCCACCATCTTCCAAGATAGTTTGTTCCACTGTGAGCTCTTGCCTCTGCTTCTGTTTTACCAACCTGATATTCTGTTCTTTCTTTCTTTCTTTAATTTTTTAAGTTTCTAGTTCTCATGAATGAGTCTATAAATTAGAATATGGAATGGTAATGTCTGCTAAAGGCAAATGCAATCCATAGCTGTCTTTTGGTAAAGAAAATAAACAAAAAGAAATCAGAAATCACTGTGATCTTTGTTACTTCTAACCTGTTTTTTAAGTATTGAGATAAACTCTGAGTCATAATTATGCCTGTATAGCAGGGGTTCTTAACCTATAGTCCCTGGACACCCCCCCCAAAATATCCATTTCCAATTTCCATTTTTGGGGGGTCCATAGCTTTCATCAGAATCTCAAAGGAGCCCATGACCCCCAAAAAGTTTTAAGAACCATAATCATGTAGATTTCAATACATTAATTTGCTTCTTCTAGTCAAGGAGACATGCTGCATTTTTAGAAGCAAATCTTTTTGTTGTGAAAATAGGGGCTTTTGAGGACCCTAAAAATGTTGCTGTCAAAACTTTCCACTCTTACTCATATTTTGCTGCCTTTTGCAGCCAGTTTTCTGGCTGCGCTCATGTAGCTAATCAGGGATCACAAAGCCAGTGCAATGATGTCATGATAACATACCGTGTCACCAGTTAAGACTTAAGTGTAGAATGACAGTGCAAAGGTGAATCACAGAGAGGCCAGGAAGCCCCACCTCCTTTACCCACTTTAGGTTTCTGAGATTTCACTAGGTGGCTGTACGGGTTAAAACCTGCTTGCACAGGTAGGGACTAGAAACTTAAAAGAAAACAAAAGCTGAAATTCTGAGAAACTGAATTATAAACTTGTTTCCACTTTCCACACTCCTCTCCCTATCCCCTGCTGCTTTCATGGAATTGCCAGCTGCACACAGGCCTGTTTATTCGGCGAAAATGGTACACTGTCTTAAATCCATGAATTTCAAGGCTGAATATATCTGCTTCTGGAATGTGTATGTATGTATCAGGCAATTAGCATGGTCCCCTATGTGTGGGCTATGTGCAGTGTGTAAATTACCTCAGACAGGATTTGGGCTGGGCCCTAGACCCCCGCTTCATCATCTGCCATGCAGTCCATTGAGTTGAACACTACCCTCCTTGTTGGGACCATGCAAGAGCTATGAATAAGCTTAACTCAGCTGGGAATTGTTGTTGAGCAGGCTTCACTGGTATTATAATGAGGAAGCAGTGTCATCAGAAGAAAGATTGCACTTGTCACTTGAGCTCATCTACCTTCGGAAAGAAGAAGAAAATTCCTGTCAGAGGAGTCTTGCAAATTATCATTGGTTCCTTCTGTCAAAAAGACCAGAGATCTGTTGGAAGAAAGAACTTCTCTTTTATACAAAGTGTTTTGTTGTACCATGCAAGATGTATCTTCAGATCACAGGTGTCAGGTCATCGCTGGTTAAACATGAAAGACCTCTGGTAGTACACACCTCTCACAAGGCGAGCATTGGTTTAAGAAGAAAAGAAGACATTTAAAAGATGTCAGATATTTCTGTTTGTTTGTTTTTGGTGTTTTTAAAAACAAATTCTCATTAAAAATGACAGATGCTCTTCATAAAAAGAAGGTAACAGATCCACACATCGTGAGCACTGAACTTTCCTAAGCAAACAGTCAGTCTGTGCTTTTATCTTTCAGGACATAATCTATAGTCCCCCTTTTTAATAAGCCCATTATCTCTGTTCAGGATTGAAAGGAAAGAAATTAAGGTTCCACTATTTTAAATGTCATAACTCAGGACACGATTAGTTGGTATATAAATACAATAAATACAAGAAATTGGGCTATTGGTACAAATTATTAGGGATCAGCACATAAATCTATTTCAAGTTTCTGACACTTTCTCATGTGTTCACCCATAAGTCTGTTCTGGCCACATGTCCATGTTAATCAGTTTAAAAAATGCATGAATATTTGCATTTGAAAACACATTTTCTTTCAAAATATCAAATATATTTTTTCTCAGAAACAAATGTTTAAATACATTGTGTGATACATTTTTGAGCTGAGACCTGTGTGGGATCATTTGGGAAGTGTGAAAGCCAGTGAATAACTTAACTACTGATCCACACTGTTAGTCCAGGAGACAGAGAACAGGTCTGGTGACATCAGAAATGGTAAAAGGTTGTAAGTCCTACTCAGAGTGGGCCCACTGAAATTAATAAGCTCAAGTTAGCCATGTCAATAGATCTGTTCCAAAGATGACTAACACTGAATTAAGCATCTTTAGTCATGATGCCATGTTACTTTTTGTTTGTATTTTATATTTAGCTTGTTTTAACTGTGTAATTTTACATCACTATGACATAAGCCGGAGTTTAGTGTTTGGGCCATGAACCTTCTCCGTGACTCTCCTCTGGCATGCCTTAAGGAGATGATTGGAAGCATCCATTTCTGTTTTAAAGTAGCTGTAGTTTATCATTTCATCCAAACCAGGAATTGCAGTTAGTTTTAACTATGGTTTATCCAAGTAAGCCAGGATCAGAGACCACAGTTTGGCATGTCTAGTTTAAAATAACCAGTTTGTTCCAGTTCGGATGAAATCATGTACCATGGTCAGTTTAAAATGGAAGCAGATACTTCTGATCTCTTCGTGGAAAAGTGAGTAGAAGAGGGGAGAAAGGGGTGGGTAAGACTAATGCTCATGCACAAAACACTTAAACTGCGGTGTAGCGTTATGTGTGAATCCTGTCTATGTTAAAAAATGTTGTACACACACGTGTGCATGATATACCGGCCTTGTATATAAAAGCCTCACAAAGTAAGAAAAATAAAATTAAAGCTGCAACAGAGGGATAACCTCTGCTGCAGAAGAGCCAGCAAAGAATCCTGTGACACCTTAAAGCAGAACCCAGGAACCCAGGGCCTCTCTGACGTTACTACAATACAACTCTGTAGTACTGTCGTACCATCCCTGACCATTGGCTGTGCTGGCTGGGGCTAATGAAAATTGCAGTCCAGCAACATGTAGAGGGCCAAAGCTTAGCCCTACCTGCCTTAAAGATTTACAGATTTGTTATGACATAAACTTTTATGGATTAGAAACTGCATCAAATTAAGTGAATTCTAGTTTATGAAAGCTTATGCTATGTATAAAATGTCTCAAGTCAGTTAAATTTAAAAGAGTTTTAAGGCAAATAAGCCACAGAATGGGGGGGGAGGGGGAGAGATACATTCTTATTCAGTTTACAAGAATTTCCTTACCTGTTGGCTAGGAGGCAGTTCTTTCCCACAGCTCATGATGAGGCAACCCAACATGATTCTTAGGATATATCTACAAAGAGCAGATTTGAAGATGGGGCTGGTGGAAGTGTACAGTACATCTAATTTCTGCAGTTCAAGAATGCTGGTGGTGATTACATGAAAAGCATAGGTTGTGCAATCTGTACCACCACTATAATATTCAACTATAATTTCTGTGCCATGTAGATGAAAATATATGTTATGTTACCAGTTTAATGTTCCTGGGGCCATGCATGAAAGCAGTAGTGTAGTGGCAAATTCAGAAGTGCAGAGCCCCTTCATAATAGTCACACAAGGCCCCCTCACAGCCAGACCCCCTTTCCCACTTTTCCTTATAGTGGACAGAGTCCACAGTCCTGTATAACAGACGTCCCTAGGAGCCAATCATCATGAAAAGGGAGGCTATGTGTTAGCCACTGAGAAGAATCTTCTCAGTGGCCGACTCAAGTCCTTTCACTCTGTTTGGCTCCAATCAGCACAAAAGGATAAGGACTCTTCTCAGTGGCTAACACACACCCCTTTCATGATGATTGGCTCGTACATGGAGACCTGGCTGGGACCCTGCTCCCAAAAAAGTAAGGGGTCTATGATCCCCTGCTATCCTGGATGACTACACTTCTGCATACCAGAGAATGATCAAGTGAGAGAGTGGATGTAAAGTTTACTTTTGATTTTGCCAGAGTACATTTGATCACCTTACAGTCACTAAGTACTACTGAGCTGCAAATGTGCACAATGCATATGATGCAGAAATGGCTGTGTTGGAGTACCTTAATGGTTAATGTAAGACAGTGAAGATTTTTTAATTACTTGTACTTAATTAAAATGATACTAACTATAGCAGTTAGCATATACTTGGCAACAAATAAAGTTTTAGTAGCAGTGTTAAGCATGCTGGGATCAATCAAGAGGTCACGATGGCCACACGGGGACTGCACATGGCTGACAGTGCGCTTCATTAAGATGTGGCTAGCAGTGCCCTGCTGAAATGGCCTGAGAGCATGTGACGTGCAGCAACCATTACTGAAGCTAAGCAGACCCTTGGATAAGAGACCACTAAGAGCTCAATTTATGACTTGAATATAAACGAGGGAGACCTATCATAAAATGTTGCAGTGTATCCTTACCTCCTAACCTTCCCTAGTAGGGGGAGATCACTCCTTTTGTACTTGGCTCTGCAGGGGCATTGCCTTCCCTTTCCAAGAAAGGACTATTCAACTCAAACATGAGAGCCGGCAAGTCCTGACAAGCAGGAGCAAAACCTTCTTCCTGCCCTCCTGGTCGCTGAGGAGTTCTTGGGATACCACAATATGCGTGTCAGTGCAAAGTACTCCACTCTTAGAAATGGCTTTAATATATTGGCCCTCTAGCCACCCTGCCATCCCCGCCTGTCACAATGATGGGTGCATGGCTAGTACATGAATATTTGCCAGAATATAGGAAGCTACCATATTGACCATTGGTCCATCTAGCTCAGCGTTGTCAACTGCGATTGGCAGCGGCTCTCCAAGGTTTCAGGCAGAAGCTTTTTCCCAGCCCTACTTGGTGACACCAGGGAATTGAACCTGGGACCTCTTGCTCTACCACTGAGCTACGATCCTTCCCGTAAAGAAGGTCTGTGGCTTCTCAGGGATAGCACTGAATGGCACAGGGTTTTCTACCAACATGCTCACAGACATAGCGACTGAGCTGCAGTCTCTTTTACAAAAAGAAAGAGAGGAAAAACGAGTAAAAAAGATCCCCGAGTTGCTCACACGTGTGTTAGCAGAGGAAATTGCTGAGTAAAATAATAAATACATAGATAAGCCTAAAAAATTCCATAGAAATCGGCTGAGTTGTTATTGATTCACAGAGCACGACGAAACATCACTGCATGAATTAGCAAACAGCTGTTTCTAATTTGAGTTTAGAACTGTACACAGAGGAACTTGTTTTAGTGTTCACTCCTTTCATTTATAATGAATTTTAATCACCGCTACAGGTGAGAAAAATGTAGAAACAAGCTTGTATCTTGTGGAAGAAACAAAGGAGAGACAGATGCTAACAGATTTACAGTCTGTGATAAAAGGAATGTTTTGGTACACTTTACATGTAATTAGGGTGCAGCTGTTTGCAGTCCCAAGTCCATGATGCACAGCAGAATATAGTGTCTGCTGCTGTTCCAAAGGGAGTGCACAAAAACAGTGATTCAACCCTGAAAGCATTTAGTTTATTCCTAGATCTAACATAAAACTTTTTTCATCCGCCCCTCTCCAGGACATTTATTGCACTGTGATACTTGCTAAATAAGATTAAATTTTTTACAGGAAAACTGCACACAGATTTTGACTTAACCTTTATCTATTATCTATTTCAGGGCTGTAAAGTGTAATCAGTTTATCAGTTAGATTAATTGATTAATTACAGACATATGCATTACTCAGAGGTAAGCCCCACTGAGTCCAGTGGATTTACTCCCCTGGGAAGTGTGTGTTTGGGCCTGCAATGTAATATTTTTATCATCATCATCATCAAGATTTATTAGTTGCTTGTTACCTGAGGGTCTCCAAGTGACTTACAACAATGTTAAAAACAAAAACAAACATGTTATAAAAACAAAACAATAAAACAGCAACAAGAACCCTTCCGCAGCCACAGGACGCTTTGGCAGCATACTAATACCAGACAACATCACCTCAGTCTATCAAATACCTGGGTAGAAAGGTAAGTCTTTACCTGGCACCGAAAAGGTGTCAATGAAAGTGCCAGGCAGGCCTCACTGGGGAACGCATTCCACATATGGGGAGCCACAACTGAAAAGGCCTTCTCCCTTGACACCAGCTTCTGATACTCTCTCAGAGGGGGGACCTGGAGAAGGGCCTCAGCGAATCTAGTGGTAGGTTCATATTGGGAGAGGTGTTCCAAAAGATATTGGGGTCCTGAGCCATAAAGAGCTTTTAGGTCAAAACCAGCACTCTGATTTGGGCTCAGAACCGTACAGGCAGCCAGTGTAACTGGAACAGAAGTAGTATTATGTGATCTGTTAGCCTTGAACTCCTCAACTATCAGACAGCTGCATTCTGCACTAATTGAAATTTCCAAACAGTTTTCAGAGGCAGCTCAATGTAAAGAGCATTGCAATAATCCAACCTTGAGGTTACCGGAGCATAGATTACTGTATCCAGGTTATCCCTGTCCAGAAAGCGTCACAGTTGGGCCACCAGCGTATGCTGATGGATACTTTATTTAAAGTTTTTTTTCTTTTAAAAATCACTAATGTTCCCTATCCTCCAAATGCCTGTGGTAGAGGGGAAATAACACAGTGGTCTATATTGCAGTGCTGTTGTATGTAATTCTGAACCTCACCCCTCTGCTTTGCACATTATGGGTGTAATACCTTAGCGTAGCACTTTCAGAGATGATATTTTTTTAAAAGATAAAAATTCACATTCACATTTTTCCCTTTACACAAGACCTGAGCTTGAAAGAGCATGAACTTGCGTCTTTGCTTGTACTTGGCGAGGTTGGAAGCGCGACATTGCTGCCAAGTCACTGCAGTGATAATATCTTGGATTTTGACATTGTGTCCTATGTGTAGCTGTCATTTTTTCCACTTTTACTAAGATATAGTTGTGGTGTCAATAGTAACCAGGAAATCTGGTCTGCAGACAAAGCACCTGTCAGTCTGGTCCTTTCCTATATGTCTGTGTTTCAAGCCTCTTATAGTCCATAGGAGAGGATGGGTAATATATTAAAATCAACAGGTAAAGGTAAGGCTTAGAACACCAAACTTTCTGGACCAGTGGGCACATTTTTGAATTATGAGAAATCTCTGTGGCACCATTCACAAAATGTCTGCCATGCAGGCATGGCATAATACAACATGGCTGCTTTGGGGACATGGAGTAACACAAGTCACTTGTGAGACTTCACTATCCTGTGACTTGACTGTTCTAATCACTTGAGGCCCAAGTGGACTCAGTAACAGTTATGTGCCTTCAAGTCAATTACGACTTACGGCAACCCTATGAATCAGCGACCTCCAACAGGATCTGTCATGAACCACCCTGTTCAGATCTTGTAAGTTCAGGTCTGTGGCTTCCTTTATGGAATCAATCCATCTCATGTTTGGCCTTCCTCTTTTTCTACTCCCTTCTGTTTTTTCCAGCATGATTGTCTTTTCTAGTGAATCATGTCTTCTCATTATATGTCCAAAGTACGATAACCCCAGGTTTATCATGTTAGCTTCTAGTGATAGTTCTGATCTAATTTGTTCTAACACCCAATTATTTGTCTTTAGAGAATACCTTTTTTCCAGTTACACCTGTTCCTGAACAGGGATAGACGAGCTATGGTTATCTGTGCTCTCATAACCTGCCATTTGGACTGTTTTAACTCATTCTACAGGGGATTGCCCTTGAAGATGGCTTGGAGACTGCAGCTGGTGGATATGTGCATAGAACATAAGACAGGTCCTACTGGATCAGATCTTAGCTTTACCTAGCCCACCATCCTATTTTCCATAGTGGGCAGTCATAGGCATCCGAGAAGCTCACATTCATGTCAGGACTGCAGTAGCCCTCCTCAGCAACTGGTACTCAGAGAAACATTGCCTCTAATTTGGGGAGTTGCGTGCAGCCGTGGTGACAGACAGACAGACAGACACCCACCCGCCAATATTTGAAACTTCTTAAAACACTTTGTCTCTTTAACCAAGATGTTTCTTGTCTTGGACCATTGAGTCATTAGAATGAAGAAGTAAAAAGAATTAAACTGGAAGGGAAGCCATGAATAGGCAATGCAAATCTATTTAAACAGTAAACAGAAAACACACTCGTGTGGAGCTTCATTTAAAACATGGAAATTTAAACATTTGGTTCTTGTAAACTTGATTTGCATTAATTCACACCAGCAGAGTGGTGTAGTCAGACACCTTATGTGGTGTGAAGGTTTACTCTGCAGTGTATTTGAATCTAATGGGATAGTCCTTGTAACATAATCCAGAGTTGCGTTTACAACCACTGGCAACATTGCCCATCCTTGTTCTTCCTCAGTCTTGCAAATAATACACAGATCTTACATTTCCATTTAGCTTGCATGCAATTGGGCATGTTTAGGCTTGAGCAGAGAAGGCCGAGGGGAGATAGGATAGCACTCTTCAGTGCTTGAAAGGTTGTCACACAGAGGAAGGCCAGGGTCTCTTCTCAATCGTCCCAGAGTGCAGCACATGGAATAATGGGCTCAAATTACAGGAAGCCAGATTAAAATACGTAGCAGAACAATTACATTAAAATATCCATAATTGAAATATAATAATAAACAAGCCCATTAAAAGAGCAAAACAGTTAAAAAAACACAGCAGGAGATTTCAGTTTTCAGGAGATCTTGGAAATGCTTGTCTAAACAGGTGTGTCTTCAAGAGCTGGTGGAATGCCAATATTGATGTTGCCTCCTGTATTTCAGCAGGGAGAGACCAGTCCACAACACTGGTGCCACCAGTGAAAAAGAGCAGGCTGCCAGTGGTTGCTAGTCACAGTGGCTACATGGAAGTTCCAGGTTCCGAGGCAGTACCCCACTGAATCTCAGTTGCTGGAGAGGCATTGCCTACATGTCCTGCTTTTGGGCTTACTGAAGGCAGCTGGCTGGCCACTGTGGGAAACAGGATGCTGAATTAGATGGACCTCGTTGTTCTGATCCAGCAGGGCATTCTTTATAAATACAGGTAGCTTAATAAAGGTAGCTTGAAATGGAAATGGACTGCCTTCAAGTCGATTCCGACTTATGGCGACCCTGTGAATCGGGATTTCATGGTAAGTGGTATTCAGAGGGGGTTTACCATTGCCTTCCTCTGAGGCTGAGAGGCAGTGACTGGCCCAAGGTCACCCACGGAGCTTCATGGTTGTGTGGAGATTGGAACTGTGGTCTCCCAGGTCGTAGTCCAGCACCTTAACCACTACACCACACTGACTCTCTAATTAACTGGTTAGATTAATGAATTTTAAAGAAAACTGACTTAAAAAGGAGACAACATGTAAAAACTTTTAAAACAACTATGGCAACAATTAACTGGTGGAAAATGGAAATAGACTGCCTTCCTGTGGATCCCGACTTATGGCGACCCTACGAATAGGGTTTTCATGGTAAGCGGTATTCAGAGGTGGTTTACCATTGCCTCCCTCTGAGACTAAGAGGCAGTGACTGGCCCAAGGTCACTCAGTGAGCTTCATGGCTGTGTGGGGATTCGAACCCTGGTCTCCCAGGGCGTAGTCCAACACTCTAACCACTATAGTACTGTTATATATTTTAATCAGTTATGTTTGGCTGTTCCCTCTGCTCCATGGCGCAATGAGAAAGGCTGTAGCTCAGTGGTAGAGTGTCTGCCTTGCATGCAGAAGATGTAAAGTTTCAAGAATTTTTTGTCATGGGGAACCCTATAAACAACATTATTTATTTATTTAAAATATTTCTATCCCGCCCTTCTATCCTATAACAGGGCACTCGGGGCGGCTTACAAAAAATTGAACACATACATAATAAAATTGTACGCAATAAAGATCACAAAAACATTAAAATAAAGTAACATACATAAAATACAATTAAAATACATAAAATAATATGTAGGGGAGTGGTAGTGAAGGGTCTAAAGAGGTAAAATTAAAATAGAAGGCTAAAATCAGTTCAGGCTCTACCTTCAGTCCCCCACAAAGGCTCTCTGGAACAAGATGGTTTTCAGAAGTCTCCGGAAAACCATCGGGGAGGGAGCAGAATGGGCTTCTTGTGGTAGAGTATTCCAAAGCTTGGGGGCCACAGCTGAAAAGGCTCTCTCCCTATCAGTCTAACATCTTTCATTCCAGGCATGCAGAGGAGACCGGAGGCAGATGATCTTAAATCCTGGGCAGGTACATATGGGCGTAAGCGGTCCCTCAGGTACATTGTTCCAAGGCCGTTTAGCTCAGAACCAGCACTTTGAATTGGGCCCAGAAACAAATTGGGATCCAGTGGAGTCGATAAAGCACAGGGGTGATATCCTCTCTGCGCCGTGCTCCAGTTAACATTCTGGCTGCTGCATTTTGAACCAACTATAATTTCCAAACAGTTTTCAAAGGCAGCCCCACATAGAATGTGTTACAGTAATCAAGCCTTGATGTCACCAATGCATGTGTCACTGTGGCCAAGTCAACTGCCTCCAGGAACAGGCACAGCTGGTAGACCAGTTTGAGTTGTTCAAAAGCAGTCCTGGCTACCTCAGCCACCTGATATTCAAGCAGCAGGGCAGGATCCAGGAGGGCTCCCAAACTGTGGGCCTGCTCCTTCAAGGGGAGTGCAACCTCAACCAGAATAGGTTGCAGCCCTATCCCTGGTGCAGTTTTCCCTGTGACGAGCAACACTTTTGTCTTGTCTGGATTAAGTTTCAGTTTGTTGGCCCACATCCAGCCCTTCACAGTCTCCAGGTATCGGTTTAGGACGAGCATTCCCTCTCTTCAATCAAGTGGTAGGGAGAGATAGAATTGAGTGTTATCAGCATATTGATGACATTGTACTCCAAATCTACGGATGACCTCTCCCAGTGGTTTCATATAAATGTTAAAGAGCATGGGAGACAGAATGGAACCCTGCGGAACCCCGTAGGCCAACGGCCAGGGGGTTGAGCAGTAGTCTCCCAGCACTACTTTCTGGGTCCTGTTCATCAGGTAGGACCAGAGCCACCATAAAACAGTGTCTCCCAATCCAATCCCAGCTAGACGGCCCAGAAGGATACCATGGTCAATGGTATTGAAGGCCGCTGAGAGGTCCAACAGCACCAACAGGGATGCACTCCCCCTGTCTGATGCCCGGCGTAGGTCATCAAGCAGGGTGACCAAAGCAGTCTCTGTCCCATGACCAGGCCTGAAGCCTGATTGAAAAGGGTCTTGTTCAGCCTTTCCCAACCTTTGGGTTCCCATAATTCCTGACCATTGTCAATGCTGCCTGGGGCTGATGGGAATTGTAGTCCAGCAACATCTGGGGACCCAAAGGTTGGGAAATGCTGGTCTAGATAGTCCGATTCATCCAGGAAAACTTGGAGCTGGGCAGCCACTACCTACTCAATCACCTTGCCCAAAAGGGGAGATTAGAGACTGGGTGGTCCGCAGGATCTAACAAAGGCTTCTTTAACAAAGGTCTTATCACAGCCTCCTTCAACAATGTTGGCATAGAACCTTCCCTTAAGGAGGTATGTATTAAATATGCCAACCAGTCACTCACTCCCACTCTGGCAGATTCGATTAACCAAGATGGGCAAGGGACAAGAGAACAAGTAGTGGCCCTCATTTCTCCCAGAGTCCTGTCCACATCCTCAGGCTTTACAAGCTGAAAAGTATCCATAGAACAATGACCAGACGAAGCCTTGGGGACATCTGGCACAACTGTAGTTAATGGGGACTCCAAGTCAGTTTGAATGTGGGCAATTTTATCTGCAAAGTGCCTCGAAAAAGTATCACAATGAGCGACTGAGAGCTCAGAGTCTAATGTAGGGCCAAAAGACCCTGGACCACCTGGAAAAGCATCGCCAGACAACACTGAGCAGACGTAATGGTGGCAGAGAAGTGAACTTTCTTCACTGCCATCACTGCATGATAGGCTTGAAAATGTGCTCTAGCCTGTGTTCGGTCGGAAGCAGATTGAGTTTTTCTTCATGGTTGCTGTAGCCGTCGTCCCTGCCGTTTCATCAGGCCCAAGGTTTGAATAAACCAAGGTGTATTACGGGCCTTCCCTGGTTGGAAAGGGCACTGGAGCGATAGTGTCTACTGCCCGGGTCGCCTTCATATTCCAGAGATTGACCAGGGCTTTGGCAGTATCGCCAGCCATGCTGGGAACATCCCCCAGAGTATTCAGGAAACCATCCGGATCCATGAGTCTCCGAGGGCAGACCATCTTAATCAGCCCTTCACCTCTGCGAAGGTTAGCGGGGGCACAAAGTCTAAACCTTGTCAGGTGGTGATCTGGCCATGACAACGGACTGACTAAGAACCCCTCCACTCTGACATCACCCTCTTCCTGTCCCGAACAAAGCACAAGATCAAGTGTGTGTCCTGCCACATGCGTTGGTCCAGATGAAATTAGAGACAGCTCCATGGTTTTCATGGCAGCCATGAAGTCCTGAGCCGGACCTACGAGTCTAACTTTGGCATGTATGTTGAAGTCACCCAGGACAACCAGCCTGAGGAACTCCAACACTTAACGCCGAGACCAGCTCCACCAGCTCAGGGAGGGATACTGTTGGGTAGCAGGGTGGTTGGTATACCAACAGAATCCCCACTCTGTCTCCCTGACCCAACGCCAGGCACGCACACTCGAAACTGAAGGTGTTAGGGACAGGGTACCTGATGGGAGATGGATTTGCTGCAGACAATTGCGACCCCACCTCCCTGTCCCCTGGATCTTGGCTGCTGGAGTGCCAGAAAACCTGGTGGACAGAGCTGAGAGAGACCTATTTATTTATTTATTTGATTTATATCCCACCCTTTCTCCCAGTAGGAGCCCAGAGCGGCAAACAAAAGCACCAAAAACACTTTAAAACATCATAAAAACAGACTTCAAAATATATTAAAACACAACCATTAAAAACATATTAAAACAAAACATCTTTAAAAACATTTTTAAAAAAGCTTTAAAAACATTTTTTAAAGGTTAAACAATTTATTAAAAAGCAATTCCAACACAGATGCAGACTGGGATAAGGTCTCTACTTAAAAGGCTTGCTGAAAGAGGAAGGTCTTAAGTAGGCGCCAAAAAGATAACAGAGATGGCACCTGACTAATATTTAAGGGGAGGGAATCCAAAGGGTAGGTGCCACTACCCTAAAGGTCAGTTTCCTATGTTGTGTGGAATGAACCTCCTGATAAGAGGTTCCTTACCTGCAGAGCGCAGTGATCGAATGGGTATATAAGGGATAAGGCAGTCTTTCAGGTATCCTGGTCCCAAGCTGTATAGGGCTTTATACACCAAAAGTAGAACCTTGAACTAAGCCCTGTAGCTAATAGGCAGCCAGTGCAATACTTTCAGTAGCGGAGTGACATGTTGGCGATAACCCCTGCTCCAGTGAGCAGTCTTGCAGCTGCATTTTGCACCAGCTGCATCTTCCAGACCAACGTCAAGGGCAGCCCCACATAGACCACATTAGAGTAATCCAGCCTGGAGGTTCCCAGTGCATGGACAATAGTGGTCAGGCTATCCCTGTCCAGAAATGGCCACATCTGTCTTACCATCCAAAGCTGGTGAAAGGCACTCCTAGCCACGGAGGTCACCTGGGCCTGTAGTGACAAAGGTGGATTGAGGAGCAACCCCAGTCTACGGACCTGCTCTTTCAGAAGGAGTACAACCCCATCCAAAGCAGGTGACTGACAAATTCTCTGAACGTGTCACCCTGCTGCTGAAAGAATTCCACTGGCTGCCCATTTGCTACCGGTCAAGTTCAAGGTTCCAGTTTTGGTGTACAAGCCCTATACAGTTTAAGTTTGTTTTTATGATGTTTTAAAGTGTTTTTAGTGCTTTTGTGTGCTGCCCTGAGCTCCTGCTGGGAGGAAGGGCGAGATATAAATAAAATAATAAATAAATAAATAAACTCGGGAACCACCAACCCACAGCATCTCTGTCTTGCTAGAATTGAGAATCAATTTATTGGCACTCAAGTAGCTCACAGTCCAGGCACCGATCCAGGGCTTGCACGGCCTCTCCTGATTCAGATGTTACAGAGAAATAGAGGTGGGTATCATCAGCGTACTGCTGACACCTTGCCCCAAATCTCCTGATGACAGCTCCCAAGGGCTTCATGTAGACATTAAACAGCATTGGGGACAAGATGTTACCCTGCGACACTCCGCAGCATAACTGCCAGGGGGCCGAAAGATAATCACCTAATGCTATTCTCTGAAAATGATCTTGGAGATAGGATCGGAACCACTGGAACGCAGTGCCTCCAATAACCATCTCACCAAGTCGGCCCAGAAGGATACCGTAGTCAATGGTATCAAAAGCTTGTGAGAGATCAAGTAAGAACAATAGGGTCGCACCCCCTCTGTCCTCCTGAAAAAGGTCATCCATCAGGGTGATCAAGGCCTATTCATTCCCATAACCAGGCCTGAAGCCAGACTGGAATGGGTCAAGATAATCTCTTTCATCCAAGAGTACTTGCAATTGCTATGCCACAACCCTCTCATTCACCTTCCCTAAGGAGGGGGCATTTGCGACCAGTCAGTAGCTGTTGCAAAGCAATGGGTCCAGGGTGGGCTTTTTCAGGAGTGGTCAGATCACCGCCTCTTTCAGGGCGGCTGGAACCACTCCCTCCCTCAACAATGCATTGACCACACCCTGGATCCACTCGGTCAAACCCCATCTGCAAGCTTTAATAAGCCAAGAAGGGCAAGGGTCGAGAGGACATGTTGTTGGCCGCATCACTGCAAACACCTTGTCTACATCATCAGGCTGCATCAACTGAAACTCTTCCCAGGAAGTTGCAGCAGACGTTGCACTGGACAGCTCACTGGGGACTACTGTAGATGTGGACGAGGCATCAAGATTGCTATGGAGGCGAGCAACTTTATCCTCAAAGTGCCTTGCAAACAATTCACAGTGGGCCTCGGAAGGGTCTAAAACTCCATTTCCTGGAGCTGATGTCTACAGTCCCCTGACAATACAGAAAAGCTCCACTGGATGACTACTTGAGGAAGCAGAGAAGTGGGCCTTCTTTGCCTCCCTTACTGCCACACAGTAGGCATGGTTATGAGGTTTTACTTGTGCCCGATCAGCCTCACAGCGCATCTTTCACCACTTGCGCTCTAGCTGTCACCCAGCCTCTTTCATTGCCCTTAGCTGACTGGTGTCCCAAGGTGCAAACCGGGCTCCACAATGCTGGAGAGGGCGCTTGGGGGCAACCTTGTCAAGAGCCCGATGCGCCTTTTAAATATGTGATTTAATATGTGATTTAATATGTGATTTAATCCTACCCAGTTATGAAATTATTATGGTATGAATATACAGAGACAATATATGAAAAATAACTATAGGCAAAATCAAACAGATGTTATATTGCCAATCAACAACAAAGCCATGACCAGTATTTACATTCAAAGCACTGTAAATCCATAATTTATACTCAATATAAACTTCCTGATCCTGTTACACCGAACAAAATGTATCCATTTCAATTGCATTTTGCATTGTGAAGAATCTTGCCTGCATGCTTTTCCTTATATGTCAGCAATCTTTTAAGTCACTAAAGCTGGTATCCTTCAAATGTTGTTGGACTACAACTCCCATCATCCCTGAACATTGGCCATGCTGGCTGAGGTTGGTGGGAGTTGTAATCCAAAGCATCTGGAGGGTACCACATCAGGAAAGGCTGATAGAAATAAATACATAAATCAGCCTTTTCTAAAGTGGTGTCCCTCTGCTGTGTCCAATGGTCAGGGATGATGGGACTTGTAGTGGAGGGATTAGAGTGCTGGACCAGGGCATGGAAAACCAGGATTTGAAACTCCACTCAGCCATGAAGCTCACTGGGTGACCTTGGGCTATAATAATTAATAAAATAATAATGATAATTTTTGGATAATCTTGCAGACACAACATTGAGATTAGGGTTCCCCCCCTCTCTTTTGTCCATAAAAAGTGCCTCCAAGGCTACTTGCAGCAATTAAAATATTTGTGATTAAATGATAGCTAAACATTCCTAAAGGGGCCTTCCCCTCCCTGCTGGGGCTTACAGCCTTGGGTAGAGATTTTGGTTACTACTTCTTAGCTTGATAATTGGAATAAGCGTTGGCTGTACTAAAATTTCTGGTTTCAGGTAGTAGCAGTGGAGACCCATGACTCCATGTCAGTGTGGCCGAGAATCCAATCCAGGTTTTAGTCCGAACGTTCAAGGAGCTGTCCAAGGTGCTGAATCTAGCGTGGGACTCAGTTTCAGCACCTTGGACGGCCCCTTGAAAGTTCAGGCTAAAGACTGGAGTGGATTCACTTGTCCCACTGATATCAGAGCAACCAGTCTCCACTGGGTAGTAGCGCACCGACGTCCTCAGGAAGTTTCTGTAAGGGAACCACTACAGTTCTCTAAATCTGACTGATGCCTGTATCGCTTTAGCAAATTGCATCCTTCACCCTGTCCCTACAGCACATTAATTATTTCTAAGTATTTATAACCTGCTCTGCATTGAGTATTTCAATATCAGAATGGGAAACAATGAAATAAAATAATAATAAAAATGTGCCCTCCCAAAAGAAGATAGCAATATGCAAAAATTGCACAATCCATAAAACAATAAATACCATAAACAAATCCATCATGAAATAAGCAAAGGTAAGCTGCAGCAACAGTTAGAATTCACAGTTTAACCAAATACCTGGGTAGCGAAAACAGGACTAAATCAACAAAAACAGCCAAATGGCCTTAGCAACAATTCCTTCCTCATTTCTTACCCGGGGTGGAGTGGGGGGCAGCCTTCAAAGCCAGAGTATATGTTAGTTGTAGGAAAACAGGCTGTATAATGTTTGGCACAGGGTCTTCATTGCTTTCTGAGTAATTTTTTGTATGGCGTTGAAGTTAATCGTAAAGATAAATGTTGCATGAGCATAATTTATATGACAATTTGGGCCAAATTGCTCTTATTAGAGGAAGAAATACATTTACTGGATCCATCCTTTCTGGAATTAGCTCCTCGGTGATGAAGATGAATGCACACAGCCATGTAAAAGGCAATGAACATTAAGTTACTAAATGACTGTGCTGTTTAGTGATTGATTATTGAATTTCTTCATAGATGCTCCATGACCCGTGCATCTATCCTCAAGAAGGCTTGCATTCACAAGCCTGCTTAGTGTTCTATTTTACCTTCCTAATTAAACTTTTATTGAATTTCCTTCCTCTTTTTCATACTTGCTGATGTTCGTCTGCGCATGTTGACAAAAGCTTTTCACCCGTCACGTGATTCTTCTGTTTTCAAATAGCCCCACTCTGCAGGATTAGCCATTTTTAATGACTTTAATCTCCTTTTGGAAAAGTGATTTTTCTTATTCTGCTTCATTCCTTTGATTGCATTAATGAAGAATCATTATTCCAATGAAAACAAAACCTCATCCAAATTAACAGTATCACTCTTCCTGGTACATGGTGTGGGGAAAGTGGATAGAGAGAAGTTTTTCTCATAATACTATAACCTGAAGCCAACCAGTGATGAATGTTGGAAGACTCAGGACAGACAAAAGGAACTACTTCTCCACAAAGTGCATAGTTAAAGTATAGAATTTGCTCCCACAAGATGTGCCGATGGTCACCAACCTAGCTTTACAGGAGGATCAGACAAATTCATGCAAGATGAGGCTATTAGTGGCTACTTACCACAAAGTCTGTGTTCTACCTCCACTGTTGGATGCAGTGTGCATCTGAATACTTGTTGCTGGAAATCACAAGTGGAGCGAGTCCTGTTGCTCTCAGGTCCTGTTTACAAGCTTCCTTTGGGCATCTGGTTGGCCACTGTGAGAATAGGATGCTGGACTAGATGGTCTAATCTAGCAGAGCTTTTCTTACATTCTTCCCTGCAATGCAGCCTCCCTTTGTAAAAAATAAAAAAAAATATGCCAGCTATATTGGATCTCAACACCTAACTCCCAATTCCAAGTGATAGGTTTTTATTTATTTTTTACATTTTAAAGCCATGCTTGGGAATCTGTGGCTGAGGAGCTGTATATAGGCATCTGGACACTGGGGATCCACTCAAGCTGTTTGGATGTCCCAGCTGGAAATTGCGTCCTCTTCTGCTCATGCATGTGTCTGTATGTGTGTGGAGAGAGAGAGAGAGGTGGCTGCTACACAGTCAGTCCAGAGGGAGTCTTGCACTGAGTCGTAGAGTAGGAGGAGCTTGGAGATCCATGCAGTGCTGCAAATTCTGCTCCACTTTTGGATCTGGCTCCACCCGCCATTAGTGTCATGAGCCAAGCAGGGAGGGGGTGGATATACGAGGGCGAAACAAAGGATAAGGGATTGGACTGGGAACCTGGGGAGGTGGCAGACAGCGGGATGGACTCACAGAGCGCCTCAGCCCCCGCCTTGGACAGCTCAGCCCCCTCAGCTCCTGACCCCCCTGTGGAAGCACCACCTGGCGTGTCTGACACTCTCCAGTTGGACACACCGCCACCAGAGATTCAACCTTGCACATCAGCTGAGCACTGCCCAGCCTCCCCCGCCCAAACTGACAGCTGGCAAGCCCCCTCTGTTGGAAGGGGGAAGCTTAGATCGAACCACCTTCGCCCCGCACTCGGAGGCATTTCAGGTGGGAAGTTCAACAGACTTAGCTGAGGAAGGGCCTTTGTTTGTGCGTGTGATCCAAGCCTACGTAAGGGGACTTGGAGGGGGGGGGACCCAGTTGATGAGTCAACGTCTTAGAGTCACGAGCTCATGCATAGTCAGAGTTAGAGCAGTGCAAAGTTCCTAGAAAAAGTAGTTAGGTTAATGAGGCAAACAGCTTTGGATGTATCTATTACTTTAATAAAAAGAGAAAAAGCCACAGCTGAGTCTGAGCCTGGCTTCCTTGACTTCCAAGCACCTCCAACAGATTGCCCCAAAGGGAATGCACTGGTGGCAGGAAAAAAGGTACCATACCCCCTTTTTAAAAACACTCCGTGGTTAAGGACCAGAATATTTGAAGGACCGTTTGTCCCTACATGTGCCTACCTATATATTAACATCTTCAGAGGAGGGCCTTCTCCAGGTGCCCCTACCATCTTAGGCAGGTTTGGAGAACTTTTGGCCCTGCGGATGTTGCCGAACTACAATTCCTGTTATCCCTGACCATTGGCCTTGCTTGTGAGGGCTGATGGGAGCTGTAGTGCATCAACATCTGGAAGGCCAAATGTTTCCTATGCCTGATCTTGGGAATGGTGGATGGCTGCAAGGGACAAGACCTTTTCGGTAGTGGTACCCAAATGCTCTTCCCAGACAGGCTCACCTGGTACCTACTTTGCTGAGTTTTTGCTGTTGGGCAAATTCCTCTTTATTTTCCCTAGCTTTTTAGTGGTCGTCTTGCTGCTCTTAAAAGACTTTGCTCACTTTTACTTTTTGTGTTTACTGGTTTGTTCAGTTTGTATTTGGACTATTCATTGTATCTTTTTTTTTTATGTAAACCATCCTGGTTACTTTCATTGAAAGGCAGTATAGAAATACCAGTTAGGGAGGTACAACTCCTGTCAACCTCATCCAGGATAGCCAATCGTCAAAGATTGTGGTGGCTAAATTCTAAAACATCTGGAAGGCACCAGGTTTGGGGATAGCTGGTCTAGATAATTAGCTCTTCAACTGATAGGGGTTGTGCCAGTGACACAATTTTCTTTCTTTGCAATGTTCTTTAAGAGTATAAAATTGGGGAAGGGGAGAAGAGGATGGAGCAGGAGAAGAAACTGTAGCTTAGAAGTACAAACATTAAAAGTGAGTACTATGACTTGATGGTTTGTGTTAAAGGTGGGGTCTCGGTCCGAAAGAGTTGCAAACAATTGTTTTGGAGCAGCAGTGTGATTCAGATGGAATGAGGAGGCATGATCTTGCCCCCAAAGCTTTATAATGTGCTCCCATCTAGGGATGTGCTCAAATTTCACAACATTTTCAAATTTGACACAGAATTTCCTATTTATTTCCTTTTTTTCTCGCAGATTGGGTTTTTTTCTAGTGGTTTTCTGTGGCTGAAGAGGATTTTTTTTAAAAAAACCCTCAAAAACATTAATATTGATATTTTCCTCAAAATATTGATATTAATATTGATATTTCATTTAAAATATCAATATTTAAAAAAATCTATTAAAATGATATTTTTGCAGAAAAAAACGACAAATTGGTATTTATAGCAAATAGCAAACAGCAAACATTGATCCTTGATGAAGCGGTACCGGAAGCAAGTTTGACAGAGCAAAAATCGAACTGGTACTGAAATGCTGATCCCATCCCTAAGCAATCAGAAGACTGAATTGAAAGCCAATCTGTGCCCCAGAAATTTCTTGGAACAACAGGAGAATGTCAGAGAATTCTGCTGCTTTGCTGGGCTCCTGTGTTGACTTTAAGCCTTGGTGCTTGAACCCAAAGCGCCAAGATTTCGGTTCCTCGATGGCCAGCACCTTATAAGTTACAATCCTATGTGCACTTTCCTTGGAGTGAGCCCCACAGGACATATTTCTGAGTAAACATCATGCATAGGATTGTTCTGGCAGCATTGCGGCTACTTTACAGCCACAGCTATTGAAAGCAGGCACCACGCGAGTCAATTTAAAGTGTATTGTAAATGTACAGCCCTTAATTCTTGCAATGTTGCATTTTAAAGCAATGGCTCAGTGGACTCCTGTTGTTTTAATAACATTAAGGTGGTGTGGCGTGGCCATTTGAAAAAATAAAACACCTTGAGAGCAAATTCACCATTTGTTGCCCTAGTTTAAAAGCCCCTTTGCACCTCCCTGCCTTTCCCTTTGACTGTTTTCCCCTGGAGGAGGCCAGCTGGCGTGAGCTGGGAATTAACGTGTGCAGTGGTTTGCTGGTCCTTCCCTGCTGAATCTAATCCAGGGAGCAAGCAGCCAGCTGAATCCTTCCAGTCAGAAGAGCCCATTAATTCAAGTCCTTGGGGGGCAGGGGGGAAACCTCCCCCTTTCTTGCTTGGAGAGAGAGGCCCCCTGTGACTGTAGCTGGCATGAGATCGAGACAGAGGCTGTCCAGGCCAAGGCTTAAAGCTTGCTCATTATGGGTAGTGCTGTTGATTTACAATCTGCAGAGTTAGGTTTAATTTCTCATCTGCACAAGGTATGATGCTAGGCTGGGGGTGGATGGATAGGCAATGAATTTCAGAAGCAAAAATGTAATTCAGTATTTTCTTTTAAAAATTGCCAGTTTTTCTTCTGTGACGAGAAAGAGGAGAGGGCAAGGACCTTATTCTTAATTTGTTTCTTTTTTTAAAAAAAAGTTATACCATTTTTTTGATGGAGCTATACCCAAAGTGGTTTACCATAAGTACTGGCGTTAAAAAGAAACGGAATGGAAAGGAGGTAGGGCAGACTCAAATACAGCAATGGAATGTTGTAATAAAGATGAGCAGAGTGGGAGGAGAAAACAGCAGCCTGGTGCAGGTGCAAGCACAACTCCGCAGTGAGGTTAAGGCTAAGCAAAGGCTAGAGAGGAAAAGTGAGTCTTTGCCAGGCATATTAAGGGCACTGACTGATGGAGCTCTCTGTCAAACCTACTTTGAGTAGGTTTATAAGAAATGTACAGTAAACATATCATTATTATAATGTGCAGACATAAATTTCTGAAGGGTATGCCCAAGATGCTCATGCCTGCGATATAGTACTAGGCTGGTAGCCATTGGTGACAAGGAATTGCATGCAGGCATGTGCATGGAACGGCATGTAGGTGTTCCGACCTTTTTCTGCGGTCAGTGCAGGAACTCAGCAGGCTGCAGAGAATTCTCCATCCCTCCTTTGCCAGTCCCCAGCAGGCTAGTACATTTTTAGCCCCAGGCTAATAGCTTTTGTGAGAAAAGAGGAGGGGACCTTGAAGGTGCCCATCAGCAGCACCTGGACAGCAGACTGAGCCAACACACAGGTCACCTGGTTTCAGTCTTCAGACACTGTTTTGTACCTATTATTAAATTGCAGTGATTATTTCTATATTTGCACCTGTCCACATATATTAGCATATGCAAATCTGAATTCTCTTTCTTGACAGTTGGTTTCCTCTTTTTGGGGAGAGGGTGTAATTCACATGTAGCCACCCTAGAGGGCACAGTTTTTTATTTTTAATTGTTTAAAGCAAGAGTAGCCAACTAGGCGTCCTCCACATGTTAGACTCCAACTCCCATCAGCCCTAGCCAGCTCAGCCAATAATCAGGCATTATGGGGGTTGTGGTCCAGCAGCATCGGAAGGACACCACTCTGGCAAACCTAATTTAAAGCATTCTATATCCTACTCTTAAAAGGTGTCCCTAGTGGTCTCCCATCCAAGGGCTTACCAGGTTTAACGCTTGCTTAGATTCAGAAATTCTGTGACTCTGCATGCTGCCAGATTCAGTTTCTTGGATCTGTTTTCAGAGGACTCATTCTTAATTTTGCGTGGGGGGAAGCCTGTTTTGAGGTAAGGGAGCTGATGGTAGAATTTTGCTTAATCCAAAAGGTTTAGGACCAAGAAACAAGCAAGTTATACCAACTAGCTGGAACAATTCAATAGCACTGAGGTAACACACTAGTGGCTGAAAAGTAGCACTATTGCGGGGGGGGGGCTGTCAATAGAAGCTCACAGAGAGGTAGGGAACAGATAGGATACTGAGCAGCTGTTGGAGTTGGTGTTTGCATTTGTGAAAGGTGTTAAAGCAGAGGGATCAAAACAGCTGCATCGAATATGTAGGTGAAAAGCAGCTGTGTAAGGAGAGCAATCCTTTATTCCTGATGCTTTCACTTGAACGGCTACATTTTGTGTGCGTGCACAAGCGAAAAGTTCTTTGCCAAGCTGAAATTGGCAAAATCAATATTGCAACCCCTGTCTTTTCCCACAATATGGTGGAGGTGCCCCAACAGGTTCCTTCTCCCCACTCCCCACCCCCGTCAACAAGCCATGGCACTTCCAGGCCCAGAAGCTTTGAGCTGCGACAACGTGGAAATGCTTCTCCTCCTCTGCTGCCAGTAAAGGGTCTGCTGCCTTGCTGCAGAGCTGGCAAGCACACATGGCATATCAGAGCAGCAGAGCTGGGCTGACTCCAACCACACGGAAGCACCTTTAAAGTTAGGTGCATTGTGTAGAATGGTGGCCCCCCTGCATTGCAAGCAGGGGAAATGCCTTTCATCTTTAATTGGCGGTTTCAAAGCCATCGGACACCTTCCCTTTTTGTCAGCCTCTGACCATTGATTTCAGTTTTGTTTCAGGTGCGAGTGAGCTTTTGGGAAATCCATCTTGTTTATGTCACACACTGCTATCGAGTGCCTCTGCCTCTGCATATGTGTGTGTGTGTGTCTTTGATTGTAACTGCTTCAGCGCAGCCTTTCCTATTTTGAGGTAGGGTCGGAATGGATTTTTTTCAGGCTGTATTATTTGAAAACTATTCCGACAAGTATGTGTTGAAAAACGCTCACGTATGAGCACTTAACGCAGCAGCTCTTACAAATGTTTGTATCGCTCTGAGGCATGTTGCGTTTTGTTTTCTTGACTCGCTGTTTATTGCTTGGCGATACAGTAGACAGGTGTTAAACCTGCTTGGGAGACTGGGGGGGGGGCAGGAGGAGACATTGCTTAACATTAATAGCGATGCTTATGCATTTGGCATATTTGTTTTATTTTATTTAAAAATAGACTTACCTGCATTTTCCCTTTTGCTCAGACAGCCTTTTAAGATTCAAAAGGCATTAGTGGTGTTGGTTCTTTCAGTTTTGGTTTAGCTCAGCAGTTGAATCTTTCCCCTTGCTTCTTCTTAATACTGTAGGAGCAGAAGGGCCATAGTGTTGTTGAACGGCTTTGTCCCTATTTTCACAGATGCACTGGGAATTGTTTTTAATCTCCTTTCTGCTTTCCCATTACAGATGGCGATGACGACCCACAACTCTCCTGGGTGGCTTCATCTCCCTCCAGCAAAGATGTTGCATCACCCACTCAGATGATAGGAGATGGGTGTGATCTTGGCATCGGGGAGGAGGAAGGGGGAACCGGCCTGCCGTATCCCTGTCAGTTTTGCGATAAGTCCTTCATTCGCCTGAGCTACCTTAAAAGGCACGAGCAGATCCACAGCGACAAGCTACCTTTCAAATGCACCTACTGCAGCCGGCTTTTCAAGCACAAGAGGAGCAGGGACCGGCACATCAAGCTGCACACGGGGGACAAGAAGTACCATTGCCACGAGTGTGAAGCGGCCTTCTCTCGCAGCGACCACCTCAAGATCCACTTGAAGACGCACAGCTCCAGCAAGCCCTTCAAGTGCACTGTCTGCAAGCGAGGCTTCTCCTCCACCAGCTCTTTGCAGAGCCACATGCAGGCCCATAAGAAGAACAAGGAGCACATGGCCAAGAGCGAGAAGGATGCCAAGAAGGACGATTTCATGTGCGACTACTGCGAGGAGACGTTCAGCCAGACCGAAGAGCTGGAGAAGCATGTCATGACGCGCCACCCGCAGCTGTCCGAGAAGGCCGACTTGCAGTGCATCCATTGCCCTGAAGTGTTCGCTGACGAAAACGCCCTGCTCTCCCACATCCACCAGGCCCACGCCAACAAGAAACACAAGTGCCCAATGTGCCCGGAGCAGTTCTCTTCAGTGGAAGAAGTCTATTGCCACTTGGATAGCCATCGGCAGCCTGATTCCAGCAACCACAGCATCAGTCCAGACCCTGTCTTGGGCAGTGTGGCCTCCATGAGTAGTGCCACGCCAGATTCCAGCGCTTCGGTGGAGCGGGGCTCCACTCCTGACTCGACTTTGAAACCATTGAGAGTGCAAAAGAAGATGAGATCCCTGGAAAGAGAAGAGGGCCAGACCTGGTCAAAAGTTGCCTACAGCTGCCCGCACTGCACCAAGCGTGACTTCAACAGCCTTGCTGTCTTGGAGATCCACCTAAAGACCATCCACGCAGACAAACCTCAGCAAAGCCACACGTGCCAGATTTGCCTTGAATCCATGCCTACATTGTACAATTTGAACGAACACGTCAGGAAGGTGCATAAAAACCATGCGTACCCCATGATGCAGTTCAGCAACATTTCGGCCTTCCACTGCAACTATTGCCCAGAGATGTTTGCAGATATCAACAGCCTGCAGGAACACATCCGTATTGCTCATTGCGGGCCAGGAGCCACAACTCAAGATGGAAACAATGCCTTCTTTTGCAACCAGTGCTCCATGGGCTTTCTGACTGAAGCCTCTCTGACTGAGCACATCCAGCAAACTCACTGCAACATAGGAAACTCGAAATTGGATTCCCCTGTTGTTCAGCCATCACAGTCTTTTATGGAGGTGTATTCCTGTCCGTATTGCACAAACTCGCCCATTTTTGGCTCAATTCTCAAGTTAACAAAACATATTAAAGAGAACCATAAGAACATTCCACTGGCACACAATAAAAAGTCAAAAGGCGAGCAGAGTCCAGTTTCTTCTGATGTTGAAGTTTCTTCCCCCAAAAGGCAGCGGCTTTCGGCTAGCGTCAATTCTGTTTCAAACGGTGAATACCCATGTAATCAGTGTGAACTGAAGTTCTCCAGCTTTGAAAGCTTCCAGACTCATTTGAAATTGCATTTGGAGTTGTTGTTAAGGAAGCAATCGTGCCCTCAGTGCAAAGAAGACTTTGATTCCCAGGAATCTCTCCTGCAGCACCTCACTGTCCATTATATGACCACCTCAACTCATTATGTGTGTGAGAGCTGCGACAAGCAGTTTTCATCAGTGGATGATCTGCAGAAGCATTTGCTAGACATGCATACTTTTGTGTTGTATCACTGCACCCTTTGCCAAGAGGTTTTTGACTCCAAGGTGTCTATCCAAGTGCATCTGGCAGTGAAGCACAGCAATGAGAAAAAGATGTATCGGTGCACAGCGTGCAACTGGGATTTTCGGAAGGAGGTGGACCTTCAGATTCACGTGAAGCACAGCCATTTGGGCAATCCTGCAAAGTCGCACAAGTGCATCTTCTGTGGAGAGACTTTTAGCACCGAAGTGGAGCTGCAGTGCCACATTACAACCCACAGCAAAAAATACAACTGCAAGTTCTGCAGCAAAGCTTTCCACGCCATCATCTTGCTCGAAAAACATTTGCGGGAGAAACACTGTGTCTTTGATGCCGGCACTGAGAACGGTACAGCTAATGGCATGATGCCGGCCAACAAGAAGGCAGATCCTGCTGATATCCAGAACATGTTGATGAAAAACCCAGATACTTCAAACAGCCATGAAGCGAGCGAGGATGATGTAGATGCTTCTGAGCCCATGTACGGCTGCGATATCTGTGGGGCCGCTTATACGATGGAGGTCCTTTTGCAAAATCATCGTTTGAGGGACCATAACATCAGGCCAGGGGAAGATGATTGTTCCAGGAAGAAAGCAGAGTTCATCAAAGGTAGCCACAAGTGTAACATCTGCTCAAGGACCTTTTTCTCGGAGAATGGCCTCCGGGAGCACATGCAGACTCACCGAGGCCCAGCAAAGCATTACATGTGCCCCATTTGTGGGGAACGCTTCCCATCTCTTCTGACCCTGACGGAGCACAAAGTAACTCACAGTAAGAGTTTGGATACAGGGACGTGCCGGATCTGCAAAATGCCACTGCAGAGTGAAGAGGAATTCATTGAGCACTGCCAGATGCACCCTGATCTTAGAAATTCCCTCACTGGGTTTCGCTGTGTTGTCTGCATGCAGACGGTCACCTCGACTCTTGAGCTGAAAATCCACGGAACATTCCATATGCAAAAATTGGCAGGGAACTCTGCAGCTTCATCTCCCAACAGCCAGGCCTTGCAGAAACTCTACAAGTGTGCTCTGTGCTTGAAAGACTTCCGAAACAAGCAAGACTTGGTGAAACTGGATGTTAATGGGCTACCGTATGGCCTGTGTGCCGGATGCATGACTAGGAGCACCAACGGACAGTCCTTGGGCATGACCACACCAGAAGTTAGTGAAAGACCTTGTGGTAGCCTGAGGTGCCCAGAGTGTAGTGTCAAATTTGAAAGTGCCGAAGACTTAGAAAGCCACCTTCAGCTGGATCACCGAGACCTGACGCCTGAGACCAGTGGCCAAAAGAAGGGTACCCAGACATCCCCTGTTCCTAGAGTAAGTAATTCCACAGGTTAGCTTTTTAGATGAAGCACTGTTGAACATTCTGTCAGTGCAAGGATCTCTCCTTGAGCAACTGAGTGTTCCCCCACTCTCCTCCCATCATGCACCCCCTCAATCTGTTCTGGGGTTCACCCAATCCTCCGGAGCATATTTGGGAACAGTGTATGTGGGGGAGAAGAGCGGGGGAGGGATCCTGTTGTACTATTCCTAATCCATGCGCTAGCGCAAGAATTTAGTTGTAGCTTCCCTTGAGATTAGAAACTCACATTGCACATATGGTTCCAATGTGTACTTGAAGCTTCCATTCTCTTCAGCAGGCGTGGGGAACCTTTGGCCCTCCAGATGTTGCTGAACTACAGCACCCATCAGCTCCAGGAAGCTTGGCCAATGGCCAGGGATGGTGGGAGTTGTAGTTTAACAACATCTGGGGGCCAAAGGTTCCCCACACCTTCTCTTCAGTATTGGAAATTTGCATTGTGTATGCTTAGATCTCCCTCACTCAGGATTGAACGGGGAAGCCCCTACTTCTGCAGGAACTCCATGTGAACATTGGAGTGCAACAAACATTTCCTCTACAATAATTAACTACAAAGCACAGGTATGTTCCCCCTCCCCCAGCTATAAAAATACAGGGTTTTAGTCAACTAAGTCCCACTTGGAGTAGACCTATTGCAATTAATGAACTTAAGTTGGTCATGTCTATTAAGTGGGTTGACTCTGAGTTTGACTAACATTGAATACCACCCACAGCGTTACATACTGAATTAGAAAAAGGAAAAAACCCGCACAAGATGTTCTTGGTTTTTAAACAGAGAGCAATAGGATTCTGTTGTCAAAATCATTTAGCTACAGGTTCATTTGGAGAGTGGAACTGATGGTTATAGAATCATAGAATCGTAGAGTTGGAAGGGGCCTATAAGGCCATTGAGTCCAACCCCTTGCCTAGTGTAGGAATCCAAATTAAATCATACCCGACAGGTGGCTGTCCAGCTGCCTCTTGAATGCCTCCAGTGTTGGAGAGCCCACCACCTCCCTAGGACATCAGTTCCATTGTCATACTATTCTAACAATTAAGAAGTTTTTCCTGATGTTCAGTTGAAATCTGGCTTCCTGTAAGCCCATTATTCTGTGTCCTACACTCTGGGACTATCGAGAAGAGATCCCGGCCCTCCTCTGTGTGGCAACCTTTCAAGTACTTGAAAAGTGCTATCCTATCTCCCCTCAGTCTTCTCTTCTAAGGGCTAAACATACCCAGTTCTTTCAGTTTCTCCTCATAGGGCTTTGTTTCCAGTCCCCTGATCATCCTTGTTGCCCTCCTCTGAACCCATTCCAGTTTGTCTGCATCCTTCTTAAAGTGCAATGTCCAGAACTGGACACAATACTCAAGATGAGGCCTAACCAGTGCTGAATAGAGGGGAACCAGTCCTTCACGTGATTTGGAAACTATACGTCTGTTCATGCAGCCTAAAATAGCCTTTGCTTTTTTTGTAGCCACATTGCACTGTTAGCTCATATTCAGCTTGTGATCAACAACAATCCCAAGATCCTTCTCGCATGTAGTATTGCTGAGCCAAGTATCCCTCATCTTATAACTGTGCATTTGGTTGTGGCATAGCTAGGCAAGTGTGGCTAGTGCTGGCATTATAGCCATAAATATTCAAGGCAGGCATTGTTCCTGTGTAAAGTAATTCGAGATGGAGTTTCAAAAATTGATGTTATCTGCCAGGAGCGGAGTAGAAGGGTGGATAAAGCCTTGGCATCTCCAGGTAGGGCTGGAAAAAGATGTCTCTAAAATCCTGGAAAGGTGCAGATGGTCAGTGTAAACAATAATGAGGTAGATGGACTAATGGTTTGACTCCAAATAAATCAACTTTCTATGTTTCTTATACATATATTTGACCATGCTGTATAAAGATTAGCTGAAAAGTTATTGACCTTAGGGTGGAAGCAGGCAGCCTTTCTCAGCCTTTGAGTCCCCAGATGTTGCTGAACTACAGTTCCCATCATTCCTGATCTTGCTGGCTGGGGCTAATGGGAGTTGTAGTCCAGCACCATCTGGGGACCCAAAGGTTGGGAAAGGCTGAACTAGGTATTACGGAGGGATGCATGGGGAATGTTGAAAGCATGAGCCACACATCTCTTTTCCCTCACTTCCTTAGTAATTTCTCCGTTTGCAAAACATGCAATGCCATAGCATCCTATTGGTTTTTTTTTTTTACCACCTCTACAAGCAGAAACCAGTGGAGTTCTGTGGAGGTCAGGAAATGTGCAGCAGGATGTTGTCATGCAAAGCCAGCGCCAGGTGTGTGAGCCCCCCTCCCCCACAAAGTGCTCTTCAGTGGGACCCGCATCTTGGCACACTCTACTCAGCAGACGTATTAGTGGCGATGCAGCTGTTGTCCCAGGCAGTGGTGCCCATGTAGGCGGCCACACTGCTGCGCTCTGCAGACACTCACATTATCCTGACATAGTGTCACCCTGGGAACAGAGTGGGAATGTAAGAATTGTGGCTTTTTACTTTACCTCTGCTGGCCTGCTTGGTAAAACTTAAGTCAAGGAGATGGGAAGGCTCACCAAGTCAAGGGGTAGGAAATCTCTCCTCAAGCGCTGGTGGGCCCTCCTTGCATTCTGAGCCCTCAGTAGCTGCCCAGCCATACTGAATGCTGCCAACATGACATGCATTTTCCAATAGGTTATGTTTCCAGGGAAGAGAGGATGCAAGGCTGGTGTCTTTTAAAGCAGACAATACCCTCTATTCCACCTGCTCCCACCTTAATAACAAACCAACGACCCCTTCTACATAGCTTTGAGAAAGAAAAAAAGAGAGAGAAAGAAGTCCTTATTTCAGTTAGGTACGTTCTTTATCTTTGAAGAATATCTTCAATGTGTTGCATGTATTTTTTTGTGTTTCTTTTACACAAAACATTAAGTAGACTAGCTCATTCCCAGACTAGCTCATGATCAAGCCAGCAGCTGCTTCCTGACATGAGTTTCTGCAGCTAAGTCTGTCACTGGCTTCTGTACTAATAGGATTCATGGCTATTTCAGCACATCTATCGAAGAGAGGTTTCATGTCTGTGGCTTGTGGCCTTTGGAAATAATTTCCCCAAACTTCTGCTTGTGGCTCGGCAGATCACTTATTTCTGAGTGTCCCAAATAAAATCAGATTGACTAGCCTGGTGCGGAACTTTTCTCGGTTGACGAGCAAAGGAGCTGCATGTGTGTAACCTTCTTTGTGCCCCAGTGACCGTTTTTAATTACCTCGATTCAGCACATAAAGCCACCAAATTGGTTGGGACTATTAGAAGGTCCTTTATGCACCCCCCCTGCACTTGAGCCAGAAACTTCCCTCCCCCTTCAGTCTGCCCTGAGGAAGCGTCATCTTGTATGTGGCTGGGATACAGCTGTTAAAAATCTGTCTTGTAGATCTTGTCGATCGTGACAGTGTGTTGAGTTCAAAGGACTTCTCCAAGCTTCAAACAATCCGAGCGAAAGATTCTTTGCTTTGTTTCACTCACTGCTTTAGCACTGCAACTGCATAGTGCTCCCTTGGGGTCAAGCAAATCGGTGACTAGACCTGCCTCCAGCTGTGATGTACATCTAACTCTGCAGAGAATAAAATATGAAATGGAAACACCTCTCCCTTCAGTGTGATGCCTCTTGGGAGTTCATCATCCAAAACCACTTATTAGCCCCATCGCCATTTTTCTACTCCTTGGCTCTTCATTGTGTTTCACGCTCCTCTTGAAGAACAGGCCTTTCCTTTAATGCCAAACTAATTCTGATTTCATATGACTGTGCACACAGAGGCTAAAATACTCCAAGCTCTCACTGTACATACTTTCCCCCCCTCCCCTTCACTCCTTGCAGTTGTCATGAGTATAAATTGTTACCGTCCCCTTTACTCCTCTACTTTTAACTCTGCCTCTTCAACAAAGCTCCTATACTTCCTCTTCCCTCAGGAGAGAATTTAAGTTCTTCAACAAAGTAAATGCTTTGAATCTGGTCCCAAGAGGGCGGATTTCTTTTGTAGAAGATAATGAAAAATCAGAATTCAGGCCTGTACCAAATTACACTTTACACAGGAGCCTAGATGCTAATGCCTTAGACCTGCCATTCTACTTTCCCGTTAACAACAGTCCCATTAACAGGCTGATGGATGCAAATAAAGCCTTTGGCCTATTTATCTGTCCCTTTGCAACTCTCTCTGGACCTATCAGTTTGGCCTAAAACCGCTTTTGGTCTAGACTCTAGCCTGTCTCTTTGACACTGTCAACCTTGACATTTGAAATGATGTGACCAAGACCATTCTCCCAGGGGAGGCGCCATGGCCTATGTGTGGCTTCCTCCCTTAGCAATAGTACTTGAATTACAGTAGGGCTTCTTGCCCCCTTCCCATTTGTGATGCCCCCCCAGTCGAGAGTTTTTAGAAGGCTTCTGTTTTAGATGCCTGTGGGGGAGGGCATGATTTGGTCCTCCCCTCTTATTCACAGGCCTGGCCATGGGCCTTTGTGCTATGTCTCTCTGTAACAGCTGGTATAGCACAGTGGGGAGGAGAGTCTGGCTGGGAGTCCAGAGTCGGCGAGTTCAAATCCTGCTCATGTCTCCTGGGTGTCAAGGGCCAGCTAAAGATCACCCCCACAGTGAGTGGCTCAGGGGTTATGTGCCCTGCCACCTGTGCAGCCGTGCACAAGCTGCAGAGTCCCAAGGAGCCCAGTTGCCCCCCAGCTGGCAGTTGCGGACAAGGAAGGGGCTGGCTTGTGCAGCTGTGGCAAGCTGAGCAGGCCCTAGCCAGCTGGGGAGAACTAGCCTCAGAGGGAGGCAAGGGTAAACCCCCTCTGAATACCGCTTACCATGAAATCCCTATTCATACGGTTGCCATAAGTTGGGATCGACTTGAAGGCAGTCCATTTCCATTTCCATGTCTCTCTGTGACTGCATACCTGGCAGAGGAGGGCAGGCTGATCTCCAGCTCCACTGTTGCTTTCTTTACTCAGGCGGTCTATTTAGATCCACCCATTTTCAGCGCTCAAATTAGGGGGGGGGTCACTATGTTCCTTTTTGAGATGGCCTGCTTGGCTACTGTTTTCAGAACACAAAAGAACCTGATAGAAATATAGATTATTCCACGTTTCAGAAAATTCCTTCCTTGGGGGCATATTTCTAGCAGCAATTCTCACATGCGAGGGATAGAAATATAGAAATAAACAGTATTTCTAGCATCTGGAGTTTCTGTCCCTCTTCTCTCTCCCCCCCCCCTTTATGCACAAAAGTAGTGCTACACCCTGGTATGTAGTTCCCCCTTCTCTGTTTTTAGAAGGCTTGCTAGTGTAGGGGTGCATATTTGGCTAAAGTAGAGAGGTGGGTTTCATTAAGACACCCCCCTTCTATCCCTCCCAGAATTGAAGCATGTTTAGTGGATCCTTTAGCATGTGTTTTTAAATTGTTTTTTTTTTAAGAAGTGTTTTTAAATTTGTATCTTTGTGTATTTGTTTTTAATGTTTTTAATTGTTGTAAACCGCCCAGAGATCTTCGGCTATGGGGCGGTATACAAATGTAATAAATAACAACACCACCACCAACAATAATAATAATGCACTACTGTCAAAGGTGTGGGTTCAGTGTAGATGTAGTGCAACGGTGACAGGAAGGAGAGAAGGAGGGTACCCCATGGCACTGTGTGTACTGGAGAGCAAAATTTGGTTTGCACATTCCCGTAAGTGACGGAGCTTTCCTCTCCATGCTGCTTTACTCTGTTCTGGGTGACATGTGCATCTTCTGCCCCAGATTTGTGGGCAGAAAGATACGCTTGTTGCTGGAATACTGTAGGAGAAACTATGGCAGGGGCAGCAACCGTTTGATCAAGACCAAACTACAAACTAGAGCTCAAGATTTTCATCTATAAAGTAGATCAAGAAGGAGAGCTCAGCAGCCCACCCACCTGTTTCAAATGGGCAGTGTACATGCAATGGGTACATGCGTGTGCTTGTGTGTGTGTATGTGTGCGGGTGCATGTGCGCACACCCTCTTTTTGTTAGCCAAAAGAGGCCCCATAGCACAGCGGTAGAGCACATGCTTTGTATGGATGTATCTCTAGTTAAACAGCCAGCTGGGGTAGACCTTATAGGTCTAGACGATGGACCAGTGTTGGTACTTAGTATAAGGCAGCTTCTTGTGTTGTCTGAAGAAGGCAACAATAGTCATTTGCACAGCTGGCAGGATATGCACATGCACACATTCGGTCCAATCAGGATGTTCCTATTCACAGGAGACAGGCAATGCAGGCAGAACCCTTCTAGCTCCTGTCACATGGCAGGCCTATTGACCAAAGTTCCTGTTCCAGTATAAGTTACTTGTAGCTGAGTTGCAGTGAAAGCATCTGGACTTTTTAGTCATGAATATCTTCTCCCCTTCCATAGGACCATTTGTCCCTCGTAGGTGACTTTTAGAGAGGGGCGGGTGGGCTGAATTTAAGAGGCTAGAGATACACTTTCTGTTCTGCCAGTTCCAGTGGGTCTCCACCTCTTTTTTTCTGAAAACGGGGGACACACGTTAGTCAAGCCCTGACCCTTTTTTCTGTAAAACCTGGTAGGATCAGCTCGAGTGTGTGTTTTTAAAAATTTGCTTCGAAGAGAATTTGCATCTGAGTGGCAGATCAACCTGTTCCCCTCCAGGTGTGGCCAATGGAAATGCTTTGCTGTAGGGGACTAGTGTGCTTACAGCCAGAATTTTTGATGGAGAGTCTTCATCTTTTAAAAACGAGGCGGCTGAGTCCTGCCACACACCCCTTTTTAAACAATAACAAACAAAAAAGCTTTGCTGCTGCTTTAGTAATGTTGGTAGCCGTCTTTCCTGCCAGGAATGCCCCTGGGAATGATGCTGCACCATGATGTAAAGTTGCTCCCAGGAGTATCTTGTCCCAGGTACATGTTGCAGCTGGGAGCAGCCATGCTGCCTCTTCAAGCGGCAGAAAGGCTTTTGTTTTTTTTAACAAAGAGAGGAAGAGGAGAAATCTTGACTACCTTTCCTTTAAAGGCAAGACCCACCTCCCGATTCTTAAAATTTGCCCGCCCCCAGAGCTTAATCCCTTGTAATACTTTTCTCATGTAATTTGTTTCTAATGTTTGTTTTTATTGGTATTTTTAAAATGAATATTTTAGACTGTCTACTGTAAACTGCTTAGAGGGTGTTTATCCTAGTAAGCGGTATATACGTTTTGTTAAATGAATGAATGAATGAATACCTTCATCCTCCCCAAAAATGTTAAATAATGGCTCCCCACTGTTCACAACTAACTTGTTCCTTTGACTTAGGAACATAGGAAGCTGTGTTACATTGAGTCAGACCATAGGTCCATCTAGTTCAGTACTGTCTACACTGAATGGCAGCAGCTATAATTTATTTATTACATTTATTAGTGTCTTGTTAGCCAAAGGTTTCCAAGGACTTACAACATTGTTAAAAGCCAAAATAAATATATCATACCATAAAGCAAAATAATAAAATAACCACCATGCCCATATAGCCACAGAAAGATTTGGCAGCACCTACCTTGGGGTCTCTCCTAGTCCTACTCAGAGATGCCATGGATTGAACCTGAGACCTTCTGCATGCAAGGCAGATGTTCTACGACTGAGTTACTGCCCTAGGTTTCAATGCAACATAGACTTCAGTCTTTAACACACTTACCAGGGAATAAGTCCCATGGAACACAGTGGGGCTTACGCCTCAGCAAACATGCAAAGACTTAGCATTGACTGGATCCGGGCAAACGAATGCCAGAAGAAACGACGTGGGTTGTGCAGTTAGAGTAGATAGACATTTTCCCCTTTTAGGAGAATTACAGTAGAGTCCTTTATTTTTCATTTCTGTTCTCTTATGCACACACAGGCGCATTTCTGAAGTTCACTGATCACAAATAACCCTAGATATTTAAACTTTTTCAAGATTACAAATAGGACCCTTGAATACTCACGTTCTTTCCAAAGAACAGTAGCTTTCAGTAGCTTGTTAAAAAAAAAGTCTCAAATATAGCCAGGCAAACTAAATTGAACAACATGCTGCTCTCTGTTTTCTAATCTCTTGTTGATTTGTAGTACAACAGGTAAAATGCAATTTTTATGTGGTCTGCCTTATGTGTGCAATACAAACTGAGCAGTTTACAGCTGTCCAAACAACATTACTGCTCTATAATTCTTGACCAGTTCCTTTCTTTTTTTACTGGACCATTATTGATTTTTCCCCATTCTCTCCCCTTTAACATTCCCCCTTGTATTCCCCCTTTAACACAGAGCTTTACAGCAGAGAATTAGAAAAATATATAGTCAGAGAGAAGCTACTTTTGAGATTACATTAAAAACAATAGAAGCACTTGTTTCAGTAGGCATCATTGATATCTGTAGCTCAAGTGGGAAAGGGTGCATTCAGAATATAGAAGATCCTCTGGATCCCAGGAATATTGTACTAACAAGTACAACTCTGAAATCCTGTAGATGAGGCTTAGGGGATCCCAAAAAACCTTAAGCGCTGCGGGAAAGGGGGTTACAGGAAGCCTTTTGAGTAATAATTATAGGTGAGAGGATGAGGAAAGATACTACCATACTGAAAAAAAAATCTTGCTTGTATAGAGAGGTGGTGTTTTGTTTTTTGATGACTTAGGGTGCAGTCCAACAGCTGTTTATGCTGGGCTGAGGCGAGTTTGATATGGTGGACCTCCAGCTAAGCTGGCTGGGTCCTGGCTATGCCAGGCTCAGTCGGGCTATGCTGGGCTGTACTGGCATAAGTCCCTTATCCTGGCTCAGCCATGGCTGAGCTGGGACCTGGCCAGCTGAGACAGAGGTCAGCCAGGGAAGCCCAGCCCAGCGTGAGGGGAGCTGGTGGAACGCCTACAAAAGGGGCATTCTGGGGGCATCAGAGGAGCGACCCTCCATCCTGGCCCTCCGTCTCTCCCACGGCACTCCTTCCCGGCAGCTGGTGTGCCTGGAAAAGGTGGCGCCAGGAAACATTGTTTCTGTTGTGCTCTGCTGGCACAGCCAGCGTCCTCCCCTCCAAGATGCCTCTGAGCGGCTGCTGGATGTGGCGGCCCCTTCCGCCATCTCCGCCTCTGCCACCTTTGCTCCCGGCCGCCTCCAACAAGTTGGATTGTTCTGCCCACGTTGTACGCCTTGAACCGGAAAGCTTCTGGTTCTTCAAATCTCACCTAGTGTTTAATTCACCGAGTAGCCTTAGTGCAGTTGCTGTTTGCTCACTCAACCGCGATCTGGATCACAGGGCCGCCACGTGGTAGAGCTTGTGTTTTACATGCAAAAGATCCCAGCTCTGATTCCTAGCATCTTCAGGTAGGGCCGGGAAAGGCTCTTCTCAGCTGCAGATGGGGTGGACAATAACTGAGCCAAATGGACCAATGGTCTGGCTCTGCATAAGGAAGCTTTTTATGTCCCCTGGAGGATAATCTCACTAACCTGCGGATTTAATGGATTTGAAATGCTCTGAACGCTTAGGAAACATACCATATCAGTGTGAAACATTGAAGCTTGATTTGGTTGGACACAGTGGCTGCTGCATGTGGAGGCATTCCGTGGGGCTCAATATAGTCTTGCTCTCCTCGTCCCCATTGCCAAGGGGAGAACTTAGGGATGCCTGCAGGGAGCAGGAAGGTGCATTGCAGGGGATGCCAGCCCTGTGAGCCTCCCATAGCCCCATGCACCCCTCTGTGTCTGGACTGGAGCAGGTGGACAAACTTGCATAAATCACAGAAGAAGGGTCGGATGGGGATACGAGTAGCATATATGTGTCTCCAGTTGCATTTAATGCATTATTTGTTTATTTAACTTCTATCCCACCCTTCCTTCCAGAAGATGCCCAGGGCAGTAAGCAAAGGACAAGACACTAAAAACATCTTAAAACATCTCAAAAACAAAACATCTTCAAAACATCTTTTAAAAAATATTTAAAAACATCTTCTTTACTCATTGCATAGTTAAACTATGGAATTTGCTCCCACAAGATGCAGTAATGGCCACCAGCTTGGATGGCTTTAAAAAAAGATTAGACAAATTCATGGAGGACAGGGCTATATCAATGGCTACTAGCCGTGATGGCTGTGCTGTGCCGCCCTAGTCAGAGGCAGCATGCTTCTGAAAACCAGTTGCCGGAAGCCTCAGGAGGGGAGAGTGTTCTTGCACTCGGGTCCTGCTTGCGGGCTTCCCCCAGGCACCTGGTTGGCCACTGTGAGAACAGGATGCTGGACTAGATGGGCCACTGGCCTGATCCAGCAGGCTCTTCTTATGTTCTTATGTTCTTATCTTAAAAAGCAATTCCAGCACATACATAGATTGGGATAAGATCTCTGCTTAAAAGACTTGTTGAAAGAGGAAGGTTTTCAGTAGGCGCTGAAAAGACAATGGAGATGATGGCACCTATTTAAAATTTAAGGGGAGGGAATTCGTATGTTGTGCGGAATGGAGCACAGTGATTGACTGGGTATATAAGGAGTAAGACGATCTTTCAGGTATCCTGGTCCCAAGCTGCATTGGAGCTTTGTACACCAAAACCAGAACCTTGAACTTGGCCTGGTAGCTAATGGCCAGCTAGTGCAATTCTTTCAGTAGAGGGGTAACATGTTGACGAGAACCTTCCCCAGTGAGAAGTCGTGCTGCTGCATTTTGCACCAGCTGCAGCTTCCGAACTAATCTCAAGGGCAGCTCCACATACAGCACCATACTACTGTACCAGCCTGGAGGTTACCAGCACATGGACAACAGTGGTCAGGCTATCCCAGTCCAGAAATGGCTGCAGCTGTCTTACATCTGAAGCTGGTAAAAGGCACTTCTAGTCACTGAAGTCATCTGGTCCTCTAGCGAGAAAGATGGATCCAGGAGCAACTGCTATATGTGTTGGTGGAGGGGACAGGAATGCAGGGCTCTATTGAGCCACGTGAGACTCCCCTGTATACAGTCGCTGTGGCCATTATAGTAATGAAGGATCTGCCTTATACCAGCTCAATCTGTTTGGCCATCTGCCCCAGTTCAGTTTACTACAGCTGGCAATGGCTCTGTCTGGAGTCTCTGGCAGGGCTTGTTCACATCACCTGCTACTTTTTCAATTTGATATGCTTGAGGGTTGGACCTGACACCTTCTGCATGCAAAGCATGTGCTCTGCCTCCAAGTTGTGCTCCATCTTTAGTCCCTTGATTGAATGGCACGTGTCTTCTGTTATTTATTGCATTTATATCCCACCTTTTCTCCAAGGAGTTCAAGGTGCTGGACAAACATGGCTCTTTCCTCCTCATTTGGTCCCCACAACAACCCTGTTAGGCTGAGAGGCAGTGACTGGCCTGAGGTCACCCAGTGAGCTTCATGGCTTGAGTGGGGATTTGAACCCTGGTCTCCATGATCCTAGTGTGACAACTCTAGCTGCTACACTACGCTGGCTCTTAACCTCTTGAGCTTAGCCTTGGTCTACTCTCTTACATGTAAGCGTTCTTTCCCAACCTGGCACCCTCCAGATGTTTTGAACTCTTATTTTCCACAATTCCTTATTATTGGCCCTTCTTGCTGGGCCTGGTGGGAGTTGGAGGGCACCAAGTTGGGGAAAGCTGATGTAAACACATGACAAATCTAATCATGGAGTGGGAGCTTGTCTTAAATGGGAGCCATATTTTATGCAATAGAAGGTTAGAGTTGTTATATTCCCCTGGGGCTTGCTAAGTTTACCTTCTGATCTCCATGTCCAGGGTATGGCTGGGGCCGAACAACAGTGCCAAAGCAAGTAAATTTTATACCCTTCCGTTTGCATCCTCCAGTTCTTCCACTTGCATAATCTGTATCTGAATCACTGCACTGTATTTTCCATTGCGTTGTTAGTGAGCAACAGGCATTCCATTACACTGATCTGACAATGTAAAAATGTTCTGATCCGTAAAAAGAAAAATATTAGCAATGGGCTTTGGATTTTTTTTTTTAGAAAAATGGAATCCATAACAAGAAAAATGAAACGTTAGCAATGGGCTTTAGTTTTTAAAAAACAAAACAAAATTCCTTCCCTGTCATGACTATTAATACTTTTTATCCCTGGAAATTATTCCTGGGATTTTCCCCAGGTTTCATCACGAAGAAGACACACCTTGATGCTCTTAAATGCAGACCCCATCTTCTCAGATGGAATGAGTGGCTTGTGTAATTGCTTCTTCATCTCTTTGTTTTGGCAGCTAGGCTTATTAGCGTGACATAGGAACTGTGTAACAAATGTTGGAGGAAAATCAGTGTCACGTTTCACCGTAGAATTTCCAAGATTTCTGGAATTCATACCTCTGCTTCCGCAAGTGATCCTTGTATTGATCCATAAGTGCTTGATGTCTTTTTTCGGAAATTATACTTTTCTTGCTCTGAGGTCTTGTGTCCTTGAAAAGCACATTTTACTGCAACAAATAGTAACAAATAGTAACAAATAGTAAGACAATCTATGGCAGGGATGGGGAATCTGTGGGTCTCCAGATGTTGGTGGACTATAACTCCCATTATCCCTGATTATCAGCTATACTGGCAGGAACTGATGAGGTTGGAATCCAGTAACATCTGGAGCATCACAGGTTCCCTTCCCCTGGTCTAAGGCTGCAATCCAATGCCTGTGAGTAAGCCCATTGAACTCAAATTTATAGGGCTGTGCTATTGATGCTTATAGTTGGGCTCTGTTAGTCCATCATGCTTTGAAGAAGTGTGTTCATTACAGCCTTGTTATAAGAGTTTTAGTTACACAGAATTTTCAATGGTGATTCGTCCATTAAACAGCGTTACTGCATAGGCAGTAACTGTTCTTGTATATTCAAATGGTAAACAAGGAGTGGTGTGCTCTACTTCTTCCATTTGGATTTCCCTCTTCTCAGAGGGTTAATTGGCCCTACATTTCTCTATGTTCAGACATTAACATTTTCATACTCTCCTGTTAATACTACCATAGGCCTAGGTCAGGGGTTCCCAAGCAGTGGTAAGCCAACCATCAGTGGCCCATGAGCTTCATTCAAGTGGTTCACAGCATGTGTGTGGATTTGTGACTGAAGGTGGGAGTTGGCACATCCATCACATTCATACTGATTTTGAAATTGTATTTTTATTGCAGCTTTTATTTCTTATATATTGTATTTTATCGTATTTGAATTCAAATTGGGATACCATAAAATATAATATATAAGAAATAAAAGAATACAAATACAACTTAAAAATCATACAGCATCTGGCACAGTACATTGGAATTGCTACCACAGGCAGAAAAACCATTAAGTGGTCCACCAAAACCCTCAGCAAATTTCAAGTGGTCCATGGAGAGAAAAGTTTGGGAACCATTGGCCTAGACCCAATGTACTACAGGGCTCCCTTCTTCCCCTGTGATCTCCTTGCTTCCTCAGATCTAAAGCTGAAACTCTTTTTCTGTTTATGAAGTGTAGTCTATCGGTATGTAGGGCAGGGCCTTTTGTGTTGTAGCATCCATGCTGTTGGCTTGGCTGTACCATTGGCTAATTCCTTTGAAAACATTTATATTATTATTATTATTATCTAAAATTTATTCGACGCCTATCTGACAGGACAACCTGTCACTCTAGGCGACATACAAAGGAATAGAACAAAACAACATATCAAAATATAGATCAACAGGTACATAATAAAAATACTAATCACAGTAAAAACCCCAGTATCAGACCACCCTCTTAGCCACCTAACTATAGCACATTTCATTCATCTGACTGTACAAAGAGCCATGTCTTCAGCTGCCTCCAAAAACACAGAAGTGAAGGGGCTAGGCGAGTATCAACCGGTAAAGTGTTCCACAGTGTGGGAGCCACAATGGAGAAGGCTTTAGACCTAGTACCACTTAATCTGGCCGCTCTGATAGAAGGAACCACAAAAAGTCTAGCGGCTGAGGATCTTGTCCGCCCATCTGCTCCAAGAAGAGAGAGTTTGTTCTTCAGATAGATCGGACCAGCATCAAAAAAGGACTTATAAGTTAAAGCTAGTATTTTAAACTTCACCCGCAGCACTATCGGGAGCCAATGAAGTTCCCGAAGGATTGGGGTGATGTGTTCTGTCCTATGGCAACCCTTAATGAGTTGAGCCGCCGCATTCTGGACGAGTTGAAACTTACGCAAAGTTCCCAAAGGGAGACCAGCATATAGAGCATTACAATAGTCTGGACGGGAAAGAACCAAGGCACTAACTACAGTTGGTAAAATATGCTTTGGGAGATAGGGGCAGATTTTGCGAATGAGGGACAGGTGGTAGAGTGCAGTCCGACAGACTGCCGCTATCTGAGCCTCCATCGTCAGTTGGGAGTCCAGGATGACACCCAGACTTCAGACTTGGTCACTCAAGGGAACAGAAACTTGGTTGAAAGTCACTTGAGTTATTCCTAGTTTGGACCGGTCACCTACCAAGAGGATCTTAGTTTTATCAGAGTTTAGCTGCAGTTTGTTCTTAAACATCCATTCCCCTATTAGTTCCAGCCCTTTAGTCAGTTGTGTTACAGCAGCCTGTGGGGAAGATTTAAAGGCCAAGTAGATTTGGGTATCGTCTGCATACTGATGAAATTGCAGACCCGTACTACGAATAAAGTCACCCAACGGTTTGATGTATATGTTAAAGAGCATTGGGGCAAGAATCGAGCCCTGTGGCACGCCACAATCTAATGGCCATGGTTCCGAGATCTCATCCCCCAATGCTACTCTTTGGGTTCTCCCGCTGAGATAAGAGCGGAACCAACACAGAACATCTCCTTGAATGCCCATGGTCATTAAACGATCTAAAAGAATATTGTGATCGACCGTGTCAAAGGCTGCTGACAGATCGAGAAGAGCAAGGAAGGTATATTCTCCTCTATCTAAGGCTCTTCTCAGATCATCGACCAGTGCGACCAGGGCCGATTCGACCCCATGTTTTGGTCTAAACCCTGACTGAAGGATGTCTAAGTATCTACCTTCATCCAGATGTGATTGTAATTGAATAGCCACCGCATGCTCAATCGCCTTCCCCAGAAAAGGAAGATTTGAGATCGGACGGTAGTTATTCAAGACCAGAGGGTCCAGGGCCGTTTTTTTTAAGATAGGAATTACCACAGCATCTTTAAGTACAGCTGGCAGCAAACCCTCTTCCAAGGAAGCATTAACTATATCCTTGATCCTGTCCCCCAGTTCGAGCTTGGCATCCATCACCAGCCAAGATGGACAAGGATCTAATAGGAAGAAGGGTTAAGAGAACCAAGAACACTGTGGATATCTGCAAGAGATAGAAGTTGAAAATGGTCCCAAATAACGGCCGCATCCGGATGTAACAGTGGATCAGGATCCGCAGCCGATGGTATACAAATGGGGATGGAGTTTTTTATCTTGCTGACCTTGTCCGCAAAATGCTTCGCCAGATCATTACAACTGGCCTTTATCGATGTCACTGGACCAGTGCCTACGGGTCCCGCTAAGCTTCGAACCACTTGAAACAGTTTTCTGGAGCAGTCTTTAGCCGCCATAATTGAGTCCGTAAAAAAGGCCCTTTTAGCAGCTCTTAGCTCCTTACGATAGATCAGCAAAGCATCCTTCAGTTGTAAATGCAATTATATATCTCCTTTAGCTGCAGTCATAGCACTTGGGGCATCTACAGCAGATAAAACCAGCTTAAAAAGAACAGGGGACCAATTAAACGGAACGTTTCTCATCTCAGTAGGTCAAACGTTTCACAGAACAGGAATGTCTCCACTGTGGTGGAAGACCATGGGAGCCAGTTGGCCCTTCTTTGGCAGGGAGTTCCATAGTTCACAGTGAAGATCCAGTCCCATGCCTCAGAGAACCATGCCTCAGCCAGTATCATCATATCTTTGTGTGTGTGTGTGTGTGTGTGTGTGTGTGTGTGTGTGTGTGTGATGGATGGATAATACTTTTTGATCTACAAAACATTCTCAGTTTTTCACTTTTTCTGCTTTCATTCTGTTTATTATTTATTATTTATGGGCTCCTGCTGGGAGAAGGGTAGGATATAAATAAAATAATAAATAAAATAAAATAATTATTTGTATTTATTGTTGCAAAGTTTTAGCTGATTCTCTTAAGTTTTCATCAGTTGTTTTTAGTATAATTGCTTTATTGACACTACCTCAAACATTGTGAAAAGGCATCTAATGAATTTTGCAAGCACACCAATCAATTAAACTTCCACACTGAAGTGTGAGGAAATGTGATGATAGGCAACTCCTCTCCTCAGAGAATAAACCTGAATGCCAGGTTTCTGAATTATAACAAAAACAAAATCCCTGCAATCAGTTACCAATACTGCTAATTGATGAAGATACTTGTGTTTCCTAGTATGCCACTTAAAATTGGCTGTTTCCTGACTCTGTTTTTATCATACTGGAATATATACTGGCAGCATTCAGAAATGACACTAAACCATTAGTGGGAAATCTGTCACCGTCCAGGTGCTGTTGGGGTCCCAGCTCCCATCAGCCCTAGCCAAATATGGACAGGGTTTATGGATAGTCTGACAACACCTGGAGGACCATGGGTTTCCCACCCCTGCATTTTGAGCATGGCCTTCCTGTCCTTTCTTTTAGCACTGCTGTGGAATAGTGCCATTCCTGTTTTAGTGGAAACCTATAGTTTGTTGCTTCATCTAAGCCATTGTTTGCTTGAAAGCTAGGGTCACAAGCCAAAGATTGACCCTGGTTTGTGATGCTAGTTTGTAGGCAAATGATGGTTTGTGCAGACTATTTTTCTCGGAGTTCTGACAGAAGAGCAAGATATATAGTTTGCAACTAAAACAGGAATAAGTACATAGGTCATGTGTAAGGGGGGAACAGGAGTGTGCAAGGCTAAGGCTCACTCTGATAATGCTAAATCAATGGCTTAGTGTTACGTTTGACTAGCTGCAGAAACACATCTATACACACCCATATACACACCCACACACCCATGCACACACATACACACACCTGCTTAATGAGCCTAATATTTCATGCATCTGATGAAGTGGACTCTTTAGAAAAGCTTAAAACTGCAGCTTTATCACATTTTTTCTATTTTAGTTTCTATTCTTTGTATAACAACAAAAAGAAGAGGAAAATGGCTATTTACTTTTTTCATCTAATCATATTCAACAATGCTTTATGGACAAAAACATGTTGCAGATGTTTGAGTCAGTTACAAGAATACTTTATAGGCTGCTATTACTCACTATTGTACACACATTCAAAATACCACGTGAAAAGCAGATTTAGGGTGGATTTGCCCTAGGCCCCATCTGCGCTATACATTTCAAGCAGTATTATACTACAGTAAATAATCATGGTTTCCCTCATAGAATCATGGGAACTGTAATTTATTAAGGGTGCTGAGAGTTGTGAGGAGGCCGCTCTTTCCCTCACAAAGCTACAATTCCCAGAGTTCCTAGGGAAGGGGGATTGACCATTAAACCACTCTGGGAATTGTAACTCTGTGAGGGAATAGGATTCTCCTCACAATTCTCAGCACCTTTAACAAACTACCGTTCCCAAGACACTTTAAGGGAAGCCATGACTATTTACAGTGGTATTATACTGCTTTAAGTGTATAGTGCAGATGACACCTTAGTCTAGTAGCCAAGCCACTTGTCTGTTTCTTCACTCTTAAATTCTAATAGTTCTTAGTTCATTTGCTTACATATGCAGAGGATTGGAATGGTGGCAGAGGAATATGCCAGGATATGGTATTTAAAACATGGAAAGCAGTGATGGGTGATCATATATTTACTTTCTGCTACAAGGAAGGTTCTCTTACTTTCTTCTTTTTTGGCTGTCTAAACAGAAAAAGACCTATCAATGCATCAAGTGCCAGATGACCTTTGAGAATGAAAGAGAGATACAGATCCATGTCGCAAATCATATGATTGGTAAGAACCCTTTCAGTCTGGTCACTCATAGGCTGCTTAATGTTGACTTCTCTGTTCAGTTGTTTATGTTTTGTGCTAGTGTGCTGCAAACTTTGCTGCAAGAAACAAACAGTTCTGGGGGTGATTCATATGGGCTGCTGTGGTGGAGTTGCCAATTCTGCTTGGTCTGATTTCCATGCTGCATCAGTCAGGGGTATTGTTAATCAGGAGGATACCCTGTTACTTCCCATGCCATTATTGCATTTTGTGGACAAAGGAAACAATCTGAACATCTGCCTATGGCACATGGCCTTTATGGATTTGACTGAAGATAAGTAGCTTTTAAAAAATATGAGGCTAGCTTCACTGGGGATGTGTGGACAGTGTTGAACTTTGTCTTGATCCTTTCTAGGCTGGGTTCACATGTAATGAGCCAGCATGGTTTGTGCTAACCATAGTTCAGAGGTCACACTATGGTTGGATCTTCCAGATAATAAGCAAACCCTATTTTAGAACTGTTTGCTTTTGTTTCTCATCTGCTCAGGCCCTAATTTTACTCCTGCCTCCATCATACAGCAGCCTCTGCAGGAAGAGCAGTAGCCCTCATTGTGGTTTGTCACTGGTCTGTGAATTTAGACATAATAGTTAACTACGGTGATGATTTGCAAATCAGTTTCAAACTATGCTTTGAGGTCCCGGTTTCTTATCCTCAAACAAACCATAGTTTCATTTTGGTTCAGATATTAAAACACACCGTGGTTCAGCTAAACAAAACATGGTTTTGTGTTAAAGTCTGATGCTAGTATGTGTATTTGTTAAACCATTAGATAAGATTGTTGATCCTTCCACGAGGCTAAGGTTGTCTTATAATCCGCACTGAGATAAGAAATGGGAAATTATGTCTTCATTGCAAGCTTTTGTTTCTTGAGGTTTTAGGAATTTGAAAACTATGATGCAAGCTCATGCCATGGCTTATACATTTTCCCTCTTCTTTCTCAGTTTTAAATTTTGCCACTTAGGATGTATGTTTCAAATGTCATTTTGAAAGTCTCCCACTGACAAGTGTTGAAGTATCACCTGGTTTAGAAGGAAGCAATTCTCTTCATTTCAAAAGCTGCTTAAGATGTCTCAATGCCAGGTTACCCATTTCCTGTCTCATTTTGCTCATGGTAAAATGAAACTTTTGACAAGATCTTTCACTTTGTGCCATACATTTTCAGTTTTATCTGAGAAGGGTGCGTGTCTGCGTGTGTGGGGGAAACTACAGAAAGTTCTCACTGGTTGTCAGCCACTTAGAGCCAATTATGCTTCAGTTTTGTATGTCATGACATTGAAATACTCACATTTCCATAGCTTAAATGTGGTGAATTTCTGAGGCACATTGTCAAAACAAAATGCCTAAGAAGTTTTATTGCAGTTGTCCCTATTTTTTAAAAAAATTTTTTTGGGGGGTGTGTGTTTGTGTGTTTTTAGAAGAGTGATTTGTTTCTTTTGTTTTTTGCCTAACCAACTTAGATTTTTGAAAGGTTTGCTTTTTTTTATATGTTCACATTCTACATTTACCAGTTCCAGTTTTGTAAAGCTAGGCCTTGCTTGTTTTCAAGCCTGGTCTTAATGACCATGAGAACCAGTTAAAAAAAAAAAGTTACCGCAATCAAAAGGGCTGTATTTCTGATGCAGCTGTAAGGGCTGACTTTTTTTTCCTGAAGAATGCAGAGAACTGTTTCTTCTAACTGCACAGATGTTATAAATATATGTGAAGACTCAAGAGCTTAGTTTATTTTGATGCATAGACCACAGAGGAGTTCCTTACACATGCCACTCCAGACATATGTCGTTGAAGATCCTTCAAGGGCTCTACAGCGTTCTTTATGTGTTCACGTGCAACATTCATCTCCGATAATCATAATGATTTCCCTTGAACAATTTAGCATTTAAAGAATGTGTTCTTCCATTATCATTAATGGGAATTATCCACAAATGTTGAAGGGAGGATTTGAAACGCTTACACTGAAGATTAGAGCAAAACCTTTTTCTGGAAGAAAAATAGGTACTGTCACTCATAGTAATTTCCACGGTTGTGCTAGGCAGGGAGCTTGCAGCAGTGTCAGGGAGGTTAAAATGAAGTTATCTAAAAATGTTTGCTTTTGTGGCAGGTGTTAATGCAATCTCTTGTTTGCAGGTGTGAAGGGTGAGAGCTTTGCTAATTGGACCATGGTGATTTCAACTCCTTCCCACCATCCTCCCCCGCCCCCCCAATGCCACTGTTTTACTAAGATCTATATTAGAGAGAGGTATCCTTAGGTAACTGGATATGTGTTTTTAATGTAAAACTGTGAAATTGAGGTGGGGCTATTGGTGATCTATAAATATGCAGCATACAATTCTTTTGCAGGTTTACTGTGTGGTTGGACTTAATTTACAAAGCAGCCATGTGATGCCATTTCAGGATATGTGTGAAGGTGCTTTAACAAACAGTTTTGTGGCAGCCTTTCTTTGGGCTTGCTCCCATTCTGGTTCCACCCATGGACCTCGTCTTTTAACATGTTTGCCTTTCAAATTGCTAAGGCAGAGGCAAGGATGATGTGCAGAGGGAACATTGGCTGTGCCTTTAGTCCTTGTTGGTAGTACCTTCTGGTTAGCAAGGGATGGCTGTAGCCCACTGTGTTCTGCCTTTACTGGTCCTCCATCTTGTGAAGGCCCACCTCTGATTTAACAATGAACTAATTTTGACCCTCCAATAAAATTTCTTGCTGACAATGGACATGTGCAACCCATTGTTATTGTACATTGTTCAGGAGGGTGAAGATGCAGTGCGTGCTGGAGAATAATATTAGTTGGATAATTCCGTCTTTACAAAACCGCATAATGTTGGGAAAAGTAACTTCCTTGCCTGCCAGACTTTCAAAGGGAAGAAAAGACAGTGAAGATCTGATGAAAACAATAAACCTCCTCTACATGCAGTTTAGGAAATGTGCATGGAGATGAGTTGCAGAGAGCGGTGAGTGAAAACAAGACTCAATTAATTTTGGGGCTTTTCAGAAGCAAATTATATCCTGGTGAAACCACAGATTTCCCTTCATGGGAGGTGGTGCTGAATGTTCTCTTGCGTTGGCTATTTTGGCATAGGTGGTGTTCTTCCAGCTGAAGCCCATCATTTTTTCCCCTCTCACTTGACTAAAATAGGATGTGGATTTGTGTATGTTCAGTAGCCACATGGCAAACACACTAATCTGGCCCCCAGTTGCCTTGCATAATCAACAGATGCACTGTGTGTGAAATCTGCTGCATGGTGCTGGATAAACTTGTAATTTGCCATTTCTTACAATTGAGCCAATCAGTTAAGGATGCTGCATGCCGCTGATGCTACAGTGAAGAGTTCCCCAAATATGGATTTTATGGACGTTTAGGTGGTGAATGGTAGAGGATGGACTCAGACCCTTCTGGGAGCTGAGCTGTGGAAACCTACCACTTTGGAGCCATTGTTTGGACTCACTGGATGTTCTGGACCCAAGTAGCTTTACTAGTTCTTTTTTGTGCTCTGCCATTCACGTCCTGTCTGCTTCTTGCTGCATATAGGTGTGCAGTGTTTGGATCATTCTCATCCTTACTTGTTCGAATACATTCCTTCTCCTGCTCTTCCACAAGTCTCTAAAGTTTTTTGGGGTCTTTCCCGTTCTTCTGTTTTCCTTCATACCCGCTCACCTTCACTGGATCCTGACTCTCTGCCTGTCAGTTGACTTATGATACCCATTTTGCTCTCTTGATTTGAGACACCAGCTCACCTCCCCATGATAGAAAGGAGGCCCTCCCTCCCTCCCTCTCTTCTACAAACACACAACATTGACATTACTGAACTGGCACACATTCTGGTTTGACGCCAGGGAATACGCACTGCTGTATTTATCAGGTTGAAAAGTTGAGGACCCCATTTATTTAATGAGTGAAAGAGACACTAAAGAAATGCTGTCATGCCATAGCTTGGGCTCAATGATCTGGAGTCTGAGTTGGGGAGACCATAGTTCAGTAGAAGGCACATGTTTTGCGTGCAGAAGTTCCCGGGTTCCGTTTTTGGCAAACTCTAGTTAAAAGGGATCTAAGTGTTGAGAGAGCCTTTTATCTGAGATCTGGGACAGCTGCTGCAACAGAGCGCCCTCTAGAGTTGTAGGTGACACATCACATCATTCCATACCATTGGCCATGGTGGATAGGGCTGATGGGAGTTGCAGTTCACAATATCTGGAGGGCACCGTATTACTCATCCCTGGAGTAGACAATACTAAGGTAAACCAACAGGCAGAGTGTCTGCCTGGCATTCTGTGTTGCACTGGAAGTTCTTCCTAGTGAATGAATAGCTCTTCATTCCAATGAGAATCAAGTGTTTTGGGAGCCTAGATGTGGTGTCTTCCTGAAGAAATGCATCCCCCTTGCAGCTCCTTAGTCATACCGCTGCATTTATCAAAATAGCATGCAAGGAATATTCAGTAATGCTCACACATGTCCCTTTGAAAAATTACCCTTCTGCATTTTTTGTTCTCTGTGTCTATAATATACACATACACGCATACAAACACAGTGGCATATTGGGTCCTGCGTGTCATCCCTAGAGGCTGAACAGACTGGCTGCATCCCTAGAGGACATATATGGGAAACATGTCGCTTTGTTTGCATACAGGGGCCTCTGGGAGCATTTCTAGCGAAAGAACAGACCCCTTCTTAGTCATGATCAGTCTGGATGGAAGAGGGCTATTGGGAAAAAGCTTCCAACCAAAGCTTTTCAGAGTTGATCAGCAACTCTCTCTCTTTCTGCCTTTTCTTTTAAAATCCACCTAGAGAACAGAATTCTTTCCGAAACAACTTGGCTGAGTGGAGGCTAGTTTTAGTTTGTCGAGAAAAAGGATTGCTCCATTTTGCCCTCTTTTGAAACATTTTCAGGCTTTGGGGAGTCTGCCCAGGAGTATATCAAAAAACCTTCAGCAGTTCCAGCTGCCTCTGTTCTTCTTGCCTCCTCCTGAGCTGACCTGATAATGTTTAAAGTATGTTCTCTCCCCCCCCCAGCTTTTATTTCTCACTCCCACCACCTTCTGCTGCTTCTGATGTGTACTCTTTATTAGATGCCTCGAAGGATGGACATGCTCAGTAGATGACTCTGCAAGGGGTGTAGATGATGGCCACGTGGCAACTGGGAACACAGCAGACCCTTAATGATACGTAGGGTCTCCTGTGCCGATGGCAGAGGGAGCAACTGAGCATAATGTTTTGGCAATCGCTATGGAAAGTAGACCCATCGTCCATGTTCATGCACAGGAAGAAAGCTTAGGAGGTTGCCTTCTTTGAATTCTTGCCTTACAAGCAGGACATAAAGGCGGCAGCCCTATGTTGCTTCTCTCCAGTATGAAGTGTTCAGACGTATTCTGCCTCTATTCTGGCTGCCATGGCTAATAGTGATTGTTAAAACCTGCAGCAAAATGGTCCAGTGTGGAGTCTCCATATTCCAGTTGCTTCATTCTATTCCTGTTTTCTGTCCCACCCCCGCCTCCCAATAGCTAGTCAGCATCTTCTTTTTCCATTTCCCTCCCAACAGTCAACATTCTGTTGCTACTGAGCTTTCTCAGTCCTCACTGGATAGTTCCTCCCGCCCAGTTCTTGTTCTTGAAAGATTCGCTGTGTTTCTGCGAACTTTGATGCTCCTCCGAATATGCTAATATCTCCCTCTTGTGCATGGGTAATGCCCTGTTGGCTATGTAAGCAGTGCCGTTCACAGCCGGAATGTCAGAAATAGAGGGTTTGATACTGACTGTTTTTACACACTTGAGCTGCAGCTTTTAAGCGACTTCTGCCGAATGAATCCTGGTTGAATATTTTGGTATATGTGCTTTGACCACCAGGTAGTAGTCCTGTTGGCTTCCATGATGTTGAGATGGAAGGCAGTACAAATGGTGCAATTTCACGCAAGTCAACAAAGATTTTAATCCCTCGAGTCTTCTTGTGAGAACAACTAAGTCTGCAGATTAACTGTCATGTAGCATATGTTTTCTTTGAGTTGACAAAACAGTTGCCAAAATATAACAAAAGTTATATTTTTGCACCTAAAGTTGACCTTTTATTTTTAAAAAATCTTGTTTGTGCTTTTGGTATTATCAGTTAGTTCAGATATCCTGAGTTTGAAAACAGGTTCATTTAAACATAAATACTTGGATTAAAGCCAGTTGATATAATTTCTTAATGGACTAACACTCCAATCCTAAACACATTTACTATGAAATAAGTTGTACTGATTTCAGTTTCTGTTTGCCTTGCAAATGCAAATTGACACAGCCTATGCATTAATGCATTAATGTTTTACCTCAGATTGAATGCATATGCATTATGTGCTAGTAGTCTTCAGGGACATATGTGTGGTGCCTGTTAAATGAGGACTTCTTAAACCTTGTGAATCTTCCACAAGGGCAAATTGCGAATAGCCCGTGGGGTGCAACCAGTCCACCAAGCTGCCCATCTTACTCTGTCTTTGCACTGCAGAATTTTTATTTGTTTATTAAATTTATATCCCACCCTGCCACTCAGAAGGAACACAGGGCAGCAAGCAAATGACAAAACACTAAAAACATCTATACAACATAATAAAAACAGAGAATCTTTTGGGGGGAAATCATAAAAAGAAAACATCTTAGAAAGCATCTTAACTTTTTTTAAAAAAGAAAGCCCTATGTTTTAAAAAAATCTTTAAAAACATCTTAGAAACGATCCAACACAAATGTGGTCTCAGATAATGGTTCTTCATTTTCAACTATCAGATTCCGTCAGTCATAAAAGCACAGCCTTCATTGATTTCTTTTCATGGAATTAATTTCCCAAGTTGGAAGGCAGAAGAGGTTGGTCTGTTCATTCCTTTGTGCACATGGCTCTTGGGCTGCAGATGCCGCTCCTCCCCAAGTGGCCATCCCTCAACCAACCAGGCCCCCCAAGGCAGTAGGACCAGCAGCAGCCACTGGGGCTAGCAGACTGTCCATACTCTGAAGAAAGAGAAAAAAGGAGGTGGAGGCCATTGCAGTGTTCAGTGTTGAGTCATCAGGAACGACTGAGGGATATACAAGCGGAGGGGTTTAGATTTTGTAGGGTTTGTGGGCTGTTTGGGGGAGGATATTTTAAGATATAATGCTTAAAGATATTCAGCTGAAGATAAGGAGTGCATCTCAGGAATGCCTTACATTATAAAACTTGTACACTGATGTTACTAGTGTGAAGGAAAGATGCATTCTGTGATAGTCATATGTGACAATCAATCGCATGCCATGTTTTTATTCTATGTGCAATTACAGTGACCCAGAATATGTGTGTGTGTGTGACATTTGGACTATTATATCTCAGTTGAAAGTTGAGATATGAGCAAGCCTTTTGGCTGTGAACATAGCCCCATTTCTCCTACCTCAATCTGAGCAAGCGAACAAAGCAGGAACTTTGCGTCATATCCTGGGTTGTTCTGAAGCTGTTAACCATTGTTTCCCAGTTTGGATGAAATGGGAAACTACTTAACTGAAGTGTTCCAGGTTTGTTCACTCCCTCTCTGAAAGGAGAAGCAAAGCGGCTTCATTTACACCAACCAGGCTTGTTCATATTTCTACTTATTTAGTTGAAATCTGATTGTCCAATCCAGCCAATGGACTGAAAAATCTGCAGGTGTAATTATTGGCAAATGATTAGCCATATCAGGATTTATACTATTTTCAACAATGAATTTCCTTCTATTCAGATATGTTGTATCTTGTGGAATGGATAATAAAACTGGGATAGTTAATGTCATTTTTGGCTGGTGAATACAGTATTGAAGGAGAGAAATCATAAAACATTTATCCTTTGTTTCTTAACTGTTTATTAAACTGCCTCCATTATTCTCAGTTAGTTCAGATTTTTGCAGTATTAAAAGATGACATTTGGTAAAATAAGTTAATTTTCCTGGAAATGTTCATTGATTGCCTCAAATGGCTATGATGAATTCCTCTGTGAAGAACTCTTTACTCTCATACTTGTATCTGGTAGCAGTTGAGGCTGATGCTGGAAAGCAATGACTTTTCTAATAGCATTCAGGCATTAAGGCAGTTAAAAATATAAAAGTGTGACAGATTTGTTTTTGAAGTATTACATGCAAATGATCAGCAGGAACATATTTTCTGGACTCCACAGTCGAATGTGTGAATTAATTATGGACACATTAAGGACTCTAAATTGCTCTCCGGCTTTTTTCTTTTTTCTTTTTAATGCATATTTCAAATTGTTGCTCTTTTGAAATGTACATTGGGGGGGGCTCATAACAGTGGGTATACTTAAGCAGTTCATGCAATCTATGATTTAAATAACATAGCTGAGACCCAAAAAGTTGTGCAACAGGTTCCGGATGGTTCAGGCCTCATGTTTCTTGAATATCATGCTGCATGGCAACCTTCTGAATCTTCCTTCTAGCATGAAGTCACTAGATGGCCTTGGGGAGCCCATTCTCTTTCAGCCTCAGTCACCCCATCTGCAGTATGAGGGATAATACTGGCTTACAATGGCGTCACTAGGGTTGGTGTCACCCGGTGCGGTAACTCATGGTGTCACCCCCATGGACCTCCTCCCATATCAGACCATACAGAAACCTTAGTAATGTTTTTTGTACTAATGTTACTCGTAAATCGTAATTCCCGTATATCACTGAATGTAATGGCAATAGTAGTGACATAAACAACTAGCAAAATTAAAATTACACCTTTAAATTACAATATCGGACGCACAGCTCAAATTCTTGCTCTTATTACTGATGGGAGTTAATTATCTTGCATATGCCCATAGTAAATTTTCAGATACTTTCAGACCCTCAGCAATTTTCAAGTGGTCTATGTAGAAGAAAGGTTTGGGAACCCCTGGAATAAGACACCTGCTTATGTCCCTGTGCTGCTGTCTCCCCTCATTTAGGTGCCTGGGATGCATGCGTGTGGACACACCTCCTTACAATTATGGAAAGTGATTCTTAATAATAAGTCTCCAGACACATAGTTACATAGGTATTTATCAGTTGTTTGGTAGAAAATTCAGAGCTGCAGGGTCCCTTCATGATAGCTACACCCACGTACATCAGTATTCATTTCCTACAGAATAAAAACTGTAATACCTAAGTAAGCCCTGCCTACTTGCTTTAAAATAGGACTGGAGGAGGGGGGGACAGAAGGACAACACAAACACAATTCTTTTTTACATTCACTCCAAAGTCCCATTGATTTTCAGCACATTCATAACCATGTCTACTCAAAAGTAAATCCTATTGAATTCAATGGGATTTACTCTGGAGATATGGGATTAGCAATGCTTTTACCCCCACAAAAGCAAGTATTGGGAAGGTTTTGAAAACACTGCCCAGGATCTGACTCCTACACACAAGAGGGGAAAAAACTGAAATGTATATACTTACCCAATTTATGAGATTTTCAGATAAACCGGGGGGGGGGAAACCACCATTTTCTGGCCTTGCAATGAGGTTTACTAGACACTGCCACAGGTCAAACAAACACTTCACTGATTTGCTGCAATCCTGATGGGCGGGGTTAAAGCTACGAAGTGCTATACAGTAGTTTAAAAAAAGATTTAACAGGGGCGGCTGACGTTTTTATGTATATCTCGAGAACCTGACCACCTAGAAACTTAATTTTTTTTAAAATTAAAGCTGAGAATCACCCCCCTCTGATGGTGTCACCTGGTGTGGTCCGCACCCCCCCGCACCCCCCTAGTGATGCCACAGGGGGGCGGCTGACGTTTTTATGTATATCTCGAGAACCAGACCACCTAGAAACTTAATTTTTTTAAAAATTAAAGCTGAGAGTCACCCCCCTCTGATGGTGTCACCTGGTGCGGTCCGCACCCCCCGCACCCCCCTAGTGACGCCACTGCTGGCTTACCTTACAGCTAGATATTACAGCTAGATAAGGCATGTCAAGCATTTTGTACACTTAGAAGCACTGTACAAAGTGTTAAGTATTTGAAAACCCCAGTGGACACTGTCAAAGACTTTGGGATTTAATGTCTTTCTTTGGATCCTGGCTGTAAACTTTAATGTGATTAGGGATGATTGATTTTCAAATCAAGGAGATCTTAATCGTCAATGGAAAAGTCTGATTGAATAAGGAGGATGCAGACAAACTGGAACTGTTCAGAGGAGGGCAACAAGGATGATCAGAGGACTGGAAACAAAGCCCTATGAGGAGAGACTGAAAGAACTGGGCATGTTTAGCCTGAAGAAGAGAAGACTGAGGGGAGATATGATGGCACTCTTCAAGTACTTGAAAGGTTGCCAAACAGAGGAGGGCTGGCATCTCTTCTTGATCATCCCAGATTGCAGGACACAGGATAAAGGGCTCAAGTTACAGGAAGCAAGATTTTGACTGGGCATCAGGAAAATCCTCCCAACTGTTAGAACGGTACTATACTGGAACCAATGACCTAGGGAAGTGGTGGGCTCTTCAACACTGGAGGCATTGAAGAGGCAGCTGGACAAGTACCTGTCAGGTATGCTTTAAGATGGATTCCTGCACTGAGTAGGGGGTTGGACTTGATGGCCTTATAGGCCCCTTCCAACTCTATGATTCTATGACTCTATGATCAAGAAAGTGATCTTGTTAAGGGCCAAACTGAATGCGACATCAGGAGACCTGTGACTGGGTTTCCTGTTTTGATTTTTTTTTTTTAAAAAAAACTGTTTAATAACAGGTGGAGGGGAAGGATGTCTGAGAGGAATTGCACTACTGGCAGAGAGGGTTAACCTCCCTCCATGCTGGTCTGATCCCTCCCCCAAGCTACTGTTTGCCTCATAAGGAAAGGAAAGAAGTACCTTCATGTTGCCATTAGGCAAATGGTATGTCTGGGGGCGGGATAGCAGGTTTCATTGGGAAAGGGCTGGGGTTAAATCTTCCTCATCCAGTGCCATGGTCTTAATCAATTCCCTCCACCCCCCTGCAGCGCCTATTAACCCCTCAAAAGCTTCAACTAACTGGTAAAGTTTCAAGTCTGTGGATGCTTACTTGGAACTTAAACAATCTGAGGCTCCTAAATAAAAATGCACAGGATCAGGAGTCATTAAGTATCCAGAGCTTTCCAAAACCAAGGAATGTGAATTTTTGTTCAATTTATGTTATACGTAGGTCCCCTAATCACTGCCAGTGGTTATAGTGCCTTAAGGCTTTGATGTGCCATCTAGAGATATTTTTTTTTAATTAGGCAATTTATACATGGGATTATTAAATAAATGCTAAATAAAAAGTGGGTCTCTGCAGTTTAGGCTGGCATATTTGCAATCACGGGCCAGTCAGAAAATTGCATTAAAACCAAGGGCAAATGTTGTCAATTGCAGGGTTTGGCAGCTTGTGTTTCGGCCAGTGGATCCAAACCTTCCCCCTCTCCCTGGACCAGCTGAAAATTGCTGTGGGTCTTGGTGGGCCACTTAATGATTTTTCTCCCTGTTGTTTGGCATTTGAAATGCTCTGTGCTAGATGCTGAAGTCACCGCCACAAAGGGATGTGCAAGAAATTCAACTGAGTTCACATCTTTCAAATTCACACTTTCCAAAACAATATGAGAATTGCCGCAGAAATGTGGAGAACTGAATTTAAGAGTGGAAAAACGAGAAACTGAGAGAACCAAAACCGACAGATTTTTCCATCCCTGCTAGCACCACGGACCACCTGAATGAAGCTCGTGGAGGCCTTGTAGACTGTGGACCACACTTTGGCAACTTTTAGACTAAAAGCAGGGCAAAGGGCCAGACTGTTCCTCCGTTCTTCCCTTTATCTCTGGACTCATAGCTAGTCTGGGCTGTGGATGAATCCCTAAGAACATAGCAGTACCTGTCCTGTCAAGGATGCTAGCTGTTGGAAATAAGCACATAGAAGTTTTGGTTCTCTCCAGCAATTTAATGTGACACACCCAGCCTTGTAAATACCCCCCCTTGAAAGTTACAAAGCTGCTGGGGCTAGTGGAGGAGGAACAGAGAGCTCAGTCCCTCTTGTAGCAGCCCTCTTGTACATTTCTGTGCTGGGTGCAAAGGGGGGGGGCTTTCTTCTAGCTGCCCACTTGATGAGGAGAGTGCTGTTGCACTCGTGACCTGCTTTGTGGACTTCCCACGGGCATTGGGTTGGCCACTGTGAGAACAGGATGCTGGGCTAGATGGACATTTAGCCTGATCCACAAAAGCTGTTCTTGCGTTCCTGTGCTTGGTGCAGAGTATGAAAGAGTGCTTGCTGCACTCGCCTGCGGGTGATTTCATGTTGCTTATGGCTGCCAGGTCAGTGCTTAAGTACAAGGCTGGCAGATGCCCTTTGGATCAATATGTGATGGACTTTTATTGAATTAACGTATGCTGGTCTGTGATTGTGTGTGCTCCCTTCCCTGGTATTCATTCATTCATTCATAAAATTTATATACCTGCCTTACAGTCAGGGCAGCTAAAACAGCACGGCAATGCATACGGTGGGTTGTAGTAAACCGCATCCTACTCAGAGTAGACCCATTGATAAGAATGAACCTAAGTTAGTCATGGCCATTAACGTCAGTGGGTCTAGGAGTAGCATTGGATACCACCCAATAACTGCAATAGGCGAAAATAATACAAAAACAAAAAACAGAATTGAAAAGCAGCATTAGGATAAGGAATATAGATATCAGTTCAGACTATGTATCCGTCTAGCCAGTATTGTCTGCTCTGACTAGCAGCGACTGTCCAGGATGTCAGGCAGAAGTCTTTCCCTTTCTCTCCTTCTGGTCATTTTAATTTGAGATGGTAGGGATTGAACTTGGGACCTTCTGCATGCAAGGCAGGTGCTCTACCAATGCAGTGCAGTGGTTAGAGCATTGTACTGCGACCTGGAAGACCAGGGTTCAAATCCTTGCTTGGCCATAAAACTCGCTGGGTGACCTTGGGCAAGTCGCTGTTTCTCAGCCTGACCTACCTCACAGGGAGGTGATAAGCTTAAAATTGGGATGGGGAGAGCTATGTTTGTATGTCACCGTGAGCTCTTTCGAGAAGACGGGGATATAAATGCAAGAATAAATAAATAAATAGTACTGAGCCATTGACACTTTACTAACAGAACAGAATTCATTTTTTAAAAAATTATTTATTTATAAAAGCATTTGTTTACTGTACCGCTATTTCATTAAAACCATCAAAGTGGTTTGCAACACCTTAAAAAACCACCCACCACCACCACAGAATAAAAACATTAAAAATACAATAAAAACAAAGGCCAACTGTTGGGGAAAAAACACCATCTTCTTAATTGCCTGCATAAGCCTGGCAAAACAGAATAGTTTTCAGCAGGCACTTAAAAGTTAAAACAGAGGCCCATCTAAAAGCGGGCGGCACAGGAGACTCTTGGAAGGATGCTCTGTCTCGTGGAGAATATCCCATCCCAAGTCACTTAGTTTTGTGTCTACCCATCTGCTGGTGCTTGGGCAGGGGGAACAGAAAAAAAAGGGGGGATCTTCAGAAGTAGGACAAATTTCCTTGATAGAATTACATGAGAGGAGGCAGATATCCTGGCCCTTGGCTGTTGAGTGCTTTAAAGGTCAAAATAACCAGGATTGCGTTGTCAAACTTCTACTTTAGGAACCCTGTCAGTCCAGTCCAAAGATTGGTTGTAAGTGAGGGTGGGAGAAGAAGTCTACAGTCCATAGTCAGATGCAGGATTCTTCTGAAAGCCAGTTACCAGACGTTGCAGGAGGGGAGAGTTGCCTGTATGTTCCCCCCCACCCCAATTCACTGGAAGAGGCAGCCACGCATATGCAAAGATATGGATGGACACAGCTACCTCCCGTGATGAGATGAATTGGAATCCCTTCATGTGCAGGACAGGGCAGTGTGTGGCGCATGATCTTATGCATGCGGATCTGAATTGGAACATATGACTTCATAGTTGTGTACATCTTGCCATGACTTCACCTTGGAACAAAGTTTATTGTTTAAAATATTAACTGTGCCACCCAGTTATGTTGTGTGTATTCTTTTCCAGTTGTTATCTGTTCATATTTGTTCAGAGGAATTTTGAGCAAATATTATTTTGCTTTGCTTCTTTATCTACCCTCGGAGTGAAACATAATTTCCCTTAATATATTCAGTCACATTTTCTTTTTTGCATTTTAACACCCCCTCTTCCCTTTCATGTACTATTTCGGTAATGGCTGCTCAGTTTCACTGACATTTTTATAGCTGCTATGACAACATTCTACTTTTGCATGATACATTCATAATCGACTGTAATCGCAGCTTCACATTGCTGCTGATTCCTCCTAACCACGTTAAGATTCCTTTCAGCCCTCTAACCCAATTTTCGTGTGCAGTTGTGATTACACCTGTTTAAACATTTTTCCTGGTGATTTCATATTTGCGCATAAAGGAGGTGGAGTGGTTGATGAAACACCTTTTCTGTAATCAGGTTTGAGTCTTCAATGTGACAAGTCTGTAGTTAACAGTAGCAGGCATCTCCATCAATGTAGGGGGTTTCAACATCTGGTAGCTAGCATGGCAAAAATAACACTTTCCTGTAAAGTTTGTTGTGTTTAATTGTGGTTTTTTTTAAAAAAAAAATGTGTTAACCTATTCTTTGTTTTAGTTTCACGGTTTACTTTGAAAATTATGGCTTGTTGGCAGAGAGGGGAGAGATGTTTTCTGTGAGTTTCTTTATCGCTATCAAACCTATGTGAATATAATCATATATTTCTTGCATAGGCCCCACAACTTGCCAGCTGGGAACGGATGGTTTTACTTCTTCATGCAGCGCGTAGTTTAATTATAGAGTTTGCTCCCACAAGAAGCAGTGATACCCACCAACTTGGTTGGCTTTAAAAGGGGACTAGACAAATTCATGGAGGAAAAGGCTATCAGTGGCTACTAGCCATGATGGCTATGCTCTCCCTTCGTAGGCGGAGGCAGTATGCTTCTGAATACCGGTTGCTGGAAACTACAGGATGGGAGAATGCTCTTTGCACACAGGTCCTGCTTGTGGGCTTCCATGGGCAACTGGTTGGCCACTGTGGGAACAGGATGCTGGACTCGATGGGCCATTGGCCTGATCCAGCAGGCTCTTCTTATGTTCTTGTTTGGCACCTAAAGATCAGGAACAAAGATTTATTACATTGTCGCTACAGCCATTTTACTCAAGCAAGAGGATTTTCAGTCGACAACTTGGCTGAGCAGTCAGCAGCAAACAAAAATTGTTTGGATGCTAGTTATAGACCCGAATTTATATTGTAGTTTTAATTCTCTTGGTGTCAATTTGGTGTATCGTCTTTAATTAAAGGTCAACAGAAATTGAACTGCAAACCTTGGGGAGACTTTAAACTGGTCCTTTTAAGCTACAAGGCTGCCCGTTAGAGATGGTCTTTACTGCAGATTTTATTCTATTGCTGCCAAACTCGTGTGCAATTTAAGTAGAATGTTACTCTCCATTTTCAGGCAACGATGATCAGTGCTTTTAGTCATTCAAGGAACTCTTCTCTTAGTCAATTTTACCTGTCCTCCCCCCCCCCCGCTTTCAGCAGTGAGCATTTGACAAAGACCTTGTTCTTTTGATGCCCCACTGTACTATATTTTTAAGACAGGATTATACCACTTTCAACCATCATGGCTTCCCCCAAAGAATCTTGGGAACTGCAGTTTGTCAAGGGTTCTGAGAGATGTTAGGTGACCCCTCTTCCCTTCACAGAGCTACAATTCCCAGAGTGGTTTAACAATCGATCCCTCTTCCCAGGAAACTCTGGGAATTGTAGCTCTGGGAGAGGGTCTCCTCTCAGCATTCTTAACAAACTACAGTTCACTGGAAGCCATGACTGTTTAAAATGGTATAGTATTACTTTAAATGTATAGTGCGGGTGGGACCTTGGTGAGAATTGGCATGTCCAATTCACCATTCTGAGTAATTTCAAAACAGGTATTAATGAAGGCAGTGATTAATTCTGAAATTTGCTGCATTTACCCTTCACATGGAAATACAGTCTGGTGGCCGTTTCGGGGGGGAAAGCTTTGGATACTCTTTTCTTAGGCATGCAGCATGTTGAGTTTAATGCATCACATGTAGAGCCAAAGAAGAAAAATGGTGGTAGTGGGAGAGGCCAGGGAGTCTAGGGGAAGCTGTCTCATAACTTGCTAGGCCAAAAGCAAGTCTGCAGAGCTAGCACTGAGCCAAGAGCCGAATGAGTTGCAGGACAGGTCCTCTACCTGACTGGGCATGTGGGAAACGGACCACAATGTTGTGAACCCTTCCCTTGTATTATGCATCAGAAGGGCTCTGAGGCCTGAGCACTTGTGTAGGCACCAAATGCAGGCCATCACCACCACTATCATATTTTTTATTGTTATTGTCATCATTCTGTAGCTACCCCATGAAGCACAGAGCAGCAACTTCTTGGGGCCAGGACCTGCAGTGCACCTGGGGCTTGCCTCCTCCCAAGTAGATTGCTTGGATTGGAGGCCTCATGTTGTGGCCCAGTCCCATTGGTGCTGTTGTTTTGAGGTCCTGGGGCTGACGAAGGGGAATGATCAGGAGCTGAGATAAGGGCCCTAGCAAGGGTCAATAGGGTTCCTGCTACTGGAGCTCCCTCTGGCAGAATGTCATCTGAGGAAGCATTCTCTGGTTGTGCCTTGGTGTGTGTATGGTGCCTCCAGGGTCCCTAGGGATGACCACAGGATCCTGCTTTCCCCCCGTTTTCAGAGGTTGTTTCATGGGTTGAAGGTCTACTGGCAGGAGCTTATGAAGGCTTTGGACTTGCCTGACCTGATGTAAATACTCAGAGCCTGGCTTTCTGGCGCTGACTGGTCAACCAAGCAGTACTTGCTGTACTTATTATATTGGAGATCATCTTCTACAGCTCTGAATGAGCACAGTCAATCATGGCTTTAACAGGACAGGAAGAAGGCAGAACAGCTGCATCCTGTTGCATTGCCTCAGAGCACTTCATGGTATAGCTGAGAGCTGGGTGCAATACAGGACCATGGTACTCCATGCCATAGTAAATGCATGACAAGGAACACTGAATTCTCATGGATTTAAGACAATATGACTTTGCTAATTTGTTCCAGTTTGAGCTTAGAAAAAAAGATAGGTCTTTTTTACTAGTCTTTCTAGACTGTATTGTTGTGCGCCTCTCCAATCTCCGAGCAGTGAGAGATCTCCAGGGGTCCCTGCACTTGCCCAGGGTTTGGTTTCCTTGGAAAGAAGGTCAGTGGAGACTGTGGTGTCTTTGGGGAAATATGGTTTTTATTTTCACACATTGCATCCTGAGCTTAAGATAGAGGGTCAAAGCATTAGCAGTCCAATAGATCTTGCTTTTCCATCAGGCTTTCAGGACACACCCTAAAGACATGGTGCAGGAAACTAGCCTTTCTGCGTGTCTCCAGTTCCCAGCCTTTCCTCAGACTCAACTAAAAACACAAGCCTCTCTTTTGGTGGTGGGGGGGGGCTCTCCTGAAGAGTTTCAGTAACAATAGGATCTCCCTGGCCTATTCGCCAGTTAATGGGCACTTGATAGACCCATTACCTGGCCATTCTATTAGACTAACAAAGGAGACTCATCTGACCAGCGCAGCAGGTTTCTCTGCTGTAGAGCCCACCTCCAGGTGCAGGGTTCCAAATCAGAGGCTGGAAGAAGACTCATAGAAATCATCTATCTCAACCCAAAACCCATAACAACATCTTCTTTTAAAAATTCCAATGTTTGTCATGATCAATGCATGATCAGTGCTCAGTTTAAAGAAGAAATGTTAATTGTTTGTAGCACAGCATGCCAGTTTAACCATATGTCATGGTAATCTTAAGAATCTATGCTAATTTGTACCGCCAGTCATCAGATCTGTCAGAGGTGATTGGCATGCTTAGAGGAAGCATGAGTGCAGCCCTCCTGGAACTGTATCACTTCAAAGTGCAGGAGCCAGTAGTGGTCAATGGGGCAGAGTGGCATGGGATGATGTCTCTTACCTAGCATCTCAACATGAAGGTACCTACCGGTAACCGAGTAGAGGAAGGGCGATGCAGCAGGGAGGTTGTGGCGGTGCAGCCCATCTGATGCTTCCACTGCTGCAATTGAACCACACCAACTTTCTTGCCCCTCTCATTTATCTCCACTTCGGGAAGCCAGTTAAACAATGCCAGCCCACCCTGCTCTGCCATGACTGCTGCTGCTGGCACAAGTCTGGGACACTGAGTGTTTTTGAATGTTTCCCCATGTATAAAACAAAACGAACTGTTCTTGCTTGTAGAAGGCTAGCAGCTCTTCTCCTTTGGCCTGCTAGCTTTCAACAGGCAGAAAGCTTCTTACTTGAAGGGGTATTCAAGGACCTTTATTCTCCAACTCTGTTCTGAAGTGGTTCAGTCCTGTTGAGGATTCTACCATACTCTTTTTCGATGGTTTGGCTCTATGCTGAATAAACCATTAATTATATCTGGTGGATATAGATGGTTCTAAAGACAAAGGTGAGCTAAACAGAAGTCTAGGAGAAAGCTGCCTGCATTTACTACAGTGGCATGAGCTTTTGCAGTCTAGAATCCACTTCATCAGATGCCAGTGGAGCACTAGCTGTCTACAAAAGGTTATGCTATGACACTTTGTTAGATATGGTGCCACAATACTCTTTGCTGAACAGAGAAATAGATATTCCTTTGGAAAATGTCTGTATATAGGTGGGTTTTTTTTTTACTTATAAACTTGCAAATTTCATTGACTGAAACTTTAAAATACCTCCAGAATGAGAAGGTAAGAGGCAACTGCATGCTTCATTTTTCAGTTACGTTGCACCTCTGCCACCACCTCCACCATCCATGGCGAGGGCTTGGGGGGCCTTTTTATCCATGTCTGAGATGGATGAAAATGGAAGGCACAGGAAATGAGTAATGGTGCTTTTCATAGGCCTCCTCCTAACCCAGCCACTTCTGCAGCATGTCGCTTGTTCTGCCTCCTTTACTGGTTGTGTTTTGAATTCACCCGTGAACGACTCCTTGCCTTGTGGGGAGGAGTTGAGTGTCTCTGCCTCCTGTCTCCTGTAGGTGCAGCCCAAGACCCAGCCCCAAATGGTGAGGTCTTGGATTCTTTTCCAGCTCCCGGATTACTGGAGAGGAGGATTATGAAAAATGCTATTACAGGTAGGAGATGTAGTACGGTATTCATGTTTAAAAGAGCCCTCAAAGCGTTCTCCCTTCCCTTTGAAACCCAGTATAGCTACGATTTCAAAACCCTAAAACTATGCAGGTCATTGCAGATCCTAAGACTCTAGAACTCCTTGATGCTCTGGGTTAGATCCAGACGTAGTCATGTATTCAAGCATGACTTAAATTGGGTTCTTAACTCTGTTTCTTCATCCGTATCCTGTCAGGCAATTAACGTGGAACAGTTGTTGCTTTCTCTGTATTTGTTGAAGCGCCCGGGTTTACGACTAAAGACCAAAGACTTTCTTAAATATACATCAACAAAGCATGCTATTTGTTTAGCATTGCCGGTTAGCTTTAAAAAGGCTATGCTGTTTTAAAATGTGCTGAAATAGAAGATGTTAAAGTGAATTGTTTATTTTGGAGCAGGGTGGGGGAAAATCTTATAAGGAAGAGTTGTCATGTTGAAAGTGTCGTGCACTCACATCTCTTCTATGTGTCCTTTGATATAAAAATGTGATGTTGACAAAGCCATTCCTGTTTCATATATCACACACACCCAAGTATATATAGGTTTGGAACCTTTATGTAAATGCAAGAGCATGAGAACAGCCCTCCTTGATCAGGCCAAGGACACAGATGCGCCTCACTTGCAAAAGAGAGGGGGATAATGTTTCCTCCCCCCCTTCCTGCTGCAGCTTGCTGCATCACATGCCATCCTGTTGCAGAAGGTCCCTCTGCAGTTCAGTGGCAGAGCATTTGCCTTGCATGCAGAAGGTCCCTTGTCCAATCCCAGGAATCTCCAGATAGTGCTGGGAGAGAACCCTGGCTGAAGCCCTGAAATGCTGTCAGTCAATATAGATAATACTGAGCTAGGTGGGCCATTGAGGATAGCCAGTGTGCTGTAGTGGTTAAGGTGTTGGACTACGACCTGGGAGAGCATGGTTTGAATCCCCACACAGCCATGAAGCTCACTGGGTGACCTTGGGCCAGTCACGGCCTCTCAGCCTCAGAGGAAGGCAATGGTAAACCCCCTCTGAATACTGCTTACCATGAAAACCCTATTCATAGGGTCACCATAAGTCGGGATCGGCTTGAAGGCAGTCCATTTCCATTTTCAGGTGCACCGTTGGTCTGACTCTTTATAAGGCAGCCTTCTAGGTCTCTGTGATCCTAAAATAAACCCGTTTGAAAATGTGCATAGATTCTTTTTAAAAAAAATAGAATAGGAAACAAAAAGAATTTGCATAGCACTACTTGCTTAGTTTTGGGAAAGGGCCATAGGTCAGTGGCAGAGCATCTACTTTGTATGCAGAAGATCCCAGGTTCAATTCCTGGCATCTCCAGGTGGGAGAGACCCCTGCCTGAAACCCCAGAGAGCCACTGCCAGTCACTGTAGTGTTGACCTTTGTGGACCAGCAGTCAGACTCAAATAAGGCAGTGTGTCCCTATTTGTGGGTGCAAAGGGATGTGGGTGGATGTTAAGAAAGGCCCTTTTTGTGAATCAAATTTCATTCTGTTCATAGAAGGGAAGTTCAGATCCAAGCCACTGCTTTTCTTTTTAATTCGAAAATAGAGTAAATACAAAATCATCTCTCCTCCCAATTCAGTTATAATTTCAGATACAACTGAGTCATCGCTTAGATTCACATGACAAAGCTAAAACAAAACATATCCAACTGCGCCATGCCATCTTGCTGAACGGTTACATAACAAATGTGGATTTCTTTCAGAATATTGAAAAATCCATTGAATGTTTTTATCTGTTTTCACCCCTCTCTCTCTCTCTGTTAATGCATCTTTTAAAAGCCACTAATTACTTATATACCCAATAGTAAGAAATGTTTAAAATATACAGCCCAGCAGTTAAATATGTTAATAGGGAATTATTAAAGTAAAGTGTGCCTGTAACAGTTACAGATTTTCCAGGTTTCGTCTTAGGGTCCACTTGGAGCCGTTAGTCTCGAATGTTGCAGCAAGGGGTGCTGCACTTGTGTAGCAAGCCTGCATGCCAAAAGTCCTTATGAAACCATTGGTTTAAAAAAGACAAACCAAGGCAACCCTCCCAAGCAAAGCTTGCTGCAACCTGTGGGTTAGATAATTTATGCACAAACCAGGGATCTTAAATAAATGTCTGAAATGCCACCCCATCCAGCTAAAACATTTAGTGGCTCTAAAATTCCTACCAATATTTGGGACTTCAAGTCATTTGCTGTGGAAAGGTATTGGAATGGGAAATCCTCATGCTTAGAAATACAAACAAGAGTGTTTCTCAGATCTTTCAAGTGCATGCAATCTCAGGAGGTGCTTTGGCCTGCCAAATTTTAGGCAGTTCTGCTACTATTATAGCAAGTACTCAGTTTCTCTTGCTTATCCGTACCTGAAGAAAAGGGGGGGGGCTCTCTTTCTTCATTTCTGCCCCTCCCCTTCAAGTTCAGATACAAATAAAACCATTTATTACAACATACGGGACATAAGGTGGAGCTGATATTATTTGTACTGTGTTCCCCCCCCATATAGAATGAATTCATCTTCCATTTTTCACACTATTTGACAGCCCCTAGAAAACATTGGTTAATTTTCATGGGGGCTGTGGAATTTCCAGCTGAGCCCCAAAGAAACACACTTGGCAAAGCTCTGAAATTTAGGATTGTTGCATCTGTTGCTTACTTTCTTGATGAAAACATCTACCTTGTTGAAAGGGGAACTTAATTGAAACTGGTAAATGGACCTTTTTTCCCAGGCATTTGACAGACTGAGATGATGTTGTTTCATTATTAGTGGGCTGCCAAATCTTCCTGTGGCTGTTGTGGGGGTTGTGGTTGTTTTACTGTTTTGCTGTTATGGTTTGAGGTTATCATACTTTGGACACATAATGAGAAGACATGATTCACTAGAAAAGATAATGCTGGGAAAAACAGAAGGGAGTAGAACAAGAGGAAGGCCAAACAAGAGATGGATTGATTCCATCAAGGAAGCCACAGACCTAAACGTACAAGATCTGAACAGGGTGGTTCATGATAGATGCTATTGGAGGTTGCTGATTCATAAAATCATCATAAGTCGTCATCGACTTGAAGGCACATAACAACAACAATATTTATTTTTGTTTTTAACAATTTTGTAAGTTGCTTAGAGACCTTCAGGTAACAAGCAACTGATGATGATGATGATGAGAAGAAAAAGTTGGAGTACAATCAGAGAACAGTGGTGTAGTGTTAAATGTTGAAGTGCAGGAGCTCATCATGAAAGCCCTGTAGCTCTGCACCAGAAAGAGAGTCCAGTTGATTAGAATCAACTGAGGGTCATAAAATAGCAAAGTGGCAAAGGTTGATGCGTAGTTTAGGATGTTGGACATAGGGTGGAGAGACTTGGGTTCGCATCTCTGATCAGCCCTGAAGTTCACAGGGTAACCTTAGGTCAGTCATCGTGAGCCTATCCACAAAAGGTGCCACACATGTCGCTCAGCCCCAACCCACCCAGTTTGCAAGATTGTCAAATATTGCTCTAGCAGACAAAATAATTACTTCTGTGTGTGTGTTTTTCAAGTACCGGATTAAGTCCCCCACTCTGGCTGTCTGTGTCCTGTAGGAAGTTTCGTCTTTTCACTCCACAGCTTTTAAAACCACATGTTACTCCATGTGAATGGATTTTTAAAAAAAACACAAAAAAACCCCCTCTTGATTCTTTGATTTGAATGAATGATTAAATATTTGTCATGTTTAGTAGGTGCATAAATGGGATATGCAATATTAATGATGAAAACTACAAAGATGTCACATTGGAGAAAAATACATGCCGGTATCTTGGGACATGTGTCTCAAGCACAGATTTGAGAATGAAAAAGGAAATGAAATAGCCTTGGAAGGAAATAGGAGTGGAAGACATTTCCTCTTGAGTGTCGAAGTGGCTATCATACTTGTCCCCCCCCCTTTTTTGGGTACCAGTAGAAATGATGTGGTGTGGTGTGGGACATCTCATCTTAGTGTGAGCAGTGAAGGGTTGAGTGGATGAGATCAGATGTGACCCTTTGGTTTTGTTCAGTGTAGATTCTCCACTGGGACACTGCAAACACGAGCCCAGTGTTGTCCGTTCCTTGCTTTAATCAAATGTATGAACTTAAACAGATTATAGTTGCCCTCCCTCCTTTAACTGCCATCTGGCAGTCTGCATCTCTTGTTCCTGCTACATGTTGGTTCTCCCCTAACTCTGGAGGAAAGTATTTGGCAATAGGCTCCTCTCCTTGATCTCCAGGCAGGGTCTACCTCCTTTAGCTGCTCCACAAGGCAAGGACCCTCTCCCTCCATGCCCTTATGCTGGCCTAGGGACAGAGACGCAAGTCCTCTGTGGACACAAAAGCTGTGTATACACCATACTTTGAAAGCACACGACTTTCCCCAAAGAATCCTGGGAACTATAGCTACAGTTCCCAAGATTCTTTGGAGGAAGTTATGTGTTTTAAATGTGCTTTCAGTGCATGGTCTCCCTTCTACCCATCACTGATTGATCAGGGACAAGTGGCCAGCGTGCCAACCAACGGGAAAGGCTTGTTCTTCCTTCAGGCCAGCCAGGGAGCTGGCTTCAGTGCAGCTGTTCTTCCTGCCTTTCCCACTGTTTGCATCAGTGAGAGCATTGCTCACAACAGCCACCTCTCCCTAACCTTGGCAGGGATGGTGTCTTCAGGAAGCCTGCAGCGGGGGCCGCAGACTCTGGCAACGCCTGTGCAGTGATCCACCCACCTTTGGCCTACTAAGAAATCATTGCACTGTGACCCAGGGCCTCTCCTGCATCTCCTCTGTGCATGTTGGGCAGCTAGAAATCAATGGCTTATCAAATATTTCCCCTTTATGGAAAAGAGGATTTCCTCTCCCTTGTTAGGTGTGGTTTTTTTTAAAAAAGAATTTTGGACATGGCAGTAATTATGAAGCTTTTCTAGCACAGTCATTCACTAGAAGAACAAAAGTATGATACTCAATTTGTGAGGAAATTAGTCGTTTTTTTGTTATGTATTGCAAAGTTGGGTGATGACACTTCTTTTTATTCATTCTCTTTAACTTAATAGGGATTTGTAATATCAACGTTTGCTTATATTTGCCAAATGATCAATCTGTATCTTTTCTATATGTATATTAAAAAAGAAAGAAAGAAAATAACTGCAGTAATGGCTATTTTAGGTTCTCCCTACTTTCCGTTCCGTAGATTGGTTTCTGGGGCTGAACTTAAGGGTGATGGTGACTGTGCTGTTGCCAGCCTAGTCTCTAGTTCACCATTGTCTTTCCATAATTTTGAAACTGCGGCATACAACTGTTTTTATAAAGTTCCTTTGTGTTGCATTGTCACACAGTGTTGTGTGTTCTGGCAGCCTGTTCTTCCGCATCCTCTCCCTGCTGCCACTGGCTGCTAATGATGTGGACTGGGGGCATGGAGACACAGGACGTACTAGGTGAATTATGATAGATAAAACATTATTGGGAAACTGGGCACATCTTTCTTAGCAAAAGATGCACATTTACTCTCACACCTAGTGTGGCTTTCAAAGTTGGAGGAGAAGTCTGCATGTGGTATATGGTGCCTTACATGTCCTTTGGGCCAGGTTTGCATGCAGCTGGGAACCGCCGCTTGCCTTGGCATCCTTAGCTGTGTTCATGTGGTCAGCTATGTGGAAAACACGCATTTTCCCTGACACGGAACTGGATTGTTCATCTAAAACGCCATCTTTGTTCAGATGAGGCCCATCTAGAATCAGACGGAGGAACGTTGCAGCTGTTTGGGGCTCTTCTTTTATTTTTTGCAAAATGGAAAGCTGCCTTCTGTCAAATCAAAGATTTGGCCATCTAGCCCAGATTTTGTTTCATCAAGGATGACCAACCTGTGTTTTATTTAGTTATTTATAAAAGGTTAGGGTGGTGTACAGCAACATAAAACCAACTTTAAAAGCAATACAAAACAATAATTAAAATGGCTACTCAAGAAAATTTGTTGTTGGACTCTGTTTCTTATTAGCCCCAGCCAACATGACCAGTGGTCAGGGATGTTGGCAGTTGTAGTCCCTTGCAACATCTGGAGGGTGACAGGTTAACCCCTTCTGGCCCATGCTCACTGGCAGTGATTCTCCAGGGTTTCAGACAGGAGTCTTTTGCTCTGTTTGGGACTTTCATGCGAAGCATATGCTCTGCCGCTAAGACATGCCCCCAGCCTTTAATGCGCGGGAATAAGGGATGCTTTAAAGAAAAGGAGGACTGACCAATGACTGCTGCTGCTGGAGTTTGGTTGTAGTTGGTGGTAAAGGGCACTGCTCTGATTGGGCTCAGTATCATTCAGCGTTTATTTTCTTCACAACACTGCATGGAGATCTTGCTTCAGTTCCTGTTTGCAGTTGTTACTCGGCTCAGCCTCTTGCTCCTCTGCCAAGCTGGCAGAGCTTGAAGGTTGACTTCCTGTGCAGATGATGTAAAAGCGCCTGTGCGAATTCTTCCACTGCAGCCATTGGGAGATAAAAGCCAGGACGCTGGGGATTATAAAGAGGGAGCCAAATTATATTTATAATATTAAAGTTGAGTGCATTTGTGGTTTTGCTGTCCTCTTGGGTTTTTCATAAGTAGAAAAACATGAATTAGCATTTTCCATTTCCATATATTGACTGGAAACATAGCCTCCTCTCAATTAAGACCTATAGCTTTTGGGATGTATGCAACAATTTTATAAAATATTTACAACGAGATTTGCATTTTACATGGTATTACTCTTCTCCTTCTTCTTTTTTTTGGTTTCCTTGTATTTGCAGGAAAGGCTTAGGCCTAGGAGGGGAAATGTATTTTCCGTGCCAGGAGGAAAAATAAATCTAAAAATGGACTTGCTAGCAATGAGCACTTGAGAATGTCCACTGTTGATTGTGGTCTCCAGTAATTATCTAAGGTCGATTTTTGCCAACCACATATTTTGTTATATCATCTTTAAAGGCTGTGCTCCCCATGGAAATCTGTTACTTTCCCTTTTAAAACTGGCAATGGAAAGACTGTTTGCAGCTTTGTGTTAGACAGATAAGTGGAGCACTTCTTTTTCTTTTTTTCCCCTTCCTCCCCCTGAATGTAAATGCCTGTTGTAAAGAACATAGCTATTTCCTGGATAATTTGCAGTTGTATATTTTATGTTAATTTCACCGAAAATATTGCACCCCTGCCAGGTTTAGTAGAGGCTCACTGTGATATGAATAATTTCTAGCAAATCATTTTTTTTCTTCATTTAAGATTTGGCACCTTTTAAAGATTTTAATAATAGCAACAAGGAAGAAGATTTAGAACAAGCGAGACGGGGGGGAGAGAGAGAGAGAGACGCTGAGAACGAATGTAAGAATAATTACATGGCAAACATTTTTCCACAGATTTTTCCCCCTTTTCCTTCTTGTAACATAATATCTATTTACTAAACTGTTTATTTTAGACCCTTGGCTTACAATAAAATATTTATACTTGCTTTGCTGTAATAAAAAATATTGACAAAATACAATTGAGATTTTAAAGAAGACAGTTGGTATTTTCACTTCCTAGATAGCAAAGGTGGTAAACGCCTCTCTCTCTTCCTCTCTCTTTCTCTCTCTCTCTCTCTCCCTCCCTCTCTCCCTCCTCCCCTTTGTTTATGTATGTTAGTGCAGCCTTCCCCAAACTTGCGCCCTCCCGATGCTATTGGACTACAAATTCCTGGCCATTGGCTATAACCTCTGGGGCTGATGGGAGTTGGAGTCCAGTGATACCTGGAATGCCCCAGGTTGGGTAAGACTGAGCTAATACAACAGCAGCTAAGAGACTGGGCTCTGAACCTAGAATTTCCCAATTCCAAATGTCGCCTCAATTGTAAACTAATTAGATGGCCTGAGATAAAGGACTCTCTTGCAGCCTCTCCCCCCGACACACAATTTGCAATAAGGGGGCGATAATACTGACTTTTTTCAGGGCTGGCTCCACACTGGAGTTGCCTCTCAGGATGGAACTCTGGTTCCCACAATCCTCACATGCTCATGGGCCCCCCAGTGTTGTCCAATGGGCAGCTCTTCCCCCTCATATTTATTTCTGCCTGTGTAGGTGGGAGGGGTCAACCAGTGGCAGTAACCAATGAGGAGGAAGCGGTTTTGGTTTTAAAAAATATGTGGTTTTGGATTTCAGTGAACACTGCCAGCTTTCATTATCTGTGGTTCTTACCGTTAGAGGGAAAGCCAGAGCAATTTTGCCCTAAAAATGAACAAAGAATTGTGAGTAATTATAGAGTTAAAATGAGCCATGTATTTAGATGTCTGAGGCATGATGATTATTTTTCCTTTTTTTTAAAGATGTTTTGAGAAATATCTTCTTGGTGATTCTCTTTGACCTACTGCAGACATCACATAAGGAAGCTGCCTTGTACTGAGTCAGACAAAAAGTTACTTTTTTGAACTACAACTCCCATCAGCCCCAGCCAGCATGGCCACTGCATTGGGCTGATGGGAGTTGTAGTTCACGAAAGTAACTTTTCCAAGCTCTGCAATTGGCCATTCTTACTCAGTGTTGACTATATCCAAGGTTCCTAAACTGTGGTCCACTTGCTTCATTCAGGTGGTCTGCAGCATGTCCACATTAAATATTCATGTTAATCTTTAATTGCATTTGTAGCTTTTATTTCTTATATATTGTATTTCATCGTATCACAATTTGGATTGTATGGACTGCATGGATCTGTTGCATGGATTTGAATTGGACGGAATTCAAATTGTATTACGATAAAATACAATGTATAAGAAACAAAAGAAGCAATAAAAATGCAATTAAAAAACGTGCAGCATCTAGCACAGTATACTGCAATTGCTACAACAGGTAGAAAGATCATTGTCGTCCACCAAGACCATCAGCAATTTTCAAGTGGTCCGTGGAGGCAGAAGTTTGGAGCCACTGGTCTATACTGACTGTCAGCAGATGTCCAGGGTTCCAGACAGGAGTTTTTCCAAGCCCTACCTGGAGATGCTGGGGATTGAAATCTGGGACTTTCTGCGAGCAAAGCAGATGCTTTAGCACTCAGTCACATGCATAGTTGAGTGTTGTCCACAGCGCTTAACATGAAAGAGTGCCTCAGATTTTCCAGCCAGAACGAAATCTGAATTGTGGTTTTGTTGAGCTTGAGCAGTAGCAGAACTAGCTTTTCATGTGCCCTGTGCAAGGTTTTATTTTGGGGCCCCTTAATTTTTTTGGGGGGAAAAATAATAATAAAACAAATACGATATAACAATTGTTTATAAATGATTTTCATTTCAGCAAATCCATTTCAGGGCCCCCTTCGTCCTGGGCCCTGTGCCTGTTGCACCTGCCTAGTTACGGCACTGAGCTTGAGGGTTTACAGTCAAGTGATATCATTCTGATCCACAAGCTGCATAGTTCCAAGGAGCCCAGTTGCCCCCCAGCCGGCAGTTGTGGACAAGGAAGGGGCTGGCTTGTGCAGCTGTGGCAAGCTGAGCAGGCCCTAGCCAGCTGGGGAACACTAGCCACAAAGAGAGGCAGTGGTAAACCCCTCTGAATACTGCTTACCATGAAAACTTTAAGTTGGGATCGATTTGAAGGCAGTCCAACAACAACAACAAGTTGTTTTGTTTTGATGGGGAATGCACTTGCAGCATGTTTTTTTCTTTACAAATGATTAAAAAAAACAAGAAAGCAACCATTGTAATTTGAATTCTATTCAGCTTTGGAAAAATTGAGGGAGGAAGAATTTCTCATGGTTGTGGTCAGTCTTTTTATTTATTTTATATTACTACATGACTGCGATGCTGTGTGTGCAAAAAAAATGGAAAGTATGGAGGAGATTAGTGCAGGCTTGAAAAGTGAACAAAAGGGGGAGCTAAGAAAGCTATGCTGTTTAAAGCCTAATTATAGATAACAGATGTTTCTAAATTTTCTACTTTGTCAACACACTTTTTCATACCTGTCCTGAACCACATCCCCCTGCTCCTTTAAAGAAATGCATGTTTGTTTTAAGAATATGCATTCAATCTGTTAGACAAGGCATACTTACAGATATGCGTGCAAGTTTTTTTTGTTTTAACTGTCTAAACTGCAACCTGAAATTAAAACTGCTTTTGAATAAGGTTATATGATTTCTGATAAAATTAAAGCTTATGGTGAACAAATGAATTGAAACCGTTGGTTAACAAGTAGTTGATGGACTGTAGATTTTTAACGAGTTTACAAGAATATTTTGGGGTGTCTTTGTGGCTCTGTAGGTTGGGAGTTGGAGGCATGGTGTTATGGTGGTTCCCCTGCTACATGCAGAGCTGTTTCCTGAAAATAGTATTGGAAAACTGTACCTTGGCCCCATGGCAGTGATACTGTAGGGTGCTGCAGGGTTCCATCTTGTCCCCAGTGCTCCTTAATATCAATATGAAGCTGTTGGGAGTGGCCATTAGGAGATTTGGAGTGAAGTGTCCAAAGCTGATGACTCCCAGCTCTGTTTCTCTGTATCATCTGAGACAGAAGAGGCTGTGTGGGTTCTAGACTAGTAGTTCCCAAGTGTTTCTTCCCATGGACTACTTGAAAATAGTATTGGCGGACCACTTAAAGATTTTGCTGCTGTAGCAATTGTAATGTGCTATGCTAGATACTATATGATTTTAGTTATGTTTTTATTGCTTTTATTGTTTTTATATTGTATTTGAATTTCGTAGAATTCAAATTGTAGTACAGTAAAATACAACCTAAGAAGCAATAAAAATACAATTAAAATGATTGTGAATATTCAGTGCGATGCATGCGCTGTCTCACATCTTCAACACAAATTCTCAGACACATCGTGGACCACCTAAATGAAGCTCATGGACCACTGATGGTCCATGGACTACAGTCTGGGAATCCCTGTTCTAGATTGATGCCTAGTTGCAGTGGTTGGCTACATGAGGACCAATAAGTTGAGGCTGAATCCTGACAAGGATCGGGCACTCTGGGTGGGTGGTTCCCATATCTAGGAATTGGGCAAACCATAAATTCTAGATGGTGTTGCATTTCCTTTAAAGCAGGGGTGGGGGACTGCATTTGGATGGCAGGATGGATCCTTATCTTCCCCACCTCCATGGTCCAACATAACAAGGTGGATGGTGTTGCCCATCTGTCAAGCACCTGATGTCACAATGATGCCATGCGACCCATTTTTCTTTGCGCAGTTTGAAATCAAACTGCGGTGGGGAAAGACATTGCACTTGCAAAGTGCAGGATTTTGTAGGTGCCAACCATCAGGTGACTGTCATGTGTGAACCAGCATCTCCATATGAGGGCTACCTCAAAGTTGCTGTGATTAGTGGCACCTTTTTGAGTCTCCATAGTGGCAGAAATCACAGTTGTTGTTTAGTCTGCTCCCAAATAAAGGTGTGTGTTCACATCAGCAACTCCACCACACAAGTACTATCCAGCTGTATGCGCACTTGCAGTTCCACGTGCTCCTGATGCCCTTGAATTGCAGGCTAGAGGCAGGCATCAGCCAGCACCATGATTCCAATTCCCTGGCTCTAAGCATGTGTTTGCCCTGATCTAATATACTTATGTATGCTCAGATGCACTTGTAGATTTTGTTGCACGTGTGGGCATTTCTGTCCCTCTTTTCAAGAAGAAATATTTGCCACTCAAAATTTACAAGCAAAAGTATCGTAGCAACATTTATCATATCAGAAGAATACAGGTGGCACAATCCTTAGTCATTGTGGATCTAGGAGGCATAGGTGTATGTTTACTGTCTGCCACTGACTCTTACGGCCAGTCTGGACTTGATGTTACATGCATCTTTGCATTTAATGCACACACATTTTTTAAAATGCAAATAGCATCCAATGAGAGAGGAACAATAATTGTTGAGATTGTAGAAGATGTGAAGGGGGGGATGTAATTTTTTCCTTTCTTGCAGCAGTCATGAGGAAAATCCCTCTGCCAATACAAATAGTATTCCGACAGGCTTTTGGGATAGAAGGTGTTTAGGATTGGGCTTTACAAGGCTTGTTTTATTGTTTTATATTATTATTTATATTATTTTAAATTGTTTTTAGATTTTTAAGTGCAAGGTTTTAAGGTTGTGCATAGTTTAATTGTATTTTAATTGTATGTTTTTTTAAATGTTTTTAACTACATGTAGTTCTATTTGTAAGCCGCCCTGAGTTCCAGTTTGGAAAAAGGGCAGGGTAAAAATAAAGTTTCAATCAATCAATCAATCAAATAGTAGCTTTGGAAGGGCAGTTCTCTTCTGGAAAGAGTTATTCCCCCCTCCTCATCCTCTGTGATCCCGGCAATTATCACCCTTTCCCCTATGCATGTTTTTTTAAATGCTACATTAAATACACATAAAAACTAAGCTCAAATAAGGGCTTAACCAGACCAAAGGATTTTAACCTTAAAATTACTGCTTTGTGCATGACATTTCTTTAAAAGGATGATTGCTGTGTGCAAGCACAGCCACTGTGTAGATGATGTTTATCCCGATTTCAGCCCCCAGGAAACAGAATCCATGCTCTGGAATGGGATTGCTGAATTGGCATAATTGTTGCTATCATGTGTTTTCAAGATTACAGATATCTAAATATAATTGAGGTTGTGCTTCTGCCCATCAGGTACAATGTACCACTGTAGCTGAACCAGACTTGCTATACATTTTGCCATGTTGGCTAGTGGTTTCAATGTAACCTCTAGTAGGTGGGAAGCTGGGATTCCTGATGCAAATTAATACGTGGTTCCTATGCGTAAATTGGTGCCTAGAAAAGTAAATTAGCCTGCTTCCTTCCATGATGCCTCTTTAAAGGCCTTTTATCACATTAGAAATCATTATCCACAGCAGTAACTAAAAAAAGGGGGGGGGAATGGCCTGAGCTTTGCCCTTCATTGTAGAGGCAGCTTAAATGAGGGAGAATTCAGCCCTGTTATCTTTGTGTAGAGAATCAATTTGCAATCAAAAATAAATCCTATTGAGGTGCCACTAGTTTTTCTTTTATAGTATGGTCCGGCATTTTCTCTTGGGAGGCCAACTGTTACTTGGAGACAATGAAGTTTTGTGCTTTGTGTAAAAGTTACCCCCCCCCCAAAAAAAACCTAAAATGAAAAATTGGATAAGATTTAGTGATCCAGATTTTAACCAGTAATTTATCCAATTTGGAGCAGGAATAAATTAGTGCTAAAGAAGATTAGATCAGATTGCTTTCCTTTTGATAAACTAACAGATATTATGCTTAGAACTCTTTTTAAAAACTCAAATTGCTTTATTGACCTTGTGTCATTTTACCTTATTACAGTCCTGGTATGCAGACCAGGTAACTGTCGGGGGTCAGAGGAGAAGGTGGGTGAACAAGATCTCCTGTGTTAGAGTTGGTTTTTAAATTTTAAAAATAGCCATTAGGAGGAGATTCAAATTAGGGCTGTGGCAAAGTTGGGAAATTTAATGTTAATAAATAAACAAACAAATAAAACCTTTCCTTGCCATGATCCCAGCTGCAGGGAATCTGAATCTTTCATATCATGTCTAGCTTAGCTGTCAGAGGAAAGAGAAAGAATTTCCCGTCTCCATGTAGGGAAATTGTGTACAGTTCAGAGAGTTCTATTCTTGTTGAACTATCATGACTTCCCCCAAAGAATCATGAAATTTGTAATATGGTGACAGTGCTGGGAATTTTGTCAGATTTCTTTGCCATTACCTCCCCCACCCTCTAGACTACAGTTCCTTGAAAAGCAGGAAGCCACATCCACACCATACATGTAAAGCAGTATCATACCACTTTAAACAGGCATGGCTTCTCCCAAAGAATCATGGAAATTGTAGTTTGTTAAGAATGCGGAGAGTTGTTAGGAGATCCCTCTTCCCCTCACCGAGCTACAGTGATCAGTAGGAATGGAGGAGAGCTTTAGTTCAATTAGTGTTTAAAGATTAATCTGCCCAAGTCACATTTCCTGAAATGCAGAAAATTCTTGGAAATTCGCAAGAGTTCTGATTCTTAAACCACTCTGAGAATTGTAGTTCCGTGAGGGGAACGGGTCTCCTAACAACTCTCAACATCCTTAACAAATGACAGTTCCCAGAATTCCTAGGGGGAAGCCATGACTGTTAAAGTTGTACGATAGTGCTTTAAATGTATAGTGTAGATGTGGCCGTGTGACTGTTGGGGGTACCCCTAGGGGTTAGGCATCATGTGCACCACAGAAGAGGGTTCACTGTTGACTCACGAAGCCTTCTAGGCCTCCTCTCTATCTCCTTTCTCTAGGTACTTACTCATTTGGCCTCAAGAGGTGGTAAAAGTGAGACGACAGAACAGCATTCTTCGCTCACTTTGAGTTGTCCCTCTGGCTGGTTTTTCTCTATTTGCAGAATTGGGGTGATTGTCCTACTCTATATAGACAAATATGGGAGATGTAGATATTTGCATATGCCTATTATTAGGGCTAATGCATTTACCGAGTTGTCACTTGCTACATTATAGCGACACCTGTTGACACAGTACAGGCATTGCAGATTATTAGAACACTGAAAGCTAGAAAGAGTGCAAGTTGCTTTTCAGTTGGTAGTGCTGGATTCCCTTCTGGTTCTTGGTATTGTGAGTTAAAGTAGTCCGTTTCTCTGTCTAGTGCCAATTTTAAACCATCCCTTCAAAGTTTAATTTAATTTCTGACTTCTTGTCTTTATTTGGCAAGATTCATGTTTTGAGGTCTAGGCCAAATGTCTTCTCAATTTAGTAGTTTGGAAAAAGAAAATGGTTGTAATTGTTGTAGCCCACATTAATATTTGGAAAAGAAAGGAGGGAAGGAAGTGCTGGCATCTCCTTCCGGTGCCATGACAGCAGCTGGACTTCATTAAGCACGCTGGTGTTAATTATTAGGAGGCTGAAGATTCAGTCTGCATGTAGAAACAATAGGGGTAACTTGCAGTGAAGGTCACCTTGAACTCTGGGCTTCCAGAGGGCATAGAAACAAAAAACGAGGAAGGATTTTGGGGGGTTAGTCACCTTCCTTGCTGCAAGCAGATTTCTTAAAACAGCGAGAGAGCTGTGGCTTGGCCATAAGAATTATTTTTGTAATTGATTAGCCTTATTAGCTGGGCATGAGGCGTGTGGGAGGAAAGTGTACAGAGCTGTTCTAGGGTGTCCTGGATTCATATGAGTGGAAGACATTAATGTTATTCCCCTGTCCCCAGTAATGTGTTTGAAAATTCCCTGTTCTATTCTCTTGTTTTATTCTCTTCCCCCCCCTTCTTCTTCTCCTCAGCCACATACAGTGTGGTTTGAGGAAGAATTATTAATAGCTTCATATACCGTTTGCAGCATTCTATGGAGAAATCCTGTTAGGACTCTCTGTATCTAAGGGAAAAATGTCTGAAGGGGGAAGGCAGGGCAGGGAATAGATGAATGTCACAAAGAACCATGGTGCCATAAAACAATGATTGCCCAGTAATGCCGAATCGCCAAAGCCAATGATATATTGGGGGGGAGGGAGTGGGCCAATGTGACTCTTGGCGCAAGAGGGCAAATGGCTCTGTTTGAACTTTCGTGGCTATCTCATGCACTCAACACTGCTAAGCCTCATAACTGTTTGACCAAACAAGCAAAGGGATTGCGGTGGGCAGGCACGGCAAGTCCATGCCGGGCGGGAGGCTAGGGAGTGAGGAAGATTGGAGAAAAATTAGGTTATTACATTTCCTCCTTAATTCTTCATCAGGGCTGCTGCCTCTTTTTGCTGGAGAGAGGGAGAGAGGAGGAGAGAGAAATCAATGCGTTCTGATTCTATAATTTCCCATGGTGCCTCACTCGGAGCACAGGGTGCCCTGGGAGGTGACATACCCGGTCATGGAAGCTTGCACTCTTCCTCGTTTCCTTCCCCCCACCTGCCTGGTGAAAGAATTCATTGGAATTTCACAACCTTTGCATGCTTTTGTGAAAACACTCATTTGTGTTTGCGCCAACCTGCTAATGGTGGATGCCGGGGTTTGCGAATCCCACCTACATTCGGTGCTCGTTATGGCATGGAATGCGCCGTTAATAATGCATCTGTGAAACTCAGCTGTGAGGGAGCCAAGTAATTATCCCACCGTAGCGTTCCCTGCTTCAGTGTCATCACAACTGGGGCTTCATTAAAAGTCCTAACAGTAGAGATGTTGTGTGGTATAGCCTGTGTATGTATGTATGTATGTATATATACGTGTGTGTGTGTGTATCCATGCATACACTTTTTCCCCATTTAAATTATCAGCAATGCCATGGCTCAGAGGTAATTTGACTTTTTGAAACCGTGGAGCCCCTGTGAATTTCCTTCCTCCTCTCCCTCTCACTGCTGTACCAGCTGATCAGCCCCAGAAGAACAAAAGGTTTATCTGAAGCTATGAAGCATATATTCACCAGCTTCTGGCGTCTAGATAAAAAAAAAAATCAAAGTATTCCATTGAACATGTTAATACTGAGCAAAATGCACACAGTCAGACACTAAACCTTTACAGGGATTTAGGCATTTGAAAAGTGATACTCTGATCAGGTCTTGAGTCAGTCTCCTTAAGCATGGAGTCGAGCAAAAATCAGAACATAATATAGGTTTAAAAATAAATGGGACACTTACCATTCCCCCCCCCTCTCTCTCTGTGCATGTGGGTATATATCCTTTAGTCTATTCTTTTTTGGGGGGGTCAGATGGGGTGCAGCTGAGTCTTGAGTAGCCTTGTTTAAACAGTGATGCACGTTTGCCATCAAGACAGAATCTTTCTTGGATCTTACATAATGGGGGCAAACAAAATGCTGGATATGTGGGTTCTTGCTGATCTAGCGGGGAGGGTCCATAGGTCTGTGGCAGAGCTCCTGATTTGAATGAAGAAGGACCCAACTCAAGTCATAAGAAGAACCCTACTGGATAAGGCCAGCGGTCCATCTACTCTAACATTCTGCTTCCCGTAAGGACCAATCAGATGCCTCTGAGAAGCTCCGAAGCAGCATGATAGCTCCCACTGTCGTCTTGCGCCAATAACTGGCACTTAGCATTCCACTGATTTGGAGACCGGAGGTAGCTCTTTACAGACATTGGAAATGAGGCTGTGTACACATTACCAGCTTAAAATGCAACTAGGCCTTTCTTTTCCTCGGTCCGGATTGAAACTGGATTGTAGGGAAACACATCAAAATAAAACTGTTTCATAAGAAACGACAGGATAGATACAAGATAGATATGGATTGTAGCTAATGTTGTGTGTACAGTGGTTCCCAAACCAGCGGTGGGAGCGCATTGGATGCAGCGTAAACGGGAGCATGTACGCAGCCTTATAGTAGTTTGTAAGCCTATTGTCCTGCATGAATTTGTCTAGTTGCCTTTTCAGAGCAATCTAAGTTAGACCTTTTTGTCATCAAGTCTTGTGGCGGTGAATTCCTTAAGTCAGTGATTGGGAAACTTTTTCAGCCTGAAGGTCACATTTGCTTGTGAGGAACTTTCAAGCATGTGTGTGTGGGGGGATATGCCAGTAGGAGGCAGGGCCAGAGGCAACAGTAGATTGTGGCTCTTAGGCTGTGTTCTGCTGGTGTAAGAGTCAGAGGTTTCTTTACTGACACACCTCTCCACCCTACATCCAGGCAAACTAGAGGCATGGTCACACTTCATGGACGCATTACAGGCCTGGAGAAGGGTCGGTGACTAGTGTGGCCTGGGAAATCCCCCGAGGGCCAGATAGGGACGCCTGGAGGGCCACAATTGCCTCCCAAACCTGATGCTCTGCCATAAGTTAATAATGTGCTATGTGACGAAGAACTTTCTGTTGCCCATCCTGAATCTTATTTTCAGTCAATTTCCTTGTGTGACTCTAATATCTAATATTATGGGAGAGGCAAAAAAAACACAAATCCACAACTCTTCTCTGTATCTACTTTCTCCTCCTGTGCCTGATATTTATATATGTCCACCTTTCACCAGCTTCAGTTGAAAGACCCTCAGGTATGGCAAGGCTGGATGAGATCTCTACCAGCATGCAGTTGTCACCTGTGTCTACTAGGCCGGTGCTCAAACACAAGGCTGGTATAATACCACTCTCAGAAGGGCAGGTAGATCTCTCAGTGGCTACTAGTCCTGATGACAGTGTGCACGTGTCAGACTTGGAGGCAATGCACCTCTGGCTACCAGTTGCTGGGGAGCAACAACTGGGGAGAGCTATTTCTTTCCTACTTTTGGGGTGCACTCCCCAGAGTCAGTGGTTGACCACTGTGGGAAACAGTTTGATCCAGAAGGGCTCTTAGTCAGTGTACTTGCCACTGGCTGAATGTGTGACACAACCTCTCCGTAACATGAGCACGTAACAAGGTGAGTTGCTGGATTAGACCAAAAGCCATTGTCTTCCTGGAATCTCTTTCCAAAAATGGCCATCAGCCTGATGCCTTTGAGAAGTTCACAAGCAGGTGAACATGGGATTGGCCACCACCTGTTGATTATGCCCAGCATTTGGTAATCAAAAGTACACTGCAGCCTTGCAAATATGCTCACATACGGTTATTAGTATCCAAAAGAATATAATAGCTTATCTATGGATATGTATGTGAATTATTAAAACTATTTCTTAACCAAGAGGCTAGACTCCTAGCAGGGGCACCCAAGGCAGAATGGTCAAAGCTGAGACACCAGACTAAGATGCATCCAAACTCAGAGGAAGGCAATGGTAAACCACCTCTGAATACCTCTTACCATGAAAACCCTATGAACAGAGTACCCAAAATGCAACACGGGATAGTGCTGGAAGATGAGACCCCCAGGTCAGAAGGCACTCACCGAGCTACTGGGGAAGAAGAACGGACAAGTACGAGTAGCGCTGTGACTAATGACGCAGCTGGGTCAAAGCCGCAAGGAAGCCCAGAGGCTGATGAGCACAGATGTGAAAGGAGAGTCCGTGATACCATACTGCTAGCAGAAACCAGTAATGATTTAAAACAAATGCTGATAAAAGTTAAAGAGGAAAGCACAAAAGCAGGACTACAGCTGAACATCAAAAAGACATGACAGTAAAGTAATGACAACAGAAGATTTAGGTAACTTTAAAGTTGACAATGAGGACATTGAACTTGTCAAGGATTATCAATATCTTGGCACAGTCATTAACCAAAATGGAGACAATAGTCAAGAAATCAGAAGAAGGCTAGGACTGGGGAAACTAGAAAAAGTCCTCAAATGCAAAGATGTATCACTGAACACTAAAGTCAGGATCATTCAGACCATGGTATTCCCGATCTCTATGTATGGATGTGAAAGTTGGGCAGTGAAAAAGGTGGATAAGAGAAAAATCAACTCATTTGAAATGTGGTGTTGGAGGAGAGCTTTGCGCATACCATGGACTTTGAAAAAGACAAATAATTGGGTGTTAGAACAAATTAAACCAGAGCTATCATTAGAAGCTAAAATGATGAAACTGAGGTTATCATACTTTGGACACATAATGAGAAGACCTGATTCACTAGAAAAGACAATAATGCTGGGAGAAGCAGAAGGGAGTAGAAAAAGAGGAAGGCCAAACAAGAGATGGATTGATTCCATAAAGGAAGCCGCAGACCTTAACTTACAAGATCTGAACAGGGTGGTTCACGACAGATGCTCTTGGAGGTCTCAGATTTATAGGGTTGCCATGAGTTGTAGTCGACTTGAAGGCACATAACAACAATAATTTCTTGGGGGTAGGGAGAAGCTATCTGATCTCAGACCTTAGAATATACAGACTAACTGACCCAGGTGTTCTGGGATTGCAGAATTAAAGACAAAGAAGACTTCCGCCCCAGGGCAAAAATGTGTGGAGGGTTTTTGTGTGTGTGTGTTTTAAAAAAACTTTTAGTTTCAAATGAATACAGTAGGGCCCCACTCATATGGCAGGTTAGGTTCCATACTCCTGCCGAAAAGCGAAAACTGCCAAAAAGCGGATCAGCTGTAGTGCGGGGGGTCTGGAACCTAACCCGCTGATCGCGCTAGAGGAGGAGAAGATCAGCTGTAGTGCGCTACAGCTGATCTTCTCCTCCGATGTGATCAGCTGGAGCAGGAGTCTGATTGCACCAGAAGAGGAGGAGATCAGCTGTAGTGCTGCTAGCTCCGTATTAGCGGAATGTCAAAAAGTGGGGCGCCGAGAAACGGAGCCCTACTGTACAAAGGAGCATACAGGAAAAATCATGGCCAAGGTTGCATAGGAGCCCTTAGATGCTGATTTTCCTTCACAGATTCTCACTGACCCAACGACAAGACAAAATATCTTCTTGCCAGAACTAGCATCTGCATACAATAAAACTGCAGGATTTTGCAGGTGAGCATCCCTATCTCTTCTCCTCACTATCCCTAATTTGAGCCAATGTTTGTGAGAATCCAGACCGAAACTTGCTTTTATTGCCAGGGTTTAGCCTAAGAACTTATGGACCCTTTGATAGATTGTCACTTAGTGTTGTTGTTTTTAACTCATTGAGTAACCATCAGCAGCTTTTCAGAGCCCGCAAACTCTACAGAAAAGCAGTTAGCAGGCTGTTTTCTCTGGAAGCAGCTGCAGTTTCTGTAGCCAACGCAACTAGATAATTAGAGTTCACTTCACACGTTTCCATCTGACTCAGCCTCAGAGCAAAGAATGGGTAATTTGATAGAAATAAGAGCAATTTCCATACACAGAAAACATGCTTGCAGGATGCAGACAGTCTGCTGAGTCTGAGTTGTTATCTGAATTTGCTGGTTCTTGATCAGTGCAAAAAGGGTAGAAATTGCACTGTTTGCAAAACAAAGTAGGGGGGTCCTGGTGCAAAATTACTGATTCAGTATCTGACAAGCACTCGTTTAACACTGAATACCATATATCCAGTGGGTTAATTTACTTTTTTTAAAAAAGGCTAGGGATGTTGGAGAAAGTGCAGAAAACCAGGGTCATTCTCCACTGTGTCACGTGATGGCAATTTCTAGTCCTCAGTGGTGACCAGTTAATAACAAGCCCGGTATGTTATCTGTAAATAATGAAGTTCTGTTTTAACTTATTCAGTATTCTTTGATGGATGAATTTATTTAATCCAGCCTTCCCCAACCTGATGCCATCCAGAGGATTTGGACTACAATTCTTATCAGCCCCAGCCAGCGTGGCCAATGCTAAAGGATGATGGGAACTCTAGTCTAAACCTTCAGAAGACATCAAGTTGGGGAAGGCTGTTCCTTTTAAAGAAGCCACTTAAGTTGGTGGCCATACCCACCATAACCAATTTGGGGCAATGAATTCTTTAAACTAATTATGTTTTGCACAGATGTTGCTGTGTGTTGGCTCTAGGCCTTAGATTTGCAGAGATAATTAAAAATCCCTTGACAATAGTCCTACAGAGTTGGATGATCAAGGGGATGGAGCGACTCCGTTACGAGGAAAGGTTGCAGCATTTGGGGCTTTTTAGTTTAGAGAAAAGGCGGGTCAGAGGAGACATGACAGAAGTGTATAAAATTATGCATGGCATTGAGAAAGTGGATAGAGAAAAGTTCTTCTCCCTCTCTCATAATACTAGAACTCGTGGACATTCAAGGAAGCTGAATGTTGGAAGATTCAGGACAGACAAAAGGAAGTACTTCTTTACTCAGCGCATAGTTAAACTATGGAATTTGCTCCCACAAGATGCAGTAATGGCCACCAACTTGGATGGCTTTAAAAGAAGATTAGACAAATTCATGGAGGACAGGGCTATTAGTGGCTACTAGCCATGATGGCTGTGCTCTGCCACCCTAGTCAGAGGCAGCATGCTTCTGAAAACCAGTTGCCGGAAGCCTCAGGAGGGGAGAGTGTTCTTGCACTTGGGTCGTGCTTGCGGGCTTCCCCCAGGCACCTGGTTGGCCACTGTGAGAACAGGATGCTGGACTAGATGGGCCACTGGCCTGATCCAGCAGGCTCTTCTTATGTTCTTATGAAGTAGAGAGGCAAATAGAAGCCCACAGTTCTGTTCCCTTGCATCATCTCTAAGACCCTGTTGGTGCTAAACTTATGTAACTTATAACTATTTAAGACTACTGACCCAAAGTGCTAGTAATTCTAATGTTTTCTTCAAGCATATTTCTTTCTCTGTCTTAATTTCGTATTCTAGTGGCAGCTACATCCAGGCCCAGCACTAGCAGGAAGCCAGGTTAGGCAATGGCCGAGGGCTCCTGGTGCTGAGATGGGCCCCGGCTGCTGTGGCTGGATGGGTGTAGCTCCTGCTCTGTGATATGCGCTAGCATTGGGTCATGGGGCATGTGCCCCACAACCCAATGCTGGCACAGATAGCAGAGTGGCAGCCATCCTTCCATGCAACATCCCCTCCACAAGTGCAGGCTGGCCACACAACTTCCTGCAGCACTGTGTCAGCGTGCACATGCTTGCCATCATCCAAGATGATGGCAGGAGCATCAACACACACCTGCCACCTTGGGTGATGGCGGGCATGCACATGCACTGTGCTAATCCGCTGATGTGGCCAGGCCTATTGAAGCTCCTGGCAGTGGTGGCCGTAGTGCCACTGCCACCACCTTCGAGGGCCCCTCCAGTCTGGTGCCCACGGGCCCACTGAAGTGTAGTTCTGGCCCTGGATCCACCAAGAACTTGCTCTTGGGTTCCCGCAACTGAGTGGCGTGTTCTGCAGGAAGAATGTTCAAGTTCAAACTTTGCATCTCCTTGTAGCAGTGCTTGGAAGGATCTCTGCTTCTTACGTTGGAAATCTACTTCCAGTCAAAGTAGAGCTTGGTGTATTCATCATTCATTGGCGATCATTCGTGGCCGAGTAAGATTGTCTTCTAGGGTAAGTTCTTTAACAGTGGGTCCGTAATGACTGTGGAGGCCAATTCTGGATCCACACAGCCTCCCACAGTGAGGACATAGGTTTCCAGTTGGAAGATGGTCACGCTGAGGATTCGCTTGACGTGCCTTCCACTTAGCTCGTTTGTCCCTTTCGCCCTGTACTCGTGCTTCTTCAAAGTCCATAGCACCTTTGATAATGGCCAACGCTCATGGGCCAAGGCTTCCCAGTTCTCGATGCTTATGTTACATTTTTTTAGATTAGCTTTGAGAACATCTTTAAACCTCTTTTGCTGTCCACCAATTTTCCGTTTTCCATCCTTAAGTTGGGAGTAAAGTAGTTGCTTTGGAAGACGGTGATCAGGCATTCGAACAACATGGCTGGTCCAGCGAAGTTGATGTTGGAGGATCATTGTTTCAGCACTGGTGGACTTTGCTTCTTCCAATACGCTAACATTAGTCCACCTATCTTCCCAAGTAATTTGCAGAATTTTCCGTAGGCAGCGTTGGTGGAATCTTTCAAGGAGTTGGGAGTGGTGTTTATAGATGGTCCATGTTTCACAGGTGTACAGTAAGGTTAGTAGTACAATGGCTTTGTAAATAAGCATTTTGGTCTCCCTGCGAATACTGTTCTTCAGCCTTGGTTTCCAGATGTTGTTGGACTACATTGGCTAAGCTGGCTGGGGTTGATGGGAGTTGTAATCCAACAACATCTGGGGATCCAAGGTTGAAGAACAGTGGACTGTAGCCAACATTGTTGGGCTACAGCTCCCATCATCCCTGACTATTGGCCATGCTGGTTGGGACTTACAGGAGTTGTAGTTCACCATATGTGGAGGGCAAAATGTTTGCTTCCCCTGAAGCCAACACTACATGACCTGTTGGTCAGATTTGGTGTAAGGTGGCACCTATGTGTTTTATTGCTGAAACCAGATTTTTTTAAGCCTCTCTAAACTTACTGAATCAAAGACGGTGTACAAGCACAACAGTAAAAATGTATGTTCTTATAATAACCATGGGGCATGTTTGTGCAGTTGAACAGAAATATGCTTGATGGCCATTTTACAGCTCTAGAATTCCCTTCATATGGGGACTTGCCAGAATCTGAGCCCACAGTGAACTCAAGGTTGTTCAGGATTGTTTCTGAGGGCTGGGGCAAAGCTGTTGATGAGTGTTGCTGTTTAGGGTATGGTGATGTAATCTGTGTAAATTTTCTCAGCTTTAAAACAGGAAAGAGGAACCTGTGGCCCTCCAGATGTTATTAAACTACAGCTCCCATAATCTATTACTGTTGGCTATGCTGGCTGGGGCTCATGGGTACAACAACATCTGGAGGGTACCATAACTATCCTAGTAATGCATATTCATAATGGAAATGGGAAACAAAGAAACAATCAAGCCATTCTTGTTCTACAAAGAACTCCCTTCTTGCCACCGGTGACCAGTTGAGCCTGTATTTTCAAGCCTAGCTTGCCACACAAGTGAAAAGAAAATCCAGTATGAAGGGGCCATAGCTCATTAGCAAAGCAGAAAGGGTGCATTCGGACTGTCTCCGTTTCAGCTCCTGGCATTCTGAACTGTAAAGATGAGGTAGCGGGTATTGGGAAGGATCTCTGCCTGAGACCTGGGAGAGCCACCACAAGGCTGAGTGCTGTGTCTTGGTATAGCAGAGCCCACAGGGAAGTCAGAAGCTGTATGGAGCAGATGAAGAGGACAGGCAGGAAGCAAGCAGGCAGGACTGTGTCAAAGTTAAAATGCCGAGAGAATCACTGGATAGGCCTTTCAGAAAACCAGAGCCCCCGGCACAAGAACTTCTTCTCAGTTGAGCCCCTTTCTGCTCCCAGAGTATGCGCTGACACTTTTCAAGCTCTGTCCCCTTGCTCTGAAGAGTGCAGAGCCTCAAAGGGGCAGCTCCTTGGCCTGGAACCTTGCACTGCTGCCTCTCCATGAGCTCAGTCCAGGCATGCCACCTGCGACAGCACATCAGATCTGTGGAATGCAGGGCCCCGGGAGGGTGATTGTACTGGCTCTGGAGCTGCAGTCTTTGGCTTGAGCTGAGGCTTGAGGAGTGGGGGCTCTGGTTCAGTGGTGGTGCTTGGTCCCAGTGCTTCCTCTGTCAGCACCACTGGCTCCTCAGTCAGTGTTTGGTCATTGCTGGGCTCTGGAGTCATGAGTAGACAGTGCCAGGCTAGGTGGACCCAATAGTTCAAGCTAGAATAAGGTAGCTTTCTACGTTCTCTAAAGGCAGCACAGCTTCTGGATGTTTTCTATGCTGCCTGTTGCCAAGTACATGAATAGCCTAATGGTGATAGCCCTCTACAGAAATTCAGGTGTTTTTTTAAGATTTGCTAAGGAGTAAAACACTGTCTCAAGAACTACACACACCCATATTGCAGCCAGTATATTTTCTCTCTCCCCCCCCCCCCCCGTAGAAGCTTCTTGTTCCTGTAGTTCCAGCCATCTCTCCTACCTTCTTGCTGATGTTGTGTGCGCATATTTCACAAAAGCACAGGAGGATGTTGTGATGTCATTGCATTAGCTGTCTTTGGAGATGCAAAATCCAGGTCAAAAGGGAAAAGCCTTTCAAGCAAGATCTGGTTTATGCAAATTTGCCAGCATTACCGTACAGGTGTGAATTCAAGGGACAGGACAGCTTGCCTCGTTTCAGTAGGCACTTCCCGCATCTGTGATTTGTCACCTTCTGTGCCATCCATTTACCTAGCAGAGCTTAATCTGATTCCTTTTGTTGGCTCTCTCTTGCTCTCTCTCTGTATAACATAATGCTTTGGAAAGATGGGGGAAGGGATTTGGCTTTAATCTATCCTTTACTTTTTTAGAAAAGGTTTCCTCTATTAGGATTAATGGCTGGGAAGAGAGAATTGTGTCGGTTTAAGATCAGCCGTATTAAGTTGCCCGCTTCTGCGGTAGAGCCACTCTGGCATTTTCTGGAACGGAGTGTGTCAGTTAAGCCGCATGATTAAGGACTGAAGTTTTGTTCTGGTTTGTTTGTTTGTTTTAAAAGGTGGGAGAAAACAGCCTCCTGCCCGTTAAGGGAACAGGTTGAGGATTTTTGGGGGGGAGGGAGGTGCTCCCCAACCCCCCACTTTCCTGCTAGAGCTGCAACTGGGCACTGGAAACGCTGGGTTGGGGTGGAGGGAGAGAGGAAAAATAAGTGTTTGAATATTGTGCTATGAAGAGAACAGTCCTGCCGTGAAGCAGTTGTGATATTAGAGCAGCTCTCCTAAGAGATCCCTTGGCTCGTGTGTACCGATTGGAGTGGCACATTCCCAGACAGCTGGTCGCTCAGCATGGGTTGTGCATGCAGCTAGGAGGCTGGCACACTGGCGAAGAACAGGTAATGCTCTAATTTCCCCTGTGCAGATGCGGCCAGGAATATCTTAATTTATTGGTGTGCTGGCATGCAAGAGGGAAAGCTGGCTGTGCAGCCTTGCATAACTATTAGCCTGAGGAGGAGGAGGAGGAGGAGAGCGGGGGGGAGGAGAGGAGGGGAGGGGAGAAGAAGCTTTGCTCCAGTTCCATTCAGGCAGGGTGCTGGGCTAGATCTGACTAAACTGGGGTTGGACACCACCACCACCTTTTTTTTGCTGTTGTGCTTCGAATGGCTTTTTAACACCCCTTAATTATTTAATTATAGATACACAAGCAATACTCCGGGAATGGCCTACTATTCCGGGGAAACGGAGCATGCAAAAATGTTTAGTTACAGTCTTACCTCCATCCCCCTTTCTCTTCCCTTTTCAATCCAGTAATTAAACAGCAGCATCGTTCAGTATTATGCTGCAGTTCTGAAACTGGAAATTCATCCAGCCGTATTATATTGTGTTGGCTGACAGGTTAGCCAGTTGTTCTCCCAACCCTACCACTAGCTACTGCTAAGTAGTACTTTTACAATTAGCCATGCTTTCTTTGAAGAGATCAAAACCTTCTTTCAATAACTTTGAGGGGTGCATGTGTGTCTGTTTTTTGAAAAAAACGTTTTTTGAGAGGGTCTTGGAATTGTAGCATTGTGCTTTTAGCTGTGTAGCATCATGTGCTTTTGGGCAATAGACACCTTATCATTATCTCATTGACATGCTCAGTGTATTCACATGGTTAATTTTGTTTGGCCTCTTGTGTTTGATAGATAGATTAGGCCCTTATATAATTCTCTTTATACAAGAAATTGAACTGCCTTTGAACAGGCAGACAGCTAATTGCTAGCAATTTGTGTTGCTAACAAGAGGCAAAATGGTAGCATAACATTAGGCTCAACAGTCTGTTAACTAATTTGCTGAATCAGATTTAAAAATATGCCCTCGGTAAAAATGTGCTTCACAACGGTGCTTGAATATGCTTTTAAGACGAATCTCTTGGAAGGTTGTAGGACTGAATGTTCTACTCTTGATTTTACAGTAGTCTGTATGTAGATCAGAATGGTCCAATCTATACCATGTCACTGGCCTCTACAGAGTGTAATTATGAACGTACATAAATTGTTATTCCTCCAGAGTACGTGAAAATGAGAAGAGTCCTCCTGTATCAGACCAGAGGTCCATCCTGCCCAATATCCTGTTTACCACAGTGTCTTTGGGAGGCCCACACGCAGGGCATGAAGGCAATAGCTCCCCCCCCAATCTTGCCATTGTGTTATCGCCTCTGAAGCTGTAGGTTACATAAAGCCACCGTGCCTAATGATAGCCATAAAGAGACCTGCCCTCCATTAATTTGTCTGATCTTTTAAGGATATCTAAGCTAGTGGCAACTACCACAGCTCGTGGCGGTGAATTTCATGCTCTAATGATGCGCTGTGTGAAGAAGTACTTCCTTTTTTCTGTCCTGAAACTCCCGCCAGTGTTATAGGGTAAGCCCAAGAATATGAGAGAGTGAAACTCCCTTCTATCCAAATCCCATGTATAATTTCATACACCTCTAGGTAAGGTGAAACAGCCTACCTCAGGCAACAAAATTTTCAGTGTTTTGCTATGGGGCATGCCATGGGGAGTATCAGCTACAAACATCAGAGGGTACTATTCACTGCATTTGTTTTGTTAGTGCAAGGATTTATCCTTGCACAGTGGAACTTCCCCCCTCTCCTCTGCCTGCCCATGCCCCATGTGTGGTGGGTTGGGGGGAACCTCAGAACAGGTTGTGGGGGGAGTTCAATTTTGCAAGTGTAAATCCTTGCACTAATGGAACAGTTCCAGTTCCATTCAGGTACAGCACTGGTCTAGATCTGTTTAGCTTTTCCCAATGGCAATGCATCTTGGGCCTTCAGACCATTCTTTGCTTGCCACAAGGTTTCATGGTTTGCATTGCACATAGTGATATATGCTGATGGCACACAAATCTGTTCTGTAATGGAAAGTATGAGAAGAATAAAGGCAATTATGAGCACAGGAGGTTCTCTGGGAAGGGAAAATTCCTTTTTTGGAATGAAGATATGGATAGTATAAGGTAAATAGTGCTGCTCATTTTAGAACCATCAGTAGTAACAATCAGAAGTGAACCAAACAAGTTTTTTATATATAAAAAATGTTGTTATTATTAATAAATATATATTGTGCTTTTCAAAAATATTTTCCGAAGGTGGCTTCCAAATATCAATACAATAATATATAGTCATAAAATACATTAAAATTCACAATACATAAATAAAAAGGATAAGAAATAGTGTAAAAGCATTTCAGAAGAAGCAACACCATTAAAAGGCCAGAGAAAACAAAAACAGGTTTGCCTGGTACTGAAAAGATAACAAAGTAAGCAAAGTAAGTAAAATGTAGTTGGATATAATCCAAAGTAAGCACTGAATAGGCGCAGCTGGGGCCCCACAACTAAAAAGGCCCTGTTTAATCTCTATTTAAAAGTAATACTGAAATAGTAGACTTTTATGAGATCATTCATTACAGTTAAGAGAGCCAGTGTGGTGTAGTGATTAAGGTGTTGGACTACGACCTGGGAGACCAGGGTTCGAATCCCCACATAGCTATGAAGCTCACTGGGTGACCTTGGGCCAGTCACTGCCTCTCAGCCTCATGAAAACCCTATTCATAGGATCACCATAAGTCAGAATCGACTTGAAGGCAGTACATTTACATTTTTTATTTTATTTATTACAGTTAAGGTTAGAAAGAACATGGAGTGTGTGGGAAATAAATTGCTGAGTGTTTCAACTTTAAAAGTTGTTGGGTGGGGAAAGACAAAAGAGAAAACAATGTGTTAGACTTAGTTTATCTGTGTAAGCAAAGGATTCCCACAAAAAAGGTGAGCTATGACCTGAAACACTTCTACAGGCTATTTCCGTAAGATGTATGTAGGTTGCACTGTATAAAATTTCTTCACGAAATTATATGAAAGCTTCTGTGTAACTGAACTTTATGGGAGTTGGGTGTTCAGTAGTTACCAAGGGACGCTTCTTATCTCTCAGGGTCAGGATAGATTAGTGGTCCAGATAGTCTTTCCTTTCAACAGTGATTGCCTTCCCAAATGCAGCACCCCCAGGCGATAAATCTTGGTTTCTAATACTCTTAAGACAGCATGGTCCAACTGACTGCCAATGAGACCTCTCTGGTGGTTCCTCAGTGGTTTCTTGTATTCCCAGTAGATCTACTCTTCACAATGGCACCTCTGCAGGTGGGGCGCATGCAACCAAATGAGCCTTGTAATTAAGTTTTAGCCTGGTAGCTATAGGTGACAAGGAATTGCATGCAGGTGAGTGAGTGGGCTTGATGGGAGGAAGGATGGAGAACTCTGTCCCACCCCTGCATCTAGCACAATAATCAAGTGGGCTGCCAGAGGAGGGAATCCTTCTCCTTTGCACCTAGGGATGGGGGAGAAATTTGTCTTGTATTTATAGGTGAACCTACCTAATTTACACTTTCTGAAACACTGCCATCCTTAGAAATTTGCATTTCTCTGAATTTTGCAGTGCAGTTCTCCAACCAAGTAATGTGTACAAAAATGCACACAAAGGGTAAATATACATATATTTAATGCCAGAGATGAATTTTTTGGGAGAAGGACAATGTCTTCACGAAAACTGGCCTGTTGTTATGTCACATATCTGTCCCAACTATGCCTTAGTGTATTAAAGTCAATTTTGGCTAATTGGTGTTGGAAATCAGCGTTACCTGTAGTCTAAATGCACTTAACTGGAGAAGTTGTCTATAGGCCAACAAACCCATTAAGCCTTATATTGCTACTTGCAATCTGTTTTACTAGCCAAATATTAAGGGGATGTCATATCAACAGCATAAGTGGAATAATCCCACTTTTCCTCTATCCATAAACTGCAGCTTTTCTTAACCGGTGGCATCAAGGATATACAGACATGCACACATGTTAACACACACACCGAAACATTTCTGTGTCTTGGGGAAAAGTAGCTTGCCTACCTTAAGTGCAGTAAGATCCATGTGTACTTGAGGAAAAAAAAGAATAAGTAAGGATATAGTTTTGACTCTGAGCTCCAGTTTCAAGCTGGCTCTGGATGCACCAGAAGATGCCAGTAAGGCCCAGGAGACAGGATACTGTGAACACCACACTTTTCAAGCCTGACAGTGCCAAGTTGGTTCACTTCTGCAGTGTCATTGATCAGGCCCTGAGCTATTGATAGCTTCTCTTTGAGATTTTTATATAATGCGGTCTACATGGGGTTACCCTTGAAAACGGTCCGGAAATTGCAGCTGGTACAGAATGCGGGGGCACGCTTGATCAAGCATAGCCGTCGCCGGGATCACATCACTCCGGTGTTAGTAGACCTACACTGGTTACCAGTTATTTACTGGGCCCAATTCAAGGTGTTGGTGTTGACCTTTAAAACCCTATATGGTTTCGGCCCAGTTTATCTGAAGGAACGCCTCCAGTATCACCAATTATGCCGCCAGACAAGATCAGCCACACAAGACCTTATCTCGGTCCCACCAGTCAAAACAGCTAGGCTGGTGCGGACCAGAGAGAGGGCATTCTTGATTGTGTCCCCCACCCTCTGGAATTCCCTTCCTTTTGACCTTAGACATGCCTCCTCCCTGATGGGTTTTCGCCGAGCCTTAAAGACCTGGCTATTCAGGCAGGCCTATAGGATTGCTGGGGTGGATTAGTTTTTATGATGTATTAATTGAAGACTGGTTTTAGATTAACTGATGAGTATTGCTTTGTGATTTGTATATTGTATTTTACTATGCTATTGTACGTCGCCTAGAGTGTCCGTTAATTCGGACAGATAGGTGACTCACAAATAAAATTTTATTATTTTATTATTATTATTAATGATTTCAGTGCTTTTAATTATGTGATAATAGTATCACCTATATGGCTGTGGTATTTGTTGTGTAGCTATTGTATAATATCCTGAGACTGTTACTGACGAACAGCGACAAATAAGTAAATAACAGACTCAAGATATGTCATGCAAGTGTGCCTAGTTCTTCTATACACTACACATAGGATGTAGAGCCTCTGGCCCTCTACATGTTGGACTGCAGCGCTCGTCATTCATTACTTGACTATGCTAGTTGGGGTTGATGGGAGCTGGAGTCAAACAACTTCTGGAGGGCTATCGGTTTCCCATCACTACCCAGGATGCTCTCAGGCCCTAGAACATTGGAGATGTATTTAAGCTCCACCTAGAGAGAATAGCTGGGTAGGAGTGGTGAGGTCCTTGTTCTTGCCTGCATAAAATACATACCAAAGGAGGCATTGTACAGGCAAAATTAGGTTGGAATACTGTTGGTAATAAGTGCATTAGAGAGTTTATAAACCTCAGACCTCTTGAAGGTCCCAGGTTCAGTCTCCAGGTAAAGAGGTGCATCTTCAGCATATGCCGGAAACCGTATAATGATGTATTTTGTGAGTTAGCGATGAGTTGTAATATGTCTGGCCAACATTGTGTAATGTAGAACATGACTCAGAATCCTTTGCAGCCTGCAGATGCAGAAGGGTCTCTTAGTGTGAGTTCATGGCTGTGAGCAGCAGTCTGAGGTAAGCCAGGGGCCAGCAAGACAAGCCACACGCTAGGACCAAAGTCTTACATTATGACAACAGGGTAAAACAAGAGGCCAGACTGACAAGCACGCCAGAAGACAGGAACAAAGAATAACCAAGGATACAGGAACACACCAGAGCTCAGGAAGACCTTGTTGCTGGGGCAAGACTTAATGGAAACACAAAGCCCCTTTATGCTCTTTTCTGTCCAGAATGGTCCAATGACCAGCCTGTGTGGGTGGGGTCAGTCTTAGGGCTTGATGATACTTCACTGAGAAGGCTGCCACCTGCAGTTCAGAAGATCACCACATGGGGGAGCTGCATGCGGATCCAGCAGCTCTTGACACTGGGGGAGATGGGCTGATCCTAAGAAGGTTCCATGAAAGGCTCCATGAAAGTTTAGAGGAAAGGGACCATAGCCTTGCATACAAAAGATCCCAGATTCAATCCCTGACATGTCCAGTTAAAAGGATTATTTATTATTATTTATTTATTACATTTATACCCCACTTTTCTTTTTCATGAAACCCAAGGCGGCTTACATATGGTTCCCAGGTGGTCTCCCATCCAGGCACTGCCCAGACCTGACCCTGCTTAGCTTCAGCAGGAAGCTGGCCTTATGTGCCTTAGACCATAGCCTGGGACCAAGATCAAGGAGTAAAAACCTTAACCTGAGATCTTGGAGGGCCACTGCCAGCCAGTGTACACAATATTGGTCCAGATGGAGAATAAGTTTTTCCTTAAGTATGAAAAACATTGCAGTAGGAAATCCCTTCCTATCTTGAAGGAGAACCCAAATGCTGGAAACGCTGAATATTGGATTCCACATCCTTTTGTTTAGAACAGACAGTAGCAGCTCTTGTTTCAGGTCTTTTCTTCCCAATGACATGTCACATTTAGATCAAAAGCTCTGCATTTGGCAGCTCCCATTTTTAAGCCTGGCAAAAGCACGCCAGATTCTATTTCAACTGAGTGGCTCACATTTGGAGAGGCACATTTAATACGATTGAAAGAAAAGAAATGTTACTTTTCATCACACAAGACAACAAAGAGAACCGGGGAAAACGAAAATATTATTTCGTTTGAACAAATTACGCCTCATCTCTCAGGGGCTTTTTCCCTCCCTTCCTGGGAGTAGATGAAGAAAAGCACTTTAATATCATTCCATCAAACTAAAAATTTAACTACAATTTTTTTTTATATATAGATAAAATGTGTTCGGAGGATTCAAAGAAGATTAGGGCTCACCTAAGAAAGAGTATTCAAATTTGAACAGCTAATGGAAGCCTGGAAAAAAACTGTTAATGTCTATATCTTTCCTCTAAGGGACTTAGATTTCAGTATTCTTATAAAAACACATTGAGTTGATTTCATTTCTGTGTCTCCACAGACTTCATTCTTGTAATTTCAGTAAGTGTTATAAATGTTATTTTAAGTATTATAATGCTAATCCCTACTGACAATAAGGGTTGGAAGCGCTGCTTCCATTACTAAGGTAATGTTTACCTCCGATAGCATATAATTGTTTGCTTCCCTCCCCCCCCCAGTAAACTCTCTTCTCCCAACTGCTTAATCAGCCATGGAAAAAAAGAGAGGACTCATATTGCTTAATGTTTTTGTGATCACATTAGAATAGTGTGTAAGCCTTTGCTGGGGAAACGTGGGAGGGGGGGACACATACGGTGTGTGTGTTTGTCCACAGTTCCTAAGGCAAAGTGATCCTTGCGACGGTTTGACTGGCTTATTAATATAAATATCACGGCTGTGGCATAAATCTTCTCTGCCGCTCAGCTCTCAGGGCATTTCTTCGTTGCATGAGATTCTACAAGGGCTTCCTAGAACCTTGCAGTAGTTCAAACAGCCGAGTTGTATTCCAGTCACAGCTCCAGTAGTCCCTCTTGCTACTATCAAGAGATCGCCGCATGCTTGCCATACGAGCTTCCAACTGCATCACATCATCCTAAACAATATTTCATTATGCCTTATGAAAGTTAAACTTTCTTCTCCCTCCTCTTCGCTCTTGTGTGTGTGTGTGTATTCTTCTTTTTTCTCTGCTGCTGGAACGACAACTTGGGTTCTTTATTTAAGGATCAGATTTGACCTTCCCATTTTTAACACCCACCACGCCACCTGTGCTAACAAATCCGAGAGCAGGGAAATGATTTTAATTCAGTGCATAAGGGCGGATGTTGTGTCTGTTTTATGAACTTGACCATGAAAGCGACGGCATTGTCCAAGATGGCTGGGGCGGGTGGGAGTTGTTGCCCCAAACATCTGGAGGGCACCAGTTTCGGGAAGGCTGGGTTAAACTATAACAGTGTAGCCAAATGAGGCCATTGGCAGATACCGTTTTTCTAGCTTGTAGGCGTCCACTGCTGCAGTGGAAAGAATGAGCAGAGGCCACCCTTTAGCACAAACTAATGAATGATAGGTTCTTAGACCTACCATTCTGAGCTTTTGAAACGTCAAAGCAAGATTATAGTAATGAGTTATGTGTTGGGCTGCTTTTGAAAAGTGCTCAGAAATTACAGCTGGTTCAGAATACGGTGGTGAGGTTACAAGCAGGGACCAACTGCAGTTAACATATTTCATTTGTATTAGAACTAATTTTGGGGCTGGGGGATGCAATGGGATTTAGTTTTTTCACAGCTACTTCACTGCTCTAAGCAGCTGCCTTTTAAAAAAAACCCAGAATCCTTCCCACACCCCAAAAAAGGGTTTGCTCTTCAAAGGAATGCTTTCTGCTGCAGAGAAGGTTCTCAGGCCTCCCATTTTTGCCCCGAAATGATTCCCTGCACAGCCTGTGCATGGGGTTGTGAAATGGGATGCAGAGGTTATTCAGCACAACTCTACAAATAATTTTTTTGGGTACAGTTCAAAGTACTTTTGAACTTTGAAGCCCTTGCTAGCTTGGGACAGGATATCTGCAGGATCTCCTTCTGCCATGTGGGGTCAGGGTATCTGAAGAACCTCTTTCTGCCACATGACGCTGCCCACCAGAGCCCTGCTCTAGAGGCTCCCACCTTTAGAAGTCTATTCCCTACTGGGGAATAGGGCCTTTTCAATGGGCATGCTCTGTTTTTGAATGTTTTCACTAAACAGGTCTGTTTTGGTAGCTCTTATCTTTAAGAGCAGTGGTTCCCAAATGTTTCCCCTCCCCCAAACTATTTTCCCTATGGGGAAGGAGGAGGGCTAATTATACCAAAGCCCTTGCCCTCTCTGCTTCATCTGTATTTTGGAATTTGGAGATGCCGGTCAGCCAGTCCCCTGGCCTTGTGGTGGTGTTAAATGCCAGGTCTGCCCAAAACAAAACATCTGTCATCCATGATTTAATTGTGGATGAGGGGGTAAACTTGGCATGTATAACAGCCCTGGGCAGATGAGCTTGGTAGGCCAGTGCTAACCCAGCTGTGCCCACCTGGGTGCTTGGTGCAGCACTATGGGGAAGGGGAATTGCAGTTATCCATAGAAATTCCATCTCCCTCACCAGGAGACCAATCTGCACTGTATCTGGGTTCAAGGGATTGTTTGTGGTGTTGGGCAAGAGAGGTAGAACGGGGATGTTATGAGTGTACTGTCTACCCCACTGCACTATAACTTCTCTAACTGAACTGGCAGAGGTAATCTCTGATGTGGGGTTGGAAAAGCCTTTTACGGTGGTGTTGGGGGACTTCAGTACCTATGCTGAGGCTGCCTTAAATGGGCCACCATGAGACTTCATGGCCTCCATGACAACCATGAGGCTGTCTCAATACATCAGTGACTCAATGTATGTGGCTGGGCATACCCTCATCTGGTCTTGCCACAGAGCAGATTGGTAATACTTAGCTGATTGGGGGACTCACTGTGAGCCTGTTGTCATGGATGGATCATTCTGTGATAAGGTTTGGACTGAATGTCCCTACTTCACTCTGCAAGGGTGGGGGACTCTGCCCTTGGAGACTTAAGGAATCCAACAGATTCCTGAATGCTCTGGGGGAGTTTCCAGTTGACATGGCTGGTGCTCCTGTCAAGGCTCTTGTCTCACTCTGGAATGCTGAAATGCATAGAGCTATCGACATGATCGCTCCTGAGAGCCCTCACCATTGCTGTGGAGCATATAGGTAACCTTGGTACTCAAGTGACCTGCATGCGATGAAACAGGAGGGTTGGTGGATGGAGCACAGGTGGTGTAAATCTCAGTCTGAACCTGACTGAACATGGGTAAGGTTGCACCATCGTGCCAAACATGTGGCAGTGATGACAGCAAAGAAAGCTTACTTCTCCACCACTATTGTGACTGCAAATAGCCATCCAACAGAGTTTTTCTGAGAGGCTGTTGTCATCTGGCCAAGAGAGTGAAGCTCTGACACCCTTCAGGGCTTGTTGTAAAAACTTTGCAAGGCACTTTAGGGACAAAATCGCTCACATTCAGACAGAATTAGATGCCACAGATTAGTTAGAGCAAGGCCAATGCAGGTGTCCAGAGCACTGTCTGTTCCATTTGGAGTTTTGGAGTACACTCTCAGCAATACGCTGATGACACATAGTTCTACTTCTCCTTTACATCTGCAGGTGTGGCAGTGGATGCACCAGATCAATGTCTTGCCTCAATAATGGACTGGATGAGAGCCAAAAAGCTGAAGCTTAATCCAGACAAGATGGAGGCACTATTAGTGGGTGGTTCCATAGACCAGGTGGATGGGAAGTGACCTGATCTGGATGCGGTTACACTCCCTCTGAAGGAGCAGGTCCATAGCTTAGGGGTACTCCTGGATCCATTACTCTCGCTTGAGGCTCAAGTGGCCTCCGTGCACACAGAGTGCCTTCCATCAGCTTTGGCTAGTGGCCCAGCTGCACCCCTACCTGGACAGAGATAGCCTAACTTTTGTTGTTTATGTTCTGGTAATCTCTATGTTGGACTATGTTAGACTATGTGAGGCTGTCTGTGAAGATGGTTCAGAAACTGCAGCTGGTGCAGAATTAACATGGTGCCCCAAATCTCCTAATGGCTGCTCCCAGTGGCTTCATATAGATAGAAAATACCCTGGGGACAATATATACCACAGCACAACTGCCAGGCAGTGGATGCATAATCCCCCAATACTATTTTCTGAACCAACCCCTGTATATAGAAGTGGTACCACTGTAAACAGTGCCCCCAACTCATGGAGACTATGCAGAAGGTCAGCGGCACTGAAAGCTCCTGAGAGATCAAACAAGAGTAACACAGTGACATTCTCCATCTCTCTGCCAAGGAAGGCCATTCATCAGGGCAACCAAGGCCAAACTTGTTAGGAAGTTCCCCAACAGATGGGCAAGTTGAGGTCTTGTTTACAAGGGCAGGTTGCAAGACAGACCTTCTGTCTACTTTTGAATCATTCCTACATGTGAGTTCTGGAACTTTTTCTGAAATTTGACCCTATGCATCTTCTTTCTCTGCAATGCTGCACTGTTATGACTTTTCATACAAAGGGTGAACTACTAGGAGAGCCCCAGAATATTTTAAATGTGGGGAGTGTCCTTTAGTTCACAAAGAGTCTGTGACATTCTGTCTGACTCTAATCATTTTTTTTTTACCCATTTTAATATATGCAAAATGCAAACTTCCATTAGACGAACTGGGGAAGTGAACAGGAATAGAGTCTTTACTAAAGTATTCAGCAGCAAGTGTTCTTTGGCTATTCTCAATAAAATTGCTGGATCTTTAAATGAGCCACAGATACCAAACCAGGAATAATAATAATAATAAAAAAGCCCCACAACGACACATAAAACAAAGCAAACTATATTTTTGCTCATCTGTGGAGTGGGGATAACATGGGCCCAGAAGCATGCGGTTGCAAAGCAATCTCAGTCAAAGACGAGTGCCTGTTTTCCCCTGGAGTACAGACTGCAAAAACCTTTAAAAACACTAGATTTCTCTTTCCTTAATATCTTGTTTTGCCCAACTTGCTGGTGTGATGGAGAATCACCTTTTTAACTCTTCCTGTTTATAATGGGAGATGTTGCGGCAGCTTGAAACATGCTAAGCCTTTTTATTACCCATCCTTTGGGTGCTGTCTGGGGCTTGAACTGTGAACCATTACGGTCTGAGGCTGGGCTCTAGCCTAGTTAGCTGCCTGAGGTTGAGTGTCCTTTGGCCTCAAAGCTTTCTTTATGCACAGAAGGGAATTGGGGTGTGTGAAGCACCAGCCCCTCTGATTGACCAGTAGCAAGAAGCCTTTCAATTGGCTAGGTCCAGTATAAATTCCAGGAGCCTGGTTGCCTTTCCTTTTCTGCTCTATAAAACTTGTCTTTTCAATTTCAACCTCTTCCACCATCACGCCACCCTTCAGATTCTCCCTTTCTATCTCCAGTTCCAGCAACTGATCTTAGGGACCTTAAACTGGTGAACTTGCCTTGGCCTAGAGTTTGGGTATGGCCACTTGTGGCCACAGCCTGGCCCTGAGAGGCACCTCTGCACAGCCAGCCTGATGGAAGCACACAGATTGCCCAGGTAGGTGTCCAAGCCATCCTTTTGGTCCACTGGCTGCGGGCTTATCCAGGGCAACAGATGGAAAGTTGCCTGCCATTTTTAATTTTCACAGTGTCCTTGAACCGCTGATGTAAGATTGCTCTGGGAAAATGTGGGAAATTTAAATAGTAGGTGGCTTTCAAGACTCAACTGATGTGGCCAGGGGAACCATCCCTCAGGGGAGTGAACAAGATGAGGGCCGACCAAGTGGTGCATTGCTGGTAAGGTCCTCTAAACTTGAGCTGCCACTGCTGTTCAACATCTTTTTCGGCAACCCAGTGCAGTCATGCATATATATTTTAATGTAACAACCCCTCTCCATTTCAATTTTTGCAGATTAAAAAAATGTTATTACAAATCTTGGATTTCTTTCCATTATTATTTTCTTTCTTTGTTCTTTAATTAATTGAAACTCCTAATCAGGATGAATGTGTTAGTGCTAATTGTGCTATTTTTCTATATATTTGGAGATAACCTAGTGTTAGCGAGTGTCATCTAATTTTGTTGGTGGAAATGCCACCAAGCTGCCTTGCCTCTGTTTATTTTATTGGCATTTGAGGAAGGGGATATTCCAGAACCTCCACTGATATAGAGTAGATGTTTGTTGAATGTATCCCATTGAATTCAATTGTGATGAAACTGGTGTTCTTGTAATTCATGCAGGCATAATTGCGCAGAAAGTTGGATGTGCTAAAATGACTTCCTGAGTGAAGGTTGGCACTTGTATTATTTAGCTAACAGGAGAAGCCATTTCACTTTTTATTGCCTCTTGATTGCTACGGCTATTTAATATAGTGTGAAGAATCCCAATAGCAAATGGTGGTAAAGACAAATTAGAGACTTTTGGCTCTCTTAGTGGGTCATCTCCCGGCAGACTTAAGCAAGGGCACTGTAAAAAGACTCCATCTGTAGAGTCTGACAATTCCGTTTTCCCATCTGCTAGATGGACAGTGAACTCGACATACTGTGGAGCAGACAAGCAGAGCTCAAAGCCAGCTTTCCAGACTAAGCTACAAAGGATGGAGGAAAAGAAGAGGGTGGGTTCAAATGGGAAACAAGGGCCTTCTGCAACCCACATCACCTTGATAGGATAACAAATGCTATCTAATTTAAGAAAGTTTGAGGAAATTAATAGACGTGTGTGTGTGTGTGTGTGTGTGTGTGTGTGTGTGTGTGTGTGTGTGTTTAAGGCTTTTCTTTAAGGCTGCAGTTAATGCCCATAGTTATGTGCCAGAAAATGGTACTGTATTAAATGAGACTTCCCTGTGTGGTACTCTGGTTGGGATTGTTCTCTAGACATGGATTTTGACTCAACTTTGAATGTTACTGAACACTGTTTTTTGTGGGGTGGGGGAGGTTTGGAAGATTGGGAGTAACAGTTTTTAAAAAAACAAAAACCCTCAAAGGCAGAATATTTAGATTTGGACTTCTGTGAGCATCTAGTGCAAGCAAGTTCTACAGTCTGTACTGTCTGAACACGATGCATGGGTGGTACAGTCAAGAGGGTGCTCCCTCTCAGTTCATCTTCCAAGATCAGTTCTTTAGTCAGTTCACTAGTCAGTTTCATTGCTTCACTAGTTAATTTACTGGTCATTTTCATTCCTTCAGCCCAAGGCCATAGGAACCAGCTAAAATGCAATTGCCAACATAATACAAATATGACTTACCCAGAATAAGATGGCTACCTAACTGAAAGGCTATGACCCAAGTTTCTTAGCAAGGTAGTCCCTAACTTTGCCTTGAAGTTATGAAAGACAAATGACTGTCAGTAGGTCTTCACTGCATGGAATGATTGATCTGTTTGTCCATTACTGGTGCTCTAGAAATGTAATTTTCCATCAGATTGTATTTACAGATGTTCTCTTTGAATGGGTATCTAAATGGAGGAGAAAGACATCAATGAACAGGAAAGCTTTTGTGTGTGTGTGTGTGTGTGCGTGCAGGTTATTTCATTAATTGCTAATATTGGCACAATTAACAGAACTCCTTGTTTTGCATTGGATGTGACACAAGGGCAGAGGACTAATTATGGCATATCATGGGGGATGTCAGGAAGGGCTTCACTTCATTGATACCTCTGGGTTGTATCTAACTAAGATGTGCTCAGAGTAAAACCATTGAAATTAATGGACCTCATGAAAGTCACACTGGGTACAACCCTCTGTGCCTGCTTAGGAACGTGGGTGCTCCACTAGATGGAAAAACCCAAGGCCAAAGCCACACGTTCTGTTTATAGCCATGCATTCTGTTTATAATTTGATTTTGCATTTTGTTTATAATCTGATTTTTGGGGTGTTATGTGAACAGTATTTTTATTATGTACCTGTTGATTTATATTTTGATATGTTGTTTTTGTATTTTTATTCCTTTGTATGTCGCCTAGAGTGACAGGTTGTCCTGCCAGATAGGCGTTGAATAAATTTTAGATAATAATAATAATAATAATAATAATAATTAGCCCATCCCAAAAGGAAACAATGGAAATTTTAAGATCTTTCTTTTTTCAAAAAAATGCTTAGTGTTTTAGCTGCTGTAATAATAATGATGATGATAATAATAATAATAATAATAATAATAATAATAATAATAATAATAATAATTAGCCCATCCCAAAAGGAAACAATGGAAATTTTAAGATCTTTCTTTTTTCAAAAAAATGCTTAGTGTTTTAGCTGCTGTAATAATAATGATGATAATAATAATAAAGTGTTGGCAAAAGAAAAGGATTTGTCTGAATGCTTTTAGCTCTGTCTTGGGAGGTAAGGTTGGGTGCTGAGGAATTTGTTACCTCTCTCATATGTTGAGAGTCAGAGATGATACTTTCCTAATAATTTCCTGGTCTCCTGCTTTTCCCCAAGGCCTTTTGCGTGGGAGATCTGACCACTGAAATTCTCATATGTAATAAAGACACTCTGGAAGCAAGAGACAGTGAGGAGCAATCCAAGCTGGGAGGGATGGTGCTCTCCATCAGTAAATGGCGAAGCATCAGGACAGCTTAATCACGTAAACGTACCCTATTAGTAAGTTTAGTGGAAAGGTGTTAAAAGAACCCTTTGCTGCCTCTCCACTGGCATGTTTTGAAGGGAGTTCAGTTATGAGACTATTAAAATGTTATTTTGATAATTAAGCCCACAGCTGTTGTGAGGGCGTTGGGGGCAAGAGCTGATGAAGCAGCAGACTGCACAATGGATTGGCTAAATAAGAGGGGGGAAAGAGAGTGAGTGAGTGAGTGGGAGGGAATCTTGAAAAAGAACAAAAGAAAAACAAAGCCCTCTCGTTGCACCATGAAGGGTGTTGCCCATTGCCGTCTGGGGGTACATCTGTGTAAACATTTCCTGCCCATTCAGTTTGTTGATTTCCCATACAAAAATGGGGTAAAAATGTGCAGGGAAGTGAGGAAAAGAGGAGGATTTCTTGCCAAGTGCTGTAAACCCTACAGCAGGGCTTCAAGCCACAGCCAGCACAGCCAGTGGTCAGGGATGGTGGGATTTATAGTCTAACCATGTCTGGAGGGCTACAGGATTGCCATCCCATCCCTGTGGACATTGCACTGCTACCTGTAAACATGCTGTAATTCCCTCTTTCCCCATTGGGCACAGATCAGGGATATGCTCTGAGCATGCTGATGAGTTGGTTTCTAGAAATAGTTCATCTTATCTCCAATGTGCCCCTTCCCTTGACATGCCCTTTAGACACTACTTTTTAATATTTTGACATAACTGAATGTCCTAATGGAAGAAGAAATAAGACCTGAAAGTCAGTGGCTTGTGCCCACTTATATCTAGAGTGCCATTGCCACAGTGTGTGTGTGTGTGTGTGTGTGTAAGGAGGAGTTGGCCCCTAGCCAGAAATGTTGTAATGAGGGGGTCATAACACAACAAGAGGTGAATGTCTTGATTTTTTATGAGCAGTTGGGTAGAATGTGTTTTTTCTCTCCATTGGTCTGGGTGAGCAGGCTACATAAGCTCCCAGCTGAAGATGGCTAGTTGCTGGAATAGGAACCGGTCCTTAGCTTTGCGCAGCCCATCTTCTTGTTCCTGCTTCCTACTGACTGTGCTGCAGACCCTCGCTAATACTTTGCTCTTGGAAACTTTGTCTACCTTTGGACTGCTCCACTGTGTTCATCCTCCATTCCACTCTCTCACAACCCTGCTATTGGGCCGTGCCCACTTTTGGACTGCTTCGCCATGCTTGATCTCCGCCATGGTATACGACTGCTACCTTAACCTTCCAGAGTTTGGCCAGCTCTCTGTCCTAGAGGTCTAGCTTTCTCCTCGCTGATGGCTTAGCGACCAAGCCAGAACCAGATCAAAGCAGGATAATGTGGCAAGCAGGGTCACTGCAGCCCTTGGAGGAAGAACCTTCTGGGTTCACTCTATCCAGGCTGGCTGTTGGCTCCTATTAAGCAAGAAGAGCAAAAGAGAGCTTCCGGTCTCTGTGGTGCTTTGCCTGCCTGTGTCCTGACTTGTTCTGCCAATCCTGCCTTCTGGTCTGCCCTATGATGGTCCGCATTCCTTTCTGGGCAGCCTTTTGGGGGCTGCATGCCAAGGGTGGTCTGAACAATAGGCAAAAGTGGGAGAGCAATGAATGTGAATTTTTCCTTTGTCCAGTATGCTAGTTTCTCCCCCCCACTCACTCTCTCTCTCTCCCTCCCCCTCTCCCCCTCTCTCCCTCCCTCCCTCCCTCCCCCCCTCCATCCAGGCGAGCAGGAGGCATTCTCAGAGTTCAAGGATATATTTCAGGCCAGGCAAAAATACTTGAGGAGGGTGTGCAGGTGGAACCAGTGAGTGGTGTGGTCTGGGGAGAGTCCCAAGGGCCCAATAGAGAGGCCTGGAGGGCTGCATGTGATCCATGGATCCAAGATTCCCCATCCTATGAACTGGGTTACTCTTTTAAGTCCTATCTCTCACAACCCTGACTCTCGCAAGTCCTATTGTATTTTTATTGTATTTTTATATTGTATTTTTATACCTGTGTTTATTTTTCTTTGTAAGCTGCCTTGAGGGCCTTTGGCCGAAAGGCGGGGTATAATAATAATAATAATAATAATAATAATAATAATAATAATAAATCTCCCAGTGCCTGGTTCCAGACTCACTCCAACCTTCTCTCTCTGGCCCAGCCCTGACCTTCTCATCCTGATGGCTCTTTGGTTTTGATTCCTGGCTTGTTCTGTCATTCCAGTATTCTTGTTTCCCCGCATATGGAGGCTCCGTTTAGCGATCATAGCTAATTGCCACTGCTAGACCTGTCCCCCATCAATTTGTTTAATCCTTCTTTTCTCCAGAAATGCAGAGAGCTCAAGTCTGTGGTGCGTCTGCGATCCTTCCTCAACCTGCCATTGGCCTTAAAATAATAGGCATTTATATTGGGCAAAATGGCAATTGCACAAATTTAGCTTGCCGATCAGGGAAACCCGAAGCTTTACAAAAACAAAACAAAAACCTTGTCTGGTTTTGTCGGTAGTAACCTTTCTGTGTTTGCTCTTCTAACTCAAGCTGCAATGTCAGTTGTGGTCCCTTGATGACTTTCTTGCTGCACGTGCTGACTTGAATACACAATCAGAAACTGTTACATGGGACTTGATAAAATAAACCACAAACAGAACGTAAAGTGGGGGAAATTAGCCTTTTGATGAAATGGGGAATGAAATCCAAGTGGATCTCCTGCTCCTATGTCAAAAAATAAAATAAAATAGTAAATGCTCTTGCATAATCTCTTCAACTTTCTAAACATCCTTCTCTTTCCCCCTGATCTTGAAAACAACTTTGGTAACATCTGTTTTCTCCCTCAATCAATATGTTCCCTTAAGACAGCTAACCTGTAAAATATTATATAGAACATCAAACATGTATCTGAATTAAATTAGTTGTTTGGTGGGGTCAGAAATTCTGTTGATTGGAGACATTCTTTACTATCCAGTTATGGGTACTGGTTGCATCCATCTGCATTACAGCACAGAGAATAGTGTTGGGGTTGTTTTCAGACAACAACACCATTGCTTTTATTTTGTGGAGACAAGAAAAACCAAATTCCACTTGTTTGTGAAGAATTTGCTGAGGGGCATCCAATTTGGGGAAGGTCCATAGCTGGTAGAGCATGCAGAAGGTTCCAAATTCAGTTGCTGATATTTCCAGTTAAGTGGCCAGATAGCAGGTGATTTTTAAAAAGCATCTTAAGCCGCTTTTAGAGCTCTGTTGTCAGAAAGTGAGTGAGACGCAAGGTGCAAAGGGTTGCAGTAGAACCATTGTACAGTGATGCCGCTCTGGAGACACAAGCTATTTATGATATCAATTAAAGGCAGATGTGAAGAAGAAGGTCTTCAAGGCCCACCTGAATGCCAGAATTAACTCATGAGTTTTTTGGAAGGGAATTTCATGGTGTTGGGTCCACCTCTGAGCACACTTTATATTTTGTGCACACCCGCCTAACTAATCTTAACAGTGGCCTCCCAAGAAGGACCCCTGAGGTAGATCTTTGTGTATAAGGATGAAGGAGAAGTCCTGTCAGTCAGGGTAAACCATACTGGGTAAGATGGAGCAATGCTTTGACTCGTGTAGGGGAATTTCATTGGTCCAATTGTTCTTTTCCCTTAGTCCTAAGTATGTTCTTTGTACAAATTAGAGCCAGTGTGGTGGCGTGTCAGTCTGGGACCGGAGAAACTCAGGTTCAAATCTCCAACCCAGCTGTGAAACTCCCTGGGTGACCTTGGCCCAGTCACTCTCTCTAAGGCTAATCACAGGGTTGTTGTAAGGACAGGTGTGGGAGGGGAAAGACTATGCTGGTCTGAGTTCTTAGAGCAAGAGCAAGATGTATGTTATCAACAAAGTATGGTGAATGGAATTTTTTGTAGCTTGAGAGATTGTGCTGACATTCAGCTCCAGTATGTGTGCTGCAGTCCCCTCCCCCACCTGCCGCCTCAAGTTTACATGCTGGATTTCTTGTTTGCCTAATGTACATAGGCCTTATCTTAATGTTTTGTACACCACAAAATCAGAATGTAGAGGTTGTGCAGAGAGGCTCTATGTTTGTAAGATTGTATGTATTTTGGCCCTGCACACATGGACAAGTGATGTCCAATATGCAGACAACAAGGGCTGGGGTGGGTGCCACATGCGGGCTGGGCCACTGTGGCCCTCATCTCCCCCTGTGCATGGGATTTGAAATGTGTTGGCTTGGGTCTTATACTTGAATCCCTACAGATTTAGTATTGGTAATATTGCTCGTACTAAGAGTAGTTGTCCCTGTAGTAATTTCAGTGCCTTGTATTTGACACTGCCTGTAGATCATTTCTGTGAGAAAATTCCCATGGAAATATACAGTGGGAATGGTGCAGTTGTGGGTGCCCTCAGCAGCAAACCCAGGAGATAAACAATTCAGATGAAGGATCCAAGGCTAAGAGAGTCGCTAGCTTAGGATTGTCCACTTACAGCTAGCTGTTTTATTAAATATTAGTGCCTCACAGCTGAGATTGCTTGGGCATTCCAAGAAACCAAAAAACGAATGTAGTTTTCAAAGGTTCAGTCCACCATCTTGATTCAAAATGGCATCCAATTGTATCAAACATAGAAGAAAACCTGCTCCTTGATCTCAGGAACCGTCATGCAAAATTTGGTTATGATATCTTGAGAGGTGTCCAAATACATAGTGAACAAACAACGTTCCAAAATATATAGTAGATGTCTGTAGTTCTCCTTCACTGTATGGACTGTGCTACATGTTGGCGCTGGCAAAAACTTCCCAGTTGTTTTAGAAAGGGCTGTGCTTAAAGGAGTGGGTGCTGCAACTGGAAAGGAGTAACTCTGGCACTGCCACATCTCCATTACACTTGCTGCTCAGTAGCTGCACATCAGCACAGTAATCATTTTCAGATTTACAAGCATTAAATATTTTAATTTAATGCCTTGGCTCTCTTGTAATTCATGCACTTAATTATATGATAATTACTCAAATTAAAGAGATACAGCTGCTGCTGTATCAATTCTTTGAGGGATCTGAGATTTTTTGGAGTTGCCCTTTGATTTGTGGGTATTTTTTTTCACGGCGCCTCCCAAAGCAGGTGGAAACATCAAGCTAATTTTAAGATGCATATGACAAAGATGACTTTCAGGTGTAATTACTCTCACTCTCACCTCCCCCCTCCCCTAGTACACACATCATTTCTCATTGGAGAGCAGAATAAGCTTTTGGCAACTGGGGAACTGGGCACTGTACTAACTGTTTTTTATAGCTCCTTATGGATTATGTTCATAAAACAGAAGCTTAGGCAGAACTGTCTGTGTCTTGTTTATTTATATGCCTGGCTACAGGAAGAGGAAATGTTGGTATGGGTAGGTGGGCATATTGCCGTGTCCCACCTAATTATAAGCTAACAAATTTTATCACATGCTTATTTGGATGGCATCGTAGAGCCCCTTTGTGCGCTATGATTTCCCTACTCAGGAAATATATCCACGTAGGAAATAACATTGAATTCATGTGTAGATCCACAAGATTGTCATCTCTTGAAATAAAAAATTCTGGCGTCCGGGTGAGGCTGTGGGGCAGAGCTCAGAGTGGACCCAGGGAGCAGAGTCCAATTATTTTTGGCAGGTCTGGAGGCAGAGCCCAGAACAAAAGCTGCCTATTCATCTAAGGTGTAGAGCTAAAAAGAAAGAAAGAAACAGCTGGGTTTGGGAGATTGACCCTGCCTGTTGTTTTCCTGCCAACTGGGCCAAAATTAAAACCAACTGCAACAAAAAAGGCAGGTTGTTTTTGGGGAGGTGGGGAGAGGGTAGTTGGTAACTTTAGAACCCACACCGTATTTCACAGAGCATATTATTTATTATTTATTTTTTTAAAATGTATTCTCTTGTTTCATCAGTTGGGCGTCAAAGCAGCTTGTGAGTTTATTCATTCATTCACTTAACTTTATAGGCCACCCAATAACAACAGTTTCTCAGGCTGGCTTACAATATATGTAAACAAACAAACAAACAGTCAAATAAAACACATAAAATCATAAAACTATAAAGACTAAAACAGCATACATCTAGCAGCACAAGAGAAAATCAGTACAACACAACAGCATAAAAAACGTTTCCCGATCACGTGAAGTATTAGTTCTCCTCTATTCAGCACTGATTAGGCCTCATCTTGAGTACTGCATCCAGTTCTGGTCTCCGCTCTTCAAGAAGGATGCAGACAAACTGGAACAGGTTCAGAGGAGGACAACAAGGATGATCAGGGGACTGGAAACAAAGCCCTATGAGGAGAGACTGAAAGAACTGGGCATGTTTAGTCTGGAGAAGAGAAGACTGAGGGGAGATATGATGGCTCTCTTCAAGTACATGAAAGGTTGCCACACAGAGGAGGGCCAGAATCTCTTCTCGATCGTCCCATAGTGCAGGACACAGAATAATGGGCTCAAGTTGCAGGAAACCAGATTTCAGCTGGACATCAGGAAAAACTTCCTAACTGTTAGAGCCATACGACAAAGGAACCAATTACCTAGAGAGGTAATGGGCTCTCCGACACTGGAGGCATTGAAGAGGCAGCTGGACAGCCATCTGTCGGGAATGCTTTGATTTGGATTCCTGCATTGAGCAGGGGGCTGGACTCGATGGCCTTGTAGGCCCTTTCCAACTCTACTATTCTATTATTCTATGATTCTGTGAATGTTCCACTTGAAACTCCAGCAGTAACTGTAACCTGCTAAAATACCTTGAAAGTAATAGTTTTCAAAGCCTGGAAAAAGAAAAAACTCTTCACCTGGCACTGAAAAGACTGCAATATAGGGAACAGCTAAACTTCTATGGGGAGAGTGTTCTTGCCACCACTGAAGAGGGCTCTTCAGGTAGCCACCTACTGCACCTCATTTGATGGGGGCATTTTGAGAGGGGTCTCAGGTGAAGATCTTAAAAGGACATGTACGTTCATGTGGGAGGAGGTGATACGTCAGGCAATAGGAACATAGGAAGCTGTCTTATACTGAATCAGACCATTGATCCATTTAGCTCAGTATTGTCTACACTGACAGGCAGCGGCTCTCCAGGGTTTCAGGCAGGAGTCTCTCTGAGCCCTACCTGGAGATGCCGGGGATTGACCGGCATACTTTCTGTATGCAAGGCAGATGCTGTACCACTGAGCTATGGCCTTTCCTCAAATCTTGTCCCATACCATTTTGGGCTTTAAAGATCAACGCTGGCACTTTGAACTGAGCTTGGAAATGGACTGGAAGCAAACTGTTACCTTTTAAGCAAATAGTAAAATAGTATCTACGTAAAATACAAAAAGCTAAAACAGGGGTGGACAATCTGTGGCCCTCCATATGTTGTTGTTCCGTCTCCCATAATCCCTGACCATTGTCCATGCTGGCTGGGGCTGATGGGAGTTGGTGTCCAGCAACATCTGGAGAGCCACAGGTTTCCCACTCTCTGGGTAAAAACAACCTGCTAAAATTTTGGGGATTGGAAATCGAGAAAACAAGCATACATCACAATAAGTGGCATTTAAATAATGCCTAATGCCACTTAATAATCACAAAACAACAACACTAATGATTACAAAACAGCCTTATTTAATATCCTGTCAAAGCTTATGAAAAGAGAACAGTTTTTGTCTAGTGCATAAAAGATAATGAAGTGGGGACCAAGTGAATGTGTTGAGTATAAGCAGGACACTACCACAGAAAAGGCCATGTATGCATCTAACCTATTAGCAAGCCTTGGCTGACTATCTCGTATGGGAAAGGAATTTCTTCAGATACCCTGATCCCAGGCTGATTAAGCATGCTAGGAAGTTGTAACTGACCACACCACAAATGGCTGTGTAACATCAGAGGAGAGAGGCGAAGTAATTGTCTACAGCAGGGATGGGGAACTTTTTTCCTCCACAGGCCAAATCCTTATCAGGATCTACCCCGTGGGCCAAATTTGACAGGTAGGTGGAGCCTCCCACCTGTCAGTCACATGACATCATTATGACATCACATGATTGATAGGTGGGCAGGACTGCCCATCTGCTAAAATCCTTTGTGCTTTGCTTTTAAGTCTTCAAGATCAAGGATTTAAAGGGAAACAGGGAAGACTTGCGAACACCTTTTCCCTGTGCTTTCCTTTTAGTCCCCAAGATGGGAGACTTGAAAAAGTCTTTAAGAAAACTCTGTATTCCTGTATGAGCAAATGGGAGCTCGGGAGCTGTCTTAAAGCCTTTGCAAAAGTCTCTTTGAAGTAGCTCATACATGTGCGCTGTTTCAAAGGGCACTTTGCACAGTGCTTTAATCTCCACTCAGTTGATGGGTGGGGATTAAATCCTGGTGCCTTGGTTGCACAATCTTGCTTCCTGCTGGGAATACATTTGCAAAGCCAATGCAAGATTAAACCTTGTCCTCCTGTGTGGAGGCCTCAGGGGCCAAATGGGATCCCTGAAGGGCTTTGAGTGGCCCAGAGGCTGAAGGTTCCCCACTCCTGTGGTCCTCCAGATACTATTGAATCCAACTCCCATCAGCTCCAGCCATCATGGCCAATAGTCAGGGATGTTGGGAGTTGTAATCATGCAACATCTGAAGGGTCACAAGTTCCCTCACTCAGTTCTTTTCCTCCAGTGGGATTTTGAGTAACTAGCCTTCTGAAGGACTTGATCTCATGTTAGTCCAACTGTACTGGGTACTGGGTGGCTGAGGCAAGATCTAGCTTAGGGACAGGGCCATAGCTTAGCGATAGAACACAGATTTTGCATGCATAAGGTCCTTGGTTCAGTTCTGGAGTCTCCAGTTGAAAGGATCAAATAGCTGGTGATAAGTAAGAGCTCTGCCTGGAGAGATGCTGGCAGTCAGGAAAGAATACCAGATGGACCAATTCCATCTTTTTGTCTAAGGAGCTCAAGGAACCTCACATTATCCTCTTGTCCTGATAATAACCCTGTGGGGTAGGCAGGCTGAGAAATAGTGACTGGCCCAAGTCACCCAGTGAGCTTCATGGTTTAGTAAGAATTAGTATCTAGTTCTCTGCAATCCATGTCTGTTACTGTAACCATCATACCAGCCCTACCAGATGTAGCCTGATATAATGTGGTCAAGTTTATATATTTTTTTCTTCAGATGGTAACTGGCAGTTGATCTCCTGAACTCAAGGCAACTCCTAAACAGTTCAAAGGCCTACCATTCTCCCCACAAACACACACGCTTCCCTGTGCCGGAGGCTATTAGCTGTAGTTCCCCCTTTAACTCTTGAGTCCTCTGTGGTTGAATCTCCGAATTGTTGCCTTAGTGTGAAGTTTGCCACCAAAAGGCTTACAAAAAATTTTTTCAGCCCCTGTATGCAGACAATTTTCAGTTTGCTTACAGCAGCTGCAGTGTCGTGCTGATAGATTAAAAGCAGCTCCCAACCCCAGAATGAAGTACATTCAGACTCCTGCGGAGCTAAGCTGGGGTGAGGCCTGCGCAGCTGTCACTTAGGCCAAGCTTCCAACTGAACTCTCAAGGAAAAGGATACAACTTTTTTTGAGCAAAGTTAGATGCTTCTAAATGAGGGAGCTCAATTAGTAACAAAAATATAGACACCTTCAGCATAACAGAGCTGATAACGCTGGCAATGAGCAATTATGGATTTCAGAACCCCTCCTCGCACAGCAGCCTATGGCATCTCCACAGATTTTAATGATGAGCACAAAAATGTGTTGTAGAATACAGACACACACACATTTAGTTTTGTCTTACAGACTTTCTGATTGCTGGCGTTCTAAGGGCAAATCAGCATTTGTCCTAGTCTAGGGTCCTGCTTAAAGCTTTGCGGTGGCCATTTTGGCAGGCCAAACAAGTAACTTTCAGTGTTGTGTGGTTTCCAGGCAGAGGTAGAGGAAGGAATGTGATGGAAAGACAAGGGATTTTTGAGAGAAATATTCTGGGTTTGGGTACCTGAGGGGGTGGGGAGATGGAGTCGGACATGAGCCTCTCCCCAGATTGTGCCAAAAGCTAAACTGTATGGCTGCCCACTCACCAGAAATATATCCAGATTGGCCTGTCGTATTTGCACTTTTCAAAACAATATGAGAGCTGAAACAAAGCCATCCTTTGAAATTTACACTTGTTTGAATTTTGCAATACAGTTTACCTATCGAACAATGCTTTCAAAAATGAATATGTTAGGCAAACATATGCTTAAAAATGAATATATGAGTGAAAATAACATACAAAAATACATTATATGATAAGAAATTGCTTGCAAAAATGTGTATATCAGTCAAAACTGCCTACAAAAACATGTTTATTAGGATAAATTTGCACTAAAATGCTGGAGAATTTTCATGAGGGTTTTTTTTAAAAAAAAAAATAGCAAATTGCTGCAGAAATGTGGACTGATTTAAGATTTAAAAAATGAGAAACAGAGAGCACCAAAACTGACAGATCTTTATACCCTTAGTATACTCAGAGCAAAAAATTGTGGCTGCTTCACTCCTCCGCTGGTCCTGCTGCCACCATGTTACCTGGAGCTAAGCCATGTTTTGCCTTAGTGTTAAGTCTGAAGCCAGGCTTATGGTTTATCTCGATTCAAATAAACCACTGGGCCAAAAACAAATCTTTGCTATAACTCGTGGTTTGTTTGGAGCAAGATAAACCTTGAGCGCAAGTTCAGATGTAGCACTAAGCCAGACCATGGCTAAGCTCTGAGTAGCATGTCAGCAGCAGCTGCCTTGATTTTTGCTCTTGAGCATACACTTGCTTACTTGTTCATGCTTTCCCATAGTTTGTCTTAGTGTTGCGTATTAATTAGATCATTGTAATAAGTCTGGTAGACTGGTTTCTGTTTGGTTCATTTCATTTAGGTCTTGTTGCTGAGGTGTCAAACCTATGTCTATACTGCTTCAGAGTGAGGGGTGGGAAGATTCTCACTTGAATAAACGCTTCTTGCAAAAATTGATTCTTTCCACATTTATTTATTTATTACATTGATATTCCATCTGTCCTCCAAGAAGCTCAGGGTGGCATACATGGCTGAGAGACAGTGACTGGCCAAATGTCACTCAATGAGCTTCATGGCTCAGCAGGGACTTGAACCCTGGTCTCCCAGGGCAAAGTCAAACTCTCTAGCAATTACACCACACTGGCTCTTCAAAAACTAGCATGTTTGGGAGAAAGCTAGGCTCAAACTCTCTCTCTCTCTCTCTCTCTCTCTCTCTCTGTGTGTGTGTGTGTGTGTGTAGAATTTGTTTTTGTGTGGAACTTCAATCTTGTGAGTTCCCATCTGTAGTCTGAGTGGTATGGTTCAGTCATAATTTTACTACCACTCTAACAAGTAGCTCTTCCACACACTCATTGCAGACTGCAATTCCAAAAATGTGCCACAGATTATTAGAACTGCATAAGCCATCTGATGACTGGAGGTTCTGCAACTAAAAGCCATGCTTGATAGATTGCATCCATTGTATTTAGACAACTACTTCCATGGCATGGGATTATGTGGCTTGTTTGTAAGCCTAGGATAATGTGTGTAGTGATCTGTCTCTCATGAAGTTAGTGTCAAATGCCTCCACTGATTTCAGTGGGTATGTATTACATCCTAAAAGAGACATTTTCACTAAACAATAAAAGTGTGTTGCCCTGAATTGCTTCTTGTATGTATAATAAGCTCAAACCAGAATGTATTTGCCTGTTTCTGAATATGCCTCTCCATTAGTTGAGCTAATGTGATGTCATAGAATGCTCACAAACGGAAGCCTTCAGTTCTTTGGTAGACTTGGTAGCCAAATTGTTGTAACCCGCTCGGCTTTCTCATTCCACAGAGCCAAAGTAATTGTATCCTTCCCAGCAAATTTTTCAGTGTGTATGTGATAAACTCCTCCTCTGTAGCCCATGGCATTAATGATGTGTCCTGGAGCAAAGGTCAGCATGGTACAATTTTGAAAGAGATGCACTTTTCATTCCTGCTAGATGGCTTTTTGAAAACTTTTTTGCTGTTATGTATACTTGAGGCTTCCCGAACTGATAACTAGAATTAGATCTGTGGTTGCCATCTGTGATCTGTTGACTGACTGTGTGGGCTATTACTGAAGGGAAGATAACAGCAACAGAACATTGACAAACAGCACAACTTCTTTATAGAAACTGAAAGATAAATTTGAGCAGGCTATATATACCCTGGAAGCAGCAAAGGGGCAAGAAAGCTGATATAACCTGGGTGGTTGAGGACTGGAGCACCAGTGGGAAAAAGAGGTGCAATATGGGCTGAGCATGAATTCCATCTAACTTCATATTCAGCCAGATCTTTGGCTCCAAGTCTCTAATATGTCTTTTGCCTTCTCTTCTATTTCCCCAATCTGGGGACTCTTCCGGGTGGTTCTGAGACACACATATTCAGAGAAGATGGATCGGTGAGTAGATAATTGGATGTGGTGACATTTTGCTGTGTGTTTTGGTAGAGCAAATCGAACCATCTGCTCAACACCAAGTCAGCCATCTTGCCATGCATTTCCTACAGACACATCGGATGAAATCGGCCTCAGGCAGACCATATTGATACATAGCCACTCTTGTGGTGTTTGTGAAGGTCAAGTTAGTATGCAGCATTAGCAAGCAAGCACTGGGGTTTTTTGGCATGAAAATAGTGTAAAACCTTTGCTAGGAGTTACAGCTTTTTTTGTTTCCCAATGGTGTTTTATTATCATGATTCACAAGCCATGTTGATGAATTTTCTTAATAAGTATAGTTTTGGGGAGGAAAAACATCTATTACAGTTTTCTTAATAATAAAATTAAATAATACACACTACAGTTCCTATACAACATACCTGAAATTAAAGACTGCAAGACCAGCATTAGCTGTTCTGAACTTTTTAGGGGGAGAAAAGGGGAGTGGGGAAGAAAAACAAGTGCTTCCTGGTTTTGATAACAACAATTTGTAGGAAACTGCATTTTATGTTTCTTTTTTTCTCCCTCTTCCAAGCTGGCTGTTAGCTACTTTATATGATCTTGTAAGCAGCTCTCACCATAGAGCAGTTAGTGGAATTTTAGTTGTAGAGTCCACTGCTTCCATCTTGCATGAAAACAATATAACCCCCCCCCCAAAAAACATAAGCATGACAAATAGCAAGATAATTAATTGCAGAATTTTTAAATCGACACCACTGAAAACCTCATGTTTCTGTGAATATCATGAATATTTCCACCATTGCTCAAATGCGGTGACCTTTCTTCTGCTTGGCTATTTTTAAAAAATTAACATGATGATGATTTGCTGGACTAACTTATATTTCTTTTTTAAAACACTGCCTAGATTTGCCTCACTTTTTCTTAAGCTACTGTTCTTTTCCTTTTGTCCTTTTTAAAAACACGTGCGTACATACCGCGTTTGCACACTAGGGAATTTCAGCAGTTGGAATATACATGAAAAGAGGCCCACTCTACTCTCATAACGCCCCTGGATGAATTGGACAAAACCTCAAGGCTCCATGGTGGAGCGAGAGCCGCATTCGTATTCCTTGTCCGTCGCCACACATATGATAGCATGAAGCCCAGACCAATTGAAAACTTGACAGTAAGCCTTTTGATTTTTGCAGGGACGCCTTCGTCAAGCTGAGAGAGGGAAGGGAATATCGCCCAAACTGGACTTCATACTGTGGCAAGTTTGAAATCCCAGCCCAACCACAGAGATGGTTGATTGGAATAGTTGGAAACTGTGTTCAGGAATTCGGGCTGTAGGAACTTGGCTTCTGCTCTCTTCTTTCCCACTCAGGAAGAAGGGAAAAGGCACAAAATCACTGAAAAGGCCTTTTCTTAATCTGCCAATACTTTACATTCTCTCATTCATAAGTAATATAGCTTTAATGTGTGTATTTGGATTTTTAAAAAAATCCGAACAAACCCACAAACCACCTGATCGCTTGTGTTCCTTTCTGATGTATATTCTGGATTCCTTATTTTCAAGCTTTCTAGGCAAACTCTTGGATAAGACTGTTGTACTTGATTACATGATCCAGTGGTATTCCAATTATTCACTTAACAAATCTTCTTTAACACTGTGTATGCTAACATTAGCTTTCTTTGTGGATGCCATTACTAGGATTGGCCACACATTATAGACACGTAATGAAACGGACAGTGCCTTATTTGTGGGAGTGTTTTTATTGTGGTTTTAAATACCGTTGGCCGTATTTCACAGGTGCTCCTCAGTCTAGTTATCACAGTCCTACCCATCCTGCATCACCCCCACTTTTCACCTTTTCTACTGTTACACATTGCACTTGTGTGTAGTTTGTAACAGTCTCTAATAAAATATAAATAAAGATATATGTTTTTCATCTGGCATATCAGTAATAGCTTGGGCATCCTGAGACGTGTCTTTTTGACATTCATCTGCAAGCTATTCTACTTCATGCAAGGGATGGCAATGGATGGAAGAAAAGAAAATACTAGAGTTGTACAACAGATTGCAAGAGAATTGATAGTGGTGTTGAAGAGCCATCCTTTGTATGAAGGAGGACGGTGTGCACACTGATTTCTTTTGTCCCACTATTGTCTTTGATTAAATAGGTAATTGAGAGTTTTGGACCAAGACACTATGGATATGTAATATCTGAATTGGCTGCAATATCGTACCTCAGTGATTCCCAAACTTTATTCCCTATGGAATAATAATAATAATAATAATAATAATAATATGGAATAAATAATGGATCTTGGTGGACCACTTAATTATATTTCTGCCTCTTGTAGCAATTGTAATGTTCTGTGCTTGATGCTGTGTGATTCTTAATTGTATTTTATTGCTTCTTTTGTTTCTTATCTAGTATATCTTATTGTAGAATTTGCATTGCAATACAATAAAAAACAATATAAGAAATAAAAGAAGCAATAAAATTCAATTAATAATCAATATAAATGTTTAATGCAATAGGCGTGCCAACTCCTGTCATCAACCACAAATCACAGACGTGCCATGGACAACCAGAATGAAGCTTGTGGACTGTTGGCAAGTCCATGGACAAGTTTGGGAATTCCTGCCCTACCCATGGGGGTTCTGAAGATGCTGTCCCCTCCTGGTCATTTTATTGTTTTTAGTTTTGCATTTTAGCATATTTTTGAAAGAGGATACCTTATTTTCCCAAGACAGAAGAACCTTTGTAGATCTTTGACGGTAATGAGAAATGATGCTTAGTGATTTAATTACACTTGTACGGGTGGACTTGATCCCAGTTTTCATTATTTATATGAAGGGCAGTGCATAGGACATTGAAAGCAGTAATGGACGCTCATGCCAAAATTTAAAGGCCATATTGAAATGCCAAGGAATTAATACAAGTGATTCCATATTCTATATTGTGCTGCTGCAGGGGTTTCAACCAATGACACTGAGACATTATTAGAATCTGTATTTTGTAATGGGCTGATAAATATTTTAGTCCATGCCCATTTTCTTGTTGCATTTAACATAAAGCTACTACACCTTCCGATTCAAAAAGATGTCAAGGGGCTGACTTTTTGTGTGTGTTATTCCATTCCTCTGTACTTTCTCCTTCCATTCTGTAGTCAGTATTTCAAAGTTTGTCAGCAGTTTTTAAAGGAGTGTTTCCTGTCCCCACCATTTGAAAATTCAGTATGGCATCTGTGTGTATATGCAAGTGTGTGTGTGTGTTTCTTGCTAAGGCACAGAATTGTTGGTGTACGCAAGCTGTCTAGCCCTGCAGTTTCTCTTACCAGGGGCTCATTTGTATGCAGAGGGGATTAAGCTAGAATTTACTGTAGCTTCACCCTGGGGAGTTGTGAACTCCCTAGGAACAGGTTCTGACGAAAGCCTTTCAGTTGGTAAGATTAGAACAAACCCTTTTGCAACAGCAAGCTCCTTGGTCCACTCGCTAGGCCTCCAACATTGAAATCATTTTCATTTATAACCTTTTTGATCATCCAACCTCAAAGAAGCCTTGGCTTTTTATGACAGCTTGTGCCAAAATTGGCCAATTATTGGGGGGAGGGGGAGAGAGAGAAAGGAGGGAGCATGGTGGGGAGGAGGGCACGTCTGAAAACAGATGTGCAAGAGAGGGCAGTCGATTTGCACTCATGCCTTTTCCGTTCTTCTTCCCCCTTACCAATATTTTTACAGCTGTTGACATATATTGAGTTACATGTGGTTGCGCTTTATCCCCGTGGTATAGTTTCAAAGATCTGCTCACCATAAAGTGTACTGTTTGCAAGTAAATGACTCTGACTTCAGGAAAGCACAGTAGTTTAAATGTTACTATAAATACAGGAGCTGAGACATTTTAATTATAATTTTTGAGTTATGTCACCCTGAGTAAGTGTATAAGGCATTTACCAAAGAATTCCATGAGTGCTCAAGTTACTGTGCTCTCTTGTGGATAAGGCAGTAACTACAAGTCGCTAAATCTGGTTATGTCCTGTATATTAATGCCCATACATTCTTTCACACATGTGTTTGTACAGTATATGTTAGCAACAACCAATCAATAGTTCACACATCAAAGGGTATTGATTTTAGGTGATTTGCAGTTCTCCATATGTTTATCAAGAGATAATTCCCATTGAACTCAGAGGGGCTTACTCCAAAATAGGCAGGTACAGGATTGCAGCCTTTGTAGAGTTGTAAAAAGGTAAAGGTGTCCCCGCACTTATAGTGCAAGTCATTTCCGACTCTTAGGGTGACATCTTGCGACGTTTACTAGGCAAACCGTATATATGGGGTGGGATTGCCAGTTCCGTCCCCGGCCTTTCTTTACCTCCCAGCGTATGTTGGGTACTCATTTTACCAACCACGGATGGATGGAAGGCTGAGTGGACCTCAACTCCTTTTACCGGAGATTCGACTTCCTCGTTTCATTGGAATTGAACTCCGGCCGTGAGCAGAGCTTCAGCTGCGTTACCGCCGCTTACCACTCTGCGCCACGGAGGGTCTTGTAGAGTTGTAGCACCTAGAAATTCCATGGGAATTTTCTCACAGAAGTAACTTGCAGGCAATGTCAAAATGTGAAAACTACTAGAGACAATGGGTGGTATCTAATCCTAGTCCTACTCAAAGAAGATCCATTGAAGTTAGTGGACATGACTAACTTAGGTTCATTAATTTCAGTGGGTCTGCTCTGAGTAGGACTTAGTTGGATACAACCCAATTTTATTTTTATTTATTTATTTTTAAAACTTATGATTGCATTCAGCTAAGTCTTACTCAGAGTAGAAGTTAATGAAATTAACTGAAAAAATTAACCTCAGTTATTTCTATTAACTTTGCTGGGTCTACTCTGAGTAGGACTAACATTGAATACCATCTTTATATTCCAGTCATCATTATAAAATTGATTTTCATGAGGAAAAAGCTTGCTGTTCTATAAAGGGAAAAGACCTTGCCCAGAGTCTAAAATAATCTCTAACCTTGGATCAGAGCCTTCAAATGTGTTCCAAGACTTGAAAGTGCCTTCTGTGCTCTGCCGCTCTGTTTCACCAACCTTGGCTGCCATTTTGAATTAAGTGAACGTTAGTAAAGATGGCTGCCTTAACTTACAGCAAAGTGTACAATGAGGCCTACTGTCAAGCTTGACAAACCAGATCTTAGCTTTCATCCTCTGGGGCTCCTTAGCTTGCTCCCATGTCTTTTTAACAATTGCATTATGGCAAAAGTCTCCTCTATGTGGAGGGGCAGGGATGGAAAAGCTTCTGAGCTCCTGCAGGGAGGAAGGGCAGGATATAAATCAAATAATAAAGAAAAGCTTCCTCAGTTGGATTTCAGCCAGGCACGAAGCTCTGAAAAGCAGACGCAGGCACCTTGCCAGAAAACCTTGCCTTATCCTACCTTGAATTTTAGGGTGAGGGCCAAACTGGCCATAAGAGCTGATGATCTGTGTGTTTTAAAACCAGATGTGTGAATTAACTAGAAAGTGTGGGGTAAATGTAAGGAGAAAATTGGGTTCTTCCATGAGGAGTGTGAAGCCCTAGTCCTATCTGTGCCCTGCTTAATGTCTGCACTGTGGTAATTTTTCTTTCAGATGGGCTCTGATTCTGAGAGAACAGCATATGAAGAGAGGAGATATAAACTGCAGAGGGGTGTGTGTTCAGATTCCCGCTCCCACACACTTCTCTGTCTTTTATGTGATTGTGGCAGATCCATTGTTGCATCTAGTTTGGCTTAGGGATTAGGGTTGCCAGGTTCCTGGCCTGAGACTGATCCTGTATCTTTAGTAGAAGAGGAAGTTAGCCAAGTGCAGGTGTTCTTGCAACAGTGTAATGAGAAAAACCACAAGGTGCAATTCTCCCTTCCCCCTGCACAACTTTTAAAGATACAGAAGACTTCTTGGAGTCTGGGACTGGCAACCAAGAGGTCTTCTGTATCTTTAAAAGTTGTGCAGGGGAAAGGGAGAATTCCATCTTGTGTTTTTTCCCGTTACAGTGTTGCAAGAACACCTGCACTTGGCTGACTTTCTCTTCTCCTAAAGATACAGGATCAGTCTCAGGCCATGAACCTGGTAACCCTATTAGGGATAGGTGGTTCCCAAACAGTTGCTGCTGTTCATTTGTCCCTGTCCAATACCCCACCCTGACACAGGGCGCCTTAACCACCCACCCCACTGTACCGTCACCTAGCCTTCCTTTAAACCAAGTGTGGGGAATCCTTGGCCCTCCAGATGTTGCTGAAGTACAGCTCCCATCATCCCTGACCATTGGCCATGTTGGCTGGGGCTGATGGGAGCTGTAGTTCAGCAACATCTGGAAGGATGGAGGTTCTTCACACCTGTTTTAAACTCCTCAAGCATTAGGAATTTGACATCCAGTGACATGCGGAGGGATAGAATATTGGACTTAGACCAGAGAAACCTCTGTTCAAATCCTCACTCAACCCTGAAGCTCACTGGGTGACCTTGGGCTAGTCACCAACTCTCAGTATAGCCCACCTCATCAGAGGGAAGGGGCGAGGTGAGGTGGGATTGGAGATCTAGGTGCGGAAAAACTGGATTGTTCAATTAATGTTTTTCTGTTGTACAATCGTGATCATTTAAACGAGGAAAGGAACTCCATTCTAGCTTCCTTAATCAACCCATAATGCTTTTATATCACATTAAAAACAGGTGGTACTATGATGCAGTGTTGTTTTTCAATTATAATGTAGTGTCCAACGCTCTATATAGCATTTATTTCAATAATCATGACAACAACAGCTCTGTAAAGTGTATATGATAATTATCTACATATTTAAAATGGATTGCTGGGGTAGAAAGAGGACAGCTTGCCCAAGACTACTTGGCAAGTTTATGGTGTTAATTATTTATATTAAAATGTATGGGTTGCATCCAACTAAGTTCTTACTAGGAGTAGAGCCATTGAAATTAATGAACCTAAATTAGCTGTGTCTATTATTTTCAACACATCTACTCTGAGTAGGACTAATATTGGATATAACACTATAGGCCAACTTTTTAGCTAACATGGCCCTCGAAGCAGCATACAATCAACATTTAAAAACAACATGCTAAAAATGGAGCGGTTCAAAAATCTCACTGGAGCACAATCCACAGTGGAGCCAGAGGAAAAATCATTCAAGGGAAGTAGAAACATAACCCATATTGAAGGCCAGTATAAACAAGATTGCCTTCACTGGTTTCTGAAAGGTTAAAAGAGAAGAGGTGAGTGGGGCCTTCCAAAGGAAGAGTTCCAAATATTGGCAGCACCACTGAAAAGGCCCTGCCCCACATGCTCACCAACCACACTTCAGAAGGTGAGGGGACAGGGATAAGAGCATCGCTGGCTGGTTTTACTGGGTGGGCAGGATCCATGTGGGATCAAGCTGGTGAGATTTGAAGCAGTGATGTTCTAACTCATAACTCTTAGCCTGTGTGCTATGTGGAAAAACCCTTCCTACAAAACAGCGACTTCCGTTGGGAAGACTACCACAACAGGTGGTTCTAACTTTGTGTACATTTAAGTGAACTCTACACATAACCTGAAAATGCCATGGAACAGGTCTGCCAGTAATATTTGTCTAGATTAGGGATATGCAGTTGCAGCTTAAATCTTGCCCCCTGTCCAGCCTTTCCACCAGGTCCCTAGTTGATCTTTTATCCCAAGGATCCCCCCCCCTGAACTTCACCTCTGCCACATTTTCCCAAGCAAAAAAACATGCAAAGGGTTAGCTTCTGCAGTGTCTTTGGCAGAGTCCCCTCTCCTTATTTGGCTTCTCAGCTGCACAAGCCAAGGCAGGGGTAAACAATACTGAGTAGCTGAGGTGCACGAATAAGCGGCCACTTGTTCATCACCAGAAAAGAGGACACATATGCCCAAAAGAGAGGACAAAAGAAGATGCTGATTTGCATAAAAAGTTGCATATGCTGATTTGTACAGAGGCTAATTGTTAATGGAGAACTTCAAGGCCCCTGTAGGTCTCCCTTCTTGTAAATGTATCTTTAAACTGGGGTTTGGACCTGGCAGCCCTGGGACCTACTGGTGAAGGGTGGGCAATAACAACAACAACAACAACAACAACAACAACAACAATAGGACTGGTAGAGCATCTGCTTTGCATGCAGGGCTGGGCATGTCCCCTGCATGAAATCCTGGGGAGCCTACACTGAGCTAGGGACCAATGGTCTGACCCAATATAAGCCAGCTCATTATGTCGCTCTGGGAAGGGGAACACTTAGCCACCCTTTGTGTGAAAAGCTGTGCCACAACCTCTCTTGATGTTTGCATTGACTGAGAGCCTTTTGCCTGGCCTTGTGTGGGAGTTAGCCATGGGGCGGAGCCAATTTTGCTGCCCTTCCTCTGTTAAAAATTAATTGCCACGCAAGAGGCTCTGGTGTTTTCTGTGGTTCACAGCGGGAGGGTCCCCCTCATCTCATAATCCCAGTAGTAATTAAAGGCCTTCTCATTTAAGCCTCCTCTTTTTCCACCACCTCGTTTTAAAACTCCTTGCACATGTCATTTTTGTTTAAAATACAACTTAAAGCATGTCTTCAGTGATGCAGACTGACACGTTTCCTTTATGAATTCTTGTGCATTACTATTGATTTTTCACTTTGGTTTTTAAAATCCTACCTCTGCTGCCCTAGAGATCTCTCTGCTGCAGTAATAATGTATTGTCATTCTTAATATCTCAGATCCTTGACAGTATATTCATATTAAAAAAAAATCCATCCGCCGTCCCTCCTCCTCCCCCCCCAAAAAATGAAGAAAAAAGAGCTGCGTTCATGCTATTCTGAGCCTACAGGCCTGTTTTGAAACCCACTAAAGCTAGGGGGGAAATCATAGTGAAGGCTAAATATTAGGACTGACAAGGTGGAACTCATCCTGCCGTGCCCAGGAACTGCTGTGCAATTTCTAGAAAAACCACCTGCTCCCTAGAGATTGCTTCCTAGATATGAATGGGCTGTAAGACGCCTTGAGTAACTTAATACTTCCCTTATTGGAGACACCACTTTAACGCATTATTAATAATTTATTAGCTTTTAACATGCAGTAGCTATTGATGCTTTTACCGGTGTGCTTGCTACCTGTCAGGGCCCACCTGCTCCCAGAGCCTCAGTCATATGGGGAACCCCTTGGAACAGAAGGAGGGGGCCATCCCAGATCCCAGTACAAGCTGGAACCTCTCAGGCCCCACTTGCACTATACATTTAAAGCACTGTTATACCACTTTAAATGCCCATGGCTTCTCTCAAAGAATCCTGGGAACTGTAGTTTGTTAAGGGTGCTCACAGACCTACAATTCCCAGAGTTCCCTGGGAACAGAATTGATTGTTAACCTGTCTAGGTACTGTAGCTCTGTCCAATGTATGGAGGCAACCCTTGCTGGTAGTTCTAAATGTCTCTGGGTACAGCGAAATAGAAATCACTTGCACACCTGATGAAGTATGCTCTGGCTCATGAAATATCATGCCATGTTACCTTTGAGTGCCACAGGACTTTTTTGTGCTGATGCTATTCCCACCTCCACAATTAAATAGGTTCTGCTGAACCCCAAAGCCTGCATGTTCCTTTCATCAGAAACTCATGACCACCTGAGCAGACACAGCTCTCTTAAAACCTGGTTACCTAAATAGCTTTGGATATCTTGCAGAACTCTTCAAATAAATGGTGCTATGTGTAGTATTTAGAAGCTTGCTCCGAAAGGAAATGTGTATTATTCTCAGAATATTAAAATGTAACTATGTATAGAAAAAAATCTTCAGGTCTAGCAGATTTAGCAAGAAAACACCAGTGTCAAATGATTTGTGTGTTTGTGTCTAAATTCCTTGTGACCCAGATTTTCTTTAACCCACATCTCAAATAAAATAATATTTTAGCAAATGAATCTCACAGATATCTTTCTCAAGGACTTCTTCATCTCCATGAATCTAAAGATTTAGGACTCTGCCTGTGTTCATTGGGAGATCTGTGCCTTTTATATCTGAGAATTTCCGTCTTGTTTGACAGTTTGCCCTTTATGTCCCGCCGATCTGTTTTGAATCATCTGAAGCAGGGACAAAATCCATTACAATAACTACTCCTTCTCTGCCTCTGTTTCTTTTTAATAGTGCAACGTGAGTCTATGAAAGGGTGTTTAAAAAGTTTTTTTTTAAAGAAAGAAAACTCAAAACTGGAAGTTTGAAGTTGTGAGGAAAACCTGTGCACTAGGCAAGCCTGCAATGCAGTAAATAATAACCCCAGAGTGTAAAAGACAGAATGTTCCAGAATAAAGGCCTTCGAGAGAGAATCTTTTCTCTCTTTGTGTATGTGTCATACGAGGGGGAGAAAAGGTCCTTTTATTCTTCAGTAACTTTTTTTCTGATTTTGTGTATGCACTTATCTGGTCAGAAGGAGCAAGGTCGCTCCTACTGCGTTGGGCCTAGGCTTTGTGCCTGCTTTGGCGGTGGCTTCTCTTCCTTTTTCCTCCCTCCTTCTATCTCTTCTTTTCATTTTTTCTCTTGAGGTGCAGATGGCCACATTTGCAGGTTAACTGGAACAGCTGGAGCCGCATTATTAGCTTCCTGCTGCTACCTCATATTTGCTTAGAATATATTTTTTTAACAGCAACATAATTTACAACTAGTCAGGCCACTGACAAAGCTGGCGTGTTCCAAATCTGCCTCAGATTTATGTAATGCTGTTGCTTATCAGTGAATGAAGTCATAATTATTGCTTTGTACCATTAAATAGCATAAATTTATAAACTGTTATACAAACTGCAGCAAATGTTTCCTCAAGGGAGCTCTAGGCCAAATTTTAATGTAATGCATTTGTCTGTACTGGCAGTTCCTAAGGTATATAATAATGTTGATAAATCTTGCCAGAGCGACTGACAGTTTATAGCATTTTTTGCCAACTGGGTGCCCTTCAGAGGTTTTGGACTAAAACTCCCATCAGCCCCAGCTGTGTTGGCCAAGGCGGATGGAAGTTGTAGCTGAAACATCACCAGGTTGGTGAAGGCTGGTTTATTGAATTATTCTTGGTGCTTTAACAACAACAACAACAACAACAACAACAACAACAATAATAATAATAATAATGGCAGCTGACTCTTGTCCTGTTGTATTGATGTCACAGTTGATGTTTGTTCAAGGCTAGATTTAAATGGTCAATTTCTGGATACAATTCTGTTTACTGGTCATTGCCTTTAAAGCCTTTAACAGAGAGGTGGGTAACATTTGGTTGTCTCCCACTTTACCAAAATACTACCAATATCTTAAGATGTTTGTATTCCAACAACCTTTTAGTTTATCTGTTGTGTACTACTCTCTCTGTGTGTGTTTAGTGCTAGCTCTTTCTAGTTCTCATTTTTATTGCTGCTTTTGTATTTTTAATGGATTTTTGTTGTTAATCGTATTTGTGTGGAAGCCCCCTTGAGAGCCTTTCCACAGTGGTGGATTAAAAAATGTAAATGGGCTGCCTTCAAGTCGATCCCGACTTATGGCGACTCTATGAATAGCATTTTCATGGTAAGTGGTATTCAGAGGTGGTTTACCACTGCCTTCCTCTGAGACTGAGAGGCAGTGACTGGCCCCAAATCACCCAGTGAGCTTCATGGCTGTGTGGGGATTTGAACCCTAGTCTCCCAGGTTGTAGTCCAACACCTTAACTACTACAATTATAAATGCCTTTAATAGATAATGATGTTGGACAGGCTTAAACTGCTTATCTCTGCCTTCGCAGTTAAATCAGGTCTTTAGATGCTTATGCATATAGCATTAGCTCATCTGAATGAGTTCTTCATTTTGTTTTCACCTTTGTGGTCATAATGTAGCACCAATGCAAATGTGATATATCCTCCATAGGAGTGGAAGGGTGTTCAAGGAAGTTCAATAATTCATCTGTAGTGTATAGATTTATGGTAGTTAACTGTGAATGAGGAAGTTCATCATTCAGATCTCATCATGCTATGAACGCATAAGTTACACCTAGCCAAGTGACATTCTGCCCTTTTCATCTGTAATATGGGCATAGGTTTGGCCTTCCTTACAGGGCTCTTGTACTGTTTACTGAAAGCAAGTGATTTAATGCCTGTTCACCTTCTGCAAAAACTGCTGTACAAATACTATCATAATTATTATTAATAAAGATGATGAATAACTATAATTGCAAATGGCTACAAAATCAATTGCATGGCTAAAATTGTATGTTACAATGGAAAGAACCACAACTGAGCACTGGTGCTGTGAGCCACTAAGCTGGCACATCATAGAGTCATAGAATAGTAGAGTTGGAAGGGGCCTATAAGGCCATCGAGTCTAACTCCCTGCTCAGTGCAGGAATCCATCTTAAAGCATACCTGACAGGTGCTTGTCCAGCTGCCTCTTCAATGCATCCAGTGTTGGAGAGCCCATCACCTCCCTAGGTCATTGGTTCCATCATCATCATGCCTTGTTGTCTTGCACCAGTACCATGTGAGTCCAAATATATCTATTTACTATCATCATATATACCATCTTTTTGCTAAAGTTTAAATAATGGCTAATGGAGTTGATTTGCACATCGTATTACTACTTTGCTGATGGTTGGTGATAGATAGCAGGCAATTTACACGACCTATCCTTCCATAGGTTAAGTTTGCAGGTAATATCCAGCCCATGCAAACATGCCCCCACCATGACCTGCCTAACACTATCTACTTGGTTTCCGCACAAGAAAGAACATGCAGTTTTCCCTGAGCAGAAATGGAAAAGTTCCTGAAATTACAGAAGAAAACATATTGCAGAATGAAATTGAAAAATTCAGAGTGCAGAAAAAAATGCAATGAAATCTGTTCAGCCACTGGAAGTTCAACACTCAGCATGTCTGTGTAAGACACTATCTGAATTTTGATTCTGGAAACAGCAAGATTTATGGCAAAGAGTTTTTCATATGAAAATTTGAAATTTGAGTAAGAATGTTTTGTTCCTCCCAGAATTAATTTCAGTTGAGCGTGTTACTGCTGCAGTGACAGAACTGCCGTGCATTGGCATTGTTGAAAACACTAAAGTAGCCAGCAACTTTATGGCTGCTGTAAGTGGATCCATTTTTCCAGACCACAAGATGTTATTATATAATGTTCTGCTAGGTGCTTTAAGTGTGTGTTTAATAAAACACATGTTCTGATAACCCCCAATAATAGTTTAGCCCAGTAAATAAGAGTGCCAGACAAATGTACCTAATGCAATCATTACTGTGCAGATCACTTACTTACATTTATTTGAAAAATACCCTCGTGCCAGCTCATTCTTCCCCATACACAACTTATATTAACATATTGGTTATGAGCCTGTTGAGATATGAACATCTTTACATATCTCTATATAAAGAAAGAACTAGATATTTCTGTCTATCTAATTAAGTTCGCATTGTTTCATCACATTTAATTTTGACCAAGAGACAGTGCCTGGGGGGAGCTATGTAGATGAAGGTCTGAAGCCATGTTTGGATGGCTCAGTATCCATAGGCTGTGACTCAGTTCTCTGGTTCAAAGTAATTTGGGATGCAGCTGTCATGGAAAAAACTGGGGCCACTGTGATGGGTCAACCCAGTGGTGGGTGGTGTCCATTGGACTGGTGGGACAGAAGGAAGGAAGACCAACAGTAGATGAAGCCAGAGCCAATGACAAGGAAAGTCATCTAATTCTAATTTTGTCCCCATCCTCCTCTCTGCTGAGTTCTACAGGTGGGAAAATATAAAGACTAAGGAGGAGGAAGCTGGACAGATAGTGCCACCTCCTCACCTGGTTGTAAGTAAAAAGGTTGGCAGGTGGAGGCTAAGAGTTGCCTGAGATTGATGGGGCAATGCCCCATTTGCCCAAATGGACAAGCCTGCACTGGTTTAACCTCTAACCCAAATGTGTCCCTGAGTGCACTTCTCTGTACAGTACTTTTGCTTACTGGTGGGCAGTTTATCCAGCCCAGTCTGGAATCAGTGTGAGTCAATCAGGTAAACCTGAAGAATGCATTTGGGAAATGAATCCAATTTTAAATGGAACCAATTCCAAATTGGTTTAGAAGCTGCCCTGCTGTGTACCCATAACCTCACACTGAAAGTCCTTCTTCCCTTAGCAAGGTGGAGAGGCGGGCTCTGTCATTGTCAAGGTGTCAAGCTGCTGTGAGCATATATTACAGGACGAAGGAGCATTGGGAACCATGAGAAATGTAGTTCCCATGGTTCATGGCATGCTGCTGTGAGCATATATTACAGGATATGAGAAATGTAGTTCCCATGGTTCGTGGCATGGCAGTTGATATTTTTATTTGTCTGACATCTTTGACTGATACGTTTGTGTATAAGGTTGCATATCCAGAAATAATTTTGTATTGTTATTTCATTAGTTTTGTCTCTGGGATATTTAGATGTGGGCTTTTATGGTCATAGTACTTAAACCCCGTTTAGATAAATGTTGTAGAGAGCATCAAACAAGTGTTCGGATTGAGCTTAAAAATATGACTATGTTTTGTGCTTTTGTGAGGGGAGGGAGAATAATAATAATTAACATAACTAAATCAGTATTAATTCATTTGGATTCATTGTTGATGTTTGTAAAAATCATTCCAAGGCAATTAATTCATTTCTATTAATGTGTGTTTATATGTGTTATGTACTGTATGTATATGTGCATGTATACAGCCAGCCTGTATCTGTCTCCCCTCCCCCGCTGAGTGTGTGTGTGTGCTCCATGAGCCTGCCTGTGTAAGTGGGTACACATGCTTGCATGTGGCCCTTAGAGGAGTGGTTGAACCCTCAGTGTGGCCTTCAAACTCAGAAAGTCTAGCCACTCATGCCCTAGACTCCTGGAAGATGTTTCAACCCATTGCCATTGTGACTTATCCCACTATGCACAAAGCTAGGAGCTCTCAGCTTTACCTTCGGCCGCTCCTGGCACTAGGCCAAAGGTTTGCCAGTTGTCTGTGCCCTCTGATGGATTTGTATGTTTGGTGGTGGTAGGGGAATCAGGGCCCATTCACACCTCCATGACCATCCACTTCTATCTTTAGATTTTGTGCTGGTTTCACTCTTTGTTCCAGCACGCTCACTTAGAGGATTGTATATTTTCTCAGACTCTCCTTAAGACAGAACAGTCCCTCAAGAGGGCCATTGTTATGTAGATTAGGACGACTGGATGTGCTCCCAAAGACTACTCCCCAGGCAATATAAGGGCAGGAGGATGTGGAGATAGCTAGTTCTGTGGTGTTGCAAAGTAGGATGCCTCTGCTGTGGTTGGTAGGGTAGCAGGAGAGACAACACAAATAAGGCTCCCATGTTGAATGTGTGGGGCGTCCTTCTTTAGTCACAATATAGGTGAGCTGCAGGGTTCACACTGCAAGGTTTGCAAAATACATCTTCACATTAGAAACAGAGGGAAATCTTTTTTTTCTTTTTTGAATTTACTCATTGTGTATTGAGGCCTTTTATGATTCATCAGTAAGTAAATATAAGCTAAGGGAGTGATTTGTTCCTAACAAGCTTATAAAATACTAGACTCATTTGTGAGTTTATTGGAGTTCTGATTATAAACATTCCCTCATGGACACTTCCTTATGTCAAATTAACATTCAAAATACAAATACTGTAGCTTTGTTTTTTATTATTATTATTACTTTTTGGTAATCTCTTTCTAAATATTTGTGTTTGGTGCAACAAGAGATTATGTGCACCACACTTCTGATTAACCTGCAACTCTCTGGAAATATTTTATTTATTCATAGTTGAGGCGGGTGGGTGTTGTTTTTCTGTGCTTTCTGTTTGAAGGTGACTCTTCCCAGATTCTAGTTTTTTGTTCATTGATGCAACTTGCCAGTCTGGTCTACCCATGTAAGAGAATTAGGTGGTAGAATGCTGAGGTAGTAAAAATGGGTCACGCCACTTAAAACTCCAGGTGATTTTGGATGCTGCTCCATGTTCAAAATAAAAACTTGCAAATAGAAAATAAGTGCAGCATGGAGAAAGGTTCTGTTCCTGCTGTTTGCCTGAAGTGCTGGTCTTCTGTTTGCAAGAATTTTTTCTTTATTTTTTAATCATAGCGGACCATTAAAAATGTGTGCCCAACACCTTGCAGTCTTAACTGATAGTGTCCATTCTGCTCTACCAATACTTCACCATCGCATCTGCCGCATGAGTAAAGTAGGCTGTAACCTATGTCCTTCTGATTCAAAATACTTGCCTGCTTTGGAAGACCACACCCTCTTCACATTGCTTCTCAGGTTATGCATTTTCTTTATGAATGGTATAGATATCTTTTCTCATATCTATTGCACTTCAGAGCTTCTTGGTCTTAATTATGCCATGCTGATTAGATTTCTAGAAATCTAATAGATCAGTAGTTTTCAAGCACTGCTCTATGGAATCTTATGGGTTTCTCAGAACTTTATGGTCTCAGAACCTCCTGTTGGTGAGGGACCACAATTCTTTGATAGGCCAGATGCTTTGCATGCTGAATGTCCCAGGTTCAATCCCTGGCATCTCCAGTTAAAGTACAAGGTAGCAGATGAAGGGGAAGTCCTCTACCAGAGACCTTGGAGAGCTGCTCTCAGTTAGAGTAGGCAGTACTGGGTTATGTGGACAGTCTGACCTGCTATAAGGAAGTTTCATGTCTTCCTCTGTTATATTATATGATGCTTCAAAGAAGATCAGTAATGGCACACAAGCAGGATTGATACACAGCGTGTCCACCTTTACCAATCTTTATCTGAAATAGGCAATTGCGAATGAATTCTGGGCTCATTCTAAAGGATATTTATTTGGGATTATGAGGAAGGCCCAAATGGTCTGGTCAGCCCCCTGCTTTAACTGAGAGGGCTCTCTAGAATAATTGCAGGAAATGTCTGCAACTCATAGGGCTTCTTCATGAGATATATAGGGGAAACTTGTTTTTCCTTCAAAGCTTATAATGGCTTCCTTAATGGGAAGAAAGATAGTGGACATGCTTCCCTGAAAGGCTGCTTGCTAATGTCTACTGAGCTGCCTGCGCGATGCTCAGTCAGAAGGGAGCACTGGGCACATTCTTGCAAGTGCTTTCAGTTTTTGCCAGCAACATGGCAAGGCCCAAAAGACCATGAGAACTGACTGTGCCAAAGAATATGCCCCAGAATCCTTGAAAACATGCAAGTTCTTGGCAGATACATTTGCACAGAAATAGTTGCCTGAAGATAGTTCTGGAAACCTGCTCATGAGCAGTCCTGTGGGAAGCCCAAACCTTGACTTGGTTTGCATATAAGCTAAACTATGCTTATTAAACCCTGGCTTAACATTAGGCTGTTAGGCAGGGTTCACGCTTAACTATGGTTTGTTAACTGCCAGCAAACTACAATCTGAAGCCATGGTTAGTTGGCTTATGAAGCTTGTTTTGTTTTTACTATGGCTTGTGAAACCAGCACCCATCCTTAACCATACTTTATTTGACCACCTCAGCCCAAATGCTCACCAACCTACAAAGGTGCAAGACAAGAGCAGCTGGAAAACAAAGCAAACTTTGAAGACAGAAGCTATGATTTGTTGATTGTCTGTGGGACAATTTGTGGTTAAATCACGATTTGTTAAACAAAGTATGGTTTGATGTTATGTGCAAACTAGGCATTACAATTTATGAGATTAAGCAGAAGCACCAAACCAATATAAGAATGCTTCAATAATTCAGTGTCTGTGAATTCCCACATGAAATTACCCCTCAGACTAATGTGCATGTTGGAAATATAGGTTTTACCCATCCCTAGATCAACTTGTGTTAATGCTTTTTGCCATAAGTATTAATGTGTGGAAAAGGAACTTGTGCATTCCTCATATCTGGAGCTAGAATGCAAAAAGGCATTGTTTCCTGTTCCACCTTGTATTTGTTGCATGCAGCACTGTTTCTGTTCTGTTGCAGTTCATCTTCTCCCCAAAACTATATTATTCTCATCACTGTGGTGAAATTTCCTAACTCATGTAATTTGCATAATTAATTATGGAAATTATGATAGTTACATTGTCATTATATTATTCCACCCCACTCATTTCAATGCATACAAACGGGGAGAAAAAAGGTAATCAATTGCTTATAGTTTGTGGACTGAAAGTAACTACAGCAGCAAATACCCATCATATTTGCTGGATTGATTTGCATGTTGGGCAGGGAACAAATCAGCAAACATGGACAATTTCTGCTCCCGTTTCTGTTCTTGTAGAAATTTCCAACATCCCTAGCCTGGAGCCCATGCACATCTCAACAAAGGAGAAGTGCAAGTTGGTTTGTTTTCTCCTCCACGATGGCTGCTCAGGACAAATTGTGATGGAGCAGATTGCATAAAGGCAACAATATACCGTTCATTAAGTGCCACAGAAATTGAAAGGAGATTTGGAGATTCCTTCTCTGGACTCCTGCAATCCTTTCTAAAACCAGCTTTCCATTTTGGTTGCCTGAGCCTCTTGATAAAATTCTGTCCAACCCCTGTATTGCAAGAAAGCCCAAAACACATAGGCTTGAATAAGGAACATAATTAATTTTTTCCACCATGAAGCTGATCTGAAGCCAAATGCACACTTTGAAAATCCAGCTCATTTTGTTGCCTTCTTTTTTTTTTGCAATATCTAGACATATCAAATTCCCAGTGTTATCATTTTTCATTAAAGTGATGTTTCTAACCACTGTGGACAGCTTTCATATCCCTTGAAAACATAATAGTAAAATTGTCATAAGAATGAAGCAGGCATAGAAGATTTTATTAACCAATCTTCAGCTCATAAAATACATCAGTGTTGTGCCACCCTAGATCATAAAAATGTATTTTGAAAGCAAAATTATGTTTCAACTGAAAAGACAGAGAGGGCCAAAAAATATGAGCAACATGCCAGTGGGAAATAATACGCCCACAAAGAGTGGTGGATTGGGGTGTGGACAGCACAAGATTCATAGGCTATATCCCACCTGGCAAGATTTATTCCTCCCCACACCCCGAAATGACCAGACTGTGGGTGAGCAGGCCTCAGAAGGCCAAATCCCAACCTTAAGGCCTTGGTTTGCATAATCTCTAGGGCCTTATTAGTGTACACTACTTCAATAGCTTTGGTGTGAAGCAGTTTATAGATCTGTAATTATTTTTTTTAAATCATGCTTTATCCCAAACTGTGGAAGGCTAACACATGGAGAAGAAGTGGGGCCATGGCTACTAGCCCCACCCCTGATGTCACATGCCCAGCCAGCTCCACCCATCTGGACCTCTGCAGGTTCATCGAAGGACTGTAGGGGGAGCCACTTGTACTTGCTTAGACTCCTCCACATGGTCAGGAAGGCCTAGTTGCACAGAACCCACAAGTATATAGAGGAGCCTATACAAAAATAGTCGGCTCCCTTTTCAGACCTTTTCTGGGCAGAAAGGTAAAGTTGCAGACACTCAGGTGACAATGTGGTGGGCAGGCTCAGAAGGTGCAGTCCCTTGTCATATGTTAGCCTCCACACACTGAGGGCTAACAAGTGTGAACAGGGCTTTTGCTTGAAAAGAAAGCAATGTCAGTGAGTCTGTTTCAGGGATGGATGGAAACCTCAAATATTTATTTATTTTCTGTTCCATTTCCATCCCCTTGGAAGAACTTGGTAACTCAAACATGTACAGGAATACTCCGCATTAACGTACACAATGGGTCCAGAGCGAGTACGTAAACTGAAAATGTACTTAAAGTGAAGCACTACCTTTTTTCACTTATCGATGCATATACTGCACAGCAATCGTCATATATGGGCATAACTGATGTAAATAATGCATTTATAACTAAAATAAGCACAGTAGGCCTTATTTTAAGAAAAAGTTTGTAGTTGGAAACTGATCGGGCGGTGGCGTCATGCTGTTAAGTTCTTGCAAAGCGAGCGTACGTAAACGAGAATGGTGTTACTGTAAATATGTCTGTACTCGCGAGTGTCCGTAAAGTGAAGGTCCGTATAGCGGGGTATTCCTGTAAATGTATGCTTTCTCATCCCCCATTCATGTAGGTAAAGATGATGGCATGCTTATATTCATTGGTTTTCAGTGGTGGGTTAGGATCCACTACTGAGTCATGGCCTGATCTAAGGTTGGTTAGAATAGCAGCATCAGCATCATACATGCTTTAAATAAATAATTGTGTCCTCCCAAAATTGTTTGGACTGAAGGTGGGTCCCAGATATGAAAAGGTTCAAGACTAAATATTATCAGTACTAGGTACAGCCTCAAAGCAATACAAGGTTCTTGTGTTGATACATAAAGCCCTGAACAACCTGGGCCCAGGATACCTTAAGGACCATCTGAAGCCTTACATCTCAACTCGATAACTGAGATTGTCCGAAGGAGCATTACTAGTTGTCCCCCATATTACAGAGGCCTGATTGGCCTCAGCTAGAAGCTGGGCATTTAAGTCTTGCTGGTCTTATGTTGTGGAACATTCTTCCAGCAGAGGTTTGGCAGTCATACTCCTTATCGGCTTTTTGGCATCTCTTGAAGACCTTTTTATGCCAACAGGCCTTTGCAGCTGTTCAATTCTGTTTTTTTTTATTAGCCAGTCACCTTAATTATTATCTGTATTTTTATTTTTTAAATTGTGTTCCATGTTTCAGTAAGTGTAAACCACCCTGATATTATTACGATATGGTTGTACATAAATGCTTCTATAAATAAATATAAGTAAATACTGATGGAAGCAGATTTTAGCGCAATGAGCCTTCCCCATCAGGAATGCATTTATTGAAACAGGAAGATGTCATTTTTTTTTACCTCAGAGTCACACCATTGCTCAGTGTCTCTGAGGACATTTTATTCTAAAATGAAACAAAAATCATGACTGAGTAGCCTGTCACCATCATGTGTGTGTGTTTCTCTGACAAATCTAAAAAGGCAGCCAACGCTGTCAAATACCTGAAATTCAATCTGTTAACTTCTCCATTCCGGTGACTTGACTCATTTAATCCCTCCAGGTCAAGATAATGAGGATGATGACAACCATTATGTTGTTAATGTAACATTAATTTAGTAGCAACAGTATGAAGGGCTTTGGCTGGAACTGTGCAAATTGGAGAGAGAGAGATGAGGTATGAAAAGTGCATTTTTGGCTCTTCCTGTATTAAGGCAACCATTTAAATTATAACAATGGCGCAGAGTGGTAAGCAGCGGTAACGCAGCCGAAGCTCTGCTTACGGACGGAGTTCGATTCCAACGGAAGGAGGAAGTCGAATCTCTGGTAAAAGGGGTTGAGGTCCACTCAGCCTTCCATCCATCCGTGGTCGGTAAAATGAGTACTAGTGAACTGATGGCTGAGCCGGGATTGAACTCAGGACTTCTTAGTCCATATCCAGCACTCCATCCATTCCAGATGAGATTTCCTTGAGTCCTGAATGACATAATCTAAACCTGCATGCTAGCAAGGAAGTCAGGAATGGAGAACTTATGGCCCACCAAATGTTGGACTGCAACACTCTGTCTCTCCACATACACTCACACACTGCCTATTACAAAAACATCTCATGGCAGTTTACAATAAACTCTATTAAAAATACAATAACAATAAAATAAATCCAGCAGCATTCATAGTTGGTTCAAAATGTAACTTTAAAAGTTATGACCAATGACTGCCAGCAATATCATATAGATGTTAAACAGCATGGGGGGCAAGATGGTACCCAGCACCACCCCATTGTGTAGCTGCCAAGGGGTTGAGGTAGCATTGCCCAATGCTCTTCTCTGAAACTGGCTCTGTAAGTAGGAGCGGAACCACTGTACAACAGGGCCTCCACTCCCACCTCACAAAGCTGATCCAGCATGATGGCATGGTTGATGGTCTCAAAATCTGCTGAGAGGACTACCATTGAAAACCAGTGAGTAAAAACACACCCATCATCCTTACCTGCATGAACAAGGATGAAAAAGCACATGGAAAACAACAAAGAGTCTGGTAGCATCTTAGAGATTAGCACATTAATTTTGCATAATAGACAGGAGTCTACTTCATGCACAAAAGGTTATGCCAAAATATATGTCTTAGTAATAGTCCCTTATATACCCAGCCTATCACTGTGCTCTGCAGGAGAGGTCCAACTACAGAGACCATCTTAATAGGAGGTCCGTTCTGTACAATATAGAAATCAGGCCTTTAGTGTGGTGGTCCCTACCCTTTGGAGTCTCCTCTCGTTGCATATTAGACAGGTCATCTTGTCTATCATCTTGTCAGTGTCTTCTGAAGACCTTCCTCTTTCAACAAGCCTTTTAAGTGGAAATCTTTTAGCCCAGACTGCATCTGTATGGAAATTATTCTTTACTGTATTTTATAAATGGAGCTGTTTTTAATTGTTTTTATACCTTTTTGTTTTCTGGACTATAACTGTTTTATTTGTTTCTGTTATTGTATATTTTATTGTTGTAACCCGCCCTGGGACCTTATGGTAAAGAGAGAGTAGGAAACCTAATAAGTAGATAAATGACACCCTACAACAGACTAGCATGGCTCCTTCTCTGGTAGTTAGCTGTGTTGTAGCCCTTATGCCATCCCACTTCTTAATATTCTTGGGTCCAGATGCCTGCCTGCCTGTCTGAACATTTTGACAGTACCGGCTTTACATTTTGGAGAGCCCTGGGGCAAAAACCCCTTCGCAGGCCTCACTTCCTCAAAGAGTCTGCCTTCTCTCTGCTGCTATTGCCAGCTGCTCCTCTTTCTCCCTGTCATTGCTACCACCAGCTTGCTTTCCAGGCAGAGAGCCAATGAGCAAGTACACAGTGGCATCTCCTGCTCCTCCTTCTCACCACCACTGTTGTTTGAGCCAGAGCCAGAAGTAACTCTCTGGGTGGTAGCCTCTTGGCAGATGGATTGCTGTTGCTTACTGGGAGGAAGAAAGGGAGGAACTGGGAGGCAGGGAGGTCAACATGGTGCAAATGCACCACCAGGCGCCCCAGATTGGCCCTGCCGGGGCGTCTGTACCATACCTATTTCTGCCTCTCCCTCCTAGTAGCAACAATGCCCCACCTACCAAGAAGCTACTGTAGTGGGCTCCTAGTGGGAGAAATGGAGAAAGGGAGAAATAAATAAATAAATAAATAATAGTGGCTCTGCCTCACCCAGCAAGCTGCTTCTGGCCAGAGGGAGGGGCAGATGAACCAACAAGCAGGTTGTAATGTGAAGAGGAGTAGGTCTGCAATGTTGTTGTCAGTGGTCCCCTTTCCTGGGGTAGATGATGGCCCTTGTCACCATTCCTGTATTTTGGGCGTCATCACAGTCACTTGATGCCCTAACCTTCTGAAGTCAGCTGTGTGATGATAACAGGCAAGTATCTTGTTGGTAGTGGACCTCCTGTGTGGAATTCCCTTCTTAGAGACGTTCATTTGGCACGCATTCCTTTTTTGCCCTTCAGATGTCAGTATGGTATTTTTTTTCCAGAGACTTTGGATGTTTGTTATTTCTTGAACCCCTGCCTGTTTTAGTGTGCTTTATTTTATATCACTGCAAGCATTTAACCTATTTTATATTGTTTAAAAAACAAACAAACCCCCTCTTTGTTATTTGTGTAAGCTACTTTGTGGACTTTTTAAAATCAAAGGCAGACTATAACTCTCCCAATTAACTGACTAAACAAATACATATATATGGATAAATGAAGCTGCACTGAATTTCTCAGCATGTATATTAGGTGGGTCTCTGCATTGTCTGTAATGCAGATTACTTATATGCAGGCTTACAAAAATGCTGTACTGACATTAAAGGTGGGAGGCACTTAAGTATAGCAAAACCACCCAAGCAAAATATTTCAGCCTCTACCTGAGTAAATAAGTATAGATAGTTTTCTTTATGATATGTGACTGGATTATTTTCCAGTTGATTTCCAGCTCTGGCCCCAAGTGGCCAACAGATCAAAAAAAGATAAGGGTCAGTTACAAGGTTGAGCTCATTCTCTGTTGCTATAGTAACTGACCTCCATCAACTCTCGGAGGACTACACCCAGTTCCCCAGGTGATGCTTTTGCTGTCCACGCCATCAATCCTATGCTTTTCAAAAAACCAGGCTCCTTAATTGTCAGGGTACTGTTCTGAACAGTTCCTTTTGTCCCACCGATCCCATGCAAAGACCACCCGAACTCATTTGTGATTTCCAAAGACACTTGGTTGAGAAAATGCTTGGAGGGAGGCAGCTCTTATCTGTTCGGAAGGATACTTGGAGAGAGTTATTTGTAACCTGATGTACAGTTTTAAAATCTATTTTGGTTAATTTTATAATTTTTAGTTTGTGTATTGTACTGCTTCCTGAAATCTATTATGGTAGGAATATAAATATTCCTAAAACATAAATAAATAATGATCTAGGGGAGTGTTTCTCAAACTGTGAACTGGGGACCACCAGTGGGGCTCAGCCCACTTCAGGTGGGCCTCATAACTGAAGCCCACCCCCTGGTTATGCAGTAGCTTTTTGAGTGAACAAATGCTAGTAGCAGCAGTTCCAAAGTAACCATAATAAACTGAGAATATAACAGAAGAGGGTAAGAGAGGGAAGCTACTATAGGAGGAAGAAGTGAATGTAAAAAGCTCAGAGAAGAGAGAGAAGTTCAGATGTAAGCACACAGTATAAGTTAACTGTGAAAGGAAAAGGGGAGAGGAAATGACAGGAAATGAGTAAAAATAGTTTGAGGGAACATTTGGAGAGAAGGGAAAATACAATATAAAAGTGCCTTTTCCAGTTAGAGTTTATCCAATTCTGCCTAAAAGTGAGAGGCTAAGTCACAATGCCACCTGCCTCCATTTTGTACTTGCCTGCACCCTTACTCTGGTGTTTTGTGACTGATGGGCCTAGGTGTTACTTAGCACTCTCAGATGGGCACTGGGAGTGGAAAGCTCTAGGCAAACAGTTGCAGAAAGTGTGTGTGTGGGGGTGAACTCACAACTTGCTTCTTGGATTTGAAAGAGTGTTTTGGAACTTCATTTAAAGATTGGAAAGTAAGCTATGAACTTAACATCATAAAAAGGGGGGTTTCTTAGATGACACGTGGAAGTAATGGCATCCCAACATATTGGCAGCAATTAGATTAGCTGAGCCAGGGCTTGCTTTCTTGCCAATGGTGTAAGCGATTCTTTGCTTAGAATTTGGTCCTGTTATCCTCTCTGCAGTGTTTAATGATAAATCAATACCGTAATTGTGTTGTCTGTCTGGAATGTGAAATGCTTCTCTCGTTCAGGCTTCTTTATAGAGGCCTCTTTGTGATATGAGTTGCTTTAATACACTCGCTCTTTTGCTTTACATCAGTAAATGGTGAGCTGAATAAGTGTGTGCATTAAACCACCCCAACTATTTGCTACTGTTTTCCCTTTTGCACATAATATCCAGGAAGATGAACCCTAAGAGAATTCTCAGCATGCACATTCCACCTTTATTGGGAGTTCCAATAAAGGTGCCGTTCCTGAGGTTCCCCAAAATCCTGGAGCCACCACAGCAAATCATTTTCTCCTGCCACAGCTAACCACATCTTATAATGTGGTCTACTCCAGCACCAATTGAAGTTCCACTTGCTGACCCTCTACAACAACAACAACACACAAGATAACAGGACACGACCTATTATTTTTGAAGGGGATGGTGGTGGGAGATATTTAACATTTGGGTGCACTAGATTTCAGCGTCTCTGTATTTATTAGGAGTGTAGTTAACAAAGGGATTGATGCACCTCACTCTTACAAGTAAAACTCATCTGCTTTCATTATCCTAATTTGTTGCAGTGAAGCAGAAATGGAGCGTTCTGGGAAGGAACCAGTGTGGGATTTACATGCCAATGTCAAAAATGAGTGCCAGGTTGTCTTAAATGTCTCTACAGTAAGGTAGGGGGCTCCTTCCCCACCCCTTTCCTTAAGGGAGAATGTTATTTTATTAAATCAAGCCAGAGAGTCTGTGGTTTTGATTTGTTTTTAAAGTAGCAGTAAAGGCAATTGTCTTTTTCTTAACGTGTACACATCTCTTATTTATTCTTGGTTTGAAAGAGTGTCAGCCTATGTCAATTCACTCACGTTGCTCTTTTACGTTGCCATTAATCCAGTTTATAATTAGAATTTCAGGAGCTACAAGTACAGGGGCTTCACACAGCATTATTAATTATATGGAGACCTTGCCAGGAGGCTGCCATTATCAGCTCTCTTACAGACTTCGAGGCTAGTTGTAATATGTATCAAATACGCATTTTCCTGCCACTGGAATCGTTTGAATGTCAAGACATGGTGCTACTGTAGTAAGCGAGGAAGGGCGAGAGAGTAGGAAGTGCAGTGAGGCATGGTCCTATCAACACCACGCAAATGCATTTGTACTTAAGAACAAAGGGTAGCCCAATTGCACCACTGCCGTTCGTCTGGGTCAGCACAATTTACTAATCCTCACTAACAGGCAGTAAATTACGTACCTCCAAATTTGCCCCTGCAACTTGCCTTTAGCATCAGTGGGCACCACCCAGGTTTCACCTTCAGGATTCAGATAATCAGCTCTCATTCCTACTGGCTTTCCCTCAAGACCTGTATGGAAATAAGTATATGTGTCTGTCAGGGATCAAATGTGTTTGGAGACAAAAGGAGGTACTGGGAACATTACAGAATACTGTCATCTCCCCACGATACTTTTACACAAAGTGCTCTGTTCCTCTTTTGGCCTAACATAGTTTCTGCCGGATAAAATCCCTCAGGCTTGCTTGTTTTAAACAAGGACCACGTCTTCCCTCTCTCTCTCTCTCTCTCTCTCTCTCTCTCTCTCTTGTGGAGAAATGAAGTGTAAAATTAATTCTTATTATTCTGAACTTGGGAAACGTAGAAAGAGAGACCTCAAGAATCTGTGGTTTGATGGCAGTGTTTGTTCAGCATTGAAGCAATAGACCCACAAGCAGATTGTGGGGTTAAGGAGAATACTGTGGAGAGGCACCGACACAGCAAGTGGTAGAAATCTGATTTTTTATGTTAAAGATCAGATGGGTTGCATATTGTACCTGTTAGGTTGGTCTCTCTTGAATACTTGTTATACTGCTTCTGTCTGGCATCGTTCCCTCTCATATATGGAATGCATAGGAAGGAAATAGCTAGGTGTGTTCTGTTACAAAAACTTAACGCCACATATTCCATCACTCCATTTCCAGTGCCATTCAGTTTTCTCAGCATGTCCATGTGCAATCTTCTTTCAGCTGAGAGAGCCATCCTCCAAAGATCTGCATGCTCCTAGTGTTCAAGTTTATTTTTATTCTACTTACTATGTTTTTATCTTCTCTTTCCTCCAAGAAGCTTAAGGAGGCACAAATGGTTCTCCTCCCTCCCCATTGTATTCTCACAACAACCTTGTGAGGTAGGTTGGGCTGAGAGATGGTGAATGGCATACAATTATGTCTCCCAAGTTGTAGTCCAATACTCAAGCTATTATTTATTTGTTTACTTATTAAATTTATACCCTGCCCTTCCTCCCAGAAGGAGCCCAGAGCAGCAAACAAAAACACTAAAAGTACTCTAAAACATCTTAAAAACAAGAGACTTTAAATCATATTAAAACAAAACTTCTTGAGAAACATATTAAGACAAAACAACTTCAAAACAGCTTTAAAAACATCGTAAAATGCATTTCCAACACAGACACAGACTGGGATAAGGTCTCTACGTAAAAGGCTTGTTGAAAGAGGCACCAAAAAGATAACAGAGATGGTGCATGTCTAATGTTTTCGTTAGGCTTGCCCTAATGGCATTTATCCCAGTGACTTGTGTGATAAGAAATCCACAGCCAAAAGGTACCTGGAATTTTCTATGTATAAATCATTGGTACCAAGGAGCAGTACCAGAAACCCAACACATGCTAGAGCTCAGGTAGCCACCACATTATAACATATCAGGTTCAGGTACTCTGGATGGCAATGGGGAGCTGAAGATAGGTAATCTGATCATGCAGAGGGAACCTGCCTTATGCCAGGTCAGACTATTTGTCTACCTAGCCCTAGGTCTTCAGTAGGCACCAAAGAGAGAACAGTGATGGCTCCTGTCTAATATTTAAGGGGAGGGAATTCCAAAGGGTAGGTGCTCCAGCAACCTCCCCACACTGGCCGTTGTATAACACTGAGAAGATACTAGCAATTTCTAAGGACATCTTTCACTACATAGGAACATAGGAAGCTGCCTGAGTCAGACTATTGGTCCATCTAGCTTAGTTTGTCTACACTGATTGGCCGCAGCTCTCTAGGGTTTCAGGCAAGGAATATTCCCAGCCCTACCTGGAGATGCCAGGGAATGAACTTGGGACTTTGTGCATTCAAGGTGGATGCTGTACCACTGAGCTGTGGCCCTTCCCCTATTTTTCTTAGTTTTGGATTTATGAAAAGAGCAATGGTTTTCATGCTACAACATGGTACTTTCTCCCTTCTTTTTCTCTTTCTTACTCTCCTCCTCCTCTCCCCCTTCCTTTTTTATTTCTTGCTGGATGGTTTCGTTGACATAGAAAATATATAATGGACTCCTGTGGGAGTGTAACAAAAAAAAAACCACTGGGGAGAAGAAGGCCTTATAATTCAGAAGTGGATTTGCAAATGAAAAGGTCTTGCCTCCAGTGGGACGTATTTCCACATCTGCAGGAACCTATTATGTTTTTATTATTTTTTGTTTGAGTTTTGTTTGTCGTAGCTTTAACTGTTTGAAATACCTCCAGACTCGGCCCAAAATGGTATACAATTAGCATTACCCAAATATGTGAAAACTGGGAATATAATTCCCATACATGCATTTTGTTGTTTGCTTATGGAGAGAGCTGGGGTGATGTAGTGGAGGTAAGAAGCTGTGAAGCATGAACTCCCCAGTTCAAGTCTCACCTCTGTCGTGGCCATAATCAAGCAACACCTGTGTCTCAGCCCTCCCCCCTTGCAAAATGGGGATGATAACACTGACCTGCCTTATAGGACTGTTGTAAGGATTTCAGTAAGATTATGTGTGTGAAGCTCTTTGAACACTCAGAAGTGTTGTATAAGTGCCTGCCAATTTAGGAGTACTCTTCATACCTCTGATGAACCATGAAAGCTTATGCCATAATTTATTTATTTATAATAAACGTGTTAGTCTCTAGGATGATGACACAAGACTCCTGGCTGTTGTTTTTTACTGCTGCAGACTAACGTAACTACCCCCCTGAAAATTTATACAGATGATGATGAGTGCAAATGAGTCCTCACCTAAGTCTGTGGCTAATTCCCATTTCTTTTAATTTTTCTCAGATTGCACTCTTTTATTTTTCATTCTCCGTTGTGCTTAAACCATAGTTATCAAAGCCATAAAGAATCCATACTACCAAGGCACATGATGCAGCGGCCTTACTGAAGCTAAGATGGTCTGGGTCTGGTCACGGCGCCTGGGTGGGAGACCAGCTTAAAAGCCCCTATGACTACTGCCTTGAGTTCAGATGGCAGATATCAATGTAATCATTATTATGCAGAGATCGGCAACTGCAGGCCCTGTATTGGGATAGCCAACATGATGCCCTCTAGATCTTGGTGGACCACAATTCCAGCATTCCTGACTGTTAACCACGCTGATGGAAGTAAAAGGCCAACAACATCAGGAGGACATCATGTTGTCTACTCCCCTGACCTATGTTATATCTGGCCTCTTGCTCACAATTCAGGGTCAAGAGAAGTGTGAAGGGAGTGGTGTCTGCAAGCTTGGGACTTGCTGGGGGGCCATTTTGGAGGTGTGGAACTTGGAGGCTTTGTCCTAGCACCTCAGAATCCAATCGGAAAGCTGCCCTAGAAGTCCAGGGCCATTACATCCTATGTATGCCTTGTATATGTGCTCTCTCTCTCTCACACGCATACACACACACAAACTTGTTGCTTATGAATTACAAAGGAGACATTTCTTAGTAACAGAGATTTCATTTTTGGCATAATGCTTTTCCTTCAAGGAAGGGGCACCTTGCAAGATCTCCTAGTTTTTAAAAAGTTCTGTTGGACCATAGTATTCATTTTGCAGGAGAGATCTTTCAGCATGAAGAAACTTGGCTCCTGCCCCATCTCTGCTCACCTGTGACTATTTATATTGAGGAAAGGAATCCTTTTTCATCCTGAGGGCCACATTTCCTCATGGGCAACTTTCCAGGGATCACGTGCTGCTGGTGGGCGGGGTCAGAGACAAAAGTGGGTGGAGCAATGGATGTGTCTCTTACCTTTGTACAGTAGGCTACATTCCAGCCACGCAAAGGTCAGAGACTTCTACAACCCCTCCGACCTCTCCATTCAAACATGCCAGAGGCATAGGAAGAGTCCTGAGGACCAGACAGAGAGACCTGGAGGGTTACGTTCTCCCTCCCCCCACCAGGCCTGACATTCTGCACCCCTGTTTTCATTGGGATTCCTCCAAGGCAATAATTCTTCATCTTTGTTGCATGGAAACTATTCTGGTTGGTTAGTTCTTTGTGGACTATAATGCTTTCCTACTGAACGGCCACCATCTGGGAAGACACCTTGAAAGGTGCCTGAATTCAGCCGCTGCCATCATGCTCTGTAGTGGCAATCCAGCAAAGCTATATGCACTCACAAGGTTAGAAAAACCTTTCACACAGATGGATGTTCCTTTTTGACCCTTCCATTGAAGAAGCAAGCTGCTAGGTATACATTTTTAAAAACTGAACTGTAAAATGGTTTGCTTTTTTAGCATGGTGTGTAAACTACAGGGAAACCTCTGACTCTTCATCACTTTTATCCATAGTTTTAACGGAGGCCTGATGAACCACCTAAGGATGCTTCAGTGACTACTAATTTTACCACTATTATGCTTGCGTGATGTTTAGCAGAGAGAAGTTAGGAATTGTACTGTACATGTGATAAGAAGAAGTGAACACGATTTTTCTGACTCCGTAGTTGCAGGAATTTTGTCCAGTTCTACAGTCTGTTCCTTGTACTCTACCTGCTCCTATAATTAGTGTTATAATCCGCAGTAATGTGGTTAAAAAAACAGAGAGATATCATGCATGGAGGCATCATTGCGAGTGTCAAGGTGGGGTGAGGCAGGACAAGATTCAAACCAAGGTTCTCAGAGGATTTGGTATATTGAATATTAAATTCAGTACATTTAGGCAGAAGGTAGTCCCATTCTGTCAGTGAGATTTACTCCTTGGAAACTGCTTAGATTTGCAACGTTCAGTCCGTGAAGATCTCCTCTTTAATGTGGTTTGAAGGGGCTTCTGCAACATTGGCGAACTGCTCTTGATCATGTTCTGAAATGTATTCCACCATCAGAACCCACCATCTAGCTTCGTTTCCTTAATCCAACCATTTTTTCTTTATCAAATGCTATTTTGATTGATTGATTGATTGATATCCCACCCTTCCTTCCAGCAGGAGCCCAGGGCGGCAAACAAAAGCACTAAAAACACTTTAAAACATCATAAAAATAGACTTTAAAATACATTAAAACATTCTTTAAAAACATTTTTTTTAAGCTTTCAAGACATCTTAAAAAAAAGTTAAAAACATATTAAAAAGCAATTCCAACAAAGATGCAGTCTGGGATAAGGTCTCAACTTAAAAGCCTTGTTGAAAGAGGAAGGTTTTCAATAGGTGCTGAAAAGGTAACAGAGATGGCGCCTGTCTAATATTTAAGGGGAGGGAATTCCACAGGGTAGGTGCCGCCACACTAAAGGTCTGTTTCCTATGTTGCACAGAACGGACCTCCTGATAAGATGGTATCTGTAGGAGGCCCTTACCTGCAGACTGCAGTGATCGACTGGGTGTATAAGGTGTATAATGGTTTTTCAGGGATCCTGGTCCCAAGCTGTATAGGGTTTGGTACACCAACACTAGAACCTTGAACTTGGCCCAGTAGCAAATGGGCAGCCAGTGCAGTACTTTCAGCAGCGGGGTGACATGTTGGCAATATCCTGCCCCAGTGAGCAGTCTCACCACTGCATTTTGCACCAGCTGCAGCCCCACATAGAGAGCATTACAGTAATCCAGCCTGAAGGTTCCCAGTGCATGGACAACAGTGGTTAGGCTATCCCAGTCTAGAAACAGCCGCAGCTGTCTTACTAGCCGAAGCATGTAAAAGCTGGTAAATTGAGTTTAATTTTAAATCATTGTAAGGTATTACTACACTTACTTGCTCTGATTTGCCTGTGCCCCTCCTAGAGATGGTGGAGAAATTAGATACAGTTCACATGAGAATCATAGAATGGTAAAGTTGGAAGGAGCCTATAAGGCTATCGAGTCCAACCCTCTGCTCAATGCAAAGGTGAATTTCATTCAAAACCGAACTTACTTAATTTGCACTTTACAAAACAATATGCTGATCGATACACACTCGTGCTTTGAAATTTGCACTTCTCTGAATTTTCCAGTGAAGTTCTCTAGCCAAGTAATGCGTACAAGAGAGTGAGAGAAGGCTGAAGTTTCACTGAGGCTGAGCCCCTTTGCTCTCCTTCCAAAAGCTACTTTCTCATCTAGCAAGCTTGTTTGTTTGTTTGTTTGTTTGTTTAATTTATTTCCCAGTCTTCCTCCCAAAGGAGCCCAGGGCAGCAAACATATCAATAATAAAACAATTAAAAAAAAACATTTTAAAAGGCAGTTAAAAACATTCCAAAAACAGTGATCTCAGGGTTTTCAGGAACAGTGTCTATCAGCCATCAAACACCTGGGTAAACAGGAATGTTTTCAAATTCCTTCTGAAAGTCAGTAATGAGGGGGGGAGAGATGTATCATACCATGGAGGGCATTCTGCAGATGGGGAACTGCCACTGAGAAGGCCCTGTTTTTAGCCAACACCAGCTGGGCAGCCTCCGGTGGCTACCCAGCCAATAAGACATTCTCCCTTCACCAGAGCTTGGAAAGTTACTTTTTTGAACTACAACTCCCATCATCCCCAGCCAGCATGGCCACTGGACTGGGCTGATGGGAGTTGTTCAAAAAAGTAACTTTTCCAAGCTCTGCCCTTTACCCCTACTCAAGTCAGTTTGGGGAGGGGGGCACTGGAAAGAGCACCTTCCCTGTCTTCATCCTGGCTGCTGTTACCATGATTTTAAAAATAAAAAGAAGCCAAAAAGTGGAGGCGAGGTATGGGAAAAGAGTTAGGAGCAGATCCTATCTTCCTTCTGCTGCATCCTCTCTCACACGCATGTCTGAATGCACTGTACAAGCAGACTACTGCATCACAGGTGGGCTTTGGGTGCTTCCAGATGGAAGCTTAATATTGCAAATGGGTCATTTAGGTATTGCAAATGGATTGTTGAAACAGTTTTTAAAAAACAAACACACACCCTTATTGGATTTTCCCCAGAAAGGGTAAATCTGGAATAAAGGGGGGGGATATGGGTTCTCATTTTGATGTCTGCAATGTTCTGTGGACTCTCCTGAGAAATTTGCATGCCTGAACAGCGCATGTCCCACCCCATGTTTCAGGATTTCACCAGCTCCCTCTGTCTCTGCCACCCACAAAAGCTGTGGCAGCCACTGCCTACTTTGCCTTTCACTAACTTCTCCCTCTAATCGGTTTCATATAGTTTTGTGTCAATTGCACCCCAAAGCTCTCAGCTTCAGCTGGGAGAAGTGTGCAATTGATAAGAAACAATCAAAGTTACCCCCCAAAACCCCTCCCCTTCTCCATTTGCAATATTGATACTCCAGAGGGAGTAAACATGTAAAATTGGGGGCGGCCCCAAAAGGAAACAGCGATACTGAAACTTTCGAGAGGGACGCTGACTAGTGTGAATGGAAGACAGCAGATTGGAAGGTAGGAAGTGTGAACCTTGCAAATCTATCATGATGGCAAAAGCTGCATCTTTAATACAAAGTGCAGCTCCCATGTGAATGAGCCCTGAGTTGAAGGTAGCATTTCGGCCTCCTTTTCTCGGGCCTCACCTGCACTCCTGCACCTGTGATTCGCGTATCTCAGTAATATATATTTGTGTGTTATATACGCCCACAGATGTGATGTTCTCGCTCCCACACACACACATTTTGTGCAAAGAGTAGAGACATAGTATTGTGTCACAAGTGTGAGGAAACAGGAGTGTATGTAACTGGTGGTTTGATCGCTATGTCACTTTCATCACGGCTCTAAATAGAAATGCACCTCAAATTTGACTTGCGGCTGAATGCATTTTACAAGCATACTACTGCATGCTTTTGTGGGGGGGAGCGTTGAAACTGCAGCGTCTTTGGATCCCGGAAGTCATGCAATCCGACACTATGATTTCTCGCCGACTACTGCCTTTCAGACACTAATCTGCTGTGTCACTAACAAGTTGTATCATTTGAACCTTGCAGAGGAAGGCATCAATCATGAGTGCAAGCTGTGTAACCAGATGTTTGACTCTCCGGCAAAGCTCCTGTGTCACCTGATTGAGCACAGCTTCGAGGGGATGGGAGGCACATTCAAATGCCCTGTTTGTTTTACAGGTAAGACAGTCGGCCCCAGACAAGCCTCAATGTGCATGGCTTGAACCAGAAATAACACACAGGGGAGTTTTAAAATACAGTATTCCTTTTCTTGGAAGGAGAGGGGAGTGGGGGAAACCTCTATTAGAAAAGCATTACAATATGATCTCACAAATGAGTTGCCTGGAAGGGCGGTTTTCTCCCATTCATTTCTCTTACTGAGGAGTACTTTCCACAGTTATTTAAATCTCCTGATGTGAACACTTAGTGAATTATTTCTGTATAATAACATATAGGAATTATACAGTGTTGGATCTTAATGTCAGAGATTTGGGTTCAAATTCCTTGTCAACCTTGACTGTTTTCTTTGGCAAGTCACTTATTCCTACCCTTAGTTTGCCATCCCTAAATTGAGTTCTAATTATCTCTCTTAAGGGATTGTCAAGATAGGCAAGATTCAAAAATCATGACACACTTTCAACATTAAAAGTGGGGTATGTAATATTCTTGTTTGGTTACATGTTCCATTCCTGTTTTGCCTTTCTTCCATCATGGAACTTGAGGATCCAGTTTCGGTGTAGCCGTCTCATTCTAATAAACTATGGTTTGTTACAGCAAGAACAAGCCTTGTGCCTGTGCACACATTCTCCCCTTCTCTCCCTTTTCTTTATTAAACCACAGGTTTATGTCACATGTTACAAAAACATTAAACCACAATTTTCATTTCTGTTTACAAACCAAGATACGAAGCCAGGATCTGATAAAGTTAACTTAAGGCTGAGCAGGAATCTGAGCCCAAGACTGTTATTTATTAGACTGTTATATCTGCACTGACCCAACGTGGCATCCATAGGGATTCAGAGGGTCTCCCACCCAGGCACTGCTCAGCTCAGCCTTGCTTAGTTTCAGCAAAGGTACTACATCCTGATGATGATGATGTTATAATTACTGTTTGCTTTATTTTATACACACCATTTCTTGTACATGAACATGAGGGATGCTCGATCAATATCTATACACACACATCTATCTATCTGTGTGTCTGTCTGTCTGTCTATCTGCAGGCACACACGCACGCACGCATGCACACACACACACATTTTTTCTTCTTTTCTTTTCTTTTAGCATTCACAACTCATCCCGGGGCTGAGTGCAAAATAAACCTTCCTTCCTTCCTTCCTTCCTTCCTTCCTTCCTTCCTTCCTTCCTTCCTTCCTTCCTTCCTTCCTTCCTTCCTTCCTTCCTTCCCAGAAGGAGCCCAGGGTAGTGGAAAAACACTGAAAACTCTCTAAAACATATTCAAAACATCTTAAAAATATATTCAAACAAAACAACAGCTTCAAAAAATCTTAAAAAGTAATTCCAACCCAGATGCAGACTGGGATAAGGTCTCTATTTGAAAGGCTTGTTGAAAGAGGAAGGTCTTCAGTAGGCGCCGAAAGGTAACAGAGATGGCGCCTGTCTAATATTTAAGGGGAGGGAATTCCAAAGGGTAGATGCCACCACACTAAAGGTCCACTTCCTATGTTGTGTGGAACGGACCTCCTAATGAGATGGTATCTGCTGCAGGCCCTCACCTGCAGAGCATAGTGATTGACTGGGTATATAAGGGGTAAGATTATCTTTCAGGGATCCTGGTCCCAAGCTGTATAGGGCTTTGTATACCAAAACCAGTACCTTGAACTTAGCCCGGTAGCTAATGGGTAACCAATTATTTCAGCGTGGGGTGACGTGTTGGCAATACCCTGCCCCAGTGAGCAGTCATGCCACTGCATTTTGCACCAGCTGCAGCTTCCGAACCAACCTCAAGGGCAGCCCCGCATAGAGAGCTTTACAGTAATTCAACCTGGAGGTTACCAGTGTAATAAAAAACAGTGGTCAGCAGCTGTCTTTCCAGCTGAAGCTGGTAAAAGGCATTCCTAGCCACTGAGGTCACCAGGGACTCTAGTGACAAAGGTGGATCCAGGATGACCTCCAGATTACAGAGGAGGAAGCACAACTCCATCCAAAGCAGGCAATTCACCAATTATCTGAACTCAGGAACCACCAACCCACAGTGCCTCCAAGTTGGTAGGATTCAGCCCACCACCAAGTCTGGGCACTGGTCCAGGACTTGCACTGCATCTCCCAATTCAGATGTTACAGAGAAATAGAGCTGGGGGTCATCAGCATACTGCTGACACCTTGCCCCAAATCTCCTGATGACCACTCCCAAGGGCTTCATATAGATATTAAACAGCATTGGGGACAAGATGGTACCCTGCAGGACCCCACAGCACAACTTCCATGGGAACTGAAAAACGATAACCCAGTGCTGTTCTCTGAAAATGACCTTGGAGATAGGATCAGAACCACTGTAAAACAATGCCTCCAATACCCATCTCAACAAGTCAGCTCAGATGGTATTAAAAGCTGCTGAGAGATCAAGTAAGGGTTGATCTCTTCCCCTGGGGGTTGCACTTCCCCTGTCCTTCTCCTGATAAAGGTCATCGATCAGAGCAACCAAAGCTGACTCAGTCCCGTAGCCAGGCCTGAACCTAGATTGGAATGGGTGAAGATAATCTGTTTCATCAAAGAGTCTTTGTAATTGCTGCACCACAACCCTCTCAATCACCTTCGCTAAAAGGAGGGTATTTGCGACGGGGTGGTAGTTGTCACAAATGGATCCAGGGTGGGGGGTTTTCAGGAGCAGTCGGATCACCATCTGTTTTCGGGGTGGCTGGCACCATTCCCTCCCACAAAGACACAAAGATGCTACACTTGATGCGTAATTATGTATATAGATGAATTTAATGTTGTGTTTAACCATGGTTAGCATTGATGTAGGCATAACCCTAAGCCACATAAGAGCTGCTTCTCTGGGTTGACATCTTTACCATTGGCTGAAATGGAAATGGACTGCCTTCAAGTCGATCCCGACTTATGGCGACCCTGTGAATAGGGTGTTCATGGTAAGCGGTATTCAGAGGGGGTTTACCATTGCCTCCCTCTGAGGCTAGTCCTCCCCAGCTGGCTAGGCCTGTTCAGCTTGCCACAGCTGCACAAGCCAGCCCCTTCCTTGTCCGCAACTGCCAGCTGGGGGGCAACTGGGCTCCTTGGGACTCTGTAGCTTGCCCACGACTGCACAGGTGGCAGAGCACGTAACCCCTGAGCCACTCACTGTGGGGGTGATCTTTAGCTGGCCCTTGACACCCAGGAGACATGAGCAGGGATTTGAATTCATAGACTCTGGACTCCCAGCCAGGCTCTCCTCCCCACTGTGCTATACTGGCTACCAGTCCCATATCTGCAGGGGGAAAAATCTTGGGTTAAATCCAGAATACGCAAGTTACACTTAGATCCCATTGAAACCAATGTGAAAAAAACATTTGTTGTGCTTAATTTAAGTCCCATTTATTTCAGCGGGTCCTAAATGCGACTAAGGTAGTCTGGATCCAACCCATAATTAGTAAATAAATTAATGAAAAGGCAAGGGTGAGGGAACGAAATCTTGAAAGCCCACAGTCTGTTCCAATTCATTCATTCATTCATTCATTAAATTGATATGCTACCCTTCCTCCTAGAATCTCTTAAGCGTGGTTAGGAGATTGCTGGCCTTACGTAAGATATGAACACACAGGTGGGATGAATTTGACTATACTGGTCATGCTGTCTGTCTCTGACAATGTTGCTCTTTCTCTCCCTTTTTGTTTTTTTGTTTTTATTTCCCTAGTTTTTGTACAGGCAAATAAATTGCAGCAACATATCTTTGCTGTCCACGGGCAAGAGGATAAAATTTATGATTGTTCCCAGTGTCCACAGAAGTTCTTCTTTCAGACCGAACTTCAGGTACCTTTAAAAAAGATTAAATAAAAATATATGTTGTTTGTTTTCAGTCATTGTTATCTCTCAGAAATAACTTCATTTTAAGGGGAGAATCAAGATCATCTTCCTTCTCTTTTTCTGTCTCTGTCTCTGTCTCTCTCTCCCCCCCCCCCATTTCCTTGCAACATCAGAAAATTTGCCTCTCCCTCTCAATCTCTCTGGGTGCGATCTCAAAAAAAAAAAAAAAGTCCTCTGAGCACAGGCAGCATAAATAAATAAGACCCGACAACTCTAATAATTCGCTCTGAGGATTTCGCTTGACAGGATGCTTTGCGGCACACTGCCACGACCACGCCGAGCACAATGTAAATAATTTCTTCCCATTGGTTAATAATTTAAGGAAAGATTAGCATACAAAAACTCAACTAACATTTTGACATCTTCCATCTCTTATTTCTGTCCCCCCACCCCTGCTTTATATGCACACACTTTCAAACAGAGGGGGTGGGGTGAAGACTCCTGAGACTGCTGTTGAAAAACCCAAGGTAGAAAAACCCACACATTTGCTTATTTTCATTATATGTTTGTCTGTGATTGACGTTTATGAACTCAGGACTGGCAGAGGTAAATCTTGGGCAGGGTGAGGTCCGTAGCAAAAGCACAACAGCGCCAGGCTCGCAAGCACACCATTGTCCCATAGGCAGCTAAAAGACAGGGAGTGGAAGGAGGAGGTAATTGGGCAAACAGCAGGTTTGAGGGTAAGGATCCCAAATGGTTCCAGAAACAAAAGGTATAAGCCAGGAGAGGGGAACCTGTGACCCTTCAGATGTTGGTGGACCTTAGGCCAGGGATAGCCAGTATGGTGTCCTTTAGATTTCATTGCCCCAGCTACCATGGCCAGTGGTCAGGGATGATGGGAGCTGGAACCCAGCAATATCTGGAAGGCCACAGGTTTCACACCCCAGGAATAAACAGAGCCAGGATTGGGGAGTTGCTATGTGCTCAGGAGCTTTGGGGGGGTCCTCTTTACGCTTCCAAGTGCTTGGACCTTTGGGAGCTTGGGGTTAATGAGGCCAGGGGGAGCCAAATCTGTTCCAGCTGTGCCTCATTCAATGCCGGCTGGCCAGGGTTGAGTCATGAGTCCAAGGCTGGGGTTCCCAAATGGTGGTCTGTGGACCACCAGTGATTTGCGAGCTTCATGCAGGTGGCCTGTGGCATGTCTGCATTAAACATTCATACTGATTTTTCTTAGTATTTTCATTGCTTTTATTTCTTACATTGCATTTTATTGCATTACAATAAAATAAAATACAGTACAGGAAATAAAAGAAGCAATAAAATGCTATTGAAAATCATGCAGCATCTAGCAGGGTGCATTACGATTGCGACAACAGGCAGAAATATCATCAAGTGGTCCACCCAAGACCCTCAGTAATTTTCAAGTGGTCCATGGGAGATGAAAAGTTTGGGAATCGCTGGTCTAAGGCCTAATTCTGCCAAGTGTCAGATGAGGCAGTAAACCCTGTTGCTGCTCCACTACGGGCAACGTTCACACGACTGAATACTGTGCTATACAATGACATTGATAATCCCTGCACAAAGAGAACTAGGCATTAGGGGGAATTGGTTCTGTCTTAGAACCAATTGTTTTGCCTCACATTCCATTTTTTTCTGGATGCAGGGATTTTTAAAAAAATGGTCGGTGGAGCTTTCGGACATGTAACACCCTCACCCTGTAGTCCCAGACACAGGTTCACCACCTCATCTGCTGTTTGACAACGCTAGGTGTCTTAAATAGTGTATAACAAGTGTAAAGCCCACTTCTGCAAGCTAGTTTTTTTTTCCTGCCTGCTTCTGTAGCTGCAATGCTGTCATTATCCCAAAGCACGCAACGTGTTGCAGTGGCTCTGTTTACTACCTCTGCTGGACATTACTACATCCAAATACGTACAGCAGTCGCTCGCTAGTAGCTGGCTAGCCCAAATATTCTGGCTCAACCCCCTTAACCTCTGTGAGATCTGCCATCCCTGTATGGAGGTGAAAACCTGCCTTGCAATTTCTCAGTGGGGGTGGCAGTGACAGCTGCAGTCTGTGCTCCCCTGACTCTTAGGCCTTAGGCCAGCCTCAGGCACAAGGATTCTGGGAACTCCCTGTTGGATGCCTGCACCCTCCTGTTTCAGCAATCTGTGGCTGAACAGATGTGGTTTTGGCTCTTAATATAAGGAGATTTCAGCGGAAATAGGCTTGGTAATATTAGTTGTGGATAAAAATACATGCAAAAGCTCAGGTGTTGGCCTTCAGCATGGGACCTGCTACAACATGGAGGACATCATCATCATCATCATCACATCATCGTTATTATTCTAGTTGCCCTCCTGAACATGTGCTATTTCTGAAAAATCCTGCTTAGTCTTTTAACTGTTAAGGGGACACGCACAAAAAACCCATTCTTGTTCTCGGCCTTCCTCATCATCTGTATTTTATCTGGTGAACGTTTCTTCCAAAATGTTGTTGTGGCCCCCAGGTAAATATAATCTTTTTGTGGAATGGTGCAGCATGCCTCATTTAAATCTGTTAGCTTTGTAAACCATGATGTACTTAAACTTTGGAGGGTTTTGTGTGTGTGTGTGTGTGTGTGTGTTTAATTCATCTTCCCCAATTCCCAAGCTGCCGTCTCTTGTGTCTTGCTGTCATGCTGCAAATGGATGGTTGATCTTTTCACTTTGTTGATTTTATTTTTTTTTCCCTGGGGGGGGAGTCCTCTTCCTTCCCCTTGTTCTGGCAATCTTATTTGCATAAGTGTAGAAAAGTTTGAGGTATACCTTGTTAATATTTTAATAAATTCAGCAGATTCTGTTTTGTTTTGTTAATGTGCTTTTGCATCTTCCGGCTTTAAGGGAGCCAACAGTGCAGTTGGAAAAAAGAAAACATGGATATTGTTGTTCTTGTTGTTGTTGGGAAATTTATTTTTTCTTCTGTTGTATCATAAGAACATAAGAAGGGTCTGATGGATCAGGCCAATGGCCCATCTACTCTAGCATCCTACTCTCACAGTGGCCAGCCAGGAAGCCCTCAAGCAGGACCTACCTAAGCACAAGAGCACTTTACCCTCCTGCGATTTCCAGCAACTGGTATTCAGAAGCGTACTGCCTCTGGCCATCATGGCTAGTAGCCATTGATAGTCAAGATCCTGGTTTAAAACCATCCAAGTTGGTGGTTGTCGCTGCCTCTTGAGGAAGCAAATTTCATAGTTTTAACTATGCACTGTGTGAAGAAAGGCCATAGCTCAGTGGTAGACCATCTGCCTTGTATGGGGAAGGTCCCCGGTCCAGTCCCCAGCATCTCCAGGTAGGGCTGGGAAAGAATCCTTGTCTGAGTCAGAACCGCTGCCGGTCAGTGAAGACAGTACTAAGCTAGATGGACCAATGGTCTGACTTGGTATAAGGCAGCTTCCTATGTTCCTCTGAAGTATTTTCTTTTCTGTGTCCTGAACCTTCCAACATTCAGCTCCTTTGGATGTCCATGAGTTCTAAAGGAATGTCTTGCTAAGGTAGTCTCTGGTGAAAATGTCAGCATAGTTACTAAGGCCATTATCATTTCTATGGGTCACTGTGTTTTCTTTTATATTTTTATTATTATTACTGCATTTCTATCCCACCATTCCTTCCGGGAGCTCAAGGTGGCGTACGTGGTTCTCACCTTCTCCATGTTATCCTCGTAACAACCCTGTGATGAAGGCTAGGCTGAGAGGTGGTGACTGGCACAATCTTCATGGCTGAGCAGGAATTTGAACCCTGGTTTCCTAGGTCCTAATCTGACACTCTTTAACCACTATGCCACCCTGGCTCTCCTTTCTTGTGCTGACCTTTTAAAAGTAACTGGTCTTGTTACCAAAAATCAGTGTTATAAAATGCCTTGTTCATGAGTGGCAGTTTTGATCTGTAAACTTAATGGCTGGCTTGCCAGTACAGTCCACTCATTTATTTTATTTTATTTACATTTTAGGGCCCAGCATCATCTCAATTTTTTTTTCCAGAATATCTCTGGACTCTCGCATAGGGTCCAAGGGAATTCCAGGGAAATTAAGAGTGACTGGTGTTCTGTCCAGCACATTTCTTATCAGCACTAGGCTGCCCACTGCCGCCTGCCCACCTTCTTACTCATAGTGCTCCCCACTCTCTTTGCACCTCCTAGTAAGCTCACCTGGGGAGGGTCACCAAGCTGGTGCTTAGAAGGAATAAGGAGGCATCCTGCTTAGGGCCCTTCAAACCTGCTGCTAGCCCTATAGGAAGGATAGCTCTGTTGGTGGTAATTTGCCACGACAGCTCAGTGCAATTTCCATATTTGGAGGCCATATATTTCTGATTATTAGATGCTGAGTGCATGCATCAGGATGAAGGATGGCTGCCTCCGTGTTGCTCTGATTATGAGTTGGTCACCATTTGAGACAAGAGAGCTGGACTTAGTTGAGCCTTCCCCTGCATGGCCCCCTCCAGATACTGTACTACAGCTCCCATCAGCCCCAGCCAGCATGGCTAATGGTCAGGGGTGACTATGCTGAGATAGATTGATTTAGCTGAGCCACTGGTCTAATCCAGCAAGAAAGCTCCTATGTCCTTATAGGATCAGATCCCAAGTGGTTTCCCCCCACCTCTTTTGATGGTGTATTATTTTGCTTACTTTCTTTAAAGCAATGTGTATGGTAAAATTTATGGAAATAGCAACATTCATCAAATAACATAAAAAATACAAGCAGATTTTACAAGGAAGAATTGATCTAGTGTTGCAATGCGTAGAGCAGGTGTGGGGAAACCTTTGGCCCTCCAGATGTTGCTGAACTACAACTCCCATCATCCCTCACTGTTGGCCTTGCTGGCTAGGGATGATGGGAGATGTTCAGCAATATCTGGAGGGTCAAAGGTTACCCTCTGTTGGCTTAGAGTACCTTCACACACCAGTTGATGTGGAAATTAAAGGATGTAAGAGACAATGTGTTTAGCTATGTATGCTGGTGTCTATTTACCCAATGTCTGTATGGCTTTAAAAGATAATTCAACAAATTCATGGAAGAAAAGGCTATTGATGACTACTAGCCACAATGGCTCTGTTCTTGCTCCACTGCCAGAGGCAGTGTGCCTTTGAATACCAGATGTTGGGAATTGCCAGGTGGGGAGAGTGCTGTTGCACTCATGTCCTGCTTGCAGGCTTCCCATGGACATCTGGTTGGCCACTGTGAGAATAGGATGCTGGACCAAATGGGCCACTGGCCTGATCCAGCAAGGCTCTTCTTATATTAACTCTCACAGCATGGGGGGAACTTTCCCATTTGTGTCATTATGGCAATATAACACACCAAGTTTCCCTTTGCAGATATTACTTTGTCTAGGAAAAAATGTCTTTTGTGAAACAGCAATCAAACATATGATGGGTTATTCAGAAGCTAAATATTTGTCTGTTGATACCTTGTACAAGAGAAGGTATAAGAAAATGGGCAATCCCATTTTTCAGCAAAAGGAATAGTAGACATTTTGCAACCATAAATTAAGATCTAGATCAGCCTTTCCCAACCAGTGTGCCTCCAGATGTTGTTGGACCACAACTCCCATCAGCCTCAGCCATTGGCAATGCAGGCTGAGGCTGTTGGTGGTTGTGGTCCAACAACATCTGGAGGCACACTGGTTGGGAAAGGCTGATCTAGATTCTAGTTGAGACTGAAGCCCTCTTCAGGTGTTTACATTGAGTGTGAGCACTCTTCAGGTGTTCTTGCAAGGGGGAGGGATAGGTACAAGGGTGCTAGCTCCATCCTCTCGCGATTCTGATCACCCTCCACAAGTTGAAGAGCAACTGTCTGAAGCAGGGGAAGCTCCTGGATCCATGGAGGTTCCCTGCATGTTTTAGAACCCTGATATTTTTAAGAATGGGGAGGGGCAGGGGTCACAAGAGCAGAGTTCGTGCCTGTCCCCTCTTCCTTTCTTGTATGTTTAATTGATGTGAATGCCTGAAGAGGGCTATAAAAGATCAGAAATGTGATCCAAAATCTTCTGCTAGTCAAATAATTGCCACCCATCACGGAAGCAAATTGACTCATAATTGGTAATACTTTGCTACTAATTCTTCAACATCTTATACTGGAAGATGTTTAATGACCCTGAGAACATGTCTTCTTAGCTCTTGAGTAAAATTAAATTGACTTTATCCTTATTCGTACCATACAAGAGACAAAAGGAAGTCTTTTGAATAAAGGGATGATTTCTACTTAATCTCCCTTACAAATTGATGCATAGCTGCTTTCAAGCATCTCCCTACACCGCGGCCACCAGATATGCTTGTTGTTGAAGATTTGCTCGAAAATCCTCTACCACAAGGACACGCAGTGCAGTTCTATGCATGTTTTCTCAGATGTAAGCCCTGTTGAGGTCCATGGGGTTTATTGCTCCCAAATAAGCAGAGCATAGGATTGCAGCCTTACAGAGCAGTTCTATATGCCAGATCCTGCCGTATCCAATGCATGCTCAGCCTGGAAGGGGAAAAACACACAGCCAGAAAGGACAACAAGAGCTATAAGATGACAGGCACATCCCTGGAAATACCTCCAGTTCCCACCAATCAGGGACTGTGCCGGCACCAACACCTCTGTGCCACATGGACACTGCCCCAGTATAAGAAGCACAGAGAGTTATGCAGCAGTCGCAGTCAAAGCCAGGGGAGCCTAGTGGCGCTGTCTCTTATAGTAACCACAAAGACACTTAGGACGTTGCTGGTTCACATCCCCCCTATGAGCAAAACCTTTCCCTCCCTGCACCTCCTGAATGGAGTCTAGACATGCAACCAGGCAGTAGCGACAAACAAGGGATCCCTGTGGCATCTTCTGCTGGTGGAGCAGGTCTTCCCTCAAGTGCACCTCATCCAGCATAACTCCAGTACAGAATTGTGCCCTTAGTTTATGGTACTGTTGCAGAATTTGCACACAGACCAAAGCAGCACTGGGTCCACCCAAGACAGGGCAGTCTGCTACCTGTGTCACACTAGGCGAACGCTGTCTACCAGAATGGGGCGATTGGGAAAGAGCTTCACTCCAAGCAAGAAGTGTTGTCTTGGACTGAACTGGACTGTTGGATTTCCCAGCTCTTGAGAAGAAAATCGTTTTTATGTACTGTATGCCACCCTTTTGACCAAGGCTCCTGTATTCTTCTTTGCTTTTTTAAATCTTGTGATGCAGCATCAGTGATAAACTTGACATGCTACTTAGAAACATACATTATAGTTTCATTAGCAAAATGCCTGTTGTCATGACTGACCAGGGCTCAGTATTAAGCCATCTCCTCTGGCTGCCAGTTTGTTTCTGGGCTCAATCCGAAGTGCTCTGTGGATCTTTAAAGCCCAACATGGTCTGAATATCTTAAGAGCTGTCTTCTCCCATAAAAACTTGCCAGAGTATTAAAAGCACAATCAGATCCCGTTCTCTGTCCTGTTGCCACCGGCTATTAGGCAGACAGGTACAAGAGACAAGGCCTGTTCTAGAGTGGCCCCTAGACTTATTTAGGGAGCAATCCAACTGCTATTTTGGGGGGCTGAGGGAAGTTGGATATGGCTGAGCTGGCAGGGTCCCAGCTCTGCCAGCTGGAGCCAGGATCCTGCCTGCTCAGCTGGAGGTGCACTGGGGAAGCTGAGCCTGGCGGAAGGGGAGATGGCAGGAGCCAGTGGAAGGCTCAAAAAGGGGCATTCTGGGGCATGTTGGAGGAGGGGCCGAGGGGGGGGCTTAGGCCACCTCCAACTCATGTCTGGAGCAGTCCTGCAGGTCCCAATCCAAGCCAAAGTTACACCGGGAAAAAGGTTGGTCTAAGAAAATAATTACAATGAAAGTCTATGGAGAGTGCTTACTCCCAAGTAGGGGTATTTGTGAGAGTCAACTTTCTAGACCCATGTGCAGCTCCCTGCTGAGCTGGCGTTCAGCTGGCCCGGTGGCTCTTGAACAGCAATTGGATGCTGCAGACCTTCCTGCAGGCTCCCCTTCTGCAGGCACCCCTTCTGCTGGCTTCCCTTGAGTTGGATTGCTCTGTCCATGTCCTCTCCAGGAGAGATCCTCCTGGTTCCATTGTTGCTTGTCTTCTTATTTAGCTTGTTGAAGTCACGTTGAGGCCAACAGAAATTCCCAATAATTATATGTAGAACTTGGACTCTGCTAACGCTGCTGTTTGAGTACTAATTATGTTAAGTATGATTATTTTATCATTTATTATTTCATAAGCATAGGCTTTGTTATGCTGCTTTGAATATTTTACATTGCAAAAAAAATATTGAGATAAATAAAATTGAAGGGATGCCTGGGGTGGGCACTGTGTACTGTATCCCCCCCATGAAGCCCTTTTTAGGATGTGTATATGTTGGGAGGGATCAAATTGCAAAGTGTAAGGAACTGGTGGGCAAGTTTAAGTTATCTCTCTTCCCAATTTAGTTCTGTTCAGATTTCTATTTCTTTGTCACACTGGAGAGTGACAAAAGGACAAAAATGAAATGTTTATCTTATCGGTTACCCCCCCCCCATTTCTTTTCCGTGGGATTTAGGATTCACAATTTCCTCTCCTTTGCAAGGTTTCAACGTGTTGTTTGTACAACCATTTGGTGAAACAGCAACTCTGTGATGGATGAGTGCAAGTAAATGGCCAGCAAAATTCTAGATTAACTGTCCATTTTCCAGACCCACCTTTCTGCCACAATGTACAAAAGCATTATTTGATCAGTCAGGTTTCACCCATGTTGTTGAGGTGCCCAAAGCCTTGACAACCTGCAAGAAACACACACACACACTGTAGGCAATCGTCATATACATCATAGGAAAAACCTTGTGGCATTCAATCAAACAGGACATTCTTAATTGCCTTAAGAACTGCATTAAGCAAATTGTGAATGAGTAGCAGGGCATTTAAGGAAACTCAAGGAGGGGGTTTGTCTCTGATCTTCCTCCCCACTGTTTTGTGAGGAACCATCATAGCCGCTGAAGTATTTGTGTTTAAAGGATTAGTTCCTGCTGTTTGCTTGTGTGCTGCTAATCATACCGTTTCCTCTTAAATGATTGCAAGTGAGGAAAGCTAATGCAAGGGATAGAACAGCCCACCGATGAGACAGGTATGGAGGGACTAGGCTACCTGCCAGTTTCTTCCTAGTACAGGTGTGATGATGTCTGACTGCTTCTAAGGAAGTGACGGGTTCAGTTCCTTTTCATATTTGGAGATAAGTCAAACCCCCAAATTGTCAGCGCTTCTCTGGAAGAACCTTCTCTCCTTTTGAGGCCATTACGCAGAATTCTTGACTGTCTCTGAAAGCAGAAGCCTTGCATCTCCTTGTCCCCTGTAACATCCAGAGAGGCAGCTGTGTTTGTCTGTTGCAGCAAAAACGACAGGTCATCTTGTAACACCTTAAAGCAACCTTGCACAGCCTGGTGCTCTCCAGATGTTTTGGATTATAATTCCCATCAGCTCTAGTCAGCATGGTTGTGCTGCAGTCCAAAACAACTGGAGGGCACTAGATAGAGGAAGTCTGCCTTTAACAGACTGATTATGACATAAACTTTTGTGGAGTAGAGTCCACTTCATCAGTTGCATGAAGCGTTAGCCTCAATGTGATCATCCCCAAACGTTTGCAGGCACCAACAGAATTGAAAGCGGTATCGTGTATGACCAACCCAATAGCATCATCAGTGCAAATAATCACAAATGCACAATAAAAAGGACATCTGGAAGGGCCGTTGTTTGGTTTGGTGAAATGACTGTGTCCCTTGGTCATTTTTTGAAATGAGTATGTAGTCATTGTGTGAAACTGCTGAAAAAGCCATTGGAAACTTGGGGATTGATTTCAGGTTTGGAGAATGGTAATTGGGCCCTCTCCTTTCTCCTAGTTTATTAGTTCAAGAGGGAGAAAAGGGGAGGGAAGAGGAGAAAGATGTGTTTATTGTATCTCCATATGGATTTAGTTATTTCTTCCTTATTGTTATTGCAATTATTTTGTTGGCTTAAAAATAGGTGCCATACAGCTCTTAAACGAAAGCAAACTTTGTTAGCAGGTTCAAAATCTAGTGGCAAAAACGGACAAAAACAAAAACTGATGTTGCTCTTTGATTTTCTTTTGGCTAACTAAGATAGAACTTGTTGATGTTCCCATCAAGACAACTAATGAACGTCTTGTTCCCACACTTAAAGTTTAAGGTGGAAGAGGGCAAAAGGAAATTCCCTCACTTTGATGGAACCCCACACAGCCTTCTCCCAGCTGGTGCCTCCAGACGCTGTTAGAATCCAAATCCCATCAGCCCAAGCCAGCATGGCCAATGGTCAGGGAAGATGGGACTTGTAGTCCAAAGCATCTGGAGGGCACAGGTTGGGAAAGTTATTTATTTGTTTATTGCATTTATATCCCACCTTTTCTCCAAGGAGCTCAAAGTGGTGTAGATGGTTCTCCCCTTCCTAATGTTGCTTTATACTCTTCTCTTTCAAAACTAGTGGTGAGTTCATGCAGTGTTTCTCTTGGGATGTGAGATGGCTTTTCACAGTGTAGATCTGTGTGGACTCTTGCATTGAGACATGTTTGCAAGTTCTGCAATCATATTTTTAGATTTAATGAGATATATGATAGTTCGGAGAGCTCACTGTAACGTTTCACAATGTGACCAAGGACATTTGGAGATCAGGAGAGAGTACAACACTCTTCCTGTCCAGTTGTGCTTCTAAGTGCCCTCGAATGAGGGCAGTGGTGGCTGATACCGTATCATAAGGTGACAATATGAAACTTCCAGAGGGTCTGTTGAACTTCTGATTGGACCAGCTAGCAGTGAACTAGTAATCCTTTATTAAGCTAGCAGTGTATTTGTACTTATAAATCAGTAGTTTGAAAACTCCCAAAGTGCTCAGCAGGGTTGGCTGCAGGTATGACCAACCCCTTGGTCAAGTGCCCTTCGATGGGCACTGACATGCTTAGCTGGCAGTTGTGGGAGCAAAAGGGTACTTGGTGGTTGAGCGCCAACATTTCAGTTTCCTGCAATGGCCTAGAACAACTCTATGCTAGAGGCATTTTGGTTAGGGTGGCCATGTGTCCTCCTTTACAGTTCTGCATTTTAAGGCCTGTCAGAGGACTGACCTCTGAAGGAGTCCTTAGTTTGAAGGGCCCCTTGGTCCAAGTCAGGTTTAAAGACAAATAACCCTAAGAAGGGAGAGTAGCAGGGGCCTTGAAGTTGCCCATCAGCAGTCAGCACCTCACAGAGTGAGTAGGCACATGGGTCACCTGCTCACAGTTTTCCCTATTAAGGGGAGCTGTATTGTATATCTATTTAAATTTCTAAATGTGCACGCATACCTCTAAAGTAGCACATGCAAATGTTATGCAGATCAGGGCCTTCTTTTTTGGTGATGCATGAGTGGCCAACCTAATGGTGGTGAATTAAAATGGTGGTTCCAAGACCCTGGAACAATAATTTGGGGGTGGTGGTTCAGGCATCAGCAGTGGGCCTTGCCAGAGCAGTGGGGCCCCGCAGCTGCCAAGGGGTGCCATACGTTGACACCATGTTTCTTGCTCAAGTAGGGATGTGATTGTAAATGAAAACAGAGTTGTTTGAGGAGAGCGCACCAAATCTCTGCTTGAATTACTGTTTTGGGTTTTTGTTTGAGTTAATACACATACAAAAAGAAAAGCTCCTCATACAGTCAGAATTGTGACTGTGAGAAGCAGCAGCTTGTTCATTAATATAATTTGTGTCATATTTTACAATTTGTGCTTGGCTTAGAAATTAAACCTCAAGAGACATTTTTTAGAAATAAACCACAAACTCATTCTTCATTTGATGGAAGGCATTAATTCCATATGCTCTTCTTACAGGTTTTTGCAAGCAAGGTATGACTTCCCTCTCGTCATCCCTTTCATATTCTTTAAACCTTTTTCCACATTCTCCATGTACCTATTGGAAAGATTCCCTAAAATCCATCAACATAATTTCCCCCCACAATCAGAGCATTAGTCACCTTCTTAGAATCAGAATTAGTCAATTGGTGTAACATAGTCAGTTACTCTTTTGGTTGTTTTTAAAAAGGGAGAGATTTATTACAGAATCTGCTTGGAGCATTTTATTTAATTTTTAATTATTATTAGTTATAAAACTAATAAATTACAAGGAAAACAAAATCCATTCCAACCCTGCTACTGGGTCTCAGTCAGGCACCGTCGAATAATTATAACTAACATTAATTAAAAATTAACAGTGCTGTAGGCATTTAACCATCATTTCTAGTCTGTTTTTGGCTGCAAATCCTTTATGTGTTAGAAGGCATTCTGTTCACTAGTATTTTCAAGGCTTTTGAAAGAACTTTTGGTTTTTTAAAAACACCCCCACTCCCACCCAGGAATTCACCAGTAACATTTTTCCTCTTCTGCTACATCATCCTTTGAGTCACTCTTTGAACTTTTCCACAGGTCAGAGTATAAAATCAGTTTAAGGCAGGGGTGAGGAACATGTGGCCCTGCAGGTGTTGCTGGACTATAATTCCCATGATCCCTGACCACTGGGGCTGATGGGAGATGGAGTCCAACAACATCTGGAGGGCCACAGCCTTACCATCCATGGTTTAGAGCAGCCTTTCCCAACCAGTGTGTCTCCAAATGTTGTTGGACCACAACTCCCATCAGCCTCAGCCAGCATTGCCAATGGTCAGGAAAGATGGGAATTGTGGTCCAACAACATCTGGAGGCACACTGGTTGGGAAAGGCTGGTTTAGAGACTAGGTTAGTGTTCCAAAGTTAAAAATAAGCCCACAAAAGATTTTAGACTGCTATGGGGCTGGGGAGCCTCCACTAATGCACAAGAGAAGACGTATCAGCAGTTTTGGGGGAACCGAAACTGGGGGGGAAGCCTCTTGTCGGTCGTCCCAGAGTGTAGGACACGGAATAATGGGCTCAAGTTGCAGGAAGCCATATTTCGACTGGACATCAGGAAAAACTTCCTGTTAGAGCTATACGACAATGGAATCAATTATCTAGAGAGGTACTGGGCTCTCCGACACTGGAGGCATTCAAGAGGCAGCTGGACAGCCATCTGTTGGGAATGCTTTGATTTGGATTCCTGCATTGCATAGGGGGTTGGACTTGATGGCCTTATAGGTCCTTCCAACTCTACAAATCTATGATTCTATGATAAGTGGGAGTAACCCAAAATAGGCCACTGAGATGTTGCTGGACTACAGCTCCCATGATCCCTCACCATTGACCATACTGGCCAATGGGAGCTGTGTGTGCTCCATGGCTTTGTGGAATACTGATGGACTGTTGGGGAGAGGGATAGAAAACCAGTGGGGGGGGGAGAGGAAGAATGGAATGTGATATGTTTTCCCCCCTCCATTTCTTACTTTTCCACTCTTAAATGTGTTTCTCTACATTTCTTCACCAGTTTGGTCATGAACATTTATCAGCATTTTACAGCAAATTTCTCCTAATGTAGCCCTTTTTTATGCGATTTTTGATTTCGGTAAATTCGCCTGTAAGTACAAACTGAATTGTATTTCTCCCCTATCTGTAGTGATGGTTGGAATCCTGATCAGCATCACTTTGCACTGGAATGTTTTGTTTTGTTTTGTTACAGGTCTCTCTTGCATTGGGGAATTTCTAAGTTAAACCAGAAATCAGATGGAGTGGGGTGTGAGGCAGGCTCACTCTACAGAAGAAAGCAGCTAGAGCAGCTGTAGCAGAATGTTTTTTAATTGGTTTGATGTGTTTGTGGCAGGGTGTGTGTGTGTGTGTGTGTGTGTGTATGTATGTGTATGTATATATATATATATATATATATATATATATATATATATATATATATATCTTTCTGCAGTGGCGGCTAATGGCTCCATGTCAGTGGGGCAGTGGAATGGGCATGCAGCCACCAGCTGCCACTGTCTTTCTTCTGCATTTCTATCAGGGAACCAGTGTGGTATAATTCTCACCCAGTTACGAATTCATGGACTGTTTTTTTTTTTTAGGGTTGCTATGAGGATACTATATGATAATGCCACACAGCCTGCCTTTGAGTGCTTTAAAGGGAGGATGGCATACAAATTAATCCATGTATCCTCCCCACAAAGTCTCATGGCTCTGCCCTGTATCGTTTTGAGAAAAATGTGCATCAGATCTCAGGGTAGGACTGACTTAGCTGGGAAATAAGCAGTCTTTCGGCAGGCTCTTCCACAGCAACATTGTTAATGCTAACTGTTCTGACTACTAACATGTGCATAACTCTACATTATGACGTGTCAAAAACCCAACAGGGATCAGGGAGGGGGCAAAGTGAGCCAGGTGAAAGCCATTGGTTGAGCCACTGATGCACTTAAGTGCGCCCAAATGTCAACATGTGCAATGGAGTGCAAGGAAGCATGTATTTCCAGTGTGGCAGTGCTGGCACCGAGAAGGGACTTCCAACAGGAGAGAGATGGAGCGTGGCACCGATGTTGAGGCTGCCCGTCGAAACCCATCATTGCCTGGCATTTTAGGCCCCTGGGGCAAAGGTCCAACCAACTTTTGATCAGGCAACTTGCCATCCCAGCAGATGGGCAAGAGTGTAAGCAGCCAAGAGGCAATGTATATGCATCAGTTGTGTTTACTGAAAGCACAGTTCCTCATCGTAAATGTCCAAATGTCTGGCCTGAGCAATGGCACCTCTAGATGTGGCAGCACAGACTCAGATCTCTCTCTCTCTCTCTGCTGCTGCTGCAGAAGCTACAAGGAATGCATGCAATCAAAATATACACACCAGTAAACATTCTCATTAGAGTCCAGTTTAGCAGCTTTGTGATTATTGCGTTTATAACAAGAAAAGGAAGGATTCCTGCAAACAGAAAGCAGCTCAAGCATTCTCACATGCTTCCACATTTGGAACAATGCTTGCAGAAAACAAATCTGTTTGCGTGAATGTTGAAAAGATGCATGGAATGGACACATGCTTTGTCAGGAGTTGCATTTCCCTGCATTCATGAAATTTTTTAATTGGTTTGCATCATGGCCGACCCCCTCCCAAGGACTTAAGGGCAGGTAACAATACGTTAATTATAAAAACACACCCCACTAATTATAGTGATAACATCCCAATTATCTCTGTGACGCAGAGGCATCATTCATGCTAAATATGAAGCTGCTTTATTCCAAACTAGACCATTAGGCAAGGACCATAGCTCTGTAGTAGAACATGTGCTTTGCATACAGAAGGTCCCCTACGTCTTCAGATTGGAAAGACCCCTGGAAGAGATATTGCCAGTCGGTATAGAAAATATAGAACTAGGTGGATGAGTATTTCTACATTCCTAATTCCAGGATTGTCGACCACTCTCACCAGCATCAGTTGACAGAGTGTCAGGAAAAGACCTTTCTCTGCTTTGACATCTGAGCTCCTTTAACTGGTGATGCCAGCGATTACCACGGAACCTTTCACATGCAAAAAACCTGCTCTCCCTCTGAACTAGGTAGTCTCTTCAGATGTGTATCAGCAACCTGCTCAATTTTCCTGTAATTTTGCTTGTGTGCTGCTTCGATACTCCTTTTAGCTTAGGGATAGGGAACTGGTGGCCTTCCAGATATTGCTGAACTTCAGCTCCCACCAGCTTCAGTCAGCATGGTCAGGGATGATGGGAGTTGTAGTCTAACAACTTCTGAAGGGCCACAACTTCATCATTCATGTGTTAGCATAAGGTGTTCTGAAACGTGGCAAACCCCCACCTGCACAGAGGAAGGCACAGGTAGTTAATTACTCACTTCTTTCACATGCGATTGTATAAAAATGAATGCATGAAACATTGAACGTGAACAAACACTCTGTGCAGTCACCGTTGCACTTTTGTAATATTAATAGCTGCTCCGATTTTGCCATCTATAGAAGGTATAGGGCACGTGGGCATGGCTTCACCACTACTGCTGCTGGGCCAAATGGGGAGAGGCTTGGCAGGCCTAATTAGGCTGGCAGACCTGAGGTTCCCCGCTACTAGAATATAGGAACAGCTGGGTCGCAAAAACAAATGGGGAACAATATGCTAGTTATATGAACCATTGAATCATAGAATTGTAGAGTTGGAAGGCTCCTGTAAGGTCATCGAGGCCACCCCCCCTGCTCAATGTAGGAATCCATCTTAAAGCATACCCGATAGGTGGCTGTCCAGCTGCCTCTTGAATGCCTCCAGTGTTGGAGAGCCCACCACCTCCCTACGTTATTGGTTCCATTATCATACCATTAGCAAGTTTTTCCTGATGTAGAGTTGAAATCTGGCTTCCTGTAACTTGAGACCATTATTCCGTGTCCTGCACTCTGGGATGATTGAGAAGAGATCCTGGCCCTCCTCTGTGTGACAACCTTTCAAGTACCTGAAGAGTGCGATTGTATCTCCGCTCAGTCTTCTCAAGGCTAAACATGCCCAGTTCTTTCAGTATCTCCTGATAGGGCTTTGTTCCCAATCCCCTGATCATCCTTGTTGTCTTCCTCTGAACCTGTTCCAGTTTGTCTGCACTTTCTAAAAGTGTGGTGTCCAGAACTGCATGCAGTACTCAAGATGAGGCCTAACCAGTGCCAAATAGCAGGGAACTAGTATTTCATATGAGAACCAGTTCTTCTCATGATGTGAGATGTAACACACATACAATGTTGTGGGGCTTGCTTTTTTTTTAACAAAAAGTAAGAAAATTACACACGCACAAAATGTAGCAGGTGGCAATACTAAAACTGTGAAGTATTGAATTGTTTGAGTTGCATAGGAAACGGTCTTATACTGTGTCAGACCACTGGTCCAGCAAGGCCAGTACTGTTTGCACCAGAGGTAGCCAACATGGTGCCTCCAGATGTTGCTGGACTACAATTCCCATCATCCTTGGCCACTGGCCATGCTTGTTGGAGCTGATGGAGTTGGAATACAACAAGATCTGGAGGGCACCAGCTTGGTTACTCCTAGGCTACTCCGACTGATGATGACTCTACAGGGTTTCCATAGCTCACTGCCTGATCCTTTCAACTGGAGATGCTAGGGATTGGACCTGGGACCTTCTGCATGCAGAGCATGCACTGTGCCATTGAGCTATGATCGTTCCGTTTAGAAATTGGTACCATTGGGCTGTGATCACCATTTAAAAGTCAACAGCAGACTTAGCAGCAGTGGTTTGCATTCCCTACAGGCCTGTCAAGCTAGGAGATCCACAGTGAACACACACATGCTCTCGTTAGTTTTTAAAGTCAAAAATTTAAAAATGCCCACTAACCCAAACTGAAAGCACAACTGAAAATAGAAATGCTAGCTGCCATGCAACGCAGCTGCCTAGCGCATCACAAACAGAGAGCAGGGGAGACTAACGAACACTCATGCCAGAGGCCCCTCTTCTTACTAAGTCCTAATTAGGAAGGATATGTCTTAAACAAGCAAGTTATGTCCCATGCTGCAGTGGAAGGCCAAAAGGTATTGTGATAGCTGTGTTTTGAGAGAAGGAAAGCAAATAGATGGGAAAGCTAATGTGGTAGTGGTGCCGTTCTTTTCAGTCCCATCTAGCTTCTGATTAGCTCTTTACTACCATTAGCCAAAGTTGTTGAATATTAGGGTTGTCAGACACCAGTTATCTACTACATTTTGGAAATCCAACTGCAAGGCCTTTGGGGTCCTTCCTTTAGTCTTACTTGACCTCACTTCCCTTGATGAAAGAAGAATAAAAAATAAAACAATGTAGATGTCTTTAATATTTGCATTCATTTAAATCTCCCTAAATTTATGATAGAAGGAAATCATTAAGATGCCAGAGTTGTATTCAGCTAAGTCCTACTCAGAGTATACCCACTGAAAATGATGAACCTAAGTTAGTCATGTCCATTAATTTCAGTGGGTCTACTATGAATAGGACTGGCATTGAATACTACTCATGAGCTGTAGAGATCTGTCTTTTTATCCTGTTAGTAAATTCTTTCAGATCTCCCTTTGTCCCAGGCTACTTGACTCAGATTATTTAAGACAAAATATATCTTAAATAAACCACAAATGAATTGAAATTGATTTGATTTGCCATCTTAGGTTCTGCAAAGGTGTATTAAGAGATGTACTAGAGTATTTGAAACATTTTCCCCTGCATTTACTTGGCTTGCTGAGCTGAGCTCTATGGCAGATGGTCATGTCCAGATCTTTGCCAAATTTAAAACCATTACCAAATAACATTGTTTAGGAAATATTCATGAAAACTGACATAGGCAAAGTCAGGATATACCTTTAAGGAAGGCTGGCGTAGCGTAATGGCTAACGTGATGCTTTGTGAAATGGTGACTTGAAAAATGCCCTGTTTAAATCGTACCTTAATCATAATTGCATTAGGGCACGTTACGTCTTCTATGGTCTCAATCTCCTCCTCCAACATATGATAGTGACCTGTCTTACAGGGTTTTTGTAAAGATTACTGAGACGTTGGCTGCACTCCAGCGATCAAATCTTGCCTTCATAAGCTGAGACATACGCTGTACATGTTTCATGCACCCACTTGCAGCCCCTTTCTCTCTCTGCCTTTCCTGTATGTGATCAAATAAACCAGGAAGGTGGAATTAACCATAGGTTTCTCTTATTGCCAAACTAGGAACTAAATGGTTTTCAAAGAAGCCAGGATCTGGGAGACAGAAGCCATAGCTTCTTAATCTGTTTCTATGGAAGCCATTAACCATGGTTTAGATATAACGGGAAGCTCTGGCTAACGTCGTCTTCTTGGTTTGTTTTTCTGCTCATGCAAAGGCAGGAGCAGAGTGGGAGCAATGCGTATCTTATTTATTACATTATATTTATTATAATAAACAAATATCTTGGCTTCTTAAACTGCAGTTTGAGTGTCCAAACACAGCCAATGTATGTGAAGCACTTTGAACACTTGAAATTACTCAGTATTGATTTTTATTACTAATTTTGGAAGTTTTGCAGCATCCTTTGTTTGCAAAGGTTGTACCTTATGCTGGAGCTTTGTAGGACCCCAGTGCTCCAGAATGTGACTGTTGCATCAGCCTAACATCACAGCTTTTCAGCATTCACTTTTTTTTTTAGAAATGTATGCCTGGAGATCCTACTTTATTCCAAAGAAAAAAAAAAGAAAAAGGAGTCTTGTGTCAAAAGATACAGTAGCACTATAACTGAGGGGCAGAGTATATGTTTTGCATGCAGAAGGTCCCAGGTTCAATGCCTGGCATCTCCAGTTAAAAGGATCAGGTTGCGGGTAGCGTGAAAGACCCCTACCTGAAGCCCTGGGAAGCGAGCACCAGTTGGAGTAATGGTGTACTGGGCTGGATGGATCAAAAGTCTCAAAGGCCCAGCTCAGTGACAGAGCATCTGTTTTGCATGCAGAAAGTTCCTGATTAAATCCCCGGGATCCAAGATAGGGAGGAAATTGATTCAGTTCATATTTAAAGCTGAATTTGTCAAATTTGCACTGTCTGAAACAAAAGGAGAACTGAAATAGCCATTCTTCAAAATTCATCTCTATCTGAATTTTGTGATGGAGTCCTCCAACCAAACCAAAAAAGGGGGAAATTTGCATTAAAATGAATATATTAGTGAAAATAATTGCATTTTATTAGGAGAAATTGCTTGGAAAATGTGTTCATTAGCAAAAACTGCATACAGATGTGTTTAGCAGGATAAATTCGCACTAACATTCTGAAGAATTTTCATGAGGATTTTTTAAAGAAATGCGAATTGCTGCAGAACTGAAGACTGGAAAAATGAGAAACTGAGTGAACTGAAATTGACAGATCTTTCCATCTCTACACAAGGTAGGGATGGGAGAGACCCCCATCTGAAACCCTAGAGAGCTGCTGCCAGACAGCACAAGCTACACTGAGCTCGATGGGCCATTGGTCTGACTCAGTATACAGCAGCATCCTTTGTTCTTGAAAGAGCTCTAGGTAGACAAAAAGGGAAGTAGCCCCACCATTATGGCTAAAACAGCTCAGAAAAGCTGCCTAGTAGTGCAGTTTTGTCATTGCGCTCCCTTCATTCGCTATCACCAGAGCAAAACTAGGTTGCTTGTCCAGACATAACAATCTGTGCCTGAGTGTTTTCACAGGAACTGTCTAGATAATTAAATATAATAGGTCTCAGCTGCAGTTTTGATCACTGAAGCATGCACACAATTCATCACAGCAAATTAGGTATGTCTTCGTAACTTATCTTTATGCTATTTGTCGGTGCTTTTGGAAAAAGGTGAAACTTAGATTATATATATATACACACTCACATGCACGTATACGTTGTTGTATGAGAACAAGGATTCATTAATAACTAAAATATGGAGCATTCTGTTTCTTTTCTCAGCATCTTGCAAAACTAGTCGTCGTAACAGTTGAGATCCCTGGCCACATTCATTATTTATCTATTTTAGTGCATTTCTTGTCCACAGTAAAGAGAGAGATGTACACTCCAACATCTCATTCTGTTTGTGCCAGCAGCTATACTACAACCCCTTTTGAAAAAGACAAACCTGAAGCAACCTTTGTTCAAAGCCATTACGCAGACCATTGGAGTTTTGGTCTGTCTGACTCGCTGATATTTTTTCTTTAAAAGAGCTCAGACTGACCTTTAGAGGAAAAAGGCGTGTTCTGCCATTTAGATTGTGGGAGTTAGAGCGGCCATTTAAATGGATTATCCCGTTCAACCTATTTAAAAAACAGGGGAACTGATGTTTTCAGTATACTCAGCTATTGAAAAAGCAGTAAAGTCTATTGGGCCGGTTTCAGCATTATGGATGCTGTGTGGAGGGTGTTTTCGATTGCTCTAGGAACTGCTTTGGAAACTTGGTTGAAGGGTGTGCGTATAAAAATAGCTGTAATAAATCACCTGCGGAGGTGCTGTTTACATGGGGAGCAACTGTATATAGCAATTCACCAGTGCAAAATGTCTACTTTTGGGTGCTTGTGTTGGTGGAAGAAACCTTGGCTACAGCTTTTGGGTAGTGAGGAGAGAGCTTAACCCCAAGTCTCTGTTCAGGTGACACACTAAGCCAAACCTTGTTCTGGTGTGGCACTAAAAAAGGATCAAGGAGGAAGAAAGTGGCTGCAACCTGCTCCAGAAGCCCGCACAGTCTCTCACTAAGCTTGGCTTGCTGTGTCATGCAAACCCAGTCGGTGGATGTAAAAACAACCTATCAGCCTCAGCCAGCATGGACAATGGTCAGGGATGATGGGAGTTTTAGCTGTAATTTGGAGGGCACCAGCCTGGGGAAGGCTGTTGTAAAATATATCCCCCCCATAATACTATAGGAACAAAAATCAAAACTCAGTCTCTGTTGTGATTAAATTCCTGTGGGAACTGTTGAGGATGCATATTGCTGGATTTTTGCATCCTGCTCACTCCACCATATCTCACTATTTGATTCTCTTGATAGAATTGTTCAGATTAATGCAGCAGCATGTCTTTAAAGATGCCGTCACCCCCAAATAACGAGCAGATCCCAGCATTTGTTATTTTAAAACTGTAATTACTTTCATTCAAACCTGAAATTTGCATTAACATAAATCAATCATTAGCATTAGTCTCTTCGTAGGGGAAAAGTGTGCAGTGTGCGCAAGTCTTTATTCTGGTTTGTGAATGCACAACCTGAATACCTTGTAGCTGTCTTCTCACAGTTATTCAGTGTGAGCACACCCATTAATTTTCACGTGGATGATGAACCAGATTTAGGGTTATCAGTCTCTTGTCTGGCTCCCAGTGTTGGTGTAATTGTTTGATGTCAAGGAAAACAGTGATGGGTCATGAGTGATCCTGTCCTCTTTGACAATAGCAGATATTACATATTAAGGCTATCAAGTAGATTTAAATGAACTCCCCCAAACCCATTTCAGGTTAACTTGATTATTACCTGAAAACTTATGGGCGAGGATCTTGGATAATTTTTCTGAACCAGTTGGACATTTGAATATTAACAGTGGTGAACAAGCAAACCTGACCACCACCATTGATTTCTCTCTGCAGTGTGAGCAATGACAACAACAAAATGTGGAACACATTCTAGAGCAGCCTTTCTCAACCTTGGGGTTCCCAGGTGTTGCTGAACTACAGGTCCCATCATTCCTGACCATTGGCCATGCTGGCTGGGGCTGATGGGAGTTGTAGTCCAGCGCCATCTGGGGACCCAAAGGTTGGGAAAGGCCATTAATTTCAGTGGGTCTGCTCTGAGTAGGACTTCGCTGAAGATAACCCAGTGATATGGAAGGCAGATTTTCTGTGCCAATCAGGATGTGATATCTCCAGGTCTGTTTGTTTTAAAACCAGGTCTGCTACAATCAATATAAAGCGAGGTATGAGAGGTCTGTTCTTCAGATCAAAAGGGCCACTCAGGTCAGGGAAGCGGTATCCTTTCTGTACTCCTTCCTTTTCTTTCCGCAGACTCTCTTTCCAGGTGTCCATCTCCCAGCAAAGGTTACTTCCATTATCAGAGCTTTGTTTGTGTATGTAGGATGAGGGATTAGCACCCCATGTGCTATTAAATGAAATCTCACCCTCCCACCCTCTTCATATGTGATTGGAGCAGACTTGAGTTTGTTGACGTCCTGATTAGACTGTCCCTGAACCTGGCATATTGAGCGAACAAACTCAGAACAGCTCTTGGGAACAGGGCAATGCTAAGTGAGTGTTTCTGTTGTCTCTGATGCCTCTGAATGCAACACAGAACGCAGAAGATATCCTCTTTTCAACTGAATATCAGTGTGATCAGTGTGGCTCTTTCGTTCAAACTGCCGTCGTGAAAGATTTAAATTCCTTTCTCAGTATCTCTTGGGAAGGCTTGCCGTCTCATTTAATCAACTCTTAATGTTGCCTTTTTCATGCAATAATAAAATTGTACCTAGCCACACATATGTGCAAAATGCTGATTAGGCATGACCAGTTTTGCATAAGGCGTTCATAGATATAAAATGTCATTTCTTAATACTGCAGAAGAGGATTTGCCATTAAAGGGCATTCTTTTGCAAGGAAAAGAAAAAGCTGGATTTCTCAAATGAGTTGGCCCAGAGCTGGCAGAGCTTATCTCTTGTCGCTTCAATGTGAGACAGCCAGAGTTTGTCTCCCAGGCTCCTTCTTCCTAGGCTGTCAAGACACAGCTATAGAAAGCAGCCCTTTGCATTCCACTGTGTTAGGCTCTCAACGCAAGGCTTGGCATTGCTTTGCTCAACAGCAGATGTGATTAAAGGAAGCCTATGCCGGCCCTGGAGAAGATCCTCTCCTGCCCTTCTTTGGATGGATGGTAGCAGCAGCCAAAGGCCTCTGGAGTACAAAAAGGACAACTTGGATAGGGTCAGACAGAAGAAAAGGGCAGCGTTTTAAAAATAATAATAATAATAATAATAAAAAGTTTTGGAGGCTCTGTTTTTTTAATGTGGGAAAAAACCTTACCCTGTATATTTCTGCTTGGAAACCACACTGAATATATGCTGTACAGGATAGTAAAGCTGTTGTTGTTGTTACTACTACTACTACTACTACTACTACTTTCCACCCTTCCAGAAAGAGCCTGGGGCTGCAAACAAGTAATAAAACACTAAAAACATCTTAAAAACATCTTTTAAAAGCTTCTTAAAACACAGTTGCAACACAGATGCAGACTGGGATATGGTCTCTACTTAAAGGGCTTGTTGAAAGAGGAAGGTCTTCAGTAGGCACCAAAAGATAACAGAGATGGCACTAGTCTGATATTTAAAGGGAGAAAATTCCAAAGGATAGGTGCTCTAAAGGCCCAATTATTATATGGTGCGGATCAGAGCTCTTGATAGGATGTTATCTGCAGGAGGCCCTCACCTCTTACATATAAGGGGTAAGATGACATTTCGGGTATCCTGGTATAGGGCTTTATATACCAAAATCAGCACCTTGAACTTAGCCTGGTACCTAATGAGACACCTGAGTTATTGTTTTAACAGCAGGGTGACATGGTGGCAATATTGTGCATTTTGTACCAACTGCAGCTTCCAGATGAACCTCAAGGGCAGCCCCACATAGAGCGCATAAACAGTAATCCAGCCTGGAGGTTACCAGCACATGGACAACAGTGGGTGTCATTTGTGTGATATAATCACATTTATAGAGAATTATAATTTGACTTTATCTTATTTGTAGTGGGTTATTTGATCACTTCGTAATAATGCTTAGGAGCCTTTTCTCTCATAAGCTTGTTTTGCATATCATGATAAGCCAAATCATGACTTAACATGAATGTATTAGCATGCAGGCTCCTGGAGAGGAGACTGTGGCCGCTTTGCTCCTCTCTGGTCCTTCTGCTGCTGTGCTGAGCTAAGCTAAGCTATGGTTTGGCTTAGGATGTCATCCAAACCAGGACTTGTGATTTAGCTTTCCTGAACAAACCATGAGCTATAAACCATAGGACAAACCTTGGTTACAGCTCATTATTAGTCTGGAGAGAGCTAAGCCACAAGCCCAGGTTTAGACAATACACTAAGTCAAGACACGGCTTAGCTCAGTTTAGCAACAGAAAAACTGGTTTTTCCATCACAGTCTCCTCTCCCAGAGCCCACACGTTCCCAGTAAGCCGTGGTTTGGCTTAGCATGACTTGCAAACCAGGCCACTAAATTTTTAGATGGACAATCCATGTAAAGTGTAAATGTGTTAAGCATGTGTTCTACAAATATATGCATCATATAGGTCAGGAATGGGGAACCTGTGGCCCTCTAAGATGTTGTTGGACTCCAACTCCCGTCAACCCCAGCCAGCCTGGCAATTGGCCAGGAATGATGGGAGCTGTAGTCCAACAACATCCAGAGGGCTACAAGTTAGCCACCCCCTGACTTAAGTGGTCTGGGGCGTAGCTTTCTGTTGAGCTTTCTGGGTTTGATGATATAATCCATAATGTTGCCCTTCAGACCAAACCACATGTTACATTAAGCACACATCTTTCAAAGCATGTTTGGAACTGGCCACTTTTTCCCCCCAGACAAAATTTCCAGACTGGGCCCCACTCCAAATTGGGACAACAGTGGATGTGGGGTTTGTGTGTGTATGGGGGTGGGGTGTTAACCCTTTACTTCCTATAGCATTTTCACACCAAGATTCCCCTTCTCCCAAGTTGCTGTTTCCCCCAAAGGTGCTGTTTACTGCAGATTGCATCTTCAGAGGCAAATAGTAAGGGGGGGCATTTTTGCTAGAAAAATAACACAGGTTAATCGCTTTCCCCATGCACAACAGATCTGGGATGGGGATCCACACAGCTGTTTTTCTGAAACAAAGTGGCCAGGTTTAAGCATACTTTTGAAAAAAATGTGCAGTTAATCTTTTAGAACATGCTGCAAGAGTTGTGAATTAATTTATGTAGTATATTCCTCTTTTACAATGTATTGGTGTCACCCAAACAGACAGACGTTAGGAGTGCATAATATGGGGCTTTTGCTAGGATCCAAAACACTCTGTTTCTAGTTAGTGAAACATTATGCTTCTAGTCCATAAGGCGCAAGATAGAGGCCTGCAAATCCTGACAAGAGTGAACACACGGTACTGCCTTTGATGTCTTAGCATGCAGAACATGTTCAGTAGAAAGTAGCGTTACTCAATTAAACCATGCCACAAAGGAGACCTGTTTCTTAGAGGGAGACACAAGACAGGCCCTGCATCTAGTCCCAGCATCTTGTTTTCCACAACAGCCAACCACATGCCTTTAAGAAGCCCACAAGAAGAACATGAAGGTAACATGCCTTCTCTCTGTTGTCCTCCAGCAACTGGTCTTTAGATGAATAATTCCTATGAACCTAAAGGTAACATATGACCATCATGACTAGGCACATTATGTGCCTAGTCTACTACTTGGTATGGCTGATAATAATAATAATAATAATAATTATTATTATTATTATTATTATTATTGTTATTGTTATTATTATTATTTATTAAATTTCTATACCGCCCCATAGCCGAAGCTCTCTGGGCGGTTTACAACATAAAAAACGAATACAATATATAATATACAATTTATATTCAGTACAATTAAAAGGAAAAATACATCACATTTTAAATAAACATAACTAAACAATAAATCTCAACAATGTACATAGTCTGAGCTGTATGTGCCTTGGATAAGCCTTGGCTGAGTCATGGCATGTTTTGGCACAATCTGATACATGATGGAACAGGCAGGAGTCTGCTCTACCCTGCTCTAATGGTCAACTTGCAGCAACTGTGTACCACTCATAAATGGTAAGAAACAGTAAAGTCTTGTGAATTGGCCCTGAGACTTGCATACTCTGGGACAGCATAACAGCTGCACCACTGCAACACAGCAAAGATACAATGCTCATCTGCCATTGTAATGAAGTTACGGCGGCCTTGCAAGTGGAAAATGCTGGCCCAAATTCAAGGGACAGATGGAATGGGAAGCTGCAGAATTCAACTTAATTAACCAATGTGACACCGTATCTCATGGCTTAAATAAGGATTAGGGGTGCTTTGCTGCAAAAAGTCATTGTCCCCCATTTGGTGCTAGAGCAGTTGTTAAGTATTCATGCTCTAATGCGCCAGAAAAATGCAGATTGTATCTAGATTATGTTTTGTATTAATGGTTCATATTCCAGCTATACAGACATGTTCTTTGCTTTCCTTTGCTCATTATTTTCTGGTTAACTTGGTTTATTATTCCCTGTATCTCACTCCAAGTTCCTATATGTTGAATGCCATCTTGTCCACTTCAGGCGTTGTCTGAAGTGTAATTCCTATGGAAGGTGGTTAATCTGTTAATCTTTGCAGTGCAATGAGTCTTTTTGGGTCCTTGTGACCTTGCAACACCCTTAAAGGTGGATCTCCCTTTATCATGTTTTCAGTATAAGCGCAAGGATGCACCTCATTTAGAAATGCACATCCAATTGTGTGGTTTGTGAGAACATCCTGCTGAAACCTTGGAGGCAGGTTGACACAGTCAGATTGTTTGTTTTCTAGACACATGCACAGAACCAGGGCTGTAGAAGTAGCAACTGAATGTGCAAATCCTCCATAATGTTGCTGGCTTTTCTGAAATTAGGATTCCATGTAATAGAACTCTCTCTCTCTCTCTCTCTCTCTCTCTCTCTCTCTCTCTCTCTCTCTCTCACACACACACACACACACACACACACACAGAGAGAGCGCAATATTGTTGAATTCTGGGTCTAGTAGTAGCTTTCTGTTTGCTAAGCCCAGAATCTTAGCACTCTTAAGGCAATAGTGTAGTTCTCCTACAATGCTAACTGCTGTGGGGCAGAGCTAGGTGAGCGGAAAGCTGTTGAGTGTAAATAGGAGGTATATTTACCCCCAGGCACTGACAATTGCCTCCCCATGTACTAGGGGTAGCTAACCTAGTGTCCTCTAGATGTTGTTAGACTACGGCTCCCATCATCCTTAACCACTGGCCATGCTGGCTGAGGCTGATAGGAGTTGTGGCCCAGTAACATCTGGAAGGCATCCTGTTGGCTACACCTGCCCTACACAGTTAGTTTTTAAATAAACAAGCAGGCACAGTAACTAGAGCAGCCTTTCCCAATTAGTGGGCCACCAGATGTTGGACCACAATCCCCATCATTCCTGACCATTGGCAATGCTGGCTGAGGCTGATGGGAGTTGTGGTCCAACAACATCAGGTGGCCCACTAGTTGGGAAAGGCTGAACTAGAGGGAAGCAGTTCCCCCTTAGCAAAACACTTCCAACATGGTTTTCTTTTGTGTCAGATTAGCCTTATAAATGGAGAATGTTGTCTAAGCACCTATTACTTTCTGGCACTAAATTCAAAGTTGATCGTAGTTTGGGACTTGCCAAAATCCCACCCAGTCTCACCTCATAGTTAGCATCAGTCTGTGTTGGGATGGATGCAAATTATTACAATGTGTTCAGTGGTGCATGTGAACGGATCTGAGATCAGAAGTCAGTTCATTTTTGCGTGAGGCCATTTCTGAGAACTTCAGGCCAGGGCAAGGAAAGAGTCACTTCGACAACTCCCCAAGAAGATTGCAGACTGTCCAAGTAGAGGCTAAAAGGGCAAATATTGTCAACAGAACCAGCGTGTGTTCTGGGATTCTCCATTGTCTTTCATCTTTCTCCACTTCAGATAAACAAAAATGCCATTACGCAGTCAGATGGAAATGATTGGGGGTGGGGAGAGAGGATGGCACAAGTATTGAAGATTTCTAAGAATATTCTATTGTTGTGTTCTTCTGACAATGGTAATTACATTTTGGTTCATTTTCTCCTTTTTTATTTCAAGGGAAATGCAAAGTTCATTCCTGAGTTTATTTTGATCTTCAGCATGGGATACCCAAAAGTGCAAATTGCAGATAGGTTGATGAACCTACCTTTGCGAGTAAAATTCTCAGGAGCCCACCATCTCTCGAGACAGTATTATTAGTTGCCTTGTTTCAATGGGTGCCTGAATGAATCATAGTGTGTTTACATATATTCTCTCTCCTTTTCTAACAGAGAACTTCTGGTTATCTCTTAATAATGTATTCTCTGGTGCTCTTTTATTATTTCCAAAGTGCTGTGCTAAGGAAATTTTCCCTGGGGCTTTGCTTTACTTTTCTTCACAACAACATTTTATCCAGTGGATTAAAAAAAAATAGGGAGCATGTAGCCCTTGCAATATGATCCTTAATGGTGTCACTGAGACAATGCCAACCCCAGTTACGTATTAGGAGAAGCTCATCTTGAATTATTTCCTGATCATCCTGGGGTTCAAAGGGATAGAAAACAAAATGGACAACAGCATTGGGACTTCAAAAACATCGCTCTAGCCCAGATATTTGTTCCAGGCATTAGAGCTCAGATGCACAAATTGAGTTCCCCCATTCACTTCAATGGAGGGCACAGTTCCCTGTGCACACTCCTTTGTGAATATGAATTTGCTCCCCCCTTTCTCCGCTGGAGTGAATGGAGCTCTGCGCAAGAGATCTGTACACACCGGAGAACACAAATATCTCTAGGTTGAGGTAAAGGGTTGCAATCCAACAATGAAACCCTTTTTGTTTTGGCTACTGATATCAATGGGATTATTAGTCTTGGATCACTAGCACTTAAATTATCTTGCTGTTGGTCAGAGCCAGCCAACAGTTGTGGAAGGCAATACCTAAATCCAGGCCTGGAGTATGTGTTCTCCAACATAGAGTTCCTAATATCAGTTGCAGGAGCCAGAAGAAGGAACTGAGTTTGCTCTGGAACCTGATTGTTCTGTTGACCAGGCTGAAAGTCTGGCTACTGTTATTTAAAGTAGACCTGACTAGTCCAGAGGTTTTGTCCTGCCAGCCAATTACAGAGGCTGGTATCATGCCTTCTCAATTCCTTCTGTACCTACAGATGCATCCTTGTCAGCTACCTGGGACTGAGCATGCTCTGAGTCCGTGAGACTCTTAATTCTTCCATGTTTTGAGCCAAATGGTTCCTTGCTCTCACTCTGGAATCCCTGAACTACTTCCTACATATATTGAAACTCCCTACATATATTGACATTGAAAATAGAATTACAGAGTATTTTCCTCCAATCAGCTGTGCTTTTCTCATCTTCTCCAGCCAATAGTGTTCTCTCTTCCTCTTTCTCCCCTCGCCAGGGACGCAGTATGATGACATCAGCATTGCACGTGCACCTGCCTCTCTCCACAGCTGAGAGCCCACTGAACAGCTGTTTGGCAGAAAGCAGGTGATAGCTAACCACACCTGCTCCTTCCCCTTCTCCTCTTGTTTCACCGCTCCTGAAGAATATGGAGCTAATTAGCTCTGAGCAGCCTGAATTTGAGCATATTCTAACCTATGTCAGTTCATTGCTTAATTTTGCGATTGCAGTGCTGTGAACTGAGGAATGAGGACAAGAGAGGCACAGAATGACATGGAGATTTTTAAAAATTATTATTTTAGAGTCAAAACTTACCCTGAAATACTGCCTTACTGAAAGATATTTCCAGAAGAGCAGTTTCTCCCTGCCCCCAGTTTTTTAAATATGAGGTTTACTCAGGGCTGGACCAGGTTTGAGGGGACCGCAAGCCAGGTGTCTTTCATTGCCTCCCCCACTGTAGAGGCAGAGGGGACGGGTGGTGATGAGCAGCAGAGAGAATGAATAGCAGACTGAAATAGGTGCCAGTCCCTTCACCAGGTACTCCCATCATCCAGTGGTATGAAGAGAAGCACTAGCTGAGGCAGCTGTAGCCTCTGGCTGGCCCAGCTTTTTTCTGTACAGCACAGGGCCATATCATTTCTTAAAGGATTATAAAAGGAGACTGGCATCAGCCGCAGTGGGCCTTCTGGGGCCCATGGACCCTAGCATTTGCCCCAGCATGCCTGGTGCTGGTGGCAATGCTGGCGCAGGATTTTAGGGGGGCCTTGGACATAGAACCCTCAGTGTGGGGCCCAGCCCCAAAGTGGGGAATGTGTACACTGAGGATTTTCTGAATCTTATCTTCTCAGATACTCTGTGGAAAAGTGGAAATGGTAGTCCTGAAGGAGTGGCAGGCTGTCTGCTGGTCTTGGGTCCCTGGCAAATGCCCAACCTTCCCATCTTCTGGAGCCTGCCATGGCTATCATTTGCTCTCCCTGTGATGGGCTTTCCTGCAGTTGTGTGAAGTGTTATTGGTTGCTTCTCTGGAATGATGTACATCATTTATTCAGCTAGCCCAACTTGGTCTTTCGCTCATACTCTGCCTGGTCTGAAATTAAGAGCACAGTTGTAGCATTCTGAGACTCTTCCATGGCATATTTCCCTCTTTCACTGATTTTGTGAAGTGCAAAGTATGCTACAAACAATGGGTGGTTTGCTTGTTCTTTGAACCAAAAAAGTCAAATCCCACTGTGCAGGGATTGCCAACATGGTGCCCTCCAGATGTTGTAGTTAAGAAACATGTGGAGGACACCATATTGGCCATCCCTGGCCTAAGGGCTATTGTGTGCTATTTGATTGCAGGCACAGGTCTAAAAGGCAGAGGCAGATTCACATGCACTGTCTTAGGTGCTTTTTTACTAGTGAATGGATGCAGTGTTTAAAGGGATGTGGTAGGACCCCTACTGAAAACAAGGTATCTCAGCCTTCCCCCTTGGGTATTTGGCCTCTTCAGAAGTAAAAGAGAACAATGCAAAGTATTTAAAAGCAGGGAGATTCCACAGTGCAATGATGGTGTTTGTAGTTTTATCACAGAGATGCATGGAATTTAAACAGGAATTTAAATAGTGACATCATCTGCCATCACATCACTCCCTTCTTCACTGAAGCCTCCAGGCATTAGCATGAACTTTATTAATGGCAAAGTAACCTTAGGCCAGGGATAGCCAACATGGTGCCTTTCAGATGTTCTTGGACTACAACTCCCATCAGACCCAGCCAAGCATGGTCAATGGTCATGCATGATGGAAATTGTAGTCCAACAGCCTCTGTAGGGCACTGCATCAGCTACCCCTGCCTTAGGCAATGCATGGTTGTGTCACAAAGTGAGAGCAACATCTTTGTTCTGATAAATATCCCTTTTTCAGATCGATATCCCCTTTCAATAAAACCATATATAAAATGCTCTTATTTAAACACCCACACAAACATGCATACACAGAGGGATTGCTTTGGCATAAGGGATTCACAGTTTATGCAACAAAATGCACTAGATGTGATACATTTGGAGTTGCACAAAATACTTCTTTGAGGAAGAAACGTAAGGAGGTATATGCTGGCAGTCCAACTCTCCCAGACCACCTGGCACATGGACGGTATTAGATGAACAACAAGCAGAACCTGCAACAAAATGTTCCAGTGTGTTCTTACCAACTCCTAATAGAGATGCTGTTGTTCAGGGTTCCAGCCAGCCACACTCCACCCTTTCAATCCCCAACACCCCCTCCAGATTTCCTTTTCTCTATTTTCATCTGTCACTCAGCATTCTATAGTTATTGAGCATGCTCTGCCGCTTCTTTCGGGGGGGGGATGCCCCATTAAGGCATTTATTTATTTATTTATTTTAGTGGGGTTTTTTACACGTCTCAGGGTTCCCCCAGGCAGGCTGATTCCACCCTCAATGGTTTCTCAGTGGTCCCCATTTTGTCGGCACTCACCCCCTCTGCTCAGTATTAGAGGGAGTAATTTGGGATGCCTCTTTGAAACCAACTTGGTTGCCTTGGTACACACTCGTGGTGGAAATCTTCCCAGTAATAATAAAGATTCTGCTGCAATTATTATTGTTCCATCAGTGTACACAGTATAAAAATAAGTCCTTGCCCAAGGTGTTTACAATCCTCCATGTCGATAGAGGGAGAGACAACATAGCAAGGGTATTTAAAAGAACATGCAGAAATAACAGTTTCACAAACCAAGGCTTAAGTTCCATAAAGGATGGGGACTAACAGGTGGAGCCACAGGCTGCAAGGGAAAGGTGGGTTTTGAGGAAGGATTTAAAGCAAGAGAGAGTTCCCTTCCAACTCTCTTATTCTACAAGGAGCAATCTATGAGGGTGAGCTTGGGATTTACACAATGAGATTCTTGTTTGATTAACCTAGTACATTAATTGGTGGAATGAAACTGTCAACTCTTTTTTTTTGCCATGAATTAGATTGTAAGCACATTGTGCATGGGTGGGTGTTTTGTAGAGCGTTTACTTGCTGTTTTTTTAGGCGCTTAACTTATGTTAATGACCTTCTATTTTCTTGTTGTTAAGAATCCACAATTAATCAGCAGGCATGCCCAGCTCTCTTCCTCCTCACCTTCAAGGGATCCTCCACATAGAACTGAAAACCACATGCTCTCATTTCTAGAAGACCACCCTCCTTTTTTCCCTTAAGTGTTCTGCCATAGGTTAGGATTCATGCTTTCCAAGCATGTAATGTAGCGGCTGACAAAGAAAATGGGGTGGACATATTTCTTGGGAAATTGAGAACTAGACACTTGCACGTTACCTGGAACAACCGGACTGGGAATTGATGCCTGGATTTCGGAGAAGCTTTGGTTACCCGCTATCGGTTTTAATGAAGTGTGCTAACTAAATTGCATTTGGAGTACTCATTGAAAGCTGTTTATGGCACGCTCTTGAGTACATTTACCATTTTGTCGGAAGTGCATGCTAGCGAGCATATGAGTCTTTAAGACAGGCCATCTGTTAGTGTTAGACCCTTGGATCATCGTCAAATTGTTCTAAAAATAAGCATATATACAAACTGCCCGAGAAAGCAAAGGTGATTTCCCCCTCCCCCATTCCCCCCCCCCCCCGAGTGGCACAGGAAAAAGGAAAACGGCAAAATACAATGAATGGTCATTCCGCTCTCTCAGTTTCTCTGCTCCACCCCTTTCTCCTTTTTTCAGAATGCTTTTCTGATTCATAACTATACCACCCGCCCCTCTCCACAAGCCATTTGTTGGCTGTCACATCTCAAGCTTCGGATTAGCACAGTCCCAATCTAAGACTCTTGGGGATGGCATCCCTAGAGAAAGCCGTAATATAAGCTCTGCTGGCTGACGAAAGGTCTTTTCCCGCTGACTGAAAAAATCTCTTTATTAAAAAGTCAAAGCATGAAATATCTTTATCCTTCAGGATGGGTTTGCTCTTAATTGTATCAAACAAACAAAGAAAAGAACTGCAGTGAGTAAAATCTACAATTAACGAAACACCCCACAAGTGACGTATTAGAGAGATTTAGATTCCTTCAGGTTCTGTGTGCAATTTAAAAAAAAAGAAAAAAAGGTATGTTTGGCAGTTAACTGAAAGTTTGTGTCTTCTCTGGGTAGGAAAAATACAGTGATTAATAGACGTTACCTTCTCTGATATGACCAGGTCACTTCTACAAAAGTCCCATTTCTCTGTTGCCACTAGCGGCTATAGTGACCTCCATTTATTGCAGCTTATTGTATGCTGAATGAGCGGATGTCAACGTGTTCTTACAGTGAAAGAGATGCATGGACTGGAAGTTTTTATATGGATTTACCTGCAGCTATCTGGATAAGTCTAGTGTTACATGGATGAACCAATGAACCGCATGTAAACCTTGATGTTGGTTATGCGCCTCTATTGTGTATTGTTTTATTATATGTAATTGCATGGCTGAAGTAGCTCTTTGGACCATAGCCAATGCCTCCCCCAACTTTTAACAAACCCCCTAAAATCTTTGACTTTGGGATAGCTTCCCACCTTCACACTGAATATGATCCACCTGATGAAAAAATGTATGTAAGGCATATAGCAGAGATTGAAACTGCCGCTCCTGCATGCTCTGCACTTCTGGATGCTCTACCATTCAGCTGCATCTTTTCCCGCAGTATCCAGTGCTCTTCATCTCTGTTCATGTGATTGCAACCTCAGTCGAGTCCATGTACCTTCCCTTAGATTCCAAAATCTCAAGCAGACACCAAAAACAAAAAAACCCTACCTGGCACACAGAAGATGCATAACAGATGTGGAGTACACTTTCAGGTGGATGTGTTATGGTCTCAAACCATGATTGCTTGCCTCCCAGTAGCATTTTGATTTTTTTCACCTGCTCCTGTTGCAGCACTCCTGTGATTTGTTGACAGAGACTCTTAATTGCAGTGTGGAAGATTCTCAGCTTGAGTGCCAGCTTTTCAGCTTTACTCCATTTTTATTTGATTTTATTTTTATTTAGGTCTCCTACTTGCCCACTCCATTCTTATGGCTTGCCAGTGTTGCCTTACCTTACTTCTCAATGTCCTCTTAAAACCCACTGACTTCATTGTTGTTCTGAAGGCAGAGCGTGAGTATCATTAAGGTGCACCTTTCTTGCAATGTATTTAATATATATGCAGGAACAAGAATGACATCATTCTTAAAGGTGCCCTGCTCAGCACAAGCAGATTTATGAATTTCCATAAGAGGCTAAATCACACTGGATGATTGATTGGCATATTCATTTTGCAAGGCTCTGTTCTCTTATTTATTCATTTATTTAATTATTTGATTTATATCCTGCCCTTCCTCCCGAGGGAGCCCAGGGTGGCAAATTCATAAAAAAATGCACCAACAAAAAGAAAAGCATCTAAAAGACAATTCCACTTAAAAAATATTCTAAAACACAGTTCCAGTTTGGTTAGCCTGAATCTGTGATACTTAGCCACAGATACAAAAGAGGGTTAGATTAAGCCAGCCAGTAATCTCTTAAAAGGTTACTGTGTGGCGCCTGTATCCCATATGGGAAGGTGACTAGCTACCTATAATACTTGGGCACCAACAGTGTCACCAAAAGTAATAATTGCCTCTCTCTGAATATAGACCTAGCCCGTTTGTAATGTTCAGGTGCATTGCGAGTTGGTTGTCATTTAACCCAAAGTTCTTCTCTGGCTTGGATTTGAAATGCCATATCCTGGCAGCTTCACTGCTGCAACAGTGGTGACTCAGGCACCAGAGGCCTTGGTAAATGTAATTTTCCCAAGGCACATGATCCTCAGGTGCCCTGGTAACTACATGCCCCATATACCGCTGAGCATGGGATCATTGATAGCACAATGGGAACAAAAGTTCAGAGGGCTGAATGTCATTAATGTGGATGCTTACCTATCCTCAGAGGGAGTGTGGATCCATAGTACAGGTGTCACTGTAGAAATGTTGTAGCAGGAGGGGGAAGCCGATGGACCCCTCCCCCCAAAAAAAACCAGTTGGAGAATTTCTCCTCCCCCTAGAAAAAAACTGGTGAAATGGTTCCACCGACCTACCCCAATTTTGAGAGGCCATTTGTGCACAACTCTGGATATAACCCACAGGGCTTCCCCAAGGAGAATATTATTTACATGTATCTCTGGTTTTATTTATGGCAAATTTTACTGTGAGATCTTGGGAGCAATGGATAGTGAGACACTCCGTTGAGGCTGAATAGTGACCTCACTTCTGGATTGCTGTCAAATTTGAGTGTAATCAGTCTGCATCTTTGCCTGGCCTCTTGCTTACAAAAACAGCATGCTCTTTATATTAGATGTGTGCAGAAGGTATTATTAACCCATGTTAGGGAAGAGAAGGTTCACAAGGAGAGCTTCATTATCAGATTTAGAGCCACATACCATTCTGTTATTGACCTGCCTAGTGTAATCAATACAGCAGGCACGCAGGTTAGAAATCATGTTCTCGGCCTCTAGACCGTATGCCTTGCTGCTAGTGCTGATTGTGCATTATCTTTTAAATGACACTACCTAAATAAGTATGGATCTGCTGAGTACCAACAACCCTTGCTTCGACTGGAGAATGCTAAATGTTTTGCATTTTTGTTCTTCTCTTAAAAAAAAAATGTTGGTATTCAGGATGACCAAAGAAATTGCAGCCGAAGGCTAACAAGAAATGTGGCCGCACTGGTGCAAGCAGGCATATGTCAGAGCACAGAAAGAGGTGTGTCAGCATGAAACAGTGCTGTTGTGCTTCCAAGGCTTTGGACGCAAGGTGCGCAAAGCAGATTGGGAAGGTGATGGGAATATCTGGAATATCTGTGTTGTGATTTAAAAATAATAATAATAAATGAGTTGAATGGGTAACATAAGAAGAGCCCTGCTGGATCAGGCCAGTGGCCCATCTAGGCCAGCATCCTGTTCTCACCGTGGCCAACCACATTCTTATGGGAAGCCTGCAAGTAGGACCCGAGCACAAGAGCACTGTCCCCTCCTGCGGTTTCCAGCAACTGGTATTCGAATCATACTGCCTCCTACCGTGGAGGCAGAGCATAGCCATCATAGCTAGTAGCCATTGATAGCCTTGTTGTTGTTGTTATGTGCCTTCAAGTTGACTACAACTTATGGCGACCCTATGAATCAGCGGCCTCCAATAGCATCTGTGGTAAATCACCCTGTTCAGATCTTGTAAGTTCAGGTCTGTGGCTTCCTTTATGGAATCAATCCACTTCTTGTTTGGTCTTCCTCTTTTTCTACTCCCTTCTGTTTTTCCAAGCATTATTGTCTTTTCTAGTAAATCCTGTCTTCTCATTATGTGTCCAAAGTATGATAACCTCAGTTTCATCATTTTAGCTTCTAGTGATAGTTCTGGTTTAATTTATTATAACATCCAATTATTTGCATTTTTCATGGTCCATGATATCTTCAAAGCTCTACTCTAACACCATATTTTGAATGAGTTGATTTTTCTCTTATCTGCTTTTTTCACTGTCCAACTTTCACATCCATACAGAGATCGGGAATACCATGGTCTGAATGATCCTGACTTCAGTGTTCAGTGATGCATCTTTGCGTTTGATGACGTTTTCTAGTTCTGTCATAGCTGCCCTCCCCAGTCCTAGCCTTCTTCTGATTTCTTGACTATTGTCTCCATTTTGGTTAATAACTGTGCCAAGGTATTGATAATCCTTGACAAGTTCAATGTCCTCGTTGTCAACTTTAAAGTTACATAAATCTTCTGTCTAATCATCTTTTAAAGCCATCCAAATTGCTGGCCATCACTGCCTCTTGTGGGAGTGAATACCATAGTTTAACTATGCGCTGTGTGAAGAAGTGCTTTCTTTTGTCTGCCCTGAAGCTTCTAACAGAATGTGTGTAAACACCAGCACTTGTCCCCATGTGTAAATGCTCAGTGTAGAGTGGGAATTGCTTACACTGCCCCATTAACATTCATGTTTTCCAAGGGATGTTGGAAAATGTGCCCAAACTTGCCAGTATAACTACGATTTCATGCTCAGCCAACTCATAGCAACAAAGGAAGCTTCCTTATGCCAGATCAGAGTATTTATTGTGTACACTGACTGACAGCTCTCCAGGTGAGATCTTTTACCAGGTTGAACCTGGGGTCCAGAGATGGCTGGTGGCTCCATGTCAGTGGGTTAGTGGAATCCGCGCCTGGCTTTAGTCTGAACTTTCAAGGAACTGTCCAAAGTGCACCTTGAAAGTTCAAACTAAAATCCAGAGGGGATTCCACTTATCCCTTGACATGGAGCCACCAGCCATCACTGCTGGGATCTTCTGCATGCAATACATGTGCTACATCACTGAGCCTCTGGTCCGTCCCCCAACCTGCCTTGTTTCCACATGGAGACCGAAGCATATGGATTGGCAGTGTACAAAAGTTCTCTGATGAATTTGCATCTCCCAACGTCACTCTGAGACTTCCATAATGCAGTGAGGCAGCGTTCCAAATTCCTCATGTTTTGCTGTTGATTCGTGTGCAGTCATCTGTGCTTATGCACATTCTGTATTCAATTCTGTTAAACTCAGGCACATACCTGATGGATTGGCTGTACATTGCAAGATGACCCAAGTGAAGCAGCCAAGAGCTAAAAGATAGTGACAATGCATGAAAAGCTGGGATGTGTGTAACATGAACATAGTAGATTATCTAATATTTGCTGGAGCATCAAAGCATGCATACTAAGCTACTCCCAAAAGCGAGGTCATGATTTTTCTTTATAGCAGCAGACTCGAGCCCTGTGATAACAAAGTGGTATCTCTGTGTTTGGACATCCACTGTCCTTAACTGAGGGGTTTATAGGAGAGAAATCGGGTAGGATAGGAGCTTTACAAGCAGGTGAGTCATGTGACCCCTCACTCCATCCCCCCACCCTGCAGAAAAACAATAGAGTGGTCAGAATGACTCTTCACTTCATCAGCCACAGGTGGTGCATGGGTTTTTCCATCTGCCATGTTCCTTCCCTCATCCTCTGCCCCCAGGATTATTTTCTCACTAAGTGGGGGATTGCTATTGAAAAAGAGGAAGAGTGGAGATTCTTTGCAACAAGGTGGGCAGGAGGGAGATGTAAGAGTTCTTGGCCCCCCTCCCCCAGAAATTATTTGTCCTACTTACCAACCATAATTTGTTTTTTATTGAAATTGTGGATTTCTTCTGACCTGCAGTATTAGTTGCTGGCTGTTGATTCTGTGTTTAATCCACTGCACCTAAAGCAAAATTAAATGCCTTCCCATTGATTTCTGTGGACTTTCCTGCCCCTCCCCCTTTTCAAATGTATATCATGTTTATTTAAAGCCCTCTCCAGTTGGCTTAACTTGTGCATTTGCTTATATTGCTTCCACCCTGAGTATTTAGAAATATTTGTAACCGCTAATTTTTGGTTAGTATCCTCTGGTCTTGTGAACGGCACATGGCGTCGCATAGATCATTCCACCATAAAGGTGTTAAATATTTACATAGTCAATACACAGTGGATCACAGGACAAGGTTTTTGCCTTGCTTGTGTTGACCCATCTAATGAATAGTTTCATCAGGCCTTTCTCAGTCTCCTGCAGAAGAGCTTATGTGGCATCCCATACATTTGCAGCGCTTGTCAGTGCAATTTTAATTGCTAGAAAACAGCGCGCTGAATTTTGAAGTCATCCTCCTTGGGGCAAACGGTAGCCAGGGGACCTTTTATTAAGACAATTAACGGCTGGAGATTATTATCTCAAGAGTTGTTATCTCAGGGTAACAAATCTGTGACAACAACCTCTCTGCATAGAACAAGCTGCTCCTCAGCTCATGCTAACTTTTTGGGTCATTCACAGTTCACTGTGAATAATTTTGTGTGTGTATGGCATAGTGGGGGAGGCAAGGATGCACAGGTGAATCCCTTCCACTCTCCCCATTTCATTGTAATAAAAGCCCTCTTCAGGCATTCTCTAAATGTGTTATCAACAAACATGGCTGGCAGGCAGTGAGTGGGTGGGAGCACGGATGAGTGTTCTAGCTCCACCCCACTGTTGTTGTCATCCGCAATGAGTTGGAGGGCAGCTGTCTGAAGCAGGGAACCCCAGTGAGTTCAGGAGGCCCCTGCTCAGTCACCCACCCTCTGGTTCTGGAAGGGCAGCAGGGATGGCAAAGAGGGGTGGAGTTGCTGTATTTTGACTTGTACGCCACTTTTTGAAACCAAACTCCTTCCAAATTGGCCCACAATAACTAGCACGCTTACCCCTGCTGTTCTCGCCCCCCACCCAGGTGCCTGTTTAACATTTTCAGATTCTGCTTGAAGAGGGCTATAGACTGTGTTTATGATGGGGTGGCAAACTCCGCCCTCCAGCAATAAAAACCCAGCCAACACTACATGAGAGATGGATGTCCATCAAGAAGATTTGTGTTGTGAACATAATAATTGCAATGACTTGTGGTGTGATATGAAGGTAATGCCCAATAGACGCAGGTCAAGGAGGAGTTAAGTCCATTCAAGGTGCAAATGTTTCTGTACCAAACTTATTACAAAAAAAATCTCAACCTCCTTTCTACCCCCAAGCATGCTCCTGCTAATGCAAATATGTACAGTAAAGCTCAAATGTATTAAACTACCTAACGTTGAAGGTTCTTGGGGGGGGGATCTTCAAGGGAAAATGTTACTTTTGGAGGGGGTAAGTCCCACTCAAAAGAGTTAATCTTTAAAAAAAGAAAAAAGGAACCTAATACCCTTAGAACCTCTCCTGCATCTTCCTGTTTCCATTCTCTATATGTAAAACAGGAGTAACAGTAACCGACCACACGAGGCTGTTATCAAAGCTTGCAAACCTGTTGCTGGATCCTATATGAACCTGTCCAGGTTTTAAGATCTTCAGGAGAGGCCGTTCTCTATGTCCCACCAATATCTGAGGCATGTTTGGCAGGAGCACAAGGAAGGGATGTGTCTCAGCTTAGGGGTTGGAACTCCCTGCCTAGGGAAACCAATTTAGCCCCTCTCTCTGTTGTCCTCTGTGGGCAAGTCAAGACCTAATTGCTTAGACAGGTCTTTGACTTACACAAGTGGCTATTTACTTGTTGATGTTTTATTATTATTGGAAGACACTTTTGTCTTGCTCTGCTTTTAAGAAAATGTTTTTAAAATTTCATTTGTGAAACAAAATGCAAAAGGTTTTTTAAAATGGTAATAATAATAATTCATGCTGTTGCTCTGGTTGATAGCTTGCATCCTTCCTCAGCTCTTCAGTGTCTTGTTTTCATTCATTAATGGTTTTATCTCTTTTATGTGTGTTTTTATACTGTTCTTACTATAATAAGCTGCCTTGAGCGTCCTTTATGGGAAGGTAGGGTATAAATTTAATAAATGATAAGCATTACTAAACTTGATAGATGTTTTGAAAGTGCTGTGCCAGTGATAAGCAGCAGTATTTTAAATTTCCCTTCAGATCAGGAGTGGGGAGTGTAGACCTCCCAAGTGTTGTTGAACTACAACTCCCATCATCCCTGACCTTCGGCCATGCTGGTTGGGGATGATGGGAGCTGGGGTGCAACAATATCTGGAGAGCAACAGCTTCTCCACCTCTGGATGAAATGTTCACATTTATCCCTCACCGTGGTGAATTAATGAGCAATACCAAAACCTCCTTCTTTGTCTCCTGCAATGCAGTTCATGGTGGAATTGTCTTCCTGTTTTGAAGCTCTGACTCAGAGTTGTTATTTAATTTCAAAACTTCTTGCTGTACGTATTTTTCCAAATAGCGGGGCTTTCTGCTTTCCCCCCTTAACTTTTAGTCATGTCGTGTGCAAAAGAATGAGTGTTATTGTGTAGAGTTTCATAAGAAGCCCATTGGCCACAATACCTGCTAATAACTTTGACGATTTAGAAATGCCACGGCACTTCTGACACCTGGTGGTCACTCTTGGGAAGTGCGCAGTTCAGCACCTGTTGTACATTGTTTAAATGGGGTCACTTCAGAGACAAGGCCTTCAAATGGATCCTCCATTAGTTAAATATTGTCACCAGACAATTTTCATTAGTCTGATGTCTCCCCCTCTCCCATCTTCTATTGCAAAGAATAACTTTGAGTTGCTTAGAAAGGGGTACATGATCTTGGGAAAGTTAAACATATTTGCATATTTACATGAAGTTACACTACTGTAGTTAATAGACAGCTTCACAGACAGGCATTTCGAGACAAACGTTTTGGGTTGTGGTATCAAAAATGTTGATATTCAGGATGACCAAAGAAATTGCAGTCAAAGCCTAACAACATGTGGCGGCACTAATGCGAAGAGGCATGTGTCAGAGCACAGAAAGAGGTGTATCAGCATGAAACAGTGCTGTTGTGCTTCCAAAGCCTGGGATGCAAGGTGCGCGAAGCAGAATGAGAAGGTGATGGGAATATCTGTGTTGTGATTTTAAAATAATAATTAAAAATGAGTTAAATGGAGAACATAAGAATAGCCTGCTGGATCAGGCCAATGGCCTATCTAGTCCATCATCCTGTTCTCACAGTGGCCAACCAGATGCTCTTGGGAATCCCAAAAGCAAGACTTGAGCACCAGAGCACTCATCCCTCCTGCGATTTCCAGCAACTGGTATTTGGAAGCATTGTCTCTGATAGTAGAGGCAGACACATCCTTAGAAGGGAGCTTCTTCCTAACCCCCCCCCACACACACACACAAAATTGTGGGATATCCAAAAACCTTCCAAGAAATCTTGAAAGAGATGAGAGAAAACAAACCTAAGATAATTTCAAGCCTTTTTGTTGCAAAGGTAAAAAAAAGTGCAGAGGCTCAGATTAAAAGCCCACACACATCCTCCTTAGAACAAATGAGACTTTAGTGGTGACTGTCTTGCGTTCAGTGAGGTGTAACTCATTTTCTTTGAATCAGAACCACAGTCTTATGTTAATGGGAGTAGCTTCCATTCGTACTAGCAAAATTAGTGGCTCAGGTAAAATCTCTGTGGTGCAAAACCCAGGAGAATGGGAACTGGCTGGTCATTCATTCCATGCCATCAGATCAGTGTAAGATAATGCCCTGCTACAGATCTTTGAGAAAAGAAATCAGTCTCAGAGCAAAAGATCTTTCCACTACTTCCAGGAGTTGCATGTTCCAGATGCCATCCCTAAGGTGCTTGTAACTCTGAGTCACAACTTCCGTTTGCATTAGACTGGATATGCAACTTCGGCATAGCATTAGGATTTATTTAGCCTTTTGGCAAATGACAGACAGGATGTCTGAACGTTAATGCCTCCCACGAGGGGCTGGTTGCAGCTCCTTTATGAAAGGATGGAAGCTAATTGCAGAGGTGTATGGTGAACGTCATCCTTTCACCAAGATTAAACCATTGAACAGTACAGCCACCCCTTTCTGCTTTGAAACATGTAGCGGCAGAATGTTGCACTGTGTGTTGTATCCAGGGTTAGTCAGACTCAGAGCAGACCCATCGAAATGCATGGGCATAACCTAGGTCCATTAATTTCAGTGGGTCTGATCTGAGTAGAAAGTTGTTGGATGCAACCCTACGTTTGTAAAAGTTGGAGCATCCAACTTCACTTTTGATCCCCTGCCCAATTTCACTTCGCTGTAAATCCGAGGCTCCTTCCTTAGCAGTGGGAAGGCAGCTGCAGCTGGAAGTGCCACTGGAGAGGCACATCGATGCTTTCTGACATGCCGTCTGTCCAGAGAAGCCAGCGTATCTTCCCTACCACATGAGGTTCAGAATGGGCCTGGGTGCAGCAACCAGTGCTTCTCTTGCTGAAGTACTTCTCCAGCCACCAAGCGTGCGCTTCACAATCTGCGTCTCTTACTGCCAAGACTTCCTGTCTGTACCAAGTGAGAATAACGAAGAGAGAGATGGCAAAGAGAGGGTGGGTGTCCCTGGGCGACAGAGGATATTGTTTAATTGTTACAGTTAGGAAGTCCCAGAAGGCAGGCATCCTAGTAGAGTGTTACCACTTTGCCTGGCTGCAGTGAAATCCTCATGGCACTACTTGGCTAACTGAAATTCGTTTCATTGTGTTTCTCTTTTTGTTTTTTTGTTTTTCTTCCTTAAGTTCATGCCAGCATTAACAGATCTATCGGCACAAAGCAAATGTGTCACATTGGCAGCTGTTACTTAGGAGCATTTTCTCTCTCCCCCCCCCTTTCCTCTTTATTGCATTTTGTTCTGTAATAATTGCAAAGCTTTTATGTTGAGTTCCGCATAAATGCGACTGAGTAGGAGGGTACGGGCTTGCTTTCTATTATTCTGCCCCTCATGCACGTCTCCTTTTCCCCATCTTTTTCCAGAACCACACGTTGAGCCAGCACGCTCAGTGAGCCCCTGGCACTACAGGACACCTCTCTGCAGAAGACTTGACGGAAGCTCAGTGGGGAGGACCATTTGAACATTACATCCAATCAAAGTGTCATTTGCAACCCAGATGTAAAACTCTAATGATTTGGCCATGAGGCGCTGCTATTATAAGCAGCTGGAAATGAATATTAATGGAAGAGATTAAAAGTATTCCATGCGCAGTATTTTTTATTGTCCTGCTTGAGCTTAGTGTACTTTAAAGCTTCTGCTTCTGACTGGATTTATAGTTGCTAGATAGGAATCTGCTTTGATGCTCTTGCCCTTTGTTGCTTCTTGTATTATACTGATAGTCCAAAATTTGAGGAGTGATTTCTTTTTCTCTTTCCTTTTCTTCTTCTTCTCTGTTTAACTGCTTTTTAATTGCAATTTTAGATAATTGTGCATTGTGATGTGATGGCTTGGCTATTGTCTGAATATTTTTTTTACACTTTTTTGGGTTTGGTTTTTTTTAAAAACAATTAAAGACTAATGCTTTGATTGGATTTGCCAGTTCACCAGACAGTGATTAAAAAAAAAACCTATGTAATGAATATCATTGGTTTCAGTGCAACTGGATGGTCTGCTTTATAAATGTGACTTAATCTGATTGCATTTAACTAATACGGTTCAATAAAGGGAATACATTGGATGAGTGTCGAAGTCTCAATCCGTCTTCTGATGTGTGTGTCATTTTGTATAAATGCAATGCAGTTTCTCAGGTGGAAGACATTTCCTAACACTAAACTTCTAATCTTTGGTCCATCAGAATTCATAGTGTGAAAAACCAGGCCAGATTAATTAGGCTTGGTTAAGATTATCTTCTGGCCTCATCACTATATGATTTTGTAGAACATGACTTAAATCTTTGGAATCTTGGTGAGTTAGACTCCCCAGTCCTATGATTCTAATTCTTGTCATCATATACAGGAATGGTTTGTAGGATCAATCCATGGAATCCAAATTCCAGTAGGATTCTGTCATGTGCTTGAGAGGTACATAACAATTGCTCCCAGTGGGAATAGTTAATATCCACTGATTGAGTCAGGAACACTGTGCATCCTGACATATTTTAAACATGGGCTAGGTGTCAGTGATGAGACTAAACTACATTTCTCTCTCTGCTGCAGGTGGGGGTAGGGGGGCGCTGAAAATTTCCTCAGCAGAAACACTAACATGACCAGTTGGCTGACAAAAGTCTCAAGTAGCATCTCCTCCGTGGTCTCACCAGACCCTTCCTCAACATTTGCACCCCCCTCCCCATTCTTCCTGCCAAAGGTTCTTCGTGAGGCCCATGACACAGTCATATTGTGCTTATGGGAACATTTGGTGCAACTGTATTAAGTGCATTCAGCACATCATTTGCTGGTGAGTGGTATGTGTATGTCCCTAAAATGTTCAAGCATGGAAATTCATTGCTTCCTGTCCTTGCACATGCCCCCCCTGTAATTTTGTTGTTGTTATATGCTTTCAAGGCGATTGCGACTTATTGTGACCCTATGAATCTTTTTTTTAAAAAACTATATTCATAGGGTTTTCATGGTAAGAGGTATACAGAGGTGGTTTACCATTGCAATAACTTGGACAGAATAACAAATGTGTTTGAAAATTATGACACAGGTGAACATTATAAAGAATTTACAAGAGAATTACTGGCTGATCTATCTTCATGGTATAACATAATAGCAGAAAACAAAGTATTATTAAAAACAAAAAATGTGTGCGAGAACAATCAAGAGAAGTGAGCCAAGTGCAGTAAAGAATCCAAATAAAAGATTACTTGATCAGGTGGTCTAACGAATCAATGAAGAGTTTTTTCAAAGAGTTAACACTGAAAGCTGCTGGGTTTGTAGTCCATGTAGTTTAATGGCAGCCAACGAGAGTTTCATAAACTTGTTATAAAGGGCTAACTTCAAAGACTATGGGAACTTACACCCCCAGAACAATGAATGCTGATTGTACATTCTGAACTGGGACTTTTGGTGAAAATGTTGCTCACCTCTCAATATATCTGACCATTACAAGCTGGATAAATTCATATTCCAAACCAGGTAATTATTGCAAACTTCAGCAACGTCTCTACTTATTTTTTTAAGGTTGCCAGCCAGGTTTAATTTAGGAATTTGTCTGATGAACATAACTAGCAGGGCTCCCAAAGCTAGTTTGCATGTTGTGGTGATGATTTAGTTGCCTTTTTTTAAGTCCCTGTAGCATGACCTTACACACAACTGGCCTATTTCTGCTACAGACCTAAGCTGGTTCAACTGTTGTGTCCTTTCCCCATCCCCAGTAAACACTGGGAATTGTAGTTCTGTGAAGGTGGGATAGTGTCCTGGCTCCCAACTAGAGAAGCAGACTCAGGAGTCCAAGACTTGATTTTGCACAGAGTTTTATTCCAGAGGTTAGCACAGGACCATAGCATCAACAAATACTACCCATAAATCAAGATACAGAACATCAGCAAGTGCAACTAGATTTGTGGAAGCAATTGAAAGTTGTTGCAACAAAACTCTCACCCTAAGACACTCCAAAGCAGAGAGAGAGTAGGCACTCTGCTTGCACGAGCTAAATCTAGTGCCTTCCAGTCTTTGAAGCAAGGCTTCTGGGAAAAGAGGATGATTTCGCAAGTTGTAACCGTCTCTTCTGTCTATGTGACCTTGGGGAAACTGTCAGCTCTGACTCTGTGAGAAATTCCCCTTCATTATCTCTCTGGAATTGTCCAGCAGATTCATTAAAGCTGGCTGCTCAACAGAAAAGTCTGGCCTAGGTGCCAGCAATGAAGGCAGACTACATTCCTCACTCTCCATCGCAGGCAAGGGGGGTGGAGGCTGCTGTGGTCTTCCTCAGCAGAAACACTAATGGGACCATTAGGCACAGGGCTGATAGGGCTTTCATGAAACCTTTCTTCTGTGGTCTTACCAGACTCTTCCCCAACATCTGCAACCCCTTCCCCATTTTCTCAATTCTGCCAAATGTTCTCCATGGGGCCCATGACAGATAGGGATCACTAACATAATCCTCAGCATGCTCACTGAACTATAATTCCCAGGATTCTCTGAGGAAGACTATTGTGCACAGACTGATAGATGTTTGTGGCAAAGATGTGCCCTTGAACAGATCAGACTCCAGATTTGTAGGATCTATGGGCTATGTCAAATGTGTTCTTGGCCTAATAGATGGGTGAGTTTTAATGCTGCACAACAGAGAAATCCAATGCAACAGTTGCACTAGCACAAACTTGTAGCGCAACAGATTGTGCATTCTATTGCGCAACCAAGTTACCAGCTACCTTCTTGAGCAGCAACATTCTGCTGGTGCAAAACATTTCACTGCTAAATAAAGTCCTTAACTTAGCTCTAGCTCAGTGGTAGAGCATCTGTTTGCATGCAGAAAGTCCCAGGTTCATTCCCCAGCATTTCCAGGTAGGACTGGGAGAGAACCCTACCTGAAATCCTGCAGAGCTGCTGCCAGTCAGTGTAGACAATGCTGAATGTGATGGACCAATGGTGTAATATGGCAGCTTCCTATGTTCTATATCAAAAGTTTGAAAACTGCTCTTATGCCCACTTGAAAGTGTGTGCATTCACACATTCATAAATGGTTGCATTGCACCTTCCTTGAGCAACTGTTGCCAGACAGCTCACCTGGAAGACTTGTGGCTTTCAGCTTACTATTCAAATGCATGGCACTCAATCACCTGGTTTCGTGTCCAGGAGGGCATCACTCTAGACCAGCCTTTCCCAAGCAGTGTGCCTCCAGATGTTGTTGGATCACAATTCCCATCTTTCCTGACCATTGGCAATGCTGGCTGAGGCTGATGGGAGTTGTGGTCCAACAACATCTGGAGGCACACTGGTTGGGAAAGGCTGCTCTAGACTCACACTCACATTTTGTAACCATTCTTAAATCCCCTAGGAGGGGAAAGTACCTTGTATGTTGACCGAGTGCTCTTAAATCCATGTTTGCCAAAAAAGCAAGAACACATGAATGTGGTAGGGTATCACTTTTAGTTATTAAAAATATTTGTAGCCCACCCTTCATTAATTCCAGGGCAGGGTACAGAACACAAAATAAAAAACAACCTACCAAATACACATACTTAAAATACACCATCAAGCAAAACTTCCAAAACTGAAAATGGCTGGGCACATAAATCTTAACCTGGCACCAAAATGATAGTGTCTGTGCCAGTTATTCTTGAAAGGGAGGGCTTTCCATAGATGGGTCACGCCCATGGAAGGGTCTCTGCCCCATGCCACCCCATAGCAAGCTCCACCCAAGGGTGGGGGATATGGAGAAAAGCCTCCTCCAAAGTTCTCAATCCGCAGGCAGGCTGGTATAGCGAGAGGTGTGCCTTCAGGTATTTGAGTCCCAAGCCAAACAAGGCTCCCTGGACTCGGAAGCAAACAGGCAGCCAATAAAATTCTTTTAGAATCAGCGTGATGTGATTCCATCCAGCTATGCTAGTTAACGTTTCTGGCAGTTACATTCTTCCCTAATTAAAGCTTCTGAATCTTGTTCAAGAGCAGCCCCCATGTAACCGATGGAGGCTGGTCTATTAAGGCGAATGGGGCACTGCCCCACCAACCTCAGTCTGCCTTCACCCAGTCACCGTCTGCCTGCCTTCTTACTTACAATTCGCCCAGGCAGCGGCTGTCAGCTTCCTCTTCCTTATCCTCAGTGTTGCCCGTTGTAGATCTCAGCAGGGAGGTGGGTGGAGACAAAACTAGAATGAATTGGCTCTGCCTCTCATTGGCTCTGGCTCTACCCACTGTTGGTCTCCCTGCTTTCCGCCCTACCAGTCCCAAAGGGCACCTGCCGCCACTGCATACAACGTGTTCCAGTAATCCATTTGGGAGGTTACCGGAGCATGGATCACTGTGGCCACACTATTCCAATCCAGGAATGGTTGTAGTTGGCAAACCAGCCAAAAAGCTGGAAAAAGGCACTGCATGCCACTGACGCTACCTGGGCCTCTAGTGACGATGCTGGATCCAGGAGTATCCTCATGTTTCAAACCTGTCCTGTCATCCAGAAGCGGAGGCACACCTGATTTCCCAGCATTGTTAAACTGTGCAATTCACTACTGCATGTTCTGGCGATGGCCATCAACTTCCATGGTTTTAAATAAATAAATATTTATTTAAGAGTTAAATGTATTTCTTTATATATTTATGGGCTCCTACTGGGAGAAAGGGCAGGATATAAATGAAATAAATAAATAAATAAATAATAAAAAGGGGATTAGACAAATTCACGAAGAGAAAAGGCTATTATGGTTCTCGGAGGCACACTGAGCGTTATCCTGTACAAATTATCCTATACAAATAAATCTTAACCTGACACCAAAACCTTGGTGGCCATCCTAGCGAATTAACTCTGTGTAGTATATGAAGAAGCACTTTCTTTTGTTTGTTCTGAATGTTCCAGCATCCAGCTTCATTGGGTGGCTTTGAGTTCTAGAGAAAAATGTCTATGTGTTCTGTACCATGCATAATTTATACACCTTTAGCACCTCCCTTATTTTACTCTATTTATTTATTTCAGGCTTCCCAGAAGCATCTGGCCAGCAACTGTGAGAACAAGATGCTGGGCTAGACGGGACATTGGCCTGATCCAGCAGGGCTCTTCTTGGATTCTGTGTTCCATCCTCTTGATCATTTTGGTTGCCCTTTTCTGAACTTTTCTCAGCTCTACAATATTCTGTTAGAGGCGAGTCAACCAGGGCTGTGCACAGTTTTGCAAGTGCAGTTGCACCACAGTTTTGTATAATGGCATTAGGATATTGGCAGTTTTATTTTTTAACCCCTTTCAAAACTTTATCCATTGATGGCTAGCTGGAGCTTACCTGTCCATGAGATAACCATTCATCTATCAAGAACTATAACCAATGTAGCATAGTAATAAGAGACTGAGCTGCCATTAAATGACAATGTCACCAGTTCAAAGCTCATCTCTGCCATTATCTCCTCAGTTCCTTAGAGTCCAGTGGGGAAGTGGGTATTGAATTGTAGCTTCCGCCTCCCACCCGAACTGATCTACCTTATAGGGTGGTAAGTAGGATGATTACATTAATGGAGTGAGATAAGAGAATATAGCTAAGCATATTTTGAATTGGACCCAGACTAACTTGGGATGCAATTCTACACCTTCATATCTGTGATAATCATGCTAAATTATTGTTTTCAGGAGAATATTTAATAAAATCTATGTACAACAACATTCTTATGTCAGTCTCACTGAAGGCATAACTTTTTTTGGAAGGGGGGGATACTTGCCTCAAGCATCTTGAAGGATCATCTTGTCCTATATGTGCCTACCTGATTGTTTTGATTTGGAGAATTTCTACTTCTAGAAGTGCCACTGTTCGTTCTTTGAGTGTGGCCTGGAACTCCCTGCCTATTAACATTAATCAGATGCCTTGTAAGAACTTTTTTTATTTCAGGAAGCCTATGTAGACATATAATTTAGTTACTTATACTTGTGTGTGTGTTTTTTTAAAAAATGCTGATTTTATCTGTGTATTATTGATAATTACTCTATATTACTTCATGTACATTGTTTAGAGATGTTTTTGATTAAGTAGTTTATACTAATAAAATAAATGAATAAAAATTAAATTAAAATATTGTGGAGTTTCAAAATTAAGCCCCTTAGTGTTCAATGAAGCTTACTCCCAGGAAGGGGTATATAGAGGACAGTAGCTCTAAATTCCTTTCTAGAGGTCGTCTGCTCCCCATTGAGTTCAAATTCTAAAAAACATGTTGAACAACAAAGTCTAGCATAGCAAACTTTAAAAAAAAATATTTTAGTACGATGACATTTACGTAAGCTTTGATTTTTGCCAGGCGAGAGCAACACTACCAGCCCTCGCAGACATGTTAAACACCAGCACAGTTAATGGTTTTTTACACTTAAATTTATCTACATAATTACATGTCATGAGAACAATTATAAGTGCCCAGAGGGATAATTATAAGATATCATTAGACAACTTCAGAAGTCATTTCTGTACCGTCAATTTTTATAGGATTCTGTTTTGACTTCATAGAACGGGCCTGTCTGACATTACTGTATTCCTGATGTTTTAAGATGAAAAAAAATTAAATACTTCGCTGTGATTCACATGATTACTTTTACTGGGGGATGGGGGAATGGGGATTTTGAGAATTCTGTATATTCACATTGCAAATCCTGGAACAAGAAAATTCAGGTAGTACCAAGGATAGTAATTAAAAGTTGTACAAAATTACAGAGCTTGTTCCAGTTGCAAAAATAGAGGGTCAGCTTAGGAACATTCATTTCCATGAGTCTGCTTTTTCTATGGCTTAGTTGAATACAGCCTTTTAATTTCAGTGGGTCTACTCTGACTAGAACTAAAACTGGATACAACCTAAAGTACCCAATCCTTCAGTGATGCCATCAGGCTAGGGCTTTAGGGCAAAAGTGCAGGGCCCCACTCAGTAAAACAAGCAGGAATGTCCCTTCTCTCTCCTCCCCCCCCCCGGCAAGACACTCCTCCAGATGCTCCTGTAGTAATATACATAATTATCTTACGTGTGGGGGTCTCTGTAAGTCTTATAGTATGGCCAGAAGGTCCAGAGTAGGGATAGAAAAATCTGTCACTTTTGGATCTCTCAGTTTCTCATTTTTCCAGTCTGAAATTCAGTTCTCTGCATTTCCCCAGCAATTTGCAATTCTGTTTGTTAAAAAGAAATCTGCATGAAAATTCTTCAGCGTTGTATGAGAATTTCTCCAAATAAATCATTTTTGTATACAGTTTTGACTAATGTACACATTTTTGCAAGCAATTTCTCCTAATATAATGCATTTTTGTATGTTGTTTTTCACTCATATAGTCATGTTTATGCAACCCCAATATATGCATTTTTGTAAACTTGCTTGGTTGGAGAACTGCATCACTGAATAAGCATGAATTTTGAAGGGTGCCTGTGTTTCGGTTCTCATAATGTTTTGGAAAGTGCGAATTTGATAGATTCGGCTTTGAATTCGAACTGCATTGAATTTCTTCCTGGTCCAGACTGTAAAATTACCTAGCTGCATTTTGATGGCTTTACATGGGGGTTGCCCAAGTTCGTAGAAGAGCAGGGGTATTGTCATCCAGAGTTGTAGAGTTGTAGAGAGTTGCAGACGCCTTACTTTTTGGGGAGAAGGGCCCCAGCCAGGTCCCTATGTACGAGCCAATCACCGAGAAAGGGGAGCATGTCTGCCAATCAGAAGAGTCCTTGTGCTTTTGTGCTGATTGGAGCCGATAATTCTGAACTAGGTAATACCCATTGTTTCAGGTTGGGCAACCCACACAAAAATTGAAGATCCATCAAAGAATATAAATATATCTGTAGGAGAAGACATATGTATAAGATATATAAACAAGTTTAAACAAGTTTAAAATAGCAGAGCAATCCAAATCATGGGAAGCCGGTAGGAGACCAGCAGTGGGATGGGAAAAGGGAGAACAAAGAAGAATGTGTGGTCCAAGAACAAGCACGAAGAGATGCTCAAACAAATAAGGTTACAAGATAGTCAGTGAGAGGTACCTAAATCTTACTTTTTCTGGCTAGCAATCCCTATTGATTCAGGTAACTACAAGCGTTGTTGTCTAATTCCAACAGACCCATCTAGCTCAGTATTGTCTACACCAGATGTGGGGAACCTTTGGCCCTCCAGATGTTGTTGAACTACAACTCCCATCATCCTTGGCCATTGGCCATGCTGGTTACGGCTGATGAGAATTGTAGTCCAGCGATATCTGGATGGCCACAGGTTCCCTACTCCTGGTCTACACAGACTGGCAGTGGCTCTCCAGAGTTTCAGGCAGGAGTCTCTCACAGGCCTCTGGAGATGCTGGGGATTGAACCTGGGACCTTCTGCATGCAGAGAAGATGCTCTACTTCAAAGCTATGACTCTTCCCCATCTAGTTGACTTCTGTTATGACCCCATAGAATTCTGGTGTCTGTCTTCACCTTAGGTCCTGTTCAGGCAATGACTAGTTTTTCCCAAGTAAAATATTTTTCAAAGTCTACATCTGGAAAGAAATCAGAGTGCTTAAAAAGAAAACAAAGGAAAAAAGAAAGACTAGCAGTGCCAAGAGTCAGATAATTACCTTGTCACCTACCAAATTCTTAACAAAATATGAACCTTGGTTGGCTCTGTTAACGAACGGCAATTTAACTGCTTGAGAACATTCTCAGTGTGGAATCAGAACTATTTTCATTTTAAAATTCTGGCATTAATTTGCACAGACACATTTTCTTTGTGAAGTGCAAAAAACCCCACACGTTTTGTGACAACAGAACTCTGTTTGTGAGCTTTGTCCTGTGTGGTGTTATGAGGAGTGACGCCATCAGGGCTGGATTTGGGGGCAGGTGTCCAGGGCCCCACTCAGCAGATTGGGCAGGAGAGCCCCCAAATGCCACAGGGCTGGCTTACCACATTTTGGTAAGTGATGCCATGCAATCTACCATCTAAAAAGAGATGGCTCAAGCCAGAGTCTACATTCCTTAGGTTGTGAGTGTAAAAATAAAGCTGAGTTTGGTCTTTGAGGAGCGTGAATCCTTTGCCCTTTGGCTCTTCATCACTTCCATCAAATAACCTAAAAGTAGCAATTCCCTGTTTTGAAAGCAGTTCCTTCTCATTCTTCAGCATTTTGTGTTCCCTGGGTGTTGCTGAAAGCCATGCCCCTGACTACCTAAGGAGCAATGGTAGCTTGTCCATTAAAGTGAATTTATTTATTTATTTATTTATTAAATTTATATACCGCCCGACTAGCGATAGCTCTCTGGGCGGTGAACATAAAATAGTATAAAAATACAATGAATAACAAAATAATATTAAAATACAATCAACAATACAATAAACATTTTTAAAATGTTTAAAATGAATGGGGCACTGCCCCACCACCCTCAGTCTGCCTTCAGCCAGGGGGTGGCCCTGGCTGTCAGCTTCCTCCTCCTTAGTCTCAGGGTTGCCCCTGTAGAACTCAGCAGGGAGGAGGGTGGGGACAAAACCAGCCTGAGTTGGCTCTGCCTTCCACCCTTCCAATCCCAATGAGGCATCTGCCACCACCGCCAAGCAGGTCTGTCGCCTTACTTCTGGCACACATTTGCCATCTGTGAGACTTTGCTTTTCGAGAGTGTGTGGCGTACAAGAGACATGATCAAGGGGACACATGGAAAGCTGCCTTATACCCGAGGCAGAGCTCCAGCTAGCTTGGTATTGCCGAGAGGAGTTGGCAGCAGCAGAGGGACAGAAGGGAAGCAGGACCTCTCCGTCATTTCTGCTGAGAGCAGCTCCATCAGGCTCCTCCCTTCTACAACTGTTGCCTAGCAGCAGCCATTCCAGCAGCGGCAATGATGGGAAGCAGGGCCCCTCCATCGGCTTTGCTGAGAGACCAGCTCATTGGCTCCTCCTTCCCCTGAACTCCTTCCATATCCCACTTGCTCTGTATAAGAACTTTGTAACTTTAAGAACTGGTGCCCAAGTTTTCCTCTCGTCTCCTCATCCTTTTTACTTTTTATCTCATGTCTCCTGTTGGTTCAAAGGCCCTTCTAGTCCAGCATCCTCTCCTCACAGTGGCCACCCAGATACCTAGGAGAAGCCCACAAGCAGGACCTGAGCACAATAGCATTCTCCCACTGGTGATTCCCAGCAGCTGGTATTCAGAGGCACATACTGCCTGCAGCGCTGGAGATAATAGGCAGGCATCATGGCTAGTAGCCTTTGGCAGCCACATCCTTCACCATGAATTTGTCTAATCGCCCTTTGAAGCCATCCAGGTTGGTGGCCATCACTACATCTTCAAAGTGGTGTGTGTGTGTGTATATTCCTTTGAAGTTCTTCTGCATCGTCTTGCGCAAGAGGATTCCCAAGGCAAGAGATATTATTTAATTTAGTTTCATTGTTCGGGGCAATAATCTAGCAGGAGATGTAACACAATCCTTCCGTAACTGGGCAATACCTTCCACATGCAGAAGGGTAGCTTTGAATCCAGCCCATTGGTATGATTTACCTCTACATAGGAACATATTTTAACCTCTTTATATCCTACATTCCCTCTCCACCCGCACTCTATTTCCCACCCCCTCTGTTTTATTTTCTCTTCCTCCCGTTTTACCTCCCCCTGTTTTGTTTTCGATTCCCTTCCTTTGTTGAGTTTCCATTTTTATATATATACAAAAGCGTTGCATTTGTTGGTATAATAAATGTTATTTAAAACAAAAAACACCCTCAAAAACAAAAATCCAGAAAGAAATGCAATAGGGGAGAATGTGTGGTGATGTATGAATTGGCCCTTAGACTTTGTGGTGGTGGGTGAAACCTGGGGGAAGGGAGATGGTGTATGTAAGTAAGTGCTCCGTGAGAAATGGATGCATTTTTGAAGAGGTTACCTCAGAGAGGTAGCAAACACCATCTAAGTGACCTGGGATGGTGCTTAAGAGTGTGTGCACTTTAGCCAATGTTGGCTTTTCCCCCCTCCATGGGGGAAATGCAAAAATACTAATTTAAGTGTCACTTCTGAAAGCAGCCTATGTGGGATGGGGAACTGTAAGCACTTAGCAAAATCATATATACGGCTCTATTGAGAAACTGGTATGTTGCACTGTGGGGAGCTGTCGGTGACAAATACTGAAGTTCTCAAACTACGCCACTATAGGTGTTTCAAAAGTCAAGCTGTAAGCTTCATACCGCTGGCCTTCTAACCGTGTAATAAAGAGCAAAGGAGAAAGCTGTATTCAGACCCCATGCCGCATGAAGGCTGAAGTGTTCCAGTGTGCAATTCATGCTATTTTTTGAACTTCTTTCTTGGCTTCCTCCATATAAAGATTGGTGGCTTTGTATGTGTGTGTTTTTTAATTTCTGCCTTGGCTATTGTGTTCTTAAATTCCCCTCTCTTCCACCCTGCTCAGTAGCCAGAGGAGCACAGAGGGAGTAACTGATGGTTGAAGCAGATGCTGGCAAAAGCCTCGCTGTAAAAGTGGGAAAGCTGATCTTTAGCCGATGGGCGATGGGCGTGACGAGCCTTCGGTGGAAACGGTAGGGTAGAGCAGAAGGGAATGGGATGGAATAGAATGGAGGGCTAGGCTATCAGGCTCAGGGAGTGATGTTAAGTATGCTGGCAGCAAGCTGACCATCTTGGGCAAACCACTCATCTCAGTAATAAAGCCCCTTTTGCCAAAGATCTCTAAGCATGCTCCATAAGCTGTCTATTTATTTATTTATTTATTGTATTTATATACCGCCCCATAGCCGAAGCTTTCTGGGCGGTTTACAGTACCTAAAAACACTAAAAACACATATACAAATTTAAAACACATCTTTTAAAAACAATTTAAAACACAATTTAAACATTTAAAACAATTTAAAAACACATGCTAAAATGCCTGGGAGAAAAGGAAAGTCTTGACCTGGCACCAAAAAGATAACAGTGATGGCACCAGGCACACCTCATCAGGAAGATCATTCCATAATTTGGGGGCCACCACTGAGAAGGCCCTCTCCCTTGTTGCCACCCTCCGAGCTTCCCTCGGAGTAGGCACCCAGAGGAGGGCCTTAGAAGTTGAGGGTAGTGTACGGGTTGGTTCGTGTCGGGAGAGGCATTCCATCAGGTATTGTGGTCCCAAGCCGTTTAAGGCTTTATAGGTTAAAACCAGCACCTTGAATCGAGCTTGGAAACATACAGGCAGCCATGCAAGCGGTCTATATCCCATAACACGGCTCGCTATCCAGTATCCACTGGAGCAGGGGTGGGCAAAAGGTCATTGCCCTCTGATTTTATTTATTTATTTATTTATTAGGCTTTTATACCGCCCGACTAGCAATAGCTCTCTGGGCGGTGAACACAAAGAATACAATAAAATCACACAATATGATACAGCAAAACATATAAAAACAGTCAAAAATCAATTACAACAAAATTTTTACAAATTAAATTAACTTAAATTAAAATGCTTCAGAGAAGAGGAAGGTTTTAACTTGGCGCCGAAAAGAAAACAACGTCGGCGCCAAGCGCACCTCCTTGGGGAGACTGTTCCACAGTTCGGGGGCCACCACTGAGAAGGCCCTAGATCTTGTCACCACCCTCCGGGCCTCTCTATGAGTTGGAACCCGGAGGAGGGCCTTCGTAGTAGAACGTAGTGTACGGGCCGGTTCGTATCGGGAGAGGCGCTCCAACAAGTATCGTGGTCCTGCGCCGTATAAGGCTTTATAGGTTAATACCAACACTTTGAATCTAGCCCAGAAGCATATTGGCAGCCAGTGCAAGCGAGCCAGAACAGGTGTTATATGCTCGGACCGCTTGGTCCTTGTTAGCAGTCTGGCTGCCGCAGTTTGCACTAGCTGTAGCTTCCGAACTGTCTTCAGAGGTAGCCCTACGTAGAGCGCATTGCAGTAATCCAAACGCGAGGTTACCAGAGCATGTACCACTGATGTAAGATCCTCCTTACTCAAATAGGGACGTAGCTGGGCTACCAACCGAAGTTGGTAGAACACATTCCTTGCCACCGAGGCTACTTGAGCCTCAAGTGAGAGGGAAGAGTCTAAAAAGACTCCCAAACTACAAACCCGCTCCTTTAGGGGGAGTGTAACCCCGTCCAGGACAGGGTATATATCCACCATCCGATCAGAGAAACCATCCACCAATAGCATCTCAGTCTTGTCTGGATTGAGCCTCAGTTTGTTAACTCTCATCCAGTCCATTGTCGCGGCCAGGCAACGGTTCAGCACATTGACAGCCTCACCTGAAGAAGATGAAAAGGAGAAGTAGAGCTGCGTGTCATCAGCATACTGATGACAACGCAATCCAAAACTCCTGATGACCTCACCCAACGGCTTCATGTGGATATTAAAAAGCATGGGAGACAAAACTGACCCCTGCGGGACTCCATACTGGAGAACCCACGGTGTCGAGCAATGTTCCCCAAGCACTACCTTCTGGAGACGACCCGCCAAGTAGGAGCGGAACCACTGCCAAGCAGTACCTCCAACTCCCAACTCCGCAAGCCTCTCCAGAAGGATACCATGGTCGATGGTATCAAAAGCCGCTGAGAGATCAAGGAGGATCAACAGAGTTACTCTCCCTCTGTCTCTCTCCTGACATAGGTCATCATACAGGGCGACCAAGGCTGTCTCGGTGCCAAAACCAGGCCTAAAACCCAATTGAAATGGATCTAGATAATCGGTTTCATCCAATAGCGCCTGGAGCTGGCCAGCAACCACTCGTTCCAAGACCTTGCCCAGGAATGGAACATTCGCTACTGGCCTATAGCTGTTAAAATTTTCTGGGTCCAAGGAAGGCTTTTTCAGAAGTGGTCTCACCACTGCCTCTTTCAGACAGCCAGGGACCACTCTCTAATTTTTGATGGGCTTCCAAGCACCTTCTGAATGTTGGTATTCTTGCAAAGAATTCTGGACTAGGTGGATCTTTAGTCTGGCCCAGCAAGTGGGGCTAGAGTCATCACAGCTGGCAGGGCCCCAGAATCCTGGGAAGGGCCCTTTGCTGACACTTGCACCAGGACCAGTCCTTTTACAAACCAAAAACAAAACACAAATTCTAGCATGATACTTTATGCAACTCTAGGCAGCTGAGTCTATCTCCATTTTAATTTCCCACAATGGACCAAGATGACACTACATTGGCAGCATTCTGTGAGAATGAAGTAGCAGCTAGATGCAGCAACCTGTCTCTGCTCGGCCGCTGCCAATGACCTCTAGGTAGGACAATAAAGCCCATTGACATAGGAATAGGGCCACCCAGTGGAAGCTGGTGGCTCCTTGTCGGTGGGGGAGTGGAATCCTCTGTGGGTTTTAGTCTGAACTTTCAAGGAGCTGTCAGCACCTTGGACAGCTCCTAGAAAATTCAGATTGAAATCCAGAGCGGATTCCACTGCTCAACTGACATGGTGCCATCAGCCGCCGCTGGGGCAACCAGGGTTCTCTCAGATTGGGAGCTGATCCTACCACAAGGCACCTCTAAAGGTCCTAGACAAGAGTGTTCATTCAGGACCTTTCTATTTATTTGCAACATTTCTATAGTATACCAATGACTTAAAATGTCCAAGGCGGCTAACATGATTTGAATGAAGACAATACAGTCTAACACAGAAATCAAAGAAAGAGAACAACAGATGAAATGAAGACGCTTCAAAATAGACAACATTGCAAAGAGACAATCAAACATTAGGCTGAGTGAGGCAGTCGCCTTAAGTGGTGGATTCTGGAGGTGTGCAGAGGAGGCAGCAGGGGTGCCCCCGCTGCAGTTCCTCCAGTGACCCCCTGTCCTGCCCAAGCACATTGGATTCAGAGTCACTGGTGGGTTTTTCTCTGTTATGTTTAATGTGGAATCTCAGCTTAGAGCATTTCATAGATCAGCTTACAGGTTACACAGGACTCTGCATCACTGCTTAGCATAATGAGGCATGACTACTCAAGCTAAGATGTCATAGCAATTAGACATTTCTCCTGGGACCTTTCAACTAGGCTCAGGGTGGGCTCTCTATCTGTATGGGGAAGTTTTCTCAGAACAGGACTGGGTTAGCAAAGCAGGCACTCCGATGAACAGGTTGGAAAGCTGGCGCTATCTGCTCATGCCTATGCATCTGCCAGTGCATCTCTGACGATAGGGTCAGAGGTCCTTCAGCCTGAGTCTCCACTAACACTGCCTCTAACTGAGCCCCCAATTCCTCCTTCTCTGGAGGAGGTGCAAGTGATGCCTCAAGTGACAAGGCAGGGCTGAGCGGCAGGGCTGAGCGGCAGGGCAGAGGCCGGTTCATTGTCAGACAGTGCTTCCACAGTTGTAATTGGAACTGGGGGGGATGCTGTCACTGGCTGAAATGCTGAAGCCTTCTCCTGTTTCAGCCCTCCCCATTGCACACCACTGAGTTCTTCCCCAGTAGCCCTGTAGCCATGGGGGGGGGAGAGCACATGGCGGTTCCACCCCCTAGAGCCGTTTCAGGAAATTGTCATCTTTTGAATTTGGGACATGACAGACAACGGCACCTTCCATTTAAAGAATATTAGCTTGTTTTAAGAACAAGAGCAATTTAAGAATGGGACCCTCTGAAAAATTCAATGAATAAGGCAGGGTGAGTACCCCTCATCTGGAGGAGACCCCAAAAGTCTGTTCACTCAAGATTTTCCCTGACTGAGGCTGGATTAATCACAACCACAATCACCCCATAATTACTTAAGTGATCCTGAAAAGAATAGCCTGTACAGAAACATGATCCTTGACAAGTTAAATATTAGTTTAGTGTTATGGGCTAGAGTTAGACTCCATCCCTTGGACTTTTCTTTGTTCTGCTTTTCAGTTTCAGTTTCAGTTGTGCTGTCTACCCAGCCAGCAATAAAGAAGCATTTTTGCTTGCTTGCAGTAAGAATTAAAAGAGTTCATTTATTCTGCAGTTATTATGATGAGTACAGCAGAATTTGGTGTTTCTTACTAAAGGCTGAAATGAAGAGATAACTTAAAGTGATCTGAAAAAAAATGGCTACCCTGTTACCCTTTACTTTTTTAAAGCTCTCACTGTACTCATCATAGTGACTATTTTTTTTCTTTTTCATGAAAAAGGATGAAAACAGCCCTAGGGGAATAGAAATATTGCTGTATACACTACAGTTAGCTGGGTGGCTGTAACTGTACACCTAAGCTGTAACTCAGGCTTAATTTCTAGTTTTCCCAGTATGTGCATCTCAGCATGAAGCCTTTCCAGGGTTTGTAGACAGAAAAATCAACCCAGTAACTAGTTTTAAAAAATCAGTTGCTTTACATGATTAGTTTCCAGTTGCTTAGTCCTTTATGTGGCAGCCACATAAACGTTTTCTCTTGATTGTCCAACACAGCCTTTCCCAACCGGTGTGCCTCCAGATGTTGTTGGACCACAGCTCCCATCAGCCTCAGCCATTGGCAATGCTGGCTGAGGCTGATGGGAGTTGTGGTCCAACAACATGTGGAGGCACACTGGTTGGGAAAGGCTGGTCCAACAGGAAGAAAAATCTAAAGGTCAGGAAGAAGACTAGAAGCAGAGACTTTCAAGGAGCTAACAAACATACCCTAAAGTGTTTGTTTTCTCTCTGCCTTTCCCTAATGTTATAATATGCAAACGTTTGTTTTTCGGGTAGAATTTAAAACTGAGATACCTAATCCAGCATCAAAGCCAAGCTCAAGAGCTCACTGCCATTACCAAAGTAGTTCAGTTCATGAAGAATCAAAACACAGGGACAGACCATAGATGAAAGAGGACTGTAGCTGTAGGCAAAGTCAAGCTTTTGAATCTGGTATTCCTGAGGATCTCTCAAAACAGGGTGAGACAATTCAACACATTAACCTTAATTCATGTAAGTTAACCCATTATCTGGATGGAGAAGGAATGAGGGGGAAGGCCACTGCCTTTCCTTTCCCCTGGCCTGGCCCTCAAGTCCTCTCCATGATTGGCTGGCGCTGTGCACCTCCCCTCTCCTCTCCTAATGTCCCACTTAGAAATATGGCTGCCCCACCTAACAAGGAATGCTGGCTACAGGGCTGCTCCCCAGGATCCCAGTCCTCTTCCTCCTCCTCCTCCTCCTGATCACTCCACCAAGAACTTTCCATGGGGCCCATGACATCCCTGTTCACTTCCTTCTGTTGATGGTCAGAGCTGTGAGTGCCAGCATCCCCTCAACTAACCCCATATATACCCATCCGATCACTAAACTCTGCAGGTGAGGGCCTCCTGCAGATACCATCTTATCAGGAGGTTCGTTCTGCACAATATAGGAAACAGACCTTTAGTGTGGAAGCACCTACCCTGTGGAATTCCCTCCCTTTGAATATTAGGCAGGAGCCATCTCTGCTATCTTTTCGGCGCCTTTTGAAGACTTTCCTCTTTCAACAAGCCTTTTAGGTTGAGACCTATCCCAGTCTGTGTCTGTGTTAGAATTGCTTAATACGTTTTAAAATCTTTTTTTAAAGTTTTTAAAAATGTTTTTAACGCTGTTTTGTTTTAATGTATTTTAAGATCTGTTTTTATGATGTTTTAAAGTGTTTTTAGCGCTTTGTTTGCTGCCCTGGTCTCCTGCTGGGAGGAAGGGTGGGACATGGTACTGAAACAGCCTTGGTCGCTCTGGTGGATGATATGAGGAGGGCATTAGACAGGGAAGAATTCACCTTTCTTGTCCTCCTGGATCTCTCAGCGGCTTTTGATACCGTTGACCACGGTATCCTGTTAGATCGCCTGGAAGGATTGGGAATAGGAGGCACTGTTTTACAGTGGTTCCGTTCCTTTCTCTCTGACAGGCATCAACAGGTAGCATTGGGGGATGAGGTTTCAGACCCTTGGCCCCTCACTTGTGGAGTGCCACAGGGTTCTATCCTCTCTCCCATGCTATTTAACATCTATATAAAACCGCTGGGAGCTATCATCAGGAGTTTTGGGCTGCGGTGTCACCAATATGCTGATGACACGCAGCTCTACCTCTCTTTTAAATCCTCACCGGAGTTGGCTGTGGAGACCTTGTCCAAGTGCCTGGAATCCGTGAGTGGGTGGATGGGAAGGAACAGACTGAAGCTCAATCCTGATAAGACCGAGGTGCTACTTGTGGGTGACAGTGGAAGGTTGGGTGTTGTTGACTTGAACCTTAATGGGGTGAGTTTACCCCTGAAGGATCAGGTCCGCAGCCTCGGGGTTGTTCTTGATTCCAAGCTGTCCATGGAGGCTCAGATTTTGGCAGTGAGCTGGGCAGCTTGGTATCAACTACACCTCATACGGAGGCTGCAACCCTACCTCCCTATTCATCAGCTCCCACTGGTAGTACATGCTCTGGTCACCTCTCGATTAGACTACTGCAATGCGCTCTATGTGGGGTTACCCTTGAAAACGGTCCGGAAACTACAACTGGTGCAGAATGCGGCGGCTCGGTTGCTTACAAACAGCTGCCGCCGCGATCACATCACGCCAGTGTTATTTCATCTACATTGGCTTCCAGTTGTTTTCCGGGCCCAATTCAAGGTGTTGGTGTTAACCTTTAAATCCCTATACGGTCTCGGCCCAGTTTACCTGAAGGAGCACCTCCAGTACCACCAATTAAGTCGCCCGACTAGATCAGCCACGCTTCTCTCAGTCCCACCGACGAAAACATCTAGGTTGGTGGGGACTAGAGAGAGGGCATTTTCAGTGGTGGCCCCCACTCTCTGGAACTCCCTCCCGTTCGATCTTCGCCATGCCCCCTCCCTGGATACATTTCATCGAGCCTTAAAAACTTGGCTCTTTGGACAGGCCTTTGGGATCTCCGGGGTGGGCTAATTTTTCTGTGATTGTTTTATAATTGTCTATTGATTGCCCTACATTGTTTTTACTGCTGCATTAGTGTTGACTGCATTGTATTTTATTTTGTATTTATATTGTATTTTATCGAATTTTAATGTGTACGTCGCCTAGAGTGGCTTCCGCCAGATAGGCGACACAAAAATTAAATTTATTATTATTATTATTATGCAAATTAAATAATCAAACAAACAAACAAACTTTCTGTCCTCTGGTGTTCTGGAGGATGCTGTCCTGTCATCAGTATTGTGAAGTGAAATTCAACGGTCAGCTGAGTCAGCTGCTGTACGTGGAAAGGGGTGGCACCATCTAGCTCTTCATTTCAGGCAACAAAAAGTCTTGGGACCAGGCCTGATGTGTAGGATCACCTAGGGATGGGGGACAAATTTTATTCAGTTTGTATTTAAAGGTGAAGCTATCCCACTCACATTTCCCAAATCAATACACAAACCAAAATGAAACCATCCAAAATTCACCCTTCTCTGAATTTTGCAGTGCCGTTCTCCAGCCAAGTAATGTGTACAAAAATGTATATTCTAGGGTAAAGTGTGCAAAAAACAACAACAGAGCCCCTGTCAGTGAAAATGCATTCTATTGGGGGAAATTGCTTTGCAAAAAGGGTGGTTTTCAGTGCTGCTACTCCTCAGAGCATTCCTTTTGAAATCAATAGACATGACTAACTTCAGTTCATTAATTTCAGTAGGCTTACTTTGCGTAGGACCTAGCAGAACACAACCCACTGTGTATATTAGGCAAAATTGCATACAAGAATGCTTAAATTAAGAGAAGTTCGCACAAAAATGCTGATGAATTACCACAAAGATTTTGTTATATATAATATATATATATATAAATTGCAAATTAACGTGGAAAAGTGGAGAATTGAAGATCGGAAAAATTAGAAATGGAGAAAAGCCAAAATGGCCAGATTTGCCCATTCCTATGACCACTAGGGGGGCAGTTTACATTGTCTCAGGGGTGAAAACTAGACTGTTGGCTGCCAGTGGCCCAACACTCTTCTGGATCATGTGATGCATGAGCTCCACAAAGATGCTTTTTGGAACATTACAATGGACATTAATTTTTCAAAAACTAAAAACTTAATACATTGGAGATAAAAGTGGGAGGACATCCCCCAGAACTCTCTGCTTTAGCATGTGGGGGAGTCATGGCAGAGCTTGGAAAAGTTACTTTTTTGAACTACAACTCCCATCAGCCCAATCCAGTGGCCATGCTGGCTGGGGCTGATGGGAGTTGTAGTTCAAAAAAGTAACTTTTCCAAGCTCATGGTTATTTCTAATACTCCCTCTTTGACATTCCGCCAAGACTTGCTGACACAACTGATTCTCAACTCTATCAAGACACTCCAACTGTGATCAGAGAGAAGGAGCTGACTGGAGGCACCTTTACACAGTGTCAGAACAGCGGAGTCACTGAGCGTAGATGCCGCATTGAGAAGGCTTTTGTCTCCTGAATGAAAAGAAGCAGGATTATTTTCTCTTCTGCCCCCGCTTCATGTTAAACATTATTTTTTCCTTAGGAAAAATTATCATGAACTTATTTAACAAAGAAAATGCTGCTGGATCACTGACCACACCACTGCAGTAGATGATAGCTCTGCTACATTATACCTTCTGTCGTATGTTTCTAATGGGAGAAGCTCTGAGATTCTAAGGAGTGCACCATGGAAAATCCTTACCTCCATTGCAGTGAGGTTTTTTTAAAAAAATATTTATTTATTAAATATATAGCCCAGGGTGGCAAATGTACAAGTGATGAAACAATTGAAATATTGAAAAACAAGTTCTGTACAGATGCAGGCTGGGAAAGATCTCTACTTAAAACGCTTGTTGGAAGAGGAAGGTCTTCAGAAGCTGAGAGCTGTTAGGAGACCCTCCTCCCCTCACAGAGCTGCAATTCCCAGAGTTCCCTGGGAAGAGGGATTGATTGTTAAACCACTCTTGGAATTGTAGTTCTGTGAGGGGAAGATGGGTCTCCTCACATCTCTCAGCGCCCTTCACAAACTACAGTTCCCTGGATTCTTTGGTGGAAGACCTGACTGCTTAAAGTGGTATGATACTGCTTTAAATATATGGTGCGGATATGGCCTAAGAGGGGACATGATAGAGGTGTATAAGATTATGCATGATAGGGAGACAGAAGATAGAGGGAAGCTTTTCTCCCTCTCTTACAACCTTAAAACTTGAGGCCTTCCAGTGAACCTGAATGTTGCTAGATTTGGGATAGAGAAAATGAAATACTTCTTCATACAGCACCTAGTTAATGGTGACTACCAACTTGGATGGCTTTAAAAAAGGATTAGACAAATTCATGGAGACTAAGGCTATTGATGGCTACTAGCTATGAAAGCTATTGTCTCCCTCCTCTGCTGGAAGCAGTATGCCTCCGAATATCAACTGCTGGGAATCACAAGTGGAGAGAGTGCTATTCTACTTGGCCCTTGCTTGTAGGCTTCATATAGGCATCTGGTGAGCACTGTAAGAATAGGATGCTGGACCAGATGGGTCTTTGGCCTGATTCAACAGTGCTCTTGTTATGTTCTTATGTGAGGGATTGAACCAGAGCTTGGAAAAGTTACTTTTTAAAGCTACAACTCCCATCAGCCCCAGCCACCATGGCCACTGGATTGGGCTGATGGGAGTTGTAGTTCAAAGAAATAACTTTTCAAAGCTCTGGACTGAACCTACACCCCAAATCATGGGCTCTACCTCTGAGCTACAGCCCTTCCCAAGGAGAAGGCAGAGCATTTGACATGTCCACAGAACAGTTACCACATTGTTCCTGCTTGTGACCATCAATGCCACAAGGAAAAACTGGAGAGCTGAAAAGGATTGTAAAATATTTCAAGTCAGTCTTTAAAGAATGTGTTTGTGTGTTGTATTTCTGCTTTGGGGATTCTCCGGCTTGTTTATATTTCAGGGGTGTTAGGGTTGCTCTTACTGCCTTTCCTTCCCAATTCAGCCGACCACCATGAATGTCATTTTCTTGGCACCTTCAGACAAGAGCAATTAGTGTAATTGCGACGATATTTCAACCACAAGGCAGAGTTGTTTTTTCACAGGTAGGGCAATGCCAATTGCAACACAACTTCTGAATAGTAAAATATTTGTACTTGAGCACTGGATCTTCTTCCTAATGTGGAGGAATGGCAAATATTACAGCTAAAGATGGGAGAAAACCCACCGAGTGAGACAGATGCTACGGATGAAAGAGAAATGGGGTTCAGCCTAATTTGCATCGTCTGGAACAATATGCAAACCTAAATATAGCCATCCTTCTAAATTTGCATTTCTCCAAATTTTCTGATACAGTTCTTCAACCAAATAATGTGTACAAAAATGTACATATATTAGGGGAAAGTGTGCATAAAAAGGCATATGATTATAAAAATAACATGCAAAGATGCATTATATGAAGGAAATGAGCATGCAAAAGTGAGCACACTAGGCAAAATCGGATTCAGAAATGTGTGTATTGGGAGCAATGTACACTTAACGTGCTGACAAATTTTTTGAAGAGTTTTTCTTTTCTTTTCTTTTGGCAAGCTGATGCAGAAGTGTGATGAACTGAAATTAAGACTGGAATGATGAAAAATGGAGCAAAACTGAAAGTGACAAATTTATCCATCCCTAATGGACAGGATAAGCTTGTTAACTGTTCCAGGTTGTTCTTTTTTTTTTGCAGGGGATCAATCGGCAAGAGCCCTTAAATGTTTAACTGGATGACAGGCAGCTCTGCTGCATTACGTTACATTGAAATGGTCCCTTAAAACTTTCCCAACAACATCAGAGAGAAAGAGGTGGGGAGAAGCCAAACAACAATGGCAACGAAATGGAGTTCTTTTTCTCCTGGGCCTTTCCCCGAAGGAGGCTGCTACTGGCTTGTCTCAGTTTTGAAAAACACATACTTAAGCCAATCTCCGGGCACAACACATTCCCACGGGCAACCTTGGTGGGCACGATGCCATCTGAACAGATGGGCATAACACTAGGCAAGCAGGAGACCATGGATGTGAATCCAGTGTGGGTGTTTACTCCATCAATTCTCCAATGGGAATGTCAAAATGGCACTCCAAACTCTGTTTCCTTGCTCAACAAAATATGCATCTGAAGGTGGACAAGGCTTTAAAATTCACCGGCAGTAGAGAGATGGTTTTCCTACCCACCCCTCCTTCCTTCCTGCTGGATCCAAGAAAAAAAAAAGACCAGTGTGGTGAGAGGGAGGGACTCATTAAAACAACCTCTTTGCGCTAAGAGCAGTTTTTGTAAGAAGGCAGCCCAAAATACACTTTGCTCCTTTTGCATTTTAAGGGAAAGGATTAACACGCTGATTAGGTTATGAGGAATTATGGAGAATGATGGGATTGTTTTAAAGCTTAAAATGGAACAGAGGAGAAGACTGAGGGCAAGGCATGGAGTCCTTATGAAGTAACATGCTTAGCCATGCATTATTGTATACACCCACCCTGAGAGATGGTTGGGGAAGCATTCACAAGAACAAGCCTTTCTGGTAATAAATGATGGTCTGAACTTCCCTTGAGGTTTTTTTCTTTCTTTTTCTAACTCCTACTCTGTCTTTCGCCTACAGCCATTCCACCTCATCTGATCTCGGAAGCTAAGCAGGGTCAGGCCTGGTTAGTACTTGGATGGGAGGCCGTCTGGGAATACCAGGTGCCGTAGGCTTAGAGGAAGGCAATGGTAAGCCACCTCTGAATGCCTCTTACCATGAAAACTCTATGAATATATCCAAAAAAGATTCATCGGATCACCATAAGTTGTAATCGACTTGAAGGCATATAACAACAACTCTGTCTTTCACTGAGTGTCTCACTGGCCAATAGTGACTCATGCAATGAAGAAACGCAGGAAGCTGCCTTATACTAAGTCAGATCATTGGTCCATCTAGAGTACTGTCAACACCAACTGGCAGTGGCTGTCCATGGTTTCAGGTAGAAGTCTGTCCCCGCTTTACCTGGAGATGATAGGGATTAAACCTGGAACCTTTTGCAAACAAAGCATGTGCTCTATCAGTGGCGGTTAGAGGGGTCCATGTCAGCGGGGCAGTGGAATCCACTCTGGGTTGAAAGTTCAGACTAAAACCCAAAGCAAATTCCACTGCCCACTGACATGGACCCACCAGTCACCTCTGTGCTGTACCACTGAGCTATGGCAGAGTTCTTTTTTGCACTTCCTCATTGCTACACTGAATGTAACTGGTGAGACAGCAAAGTGGAGGATGGCTGCTTCTAGCAATGGTGGTAGTGGTGTGTGTATGTATGGTGCATGATGACAATGGCCACATCCACACCATAAATTTAAAGCACATTTAAAGCTTATACCAAAGAATCCTGGGAACTGTAGCTTGTTAAGGGTGCTGATAATTGTAGCTCTGTGAAGGGTAAACTATACGTTTTAGGATTCTTTGGGGGAAACCATGTGCTTTAAATGTACGGGGTGGGTGTTACCAAGGATTGGTTCTTTGTACAGGTGCTGCATCCTTGCCATCAGCGCTTATTTATATGCCAGTTTCCCATGATAATCCACACTCAAAGTAGCTTGCAACATCAAAAAACCTACATAAATACACAGCAATTACATAACAAAATGTGAATCGTCTAAGGAAAACATTTCCTATCAATAAATATACACTACACATAATCAATCCACCGATGATAATGCCTAACAATAAAAATGCAAGAATAATCCAAATAAGAACAAAAATAATGCATCTCCAAAACTGAATCTTGACCCCAGAAATAGCCCCTAAACCCAAGGGTCATAGACCAGTAGTGGGCGGGGCTAGAGGTAAAAGTAGGTGGAGCAATGAATGTAAATGCAAAGAATGCTTTGAGACTTTTTAATGGTATAAAGCGACTGGTAAATGATAATGATGATAATAATAACAATAATAATGACAGCAATACATTTTACCTTTGTCCAGTAAGCTAGTTTCTACACTTCCCACTCTATCCTCCATCTAGCCAGGCAAGAGGCATGATCACACTTCAAGGACACATTTTGGTCAAGCAAAGACATTCAGGTACAAAGCAGGGCCAGTGAGGATGTGGCCTGGGAAGAGTCCCAAGGGCCAGACAGAGAGGTCTGGAGGGCCACATTCAGCCCCTGGGCCTGAGCGACCCCACCTTGATGATCTATATGAATCTTGAGCAGCAGAAGCAGCCTTTGTAGCTGGAGTGGGACAAGAGCCCACCCTCCCAGGCCAGGTAGAAATGGGACAAGCAGAGAGCAGGCAGCAGGCCTTGTAGGACTCTGAGGGAGATGGTCTCTGGATGATGGCATCATCAGCCTGTGCCAGCTATGGGACATAGCTCAGCGGTAGTCCAGCACATGTTGTGCATATGTAAGATCCCAGCTTCAGCCCATGGCATCTCCAGGATGACAGGTGGAGTGCTGAGAGAGTGTGTGTGTGTGTGTGTGTGTGTGTTCCATGGGAAGGGATCACAGCTCAGTGTCAGAGCATGTGCTTTGCACACAGAAGGTTCTGGAATCAGTCCCTGGCATCCCCAGCTAAAAGGATGTGGTAATAGGTGATGGGGAAGATCAATGCTAGAGGCTGTCAGAGGCCCCGCAGAGCCACTTTCAGTCAGATCCTGGGCTGGATGGGAGGACAGTATAAGGAAGCCTCTTACGTACCCATGCAGGCTGCCGGAATCCTCCATACAAATGCAGAATCTCAACATGTGCTGCATGGACCAGGCCTGCGATTATACCTGCGCTGCATGCCCCCCAACACTTCACAGATCCACAGGGGCACACAGCTGCAACATCCCACATCGCCTACCAAGCTTGACTTCCCAAACCCCACTTTCTCCCTCTCTGCTGTTATACATCCTTGAAGGCTCCTCACCACCTGCCGTGGGCTACTTTCACATCTGCTGCAACAGCTCATCTTCCACTGACTGAAAAGCCAAGAGGGCGGTTGATCTTTTAGCAAAGTTATATACTAGAAAGCCATATCCTGGAGGGAGGAGCTGTGTTACTCTGCTGGCAAGGAACAGCAGCAAAGAGCTTTGTGGCATGGGTGCCTTCCAGAGCAATCCACACTCGTTGGTTGGCTCAGCTGGGCTCCACCGGCGTGAGGGCTCTGCCACTGTGGAGCTCTCTTCTGCTCCCACCGAAAGCACAGGCAGAAGCTATTGCTGGCAGTAGCCCGTGGACCCCCTTTACAGCGTGTTTCTGGAGTGAGGGGCAGGGAAGGGATGGAACTGAGCAGGCCAAGGAGCTGCTGGGTCCTAATGTAGACCAGCCACCAGCAATAGATCTTACCGAGTTCTCTTTGCTGCACCAGCCTGGATCCAAAGGGCTGGATCCAAAACTCTCAGGAGGAACTGTACAGGAAAAAAATGATGATTGCCCCTATGTTTAAGAAGTATGTGGTTGGTTTGTTACATTCTGGAGCTACAGATGCTCACACAACCATCTCGGCCCACAGAAAAGGAAAAGCTGCCTTCCAGCTGTTGAGCCTGTGCCAGAAAACTAAATCCAGACCTTATGTGCCCTGTATACCTACATACACACCCCTGAGGCATCCAGACACTTTATGCTAGCTTTGTACGATATAACCCCACTTCTCCTCTTCCTCAGCCACTGCAGTGACCTCCTTGTGAGTAACTGCACCACCATCACCAGCATGAAACTCCAGATGCTACAAAAGTACAACTACTTAATTCAAAATAAAGTCCCTAAACTGAGAATATGCACAATTTTGTTTGCATATATTGATTCGCATAGCTTATTCCAAGTGCAGAATTTGGATTTCTCAAATGCATTAATGTTCCCTGCTTCGGAGCAAAACCTACATGGCCTCTCTTGTAAAAATCGATCATGTTGTGAATAAAACCATCACCTTAATGCTCTTAAAGTCCAAGTGCAATGTTTTAAACATGAATTTTAAATATATAGCTCTCTTAACCTTGGCTGTTTTACAAAAGCTAAACAATGGTCAATGACATAAAATTGCATAATTTAGTATTCATTTGCATAATGAAACATTTTAGTATTTTTCCCCCTGTGCATAGGATTTCATTGGTTCAGTTTCTCTCTGTGCGTTTGCACAGAATATTGCCATCCCCATTAACAGATAAAACATACATTGATGCCAGGATCTCTCCCCCCCAAAACCAAGAAAAAATGTCCCTTGTTTAAATTGCAAATGCATATTATTTAAGGGGGTGAAACTGTACAACTGTGTGTTCTTGGCCAGATATTTTTCTTCCTATGTTTTCAAATCTAACCTGATGTGCAGCTGTGGAGATTTGTAAGAAATACCTAGAGAATTTGTTATCCAGCCTCTTTTCTGTAGCTTTCCGTCCAGATACACAAATACGAACCTCTGAAAAACAGATTAAAATGGTAACAGCATATGGTCTATTTCTATCTCTTTCAGAACAAAGAACAGTGACCTGAAAATAGCCCCTCTCCTTCTGTATGCAAACTATTACAATTCTTTTTTCATTTCAAGCTATCAAAGTAAGTGTTTTCGATGTGTCGCCTGTAATCCGTTATGGCACCTCCATGTTTTGTCATTAGACTTGCTAAAATGTTCTGCTATCATGTGTGTCGTTTTCCAGGGAGAGGAATGTTTGTTTTCTTCCGTGGTGTCATGGAAACAGAAATACTTACCTTGCATTGGAGTGTGCCCGTTTGATAACAATGGGCCGCACCATCAGCGACCAGGTTGTGCCCTCCCTGAGAATAAGAAAGACTTTAAAATCCTCCTCTAGGTTCCCTGGTGGCTGCTGCTGTGAGGCCACAGGTGCAAACCCACTGAGATCTTTTTAAAAGATTGTGGTTTTGCTTAGATGTTTGCACCCCAAGCAGAGCCTTGAGCCAGAGCTCTATAAGTGCTCCAATGTGCATGTGGAACTTCACCCTGTGAGATTGCCCTATCCATTTCAAGGAAGGAGGGTAGGAGGTGGACATGCAAAGAGATGCGCAAGTCAAACTCATTGTGAAAAATGTGCCTGATGTTTTTAGGAAAGTATCCCTTTTTTGCCAGAGTCATTCTCTGTTAATATATATTCCAGCTTTCCGTACTTATCAGGGGAAGTCCCTACATCCTGATGCTTGTCCCAAGTAAATTTACTATCCCTATCTTTTGGAGAGATGTCCTTTAAAAATGTTTGTTAGTGTGAGCTCCTGGAGTTATCATTCAGCAAGCTCTGCAGGCGTCATGAGCTGCTGGGGGATCTGTGGATAGCTGCCCCATATGGTGAGCCACTGAACTGTAGATGGCAACTTTCTCAGTTGGATTCTCATTTTGGATTCTCCTGGTGGTGATGGTACTTCATCGAGATCTTCCTCTGACACCGCCTCTGGTTGAGCCTCCGATCCTTTGAGAGACGGCATGAGTGGTGGCAGCTCAAAAGTAACTTACACTGCAGCTTCTGGGATCTATTTTGAACTGTTGCTGACATACTGTAGGGAAAATGAGTGGAGGCCCCTGGTCCAAATCACCTCCCCCCCTCACCTTAAGAAATGGCAGCAGCCCCCCCCCCCACACTTGTTAACCCGAAGGGATGCAGAGAGAGAAATGGTTGTGGCTTGCTGGCAGCTCACTTTGGACTGTGGACCTATTAGTCTCCATCTCCTCTTCAAAATGGTGTGCCCAGGGAATGAATATTTCTTGCTTATAGGGTAGGCTACACAATTAAAATAATGGGAACAATTTGTCCAAGGGGAATGACTTAGGCTGCAATCATATACTCACTTACCTGGGAGCAGGGGCTTCAGCACCTTGGGCCACTCCTTGAAGTTTGGACTAAAACCTGGAGTGGATTCCAGCTGCCCCACTGACATGGAGCCACCAGCCACCATTGTCTGGGAATGAGCCCCATTGAGCTCAATGGGACTTATGTCCAAGTACACACATGTATGGGATCACACTGTTAGACAGCCTGTCGGTATCATACTTAAATATCTGCCACAGAAATCAGTGTGGCTTTTAAAAGGGCTTTGCTTTGTCTGGATTGAGTCCAAACTCTTTTTCTTTTAAATAAACAAATAAAGGTGTGGATGCATAAATCTTGCGTCGACTTTAATGAACGGCTTTCCTTCTTCGACTTTGGGTTTTAAGACATCGTTTTTCAGTGTGTGAGGTGTGACCTGAAACTGTCTCGATCTGAAAATATGGGATTGCCTATGACATATTGGTACCTGATAGCACTGAACTTGAAAGGACAAAAGAGGTACCCTGTGGGTTTGTGTGTGCTTTAAAATGCTTTGGCTTAGGAAGTGGGAAGCCTGCTATCTGTCACAAGATGAAGGCAGGAAGGTGGGAAGGGAAGCAAAACTCCTTCAGCGTTCGGGGAAGGAAATCAAAAGAAAAATTAAAATGGAAAGTTTAATATTTGAATTCAGTAACCTTACCTTTATACTAAATATTCTTCTGTATTTCTACTCCATTCTCCTAAGACATCAGCCAGGGGTAGCCAACATGGAGTCCTCCAGATATTCTTGTTGTTGGACTACAACTCCCATCAGCCCCTGCCAGGATGGCCAATGGTAAGGGATGAAGGGAACTGGAGTCCAACGACATCTAGAGTGCCCCATGTGGTCTACCCCTGGCATAAGCATGACCAGTTGAGTTTCATAGGGAAAGCTGTTCTACAGGGTTGGTGCAACCAGTGACGTACTTCAAGGAAGGCTCATAAAGTAGAGTTTGGATGAGCAAGTTCTAGTAAACAACAGTAACAAGGTCTCATTGGATAAAGACACCATGGGCAAAGTCAAATCCTATAAGGCAGGGATGGTGAACCAAATGTGGCCCTCCAGGCCTCTTTCTATGGCCCTTGGGACTCTCCCCAGGCCTTACTGGCCTTTTTTTGCACCCTCCCTGAGTGTTTTTGCCTGGCTGCAATGTGTCCTTGAGCTCTGTTAATGCTTCATGTTTGCCTGGATGGAAGATAGAGAGGGGTGTGCGAGGGTGTATTGAAACCAGCCTACTGTACAAAGGTAAAATTCATGTGTGTTGCTGGCACCAGCCACCATTGGCATGTGTGGACCCTGAAACTGGAATATAAATCCAGCTTTTTAAAATAATGTGATAGATGACTAGACAAAACAAAATGCACCCATCATATCATTAAACAAACCAAAGCGATTAAACTGCCAGCTCCCGTTATAGTAACGAACAGTGGTGGCTGGACGCTCCATGCCAGTGGGACAGTGGAATCCGTTCCAGCTTTTAGTCCAAAATTTCAAGGAGCGGTCCAATGTTCTGAATCTATTTTAGAAATAGGTCTAAGGACCTTGGACAGGTCCTTGAAAGTTCAGATTAAAATCCAGAGCAGATTCCACTGCCCACTGACGCTGGTTACCAGAGCTTCATCTAACTACAGCTGGACAGACATATCATTCAATTCACTCCAGCTCATATTTACATATTTGACATCATGTGTCGGGCAGGAAGAGGTGTGGCTGGATTAGCTGTGTAACTGAGTTTCCTTTGGGGAACTTTGACCCAGAGCCAATCCCTGTAGAAGGCAAGGCCAATGTCACTGCCTGTTAGCTGATGGGTGGTGAGTTCAAGTTTGCTGGGCTGGCTGTGCACCAGAGCTCCCTGCAATCCCTGCAGAAAGCAGCTTTACCATCCCTGTGGTTGGCACTTCGCTGAGCAAGGGATGGCAAAGTCCCATGTGCTATGGTCCCAAAGTGCCTGACAACCAACTGGCTCTTGATGCATGGGAAATACTGTGCAAGAGACTTTGGCAGGTGGCTGGAAACACCCACCTTTCAATCATTGTTGTCCATGCACTGGTAACTTCCAGGCTGGATTACTGTAATGCACTCTATGTAGGGCTGCCCTTGAGGTTTGTCTGGAAGCTGCAGCTGGTGCAAAATGCAGTGACGCGACCACTCACTGGGTCATAGTATTGCAAATATGTCACCTCACTGCTGAAAGAATTGCACTGGCTGCCCATTAGCTACAGGTTCAAGTTCAAGGTTCTAGTTTGATATACAAAGCCTTATACAGCTTGGGACCAGGATACATGAAAGGTCTTCTTACTCCTTATATACCCAGTCGGTCACTATGCTCCACAGGTGAGGGCCTCCTGCAGATACCAACTCATCAGGAGGTCCATTCCGCACATCATAGGAAGTGGACCTTTACTGTAGTGGCACCTACCCTTTGGAATTCCCTCCCTTTAAATATTAGACAGGCACCATCTGTGTTAACTTTTTGGTGCCTAGCGAAGACCTTCCTCTTTCAACAAGCCTTTTAAGTAGAGACCTTATCCCAGTCTTCATCTGTGTTGGAATTACTTTTTAAGATGTTTTTAAAGATATTTTGTTTTAATGTATTTTAAAGTCTTTTGTTTTTAATATGTTTTGAGTGTTTTTAACATGAAGTGATTGAAAGAGGGGTTATCCACCCCACCTGCCACAAGTGACCCATTGGGGTGGTGACAGATAAGTAGCACCTTGGAACCGAAGCTTAAAGCCTTGCTCCCTGGATGGTAGAAGCCACCACCACAGTGCAGATAGTTACAGCAAGAAAGGTTTTAAAAGGAAATTTCTTGAACTTAATCAATGTGCATCTGTATTAATGTACAGTATGTGTCAGGACAAACAGTGTCTCAGATCCCCTTGATTCAAATAGATCTGGAGCTTGAACAGTTAAATAGCATTTGTTTTAAAAAGGAAGAAGGGGGGGAAGAACTTGTATTTTACATAGCAAAGGTCACTTTACGACAATCCATTAGGGGGCATATTTTTGGTACAATGTGCATGAACCGAACTGCATGATTCCCATTAGTTTTAATGGGAGTTTCACAACTAAATCTATGTCCATTTTGCTGGGGAAAAAATTGTTGATGTACTTCTTCAGAGTGGCAAAAAACATAACAAAACCCATTGCTAATGAATTTTGAGTCAGTGGTTGTCTCCGGGCTTCAGACTGAAGCGTGCGGTTACACGGCTTAAGAAAATGCAATGGTAATTTCAATTTGTGTGTATCCGATTTGCGACTAGAAAAATAGGAGCAAATCAGTCCTAACAATACAGACACTGTGAGCATTTGTTTTTGCAGCTACCAATAAGCAACGTGAAACTCATGCCTGAGAAGAATGTACTGGTCACCAAATAGCTGTGATTCCTTTAAAATATTTATTTATTTATGGGGTCTTTTTTTAAAAGCTGTTGGATATCTTGCCATGTAATGAAGAGTGTGGGAAGGGTGCTACTGCTCAGGGCTGTTGGAGAATGCTGTTGGGCTCAGTGGAAGGGTCCCTGCAGGCGTCTCCTGATGCTGTGAGAGAGGTGTAGCTCAAGGTAATGGCGGTGTACGATTCATAAGATCATGGGAAGCTGCCTCATACCAAGTCAAACCATTGGCGCATCTAGCTCAGTATTGTCTACTCTGACTGGCAGCAACTCTCAAGGGATTCAGGCAGTGTCCTCTACCTGGAGATGCCAAGGACTGAACCAAAGGCTTTCTGCATGCAAGGCAGGTGCTCTATGACTGAACGAAGGCCCTTCCCAGATGATACGTCCATGATATTTTCTCTTGAATGCATTTCTATACTTTATCTTAAAACACTGTTTTAGTGCACTTTGGTACATTTTTTTAAAGGTAAGAACTCTATTGCAAAATTTGGAGAAGTGTAAAATCTGAAGGACCACCTGAATGAAGCTTGAGGACTACAGTTTGGGAATCCCTGTGATATATTTCATTGTGTACTTCTGGTGCCCAGCCGTGCTCAGGAATTCTAAGACAACCCCCCCCCCAAGGTACAATTTTAAAATGAGTGATTAAAATCAGTCAGTTTTGAAAGGTATGGCCACCATTTTGATTCAAAATGATATCCAATTGTATCCAAACATAGACAAAAAACTTGTTCCTTGTTCTCAGGAGCCATCATGCAAACTTTGGTAGCTTTCATTTGGTTAAAATCAGGGCAGTTTCAAAAGGTTCAGTCTGCCATCTGGATTCAAAATGGCACCCAACTGTATCCAAACATACACAAAAACCTGCTCCTTGCGCTCAGGAACCTTCATGTGAAATTTGATTTCAGTATCTTAGGAGATGTCCCAATGTATAGAGAACAAAGAGATAAACGACTTTCCAAAATATACAGTAGAGTTATTAAATTACTTATTATTATTATATTTATATCCCACCTTTCCTCCAAGGAGCTCAAGGTGGCGCATGCTCATCCCCACCCTATTTTTTCCTCACAACAACCCTGTGAGATAGGTTGGCCTTGAGAGATGGCGAGTTGCCCTAAGCATCCAGTGAGCTTTATGACTGAGTGGGAATTTCAACCCTTGCCTCTCAGGTCCTAATTCAACACTTTAGTTAGTTCAACTAACCCTACCTTATGCCATGAAACTCAAGGCAGTATACAAGGAATTTCCAGAGACCTAGACATGCATAGCTTCAACAAGCATGTGCCCTCAGGTCATGCCACATAACCCCTGCTGCACCCCCTGTACTTAATAAACAACCTCATTCTGTAAACCTGGCAGCCAGCAAACTCAAGATGGTCCCAAGTGTTCTAATGCATGCTCATGAAGTTTTTCACTCATGAAAGGCCATAGCTCAGTGGTAGAACATCTGTTTTCCATGCAGAAGATCTCAGGTTCAATCCCCAGCATTTCCTGGTAGGGCTGGGAAAGACTCCCTGCCTGAAAGCTTGGAGGGCTGCTGCCAGTCAGTGTAGAAAATACTGGGCTAGATGGACCAATGGTCTGATTCAGTAGAAGGCAGCTTTCTGTGTTCCATCACCAACTGCAGGTACAGATCTACTTTCTCCATTGGAATGAATGGAACCACCCAAGAGATATGCATGGACAGATCTGAGGTGGATGTGTGAACAATGGGACAGGGTATACCTCAGAAGCAGCGCCTGCAGGAGGTCCCAGATTCAATCTTCAGTTAAGGCAGATGTAGGGAACCCTTGGCCCTCCAGATGTTGCTGACCTACAACTCCCATCATCCCACTTGTTAGGGCTGATGGGAGTTGTAGTTCAGCAGTATCTGGAGGACCACAGGTTCTCCACTCCTGTTCCTCATTGAGTGGCAGCAGCTCTCCATGGTTTCAGGCAAGAGTCTCTCCCAGCCCTACCTGAAGATGTCCGAGATTGGCAGTGGCAGCTAGTGGCTCTGTGTCAGTGGGGCAGTGGAATCTGCACAAGGTTTTGGGCTAAACTTTGAAGGAGCCATCCAAGGTGCTGAAACCAACAGATTGAGCACCTTGGACTGCTAATTGAAATTCTTGACTAAAACCTGGAGCAGATTCCACTGCCCCACTGACATGGAGTTACCAGCTACCACTGGAATCTGGGACCTTCTACATACAGAGCAGATGTTCTCCCACTGAGCTATAACTGCTCCCCGTCCAGCTGATTTCTCATATGACCCAACAGATATCTGGTATTGTAGTCCAGCAACACCTGGAGGGCCAAAGTTCCCCACACCTGAGTAAAGGGGTTGAATACAGGTGCTAGAAAGACTTTTGCCCAAGAGCTGCTGTCCATCAGAGTAACCAATATTGGGGTAGGTGGGCCAGTGGCCAGATTCAGGATAAGGCCCAGCTGTCTCCCATCTGTACCTTTGAAATACATTCTTCAGAGCTTTAGGTTTTCTTCTTTGTTCCCAAAACCAGCCTTCTATAAATACAGTGTGATAGAAGGTTACAAGTAGCAAGGTATTTATTATCCTGTAAGCATTCCCTGGCTGTGAGTATATAACAATAACTAATGCACTTATTTAATTTTTAGTCATTCTTAACATTCTTGACTATTTCACCTGAAAATCCAAAACTGATTCATGCACGGTAAGGGGAAAGGAAGCTCAATAAAAGGAAAATAGTTTTTGATTTTAGGCCTATTCACCTATCATCAACCCTCCAGCATATACTTTTGGTTGCAGAGAGGGCCACAATTACTTTAAATGCTCCTTTTCTTTTGCAATCCAGCTGTATTTTCCTAATTTATTTTGCCATCCAATGCACAGCTATGCTGTGAACAAGTCAGTCATTGGGACACCTGCTCAGGATTCTAGTGTTTGAAAATATGCACTGAGATAGCAATAGTTTTCTGTATAACATCTCAACCCTCTACATGCACCAACTTGCGCTTTAGGTGCTTTACTTAAATCATTGGAAGAGAATTCTCTATCAATACATGTGGTGCTTAACTGAAAATCTATTCTAAAACTTTTTTTTAAGGGAAGGATGATGAAATTGTACAGCAGAGGTGGGGAACTGCACCCTGCGGGCTGGAACTGGCCCATTAACAGAGCAATCCTGCTTGGAGGAGGCTGGCATACAGGGAGGGAAGGTGGTGTGTGGTTCCGCCACAACCCACCTCTGATCAGGAGCCCCTGGGACACAAGCACCTTGGATGTGCTGGTAGAGCTCGGCAGAAGGGAAAGAAATGCATGTTTCCTTCCACCACCTTTCTTCCTGGCGTATCACCCCAGGATTCTTTGCCGGAAGTCATGTGATTTCAATGTGGATTGGATGTGCTTTAAATATATGGTGTGGATCTCCCCAATTCAGACGTTCAGGGTCCCTTTGGGTCCCTTTGTGATAGTCATGCCGCGTCCTTCATAACCACACCCATTCCCCACTTTCCCCCATCTCCCTTGTTCTTCACGTCACCTTGCAAGTCCACACTCCACTACAACAGATGTCCCTGGGAGCCAATCAGCATGAAAGGGGAGGCTATGTGTTAGCTCCTGAGAAGAGTCTTTTCAGTGGCCAACTCATATCCTTTCACTCTGTTTGGCTCCAATCAGCGCAAAAGGACAAGGACTCTTCTCAGTGGCTAACACACTCCCCTTTCATGATGTTTGGCTCGTACATAGGGACCTGGCTGGGACCCTGCTCCCCAAAGTAAAGGATATATGACCTCCCAGGACCCCAGATGACTACACCCCTGCTGCTCATAGTTTCCTCCACAGGCTAAGTGAAGGCACACCTCTTTATCCTGGCCTTTGACACCTGAGATATGTTTTGAGGACCCAACCCATTCCAGTGGCTGTGATTTGTTTTAACTCTTTTAATATTGAATGTTAAAATGTTGTAATCTGCCCTGGGACCTGTTGGTGAAGGGCGGGTAATAAATAAATATAGCAGCAACAGCAGCAGCAACAAAACAACGTTGACACACAAGAGTCCTATTCATCGTCTTGCTTTTCCGTCCGTGTGACCTCTGTGATATGGCGCTTAGATCTATATTTTCAAGGGCCTCGTTGTTGTCACTAATCTATCTCGTCAGCCTGTCTTGTTAGGAACATCTGTTTCACTCTGCACTTTTGAAAAACACTTTCCCTTTTGTATGGTGTAATAACTCTGATTCTTTCCAGACACTGTTTTATTATTCACCTTTCCCCACACACACACACTTTCCCTCCCCTTTAGGCCGCACAGATTATTAACACACACACAAAATGTAGTTTTGCTGCTTCTGACAACTGATCTGGTCTCTCTTTGATTCTGCACATACTTGGGCAGGTTTTTCTTTTCTTTTATTCCCTCTCCCTTTGGGTTTAGTGTTCCCCTCCCTCCCTCACTTTCCCCCAGCCGCTGTTTTCCCCCAGGTTCATTGTCTGCCTGGCATCAGCATGCTCTGAAGAGTTGCTTTTTCCTCCTTTTCATCCTTTGCATGATTTCAGCTGCATACAGTGATCACCTTTCTTGAAAACAGCTTTTGCAATCACTCCTTTTTTAAAAAAATGCTCAGATCTATTTCGACTCTTCCCATCTTCTGTCTTTCTCCCTCCCTGCCACGATTCCAGGTCTGTTACTCTGCGTGATCGAATAATTAAATGCAATTGGCAAACAGTTTTGGCTCCTCTATGCTGGCTCGCTCTGGGTCTTCAGGTTTTATCACCCCACTCTGCTAGGAAAAAAACCTGCCTCTTTCTCTCTCCCAGCACCATCTCTTGAGCACTGCTCCTTTCTCTCCTTTGCTGCCTTTGTCTATTGTCTCCAGGGCTTCTCTTGTCACATCATACAGTTTTTCCATCATATTTGGCATTTTTGACCTGATCTACCTCTCTAGCTTGCCAGCATTTTCTTGTTAGCTATAGAGCATCCCCTACTGATCTCGTCAAGGCATTTTTTTAACCGTTTCCAACAGCTTTTCTAATATTTTTTTAAAAAAAGACTTTAAAAAAATGTCCTCTATCCACAAAAGTGTACTGGCGGAGATTTGATGTTAAGAGTTATCTCAAAAAAGTTTTTTTAAAAAACCTTTTTTTTATATGTCTAAAAAAGCCCTTTCTTGTAGTGTTTTTTATTATTTTTTAAATCCACAAATACATTCCTGTCACTTCCCATAATCTACAGTGATTTTCTTCTTTTTTTAAAAAAACCCTGTTACTAATATTGTTATTTGGATTTATCATGTGCAAATTCTATGATGTCATCTTGGAACTCACAAAAGACCTCTTGAGTAGATTGCTGACATCCCCATTTTACAGATCAGGCAGTATAACATCAGTGGGACAAGCAATGAGTGTGGGGTAGGAGAAAAATGAGAATGGATTCCACAAGCAATGAAGGCTCTTTCAACAAACATTCTCTGTGTGTCAGTCCCTATGGAGCCAAAATTTCCCATGGGAGAGGTATAGATTGGCTTGGGGTGGCCCCAAGGTTTGGAGAAGGATGAAAATGTTAGGAAAAAACCCTAAAGCAGCAAAACAGCCCAATGTGGACTGTGAATTGTCTTCACCTACAGGACTACCATTGGATGTGTGTGTGTGTGTGTGTGTTTTCCTTGGCTACAGAACATTGACTGTCTCTTGGGAGGAGGGGAATGAAATGGAGTATGCTGGAAGAGGGCATGCCTGGGTGAAGGCCTTAACAGGTGCATTCCTCCTTGCAATATTTGCTTGCAAATCCCACTTGCACTATGTTTAATTATTGATGTGTGTATGTGGGAATACCTACAGTATAATGTGTCTCCAACTACCAGTGAGCTCATTGCCTGAGCAGGAATTTGACTGTACATCCCATGGAACCAGTGTAGTACAGTGTATTTAAAATGTTCAGCAGTTTGGGATCAGGTCATCTGAAGGACAAGCTGCACCCACATGAGTCTGCCTGGCTTTTAAGATCATTTTTGGATGTTCTGCTCCAGGTGTGGGGAACCTTCCAGATGTTGCTCAACCACAGCTCCCTTCAGCCCCAGCAAAGCATAGCCAATGGCCAGATATGATTGGAGATATAGTTCAGCAACATCTGAGGGGCTAAAGATTCCCCACACCTGCCCTACTCTCTGGCTTACTGCTGTGATCTGTCAGGTTGGCAGGTACTAGAGACGGAGCCTTTTCAGTGATGGCCCCTGCCTCATTCTTTTGGAGTTTCCTCACCAGGGTAAAATGCATGATCTCATTGGTATTGGCTTTTAAGAAGACCCTGAAGACAATGATGACAACTTATTATTATTTCAAGATGGTTCTTGTAAATTGTTGATCTGAAGCTGTGTACATACCGTACATTTAAAGCACCCTTCCGAATCCTGGGAACTGTAGTTTATCCCCTCACAGAGCTACACTTCCCAGCACCCTTAACAAACTAGAGCTCCCAAGATCCTTCGTGTGTATGTGTGTGGGGAGGGATATGCTTTAAATCTCTGTGATTTTTATGAACTTTTTTTGTTCTTTGCCTTGGGAAAGTAATGCCCTAAAAGGTGGGCTAGAAATCATTTGCATGAATAATTGCCTTCTATGTGGAAAATACAAAATAAATTCCGCTCTCAGGCCAAAATTAGATGTTACAGCGATTATGTTGTATCCTGCCACTTATTCAGTTTATTTGTCCAGATGTTTGACCACCCCCCAAAGATAACAAAGAGTGGGGGGGAGTTAATGTGACCTACAGGGAAAAGGTGAAAGAAGGAAAGAAAGAATGGGGGGATTTTTAATAAACTTCTCAAAATGGTATCTGGTATGTTTGTGCAAGGGAAAGTAAGCACAAGCATCTGGCAGTCAGTGGGACCAGAATCCCTGCATTTCCACCTCTGTTCTCCCTTGTAACATCTAAGGGGGCATTCAGATGAGCCCTCCCCCCACACATGTGGGATAGCCTTCCCATTGCTGATGAACCCAGCTCTCACACACCTCAGTTAGGATCCCCTGGTCCAATCAATAATGTGTCACATTGAGGATCTCTGCACATGCACCAGTTCCAGTATGTGCACACCACACATTTATTCCACTCTTACTCCACTTTAAACAGGCATAGCTTTCTACAAAGGATCCTGGGAAGTGTCATATGATAAAGGTGCTGAGAGTTGTTAGGAGACCCCCTGTTTCCTCTCACAGAGCTACAGTTCTCAGAGTTCCCTGGGAAGAGGGATTGACTGTTAAACCACTCTGAGCATTGGAGCTTTTTGAGGAGAACAGGAGTCTCCTAACATCTCTCAGCACTCTTCACAAACTACACTTCCCAGGATTATTTGGGGGACGTCATGACTGTTTAAAGTGGAATAAGAGTGGGAAAACTGTATGGTGTGAATGTGGCCTAAGTCTGCCGTCAGCCAACCCCCACCTGTCTGCCTTTCTTGCTTCTTATCAGTCCAGCTTTGTGGCCCTGGCTGTCAGTTTCCTCCTCCATCTTATAGTTGCCCTTGTAGAACTCAGCAGGGAGGAAGATGGGGGCAAATCTAGACTTAATTGCCTCTGCGTCCCATTGGCTCTGGCTCCACCTACTGTTGGGCTCCCTGCCTTCCACCCTACCAGTCCCAATGGGCACCAGCCACCACTAGTAAAAGCTCTTCAAAGTTTAGGAAGGGCAAGAATGTTTAAACGCTTGTTCATTTGATAACATGTCCAGTTATCTGAAACAATTTCCCACAGAAGAGGCCTTCAGCTTTTGAAAATCCGTGCCCTTAAGTCTTTGCTCAAAGGAACAGGTGATGGCCTCTTTTGCCCTCTGCTTTTCCTTCAGGTCCTCACATCCAGAATGATGGAGACTGTGGGTTTTATTCAGCTACGTCCTACTCAGAGTAGACCCACTGTAATTAATAACTTCAATGGGTCAGCTCTGAGTAGGACTAATATTGTATACCACCCATAAGGATGGAGGGGGGGAAGAGAAATTCAATTCAGTTCACATTTAAAGCTGAACTTATCAAATCTGTTCTTTTGGAAACAATACACAAACTGAAACGGAGATGTCCTTCAAAATTTGCACTTCTCTGAATTTTGCGATGCAGTGTCCAGCCAAGCAATGTGCGCAAAAATGCATACACTAGGAGTGAAGCCTGCATTAAAAAAAGGCATATATTAGTGAAAATAACATACAGCATACATTATATTAGGGAAACGTGCTTGCAAAAAAGGGCAAATGCCTTAGGGAATGTGGCCCTTGGGGTAGAAAAGGTTCTCCACCCTTACTATGTAACAAAATCTGTGCGAACCCCAAACCAGCCAGCTATTGCTGAGTGATGTTGCTGAAGATAATAAAAACCTGGTTTGGAATGTACATTTTCCCAGCTTGTAATGGTTGACTCTGTTCCAAGTTGAATATAATTGAGTATAGTTTCTACACACTCACACACGCTTCTCTACCCTCCATCCAGGCAAACAAGAAGCTTAATCAGAGTTCAAGGAATCATTCCAACCAGGCAAATTCTCAGGGAGTGAAGCAAGGCCAGTGAGGGGTGTGGCCTGTGGAGAGTTCTGAGGGCCAGACAGAGAGGCCTGGAGGGCCACATTTGGCCCCCAGATCTGAGGTTCTCCTCTCCTGGGCTATAGCCTGTTTTATATGGGTTTTCCATATGAACGAAGAGTGAAAAAGAATCCCCTACTACCAACAGGCTCTCCCTTGTTCCAAGAAATGGCTATCGATATATCACTCAGAAACAAGTCTGTATCTAGAGAAAGCCAAGATCAACCAACGCTTCACCGTTATAGTATGGCGAACAATGGCTGTAAAGCCCTTCTAAGGCCACATTCGCACTGTACATTTATTCCACTATTATTCCATTTTAAACAGTCATGGTTTCCCCCAAAGGATTCTGAGAAGTGTAGTTTGTTGTTGGGAAAGCCATAGTCCCCTTACAGGCCGGCAATTCCCAGAGTTCTCTGGGAAAAAGGACTGACTGTTAAACTACTCGGGGAATTGTAGCTGTGGGAGGAGAATAGGGGTCTCCTAGCAACTCTCAGCACCCTTCACAAACTACACTTCCCAGGATTCTTTGGGGGAAACCATGACTGTTTAAAGTGGAATAATAGTGGAATAAATGTACAGTGTGAATGTGGCCTAAGTCTGACCTTTGTTAAAGATCATGATACAGCATCATCTTTGGGTAGCAGCCGAGTCCCCAGTTGTACATTCATTCATAGGTGTGTATACTCTGTTCAGAACCTTGGCAAAATACATGAAGGTTGCAGGCAGGGACCTCTCCATTCATTCAGGGTATGCATAACTGTCGTGCAAAAGAAAGACTGAACTATGCTAACTTACGAACAGTGTTTTATAAAGTATTTTCTGCCCATTTTGAAAATGGTTGAAATACAGAACATTCCTGTGCTTATCTTTCATGAAATGACAACATGTAAGATGATCCATCATTGCTCGTTCCAGACCCAGGATTTTGTTTTAAAGAACTGAGTTAAGAGGAAACCTCTCTCTCTCTCTCTCTCTCTCTCTCTCAATCTCTCTCTCTCAATCTCTATCTCACAGTGTGTTGTTGAGCAGAAAACAGCCATAGACTTTTGTGGTGCTCGAGTCCACAGATCTGGCTTTGTGGCGGGTACTTCCCATGGCGATCATGCTGAAAGTCAGGACGTTCATCCACTGTCTTGCGGAATCAGTAGGACCCAATTATGAACTGCCCCCCTCCTCTTTCTCCACAGTGATGCCTTTTCTGTCCTCGACGGCTCAGTCAATGGCAAGGTGTTTGCTCCTGACTGCGAGACACTTTGAAACTCGAACATTAAGATTTTCTGTTGCTGCTTGTGGTTTTAAGTTCCTTTTAAAATGGCATTTTCTTTCTTTTTGCTTCTTGGTTCATTTATATATGGCGTATGTGCCCCACCAACATGCAAGCAAAAAAAAAAAAACACGCTTTGAAGACAAAAATGCTAAAGACGTTAACATATCTAGCAGCACTTAGAAGCAAAACTGTAATTTAAAATCAAACATCCAAGGATTGATAATAGTTTTTAAAAAAGCATTGACATTAAGTTCAAATAGGCACTTGTTCAATCTGGCCGAAGATTATTATTATAATTATTATTATAAGTTTATTTATACCCCGCCTTTCGGCCAAAGGCCCTCAAGGCGGCTTACAAGAAAAATAAAGAACAGATGAAAAAGAACAGAATAATGAAGACAGTGGGAGAGAATTTGGCTGGGAACTAGGACCCCACCCTTGGCCTGTTGCTCTTGGCCTGTTTCTCAATCTCCTGTCAATAAAATGGGAATGATAATGATCTACTGAACCAGGTGGTTGTGAGGCTAAACATACCAATGATTTTAAATTGGGAGAGTAGATAGGACTTCAACTCCTCTATTTTGAATCCATGAAATGGAAGTTCAGTCATGCCTAGCAAATCCCTTCCTGGCAGGGATCCCTTGCCTTTTATAGACGGGCAGAGAATGTGTTTCATATTGAGGGCCATTTTCCCTTCTGGCCAGCCTTCTGAGGGCCACATGCCAGTGGTGGGTGGGGCCAGAAGCAAAAGTGGGTGGAGCAATGCATGCACATTTTACCTATATACAGTAGGCTACTTTCTACATACACTCATACGCTCCTTACTATTTATTTATTTTAGACAATTTATATATCACTTATATTTAAATGAAACTCGAAGCGGTGTACAACATAAGCTAAAACGTCTTAAACAGCAAATAGTAGTAGACTGCAGCAGTGTAGTGGCAAATTCAGAAGTGCAGGGTCCCTTCATGCCAGTCACAGCCATACTCGTCCCCCCTTTTTTGCTGAGTGGTTGAGAATGAGATCCTTGTTAATGCCTTCTCCCACAAAAACAGACATCTCTAGGAGCCAATAAGCAGGAAAGAAGAGAGTGTTAGCTACTGATAAGAGTCTTCTCAGTGGTTGAGTCACCTCCTTTCACTCTGATTGGCTCCAATCAGCTGGAAAGGACAAGAAAGCATGTTAGAAGATTCTTCTCAGTGGATAACACAGTTCCCTTTCATGCTGTTTGGCTTGTAGGATGCTGGAGATATAGGGACTCTGCTCCCAAAAAAAGTAGGGAGTCTAAGCCCTGCCAAGACTCTGGATGACTACACTGAACAAAATATCCCCTAGGCTTCAAGAAAAAAATTAATACAAATACAAAAAAACCAACCTTATTTTAAACATGGTAGATTAGACAAAGAAAATCATCTCATTTCTTAATCACTAAGTAGGAAGAAAGGAAAACAATTAAAACAGCCAGCCCCCTTGATAATAGCAAACGACAATTTCATTTAGCTACAGTTGGAAATAGATATCACTCAGTTTACTGTCTTCCATCCAAGCAAGCAGGGCCAACCCCTGGAGCCACAGAGCCCCCTGAAGGGCCTCTCAATAGGATGGGGAAGGAGTAGTGCTCCTTTTCCATGATCCGCGGCAGAGAGTAGCTGCCGCGGATCGCAGAGAGGGAGCTTCTTCCACCTGCCCATCTCTCCTATCTTTTGAGGCTGCACGGGCTGCATGTGTATGACTGCCATTAACCAAGATGGCTGCCGAGGTTTCCCTAAGGGGCTGAAGCCTCCGGCACCATCTTGATTGATGGCAGCGATGCGCGTGCATAACAGCCCGTGCAGCCGCAAAGGACAGGAGAGATTGAGCCAGCAAACAGGCAGGCAGAAGAAGCTCCCTCTCTGCGATAGGTAGGCAGGTGTGCATGTGTGAGCGCGTGCGTGCACACCAGCAAAGCATGTCTGGAGCCGGCCCTGCTTGGGGGGCTGCATTCGGCCCCTGGGCCTGAGGTTCCACCACCGTTCTATAGCCTAATGACATAATTTGATGAACTCTGACAATCTCATTTTGTGCAAGAAAGAATATATTCTAATTCTCCCCCCTTTCATTCTTACCCCCTGATGATGTAGAACAATTTCTGAAACAGTCTACATTTTGTTTTAAAGTTTGCATGAAAGGAATCTACAGTTTAGAGAGTAGGCACTGTGCAGGATTAACTTTTCAGGTGACAGAAGGATTACCTTTTGGCTTCATTTCTCTTGATAGCATGCCATAATGGAGGGAGGACATAAAAAGTGCCACCTAAGATGTGCAAATCTTCTGCCTTCAAAACTTGAAACACAGTCCTTAAAAGACACTGACAACCTCATCTGTTCATCTCTACCTTGAATGTCTTTTATGAGATTTGTCTTGGTATTTGATCTATTACCCTTTCTTGGTTCTCTTTGTCTAATCTTTCTGCATTGTAATTTTTTTCTTACAGAAATTAATTCTTCCACTTGTCTCTTATCTCTGATTATGTTATGGTTTGAGCTCTGTTAAAAGTTTTCACCTCCATTTCTCTTTTCAAGATATGTTTCCTTTCATTTAAACCACAGGTGGGCAACCTGCAGCCCAAGGGGCACATTTCGCCCACATTTGGCCCCCAACTTCATTTTTTTATTGTGATCCCTGATGTCTCCTGCAGCGACCAAATTCTTCCATCCCATCAGGTTTTGAGGATTTGGAGGATTTGCCTCTTCTCTCAAACCATTCTACACAATGGACATAAGAAGTTGCATTCCTCTTTTTCAAATAACTGCTGTACTAAAATTCAACCCTGAAATATTATCTGCAAATTGATGTATCTTAAGAAAAGTCACTGCTGGTATTATGTATAATTCATCCTAAGTGGTATATGGAATCTGTCTCTTACACACACACACACACACACACACACACACACACACACACACACACACACACACACACACAGATGTCATGGAAACTCCATGGAAATTAAACCTGATGTTTGTTAAGTGCAGTGGCTGCTGTTGAAAACTGGGGCTGGTGGGGCAAAGGACAGGACAGAGTGCAGGGGAGCCATCAGCAGGTGGAACTAGGGGGTAGATGGAGACAAAGGTCACAATAGGCAGAGCAGAGTATATTAGACATAGAGGACAATACATTTAAAGCACCATTATATCACTTAAATCTGTCATGACTTCCCCCAGAGGATCCTGGGAACTGTAATTTGTTAAGGGTGCCTAGAGCTGTTAAGAGACCCTTCTACTCTTCACAGAGCTACAACGCTCAGAGTTCCCTGGCAAGAGGGATTGATTGTTAAATCTGGAATTGTAGCTCTGTGAGGAGAAGGACCTCCTAACAACACTCAACACTAGGGGTTCCAGGTCTCTGGTTTTTGCCTGAAGACTCCAGATTTTTGGGGTCCTCTCGGGATCTCCAGGTGAGTCACCCAATCTCTGGACTCTGAGCTTTCATTTTTTTTAAAAAAAAATTAAGTTTCTAGGTAGTCTGGTTCAAGAGATATACATAAAAACGTAAGCAGGCCTGCCCACCCTCAGTTTTTGTTAAATGAGCTCTTGGCTGGCTCAGGTTTGTAGCCAATAAGTAAAGTCAGGGTTTTAATTGACAAGGGATTTGTTGAGCTCCAAGCAATAGCTAGAACCCATTGCAAGGCCAGAAAACTGTTGTTTTTTCCTGCTTGTCTGGAAATCCCATAAACACCTGCGCAGAGGCGTTCACAGGTAGTGTGACACTTACAAAATATAATATAGTAAGATACACAAAAGTAAAAAAGAAGAAAAAGAAGGTACAGCTATAAAATATGGGAGACCCTTGTTTGGACGCGGAAGAATATTGTCCTCAATTTCCTCTTTCCAAAATTTTAAAAATAAAGCCCATCTTTCTATAAACTTGTCTTCTTCAGGGTTATTTTTGGCTATTGATGGATATGTCATTTTTGTTAACAATGCCATTTCCCATATTTTTCTTATTTATTCAGTTATGGGTGGAGAGTTCTTATTTTTCCAGTACAGGCCAATATATAGTCTTGCACCAGTTAAGAGGCTAATAAGTTGAATATCAACCTTTCATACTTCTATTTGTATTATACACAGAGCTGATTTAGGATTTAGGATTTCTTGATAAATTGTATCTTATAATATCTTGAAAAAGCTCTGGGGTGGGGGAAAATACATTACCTTTTTTTAAGGATGAAACAAATGTTGGTGAAGTTGGTTTTGTAATGGAGTATTTTTGCACCATTTTTATCTTCAGAATTCTGCCATGCAGAAATATTGCTTGATGACCAAAGGGCTAATGAAATGATATTTTAAAAGCTACAAAAATTACAGTTGGGCAAACAAGAATTAAGCAATTTAACATTCCCTTTGCAGTGATCAAGGCTGAGTACTTACCCATCTGTAGCACAAAAATGTAGTTTTTCTCAATTTATTCATGCTCGTCCTCAACATGTTGCTTTCAATCTAGATTGTTTGTAGATCTTCCCATCCAAGTGGATGGGTGCAGTTACTTGAAAGGCAATTGAAAACCCTCCCCTTGCAATCTTGGTATATGCCCACCTACAATGTCATTGGGCAGGTGTGGATACACCCCCCCCATTTCTGGGACTGCCTGTGGGGTAATGTAGAATCAATCTACAATGAGCTTTTATTTTCAGAATTAAACCATTTTGCCAAGAAGTGCTTTCCAGGGGCAAATAAAAATTAAAATGCAATTGGTCTAGATTGTGTGTGGACTAGGTAGACAAAACAAGAACCCAGTCCTCACTTATTCTAGAATGAAATGTGTGTATACAACCCAAGCACCAGCCTTATGAACAAAAACTGAATGTGTCCTTCTAAGACACCTTAGATCTGCTCTCCATGAAGCAAATACTCTTTTGCAAACTGCATCGTGGGCGTGGCACCATTTTGTTTTTCACCTTGCATTAAGGTGATACTTTGCACATACTTATTCATAGACTGGAAATTGACCAGACTATGCAACAAAGTAATCAGATGACAGCTTTACCATGTTACCAACTACAAGACATGTTGAATTTCCCACATGACAAAGCTCGGTTTTTGTGTGTGTTAACTGGCTAAACGTTGGAGGTAAGGAAAATGTTTGCTAAACTGTCAAGGACAATAATTAATTCCAGCATTCAGTACTGGCAGGTGGTTGATCTGGGTAGGTGAATACCCAGAGCTGCATTTCTGATGTGAGGGCCAACATGAAAATCACCACTGATGTTCTTTGTGCATAGCTTGCTGTAGCTAAAAACCCTGCCAGAATCCCTCCTCCCTTTTTGGGGGGGTAAGTATGGAGAGAGAAAATGAGGAGAAAGCATCGGGGCTACTGCCCAACAGGGTGGGCATTTTCTGAAAAATGGAGAGCTTGCCCTTTTGCTTAGCTGCACTACAGTCCAAATACTTCACTGTCTAGAATCACCAAATCAGGGGGATTTTGAAGAGGTTTGCTAGCTTCCTTTGTGAACTGGATAAAGACCAGGTTCTGCAAAGTACTGAGTAGACGTCTGGCAGCAGCATCCATTCAGAAGATCCCAGTTGTGTAAATGGAATTTGAGCTCTTTTGATAATTGTTCTCACATGGGTCCCACTGAGCTGCCCTGAAAATCCAACCCTGTGTCCTAAACAATCATTTGAGGCAGCGGCCCATCCTTGGACCCAGCTGAGGTGATGATGGTGTAACGGAGCTTCAGATGCCAATAATGTCAAAGTTAGAAGGATAAAACAGGTAGATTATTTGCTATTGACCCTGCTGTTTCCACTTCATTTTCTTGCTACTATCGCATGTGCTTCAGTTGCCCGTGTTTAGTATGGAAAGTCCTGATTTTCTGGGAACTGACCTAGATATATCATTGCCCTATAGAGATGGAAGGATCTGTCAGTTTCGGTTGTCTTACTTTCTCATTTTTCCAACCTTAAATTCAGTTCTCCACATTTCTGCAGCAATTTGATTTTTTTTAAAAAAAATCCTCATGAAAATTCTTCAGCATTTTAGTGCAGATTTGTGTAAGCAATTTTAACTAATATACACATTTTTACAAGCAATTTCTCCTAAGATAATGCATGTTTGTATGTTATTTTCACCAATATATTCATTTTTGTGCACACTTTCCACTAATTATGCATTTTGGTAAACACTGATTAGTTGCAGAACTGCATCGCAAAATTCAGATGTGCAAATTTAGAAGGATGCCTGTGTTTGGGTTCTCATATTGTTTGGGAAAGTGTGAATTCAAAAAATTCAGCTTTAAATGTGAACTGAATCAAATTTCTCTCCCATCCCTGTTGCCCCTTTTTGCTTTCTGGGGTGTTGCTGGGAATTGATTATTTATTTATTTACTTATTTCCTAGTTTGCACAGACATGTAAGAGTCCACATTTCAGACTTTATTTTGTCTGTAGGTCTACCCAAAGTGACGTCCCTCTTCCCAGGTAACTCTGGGAATTGTAGCTCTGTGAAAGGAATTGGAGTCTCCTAATAACTCACAGCACCCTTCACATACTCCATTTCCCAGGATTCTTTGGGGGAAGCCACGACTATTAGAGCTGTACAATTATGCTTTAAATATAAGGTGCAGGTGTGGCCCTACTTGGAATCATAATTCTTCTATAATAAGCACAACCAAGATCTTTAAAGAAGATTCTTTAGTTTTCAAGGAAGAAAACGGCTGTGAGATAACTGCTTCTTAGCCTTGCCAGACTGTAAGGGGTTGGGTGGAATATGATTTAGGCAGTGACAGAAGTGTTGATGTTTGACTCTGTCTACTGAGCCAAGCTTGCTTTTTGGAAATGGGACAGTAGTTCAGTGGTAAAGTATGGCTTTTTGCATGCAGAAGATCCCAGGTTTAGTTCCAGGGATCTCCCGTTAAAAAAGAAAAGAAAAAAGGAACAGGTAGCAGATAATGTAAAAGACCTCTTGCCTGAGAACCTTTAGAACCAACCACTGTCAGGTCACATCCACACAATGCATTTAAAGACATGGCTTCCTTGAGAGAATCCTGGGAACTGTAGTGCATTCAGCCCTCACAGAGCTACAATTCCCAGCACCCTTAACAAACTATAATTCCCAGGATTCTTTGGGGGAAGTCATGTGCCTCTTCCAACCTTACTATTATATGATTCTATGCTTTAAGCTGGATTCCTGCATCGAGCAGGGTGTTGGACTTGATGGCCTTATAGGTTCCTTCCAATTCTACTATTCTATGAAATTCATGGTGTGGATGTGACCTCAGCTGTAGTAAACAACACTGGGTCAGATGGACAAATAATCCAACCTGGCCTAGGCAGATTTTGTGTTCCTATTAAACCCTTTGGAGAGCGGCCATCGCTCAGGGATAGATCATATGCTTTGCATGCAGAAGGCCTCAGGTGCTCAATCCTGGCCATGTCTAGGTCTGGGCAAGATTTCTCTTTGAAGCCCTGAAGAGCCACTGCTGCCAGTGAGTGCAGACCAGCTTTCCCCAACCTGGCACCCTCCAGGTGTTGTTGGATGACAGTCCCCATCATCCTTGATCATTGGCCATGCTGGTTGGGGCTGATGGGGGATGTAGTCCAACAACATCTGGAGGGGCACCAAGTGTGGGAAGGCTGGTGTAGAAAATACTGAACTAGATGGCCCCAGGGTCTTTGGCATAAGTCACCTTCTTGGTATAAGAATAGGTGGTGTACAGGCATAAGAGAGGACCCTTCTTTTAAGTTCTGAAATGTTGGAGGCTATGCTACTGGTCTCTTACGATGGAGCTGAGCGGCTTAATGATATGGAGGGAAGAAAAGTTCTTATCTACCCTCCAAATCAAGAAGAAAGATACCCCCCGTCAACAATTTAAATATCTTCCATGAAGGTGAGTTTGGTGCTTTGGACTTTTACTCTAGATTTTTTTCCTCCTGAGTAGCTCCTGCTGCTAGGTCTGGAAAGTCCTGTACCATAAAAAAAGCTGGAGCCCTGGCAAAATAAAGAAAAAAAAATAATAAAAAAGCAGCACTGCGAGAAGAAGTTCAAAGAAAGACAGACTAAGAATGAAGTTTTCAAGCTAGGTTCCAAGGCAAGGACTTTTTCATCTTTAAACCTTTGAATTGTGAATTCACGCCAGTAAAAGTTACTACTAGGTTAAAGTTTAAATGGCATAGAAAAAAGAGTGAGAGAAAAGATTAAACATATTCTGTCTGGACAGTGGAACAAAGACTTTGAATCCTTATCTATGCACCTGTCTATAGACCGTCTAAGTTCTTGGAGTCCCACAGAGGACATGTGATGAAGTCCTCTTATTGTTCGTATTAAGGACGGAAGTAATTGAAAGGAAAAGTAAAGGGAAGGGAAAAAAGGAAGGTCTCAAATCAGATGTGACTGCCTGTATGGTTAAAAAATAATTTAAAGGGAAAGCGACTGTCAAGCAGTTCATATTATGGAAATCTGACCATTGAAGGCAGAATACCCAAAATACCTGTATCCATACCTATTCTTCTTTGAAAGAGTTTCTCCTGTCCTCTCCAAATGAATGTCAATGGACACACTGGAAAATTAGTAAATGTTTATAGCTGCTCCAATTGTTGCCCATTTTCCATTTAGGAATCAGAACTATCAATTTCAATGGGGATGATTCCCCTCCCCCCAGCCACCCACAAACATCACTTTACAACTCCTATTAGACATGTCCATTGGCCATGTTGGCTGGTGTCCTCCAGATGTTGTTGGACTCCAGTTCCCATCAGTTCCAAGTTGTCAGGGATAATAGGAGTTATGGCAACAGGTCGCAGGTTATCCATCCCTGTATTAAGAGACGGTCCAGCCTCACTGTAAATACTTTGCCTATACTTGGAGGGTTCCTGGAGGGTCCAAGACAGCTATGTTTACACTCACCCCCCAAGGAAAAGAGAAAGGTTTATAGCTCAGTGGCTGAGCACATGCTTTGCATGCAAAAAGATTGCAGGTTCAATCCCTGGCATCTCCATGTAAGATTGAGAAGAGCTCCTGTCGGAGACCCTGTAGAACCACAGCCAGTCCCTATAGACCAGCCTTCCCCAATTTAGATGTTGTTGGTCTTCCACTCCCATCAGCTCCATCCAGCATGGCCAATGGCCAGGGATTATGTGGGTTATAGTCTATAGCATCTGGATGGCACCAGGTTGAGAAAATCTGGTATAGACAATGAGTTAGATGGACCAACAGCCTGCCTGGAGATGAGGCAGCTTTCTGTGTTCCTAACTTGTAAGGTGTGGCAAGGAAAGGGACCTACATAGACACCTCCCTTTCTCTTAATGATCCATGCATACACACTGAGAGAGTTCAATAGAGTTTTGCTATTGGAAACCTTCATAAATGGTTGCTGTGCCGACGGTGGAACTGTATTAATCCACAGAGTGTGTTCATATTTATTTTTTCCAGTGCTATCCAGCAACTTTGTTTTCTCTGACTGCTAATTTCATGCCATCATTTCTTTCAGGCTTCTGCTTCTTCCCTCTTGCTGGAGTAGTCACACCCGAACAAGGATGAACATGATGTATCCAGTCAGGTTTGGCTACATGCTCACTGTCACTGATGGCAAGTGACGGCAATGGAGAGAGGACACTGTAAATGATTTCTGTATTTATTTTACAAGAGATGTCGAAAGGACTGCTGAAAAAAGAGGTGCACAGGCACATTCAGCATTCTTAAAAATGCAATAAATGGAGTTCTTTTTGTCTTCATTTTAGTAACTTTGACCAAGATTCTTCCTGGTCATTTATAAGAAAACAGTTGTATCTAATCCTTTTGTTCTTTCATCATCCCTGCCCAAATGTCTGGGGCCTTATCAGCTAGGACATTCTCTTGCGTTTGTGTGGCTCCAATTCACTTCAATGGGACTTGTGCAGGAGACCTTCACACTAGACTGAACCCTGGAAGTGGCTTTATACAATATCATCCTAGCTCGGTTCCATCCCTTTCGTGAAAAGGAGAAAGGGATATGGTGTAGCCACTAGGGCCAACACTACTTACTCAGGACTACTAAGGCTCACACTACTGCTTCTCAATACTTTATGTTAAGAGCATAGAAAGCTGGCTTTGCTCAGGCCATTGGTTCATCTAGCTCAGTATTGTCTACACTAACTGACAGCAGCTCTCTAGGATTTCAGGCAAGGGTCTCTCCCAGCCCTACCTGGAGATGCTGGGGATTAAACCTGGAACCTTCTGCATGTAGGGCAGGCGTTCTACCATTGAGCTACGGCCCTTCCCCGATGTTATCTTGTATATGTTCAATAGTGCCAGTGTTTTTCAATGATGTAAAACGCAGCCTTCACTGTTTGAGATAGATGGGCATCAGCTATGTCACTCAGTACAAGAGTCTCAGGACTGGCAAGAGAATGTAATTTTTGGTTCATAGGACAGATATTGGAGCAACGTAACAAATCAGCACGCTCTAACAAATGAAGACATACGGTAAGTGACACTGCGTACAATACCCAGTTGGACGTATATTCTGTAAAATTAATGATGCTGTGTCAAATGTGTACAGCACCTGAATTTTGATTAAATTGGTTGCCTTTTTCCTTCTTTTCCCCAAACAAATCTTTTCATTTTGGAGATTCCAGTTCTATATGCCACAAAGACATTAGACCCTTCTGAATATAGGTTGTTTGCTTATTTGTTTTGATGGGGAGGGTGAACAATATGTGTAGAACCTTCATATTAAATATTACAGTAAAAATAACGTATGGCATAGGATACTAATGCGTAAAATCTCTAAGTGAGGGGCAAATCACAAATAACATTCCTTAGAACACAGGGAGAAATTTCTGCAATTTTCAAGAAATAAAAAGATGTATAAAAATGTATGGAAAGAGGTGCTTGTAGACAGATAATTGACATAGGTTGATATAAATGCAACACAACGGCAATAGAACAAATTAACTATGTACATGAACATAAAGCATTAAGAACATATATCAAAGCAAATGGAACTATCTATATGTAATTAATACTGAAGTATGGGCAACTCTCTGGAATTTCTGCATTATTTTATTTTTGTATTATATGTAGAATTTAATTTTAACAAATGAAACTAAACTATGCAAATGTAGCTCTGCAGGGTTCAACACTGCCATATCAGATTAAAGATCCCAGAGAAAAGCTATAGGCCACTTGCAATACTTTGCATGTCGAAACCCTCAAGTTTATCACCAGCATCTCAAGGTACGGCTGGGAAAGGTTCTGGACTGAAACCTTGAAGTCCCACTGCCAGTCAGTGTCGACTAGGAATGGGGAACCAGTGGCCTTCCAGAAGTTGCTGAGCCACAACCCCCACCATCCTGGACCATTGGCTATGCTGGTTGGAGCTGGTGAGAGTTGGAGGCTAAGAACATCTGGAGGGCTGCAGGTTCCATGTCCCTAACTCTTTGGACAACAATATTCTGTTATTTTTACCTTTACTTTGCAGCAGGAACTGCTGAGGATCTTATTTCTTGGATGTCTGTAGGCTACTTTGCAATGTTACCATGAAGTAGCGCAAGGTGGAACCCTATTGGTACATTGGTTGATGTTGGAACTCTGCAGTTCTTTGAGCCATGCCCATTGTATTTAGGCTTGAACCAGTAAGTTCAAGCCTAAACACTGTAAGTGGCTGGTGGGAAGGCATGGGTGGGGCTCTGTTGCTCTCCCAGCTTCCCAACACTGTGGGTCCCGGTCACAGACCGAGAGGGAGAGGGAGAGGGGGAGGTGCAAAGTGCAGGTACCTCACCATGGTGCAGTAATCCAGTTGATACCCTGAGTGAAGAAAATGCGATGCCTTCATCAAGGTTAATTAGTAACTATGTTTAACTTCAAGCCAGAGTTTGAAGCTAGTTTGTTAACCATGGTTAAAGGTTAACCATGGTCCATTCTTTTGATAGCTCTGTTATAAAGCAACCTGCTATTTATTTATTTAGAGTGGTATCCAACCATGGCTGTCTGTGTCCTGCCTGAACTCAAAGAACTCTAGACTCAGACACGGCTGTGGCTTTTTCTTTTATTGAAGTAAGAGAAAGTTTCAATTCAGTGCTCTTCATGAATGTAACTATGGCTTATTCAGAACTCAGCATCTCTTTAGGTCTAACAAGGCTCAACTTCGCTGCACTAAGATGTTGGCTCAGCAACTACTCCCCCCCTGGCTTAAGTAAGGCTGGGCGGGCACCTTACTTGCGTGTGCCAGCTGTCACTGTTGGGAGCATGTGTGCAGGCAAAGCCTCCACCTTAACTGTGTCTGTTGAGTTTCCCACAGCATTCACCTCCTAATGTGAGGCGAAGGTGGAGCCCCCATCACCATCCCATCTTCCCCCTCAGAGGGAGGAGGGCTGCCTGTGGACAACGTGGGTACAGCGAAAGGGGAAGCGTCAGTCTGGGAAACAACCGCCTGGTCAGGTTGACTCTCCACAGGGGGATTGGGAACTGCTGGGGTTGAGCTGTCAAAGTCCAGAGCTGGGGTGCCTTGAGTCCCACTCCCCGCTTGGCCCTTCACTGGCTTGATCATCCCACTCTAAGTCCTCCTCCTCCTCCGTTTTGTTCTCGTTGGTCCACCCCATCTAGCAGGGCTCACAACAGTCTGCTCATGGATGGTATCCACCAGTGGAACTAGAGAGGCAGGCAGTTTTAAGCAATTTCACCTTCTCCCTGCACCCCCTAAATCTGCTCAGGAAGGTTGAGGGATACCCATATTTAAGGTGTGTGTGTAGGAACTGCAGGGGGAAGGGAATTACTTAAAATTGCTTCCCTCCCCCATTCTCCTGATGGATAACTTGAGTACATGGGTGAGCAATGTTGGATACCACCCCTAGCACCCACACGTTCCCTCACTCTTGTTTTCTAATGTTAAATAGCATTCTTCCACCACCATGACATGGGGGAATGATTTCCTCATGCTGCTGATGCTCATATTGACTTGTGTTCATGGTGTGCACGATCTAGCACAGTGGTTCCCAACCAGGGGGTCGGGACCCCCAGGGGGGACGCAAAGTAATCCAGAGGGGGCTGTGAACAGTAAAGAAATGAATTATTTATTAATTTTTTTAAAAAAAGTCTTCACTCCCTCGACACTGTCTGCTTTCCACTGCCGCTGCAGATGACATCTCCCCCTTGCTCCAAACGAGAGGGGAGGCCTTTTGCTGAAGCGCCAGAGCTTCTTTTAGGCGCACTAAGGGCAGGCATCTGTCTATAAAATACATGGCAGATGCCAAAGGAGGCTGAGATTGGAGCTACCAGGAAGAAGAGGGGATTACTATCACTGATTCTCGTCTCCTTGCACTGTCGCTACTGACACCGTCCTTACTTAGAATGAGAGGAGAGGGCTTTTTGTGAAGTAAAAAGAAGCAAGGCTGCACAGAAAGGCTGCTTTCCCCCTTCCTTCCTGGCAGCCAGCCTGCCTCCCTGGGTGGAGGGGGTCACAAAAATATTTCAGCTTATAAAGGGGGTCCTGTGCTCATAAAGGTTGGGAACCACTGCTCTAGCATGTATGAGGGATGGACAAATCTTTCAGTTTCGGTTCTCTGACTCTCATTCTTCCAATCTTAAATTCAGTTCTCCACATTTCCTCAGCAATTTGCATCTTAAAAATGAAAATTCGTCAGCATTTTAGTGTGAATTTCTCTTTATAAACACATTTTTATATGCAGCTTTGACTAATACAGATTTTTGCAAGCAATAGGCTCTAATATAACCCAGGTTTGCATTTATTTTTCACTGATACATGTTTTTATGCACATTTCCCACAAATACAATGCATTTTTGTACACATTGCTTGGTTGGAGAACTGTCCTGCAAAATCAGAGATGGGCAAATTGCAAAGGATAGCTGTGTTCCGGTTAGCAGATCAGTTTGTGAATTTGGTAGTTTCCTCATGGAAACGCAAACAAAATAGAATTTCTCCTCCCGCGTTAGTAGGTATGCATTTACACAACTACAAAAGTGCAGGGTATCACACCTATGATGCTGTCTTTTCAAATAATCTGGTTCTGTGTCAAGGTTGACCTCTCCTATGCTTGGATATGGCAGCGGAGCTATTGTGCTTGTCGCTCCCATTAAAAAGCTTACGAAGTCCCCCCACTGCCTTTTGTTTTAATCTTTAAGTACCTTAGGAGTCATCCATAAAGGATTCTGCCAGTGGGGATGCCAAGGGCTTGTGGCTAGTTGGTGAAGAGAGCAGGCACACACGCACACGCACAGAGAGAGAGAGAGAGAGAGAGAGAGAGAGAGAGAGAGAGAGAGAGAGAGAGAGAGAGTATATACACACACATATCAGGGCAGGGGGTGGAATCTACAGAAATCCTTTTAGGATTTCCATTTTGTTCCCTTTGGCTGGGATATCTCTTTTGAAAATTGGTGCGGTGGAAGTGTGTAAATGAAAGAGAATTGCATGGGGCTTGGCAGCAGCAAGAGTATTCTTTCGGGAGTTCAATACATTTATATAGTGAGAGAGAAAGAGAGAGAGAAAAAGGGGAGAGAGAGAAACTTCATATTTGATGAAATATCAACTGGAAAAACCCTCTAATTTATTAACAATGAAAAAGAGGGTAAAATATAGAGAATTTAAGTTATTCCCTTCTTTGGAATGCATTGCACAGTTTGCTCATGGTCATATTTCATTACATTACAGTAACCACTTAAAACAAAAATTGAAGCAGGAATAATGTAGACTAGAGAGGTGGTCAGTGTGATTCAGATATATTTCAAGATCTATTTCACAGCTACGGGGTTGGTGTTTTCTAAGTAATTTCCCCCATAAAATGTGCCCCTTATGTCTCAGCAGCCATACATATTGCTGCACAGATTTAGCCTCTGCCTGCAAACCTTTCTGAAAATGTAGAGAAAGAGCTACAAAAACATAGTTCTAACCATTTTTATTTTATGTTTAGGATGCAAAATTTTCTAGACTCTTACAGAAAAATCCTATGCATGTCTACTCTGCAAGTGCAGATGGAGGGGAATTTTGATTCAGTTTGCATTAAAGGTGAATCTGTCAAATTCACACTTTCTGAAACAATATGAGAACCGAGACACAGCCATCCTTCAAAGTTCACACTTATCTGAATTTTGCAATGCTGTTCTCCAATCAAGCAATGTTCACAAAAATACATATATTGGGGGAAAGTGTACAGAAAAATGAATATATTAGAGAAAATAACATTTTGGACAAAATGCTTGTAAAAATGTATACATTAGTCAAAACAGCATATAAAATGTGTTTATCAGGACCAATTCACACTAAAAAGCTATAGAAGTTTCAGGAGGATTTTTTTTAATATGCAAATTGCTGTAGAAATGTGGAAAACAGAAAACTGGGAAATTGAGAAAATGAGAGAGCCGAAATTGACAAATCCTTCCATCCCTACTCCCAGATAAGTGTGTTTAGAAATGAGCTTTAATCGTGGTTACAATTAGGTGCACCCCTGTGTTTATATGCTTTGTCCTCTCTCCCACATCAGTTCTCCCACATTGCCTCCCTCCAAGGGCCGAGGTTTTCTAGAGGTGAGAAAATTGGAGAGCAGGGCACCCTTTCATATGCAAGATTGCTGGATTAGGGCAAATGGTTCAGGGTCATTTGTAGATTGCCAGTATTTTGCTGGAGGGATTCAAGTGTATAATTGAGGTTTATGCCATTAAAGTGGATGAAAATGTTTTGTTGCCCTGGGGTAACAAATCCACTTAAAAACATACACAGGCTTTTTGCAGTTTGGAAAGGGACACTTGTAAGTGTGGAATGAGCGAATGAGTAACGAACATAAGAATGTAAGAAGAGCCTGCTGGATCAGGCCAGTGGCCCATCTAGTCCAACATCCTGTTCTTACAGTGACCAACCAGGTGCCCATGGGAAGCCCACACACAGGACTTCAGTGCAAAAGCGCTGGGGATTCCCAGCAAATGGGTATTCAGAAGCATATGCCTCCACCAGTGAAGGTAAAATATGGCGCCATTGTGGCTAGCAGCCAATGGGAAGATGTATTGCCACTATCCAAGCCAATGAAATCAGGACAAATGCTCAGTGTCCATCAACCCTCCCTCAAGCAAATCAGAATGAATGCTCAGTAAAGACTGGATGTTGTCTAACCTCCATATGATCTTTGTGCAAGCAAATCAGGATGAATGCTCAGTATACAGATCATCTGGTGGAGCCTCCGGTTTGCCTTTGACTGAGCAAGCTTTCTTTACCTTTGAAGAGCCATGGATGTTTAAAACATCGGAGAACAAATGTATGGCCTCAGGTAAGCCATTAAGCAAAATAAACAAGTCAGGAAAGAGTTGGAGAGTGAAAGTGTTGCTAGAATAAGGAAGTGGTTCAGCACGTTGAGCTCATATTTTAATCATCTGACTGGATGTGACAGGTGACTTATCTAGCACTGGTCGGCTCCCTTGCTGTATTGAGACTGCCATAAAACAGCAACATTTATTTATATGTACATGCCTAAGACTCTGTAGGCAATGTATGTATTAGGCTTACTGTATTCTTTGGACTGAAGGAAGCTGAGCTGCTTCTATTTTCTTTTTCTTTCTTTCTTTCTTTCTTTCTTTCTTTCTTTCTTTCTTTCTTTCTTTCTTTCTTTCTTTCTTTCTTTCTTTCTTTCTTTCTTTCTTTCTTTCTTTCTTTCTTAAATTTATCCAACCCTTCCTCCCAGACAAACAAAAACACTAAAAGCATTCTTAAAAACAGACTTCAAAATATATTAAAACAAACCATCTTTAAAAACATATTAAAACAAAACATTTTAAAAAACATCTTTTTTAAAACAAAGCATTAAAAACATCTTAAAAAGCAATTCCAACACAGATGTAGACTGGGCAGAGCTTGGAAAAGTTACTTTTTTGAACTACAGCTCCCATCAACCCCAGCCAGCATAGCCACTGGATTGGGCTGATGGGAGTTGTAGTTCAAAAAAGTAACTTTTCCAAGCTCTGAGACTGGGATAAGGTCTCTACTTAAAAGGCACCAAAAAGATAACAGAGATGGTGCGTGTCTAATGTTTTCATTAGGTTTGCCCTAATGGCATTTATCCCAGTGACTTGTGTGATAAGAAATCCACAGCCAAAAGGTAACTGGAATTCCCCATTGCACAGTTAATTTTTCTATGTATAAATCATTGGTACCAAGGAGCAGTACCAGAAACCCAACACATGCTAGAGCTCAGGTAGCCACCACATCATAACATCTCAGGTTCAGGTACTCTGGGTGGCAATGGGGAGCTGAAGATAGGTAATCTGATCATGCAGAGGGAACCTGCCTTATGCCAGGTCAGATTATTTGTCTACCTAGCCCAGTATTGTCTACTCTGACCGGCAGCAGCTCTCCCATATGACAGGCATATGTCTCTCCCATTTCCCACTAACAGGGATTTAAGGAGGCAGCAATTTCCTTCCCTCCAGTGTTTGTTGCAATCAGCGCTGTTCCCATTCCACTACAGTTTGACTTCCACTCAGGACCGGTGCCAGCCTGCCCCGGGCCCCCTGCGCCCAGTCCCCCTACAGACCATGCGGGACTGTTCCATCTACCTCTTCTCTTTCTGTGAATGCCCTGCGCGCTGGGTACGCAGGTCGCTGCCATCAACCAAGACGGAGGCAGAGGTTTCTGCAAGGGGCTGATACCCCGCCACCATCTTTGTTGATGGCACGCATGTGCTCTATGCTGTGTGCGTGCACATGCCTGCCATCAATCAAAATGGTGGTAGGGGCATTAGCCCCTTAGAGAAGCCTCTGCTGCCATCTTGGTTGATGGCAGCTGCACACACAGCGTGCAGGGCATTCACAGAAAGGGAGGAGAGGTAGGTGGAGTGGGTGGGTGCTGCGGGCCCGCATGGTCTTTAGGGAGCGTGGGAGCTCCATCTCTGCCATGTGTGGCAGGGTCAGGAGTCGACCCTGCCAAGGACTGTGGAAGGGGAGTGCTACCCCCACACCCTAAGGAGGGTCCCTTCAGGGGTCCCTCTGGGCCTCTGGGGCCGTCAGCCAGGGCCCAACCTGGCCGCCCTTTGGTGCCGGCCCTGCTTCCACTAAAATCTAATGTTATTTGTCTCACTAACTGCTATAGCCGAAAGTATCGAAATTAATGCATTTCAATGGAAGGGAAACATAAAAAATGCAGAAAATAATGTAATTATTTATGTAATGTTTGCTGAGTAAATAAATAAATAAAATCAACAATAGCAAATACCAATTGCATTGGCTTGAGTTTCTGAACTCAGATGAATGTGTGGCAATTTCCCCTCCTATATCCTTTTCAGATGCACTCTTCTGACACCGCTAGCCATAGTGGCACCATAACCGCAACACCACTAAATACACTGCCCTGGCTCTCGGTCTGCTTGGCCTGCACAAGGCATGACTCACCAGGCATGTACAGAACTCTGCCTGGTGCTTACCAATCACATTCCTGCCATTCTGGGGGCAGACAGCGAAAGCTGGAGGGTTAATGAGCCCCTGGTGAGCCACCATATGTGGCTAGTAGGCTGCATTAGGCTTGACAAGTCACAAGTTGAGGAGGCCCAGCCGTAGATGGATATGCTCAGAAATTCAAAGATTGCCATCAAATGTGTGCAGAGCAGATTAACATTCCAATGTACATGCGCTCTTGTACTTCCAATAAAATCAGATTCAATGCCCTGCATTTTTACAAAGACGCACAGTCCCCAGTGTAGGAAGATGAGGCTGAATTAGAATTCTGTGCAACAGATGCTTTATTTCTGAAAGATTTGACTCGATATAGACATCTCATTAATGGGTCTTTCCCCTTCTCACTTACTTGCCATGGCAAATGAGTTTCTGGAAGAGATAAGAAAAATTTTGGAATGGGATTGTGTATGTGTGAGAGTGAGTGTGGCACATTTGATATATTAATTACTTGTATCTGGATCCATTTCAGTCGGGTTGCAGGCCTGGTTTTGGGACGGAAACAGCCTTGGTTGCCCTGTACGATGACTTTTGTCGGGAGAGAGACAGGGGGAGTGTGACTCTGTTGATTTTCCTTGATCTCTCAGCGGCTTTTGATACCATCGACCATGGTATCCTTCTGGGGAGACTAGCTGAGTTGGGAGTGGGAGGTACTGCATTGCGGTGGTTCCACTCCTACTTGGCAGGTCGCCTCCAGAAGGTGGTGCTTGGGGAACATTGCTCAGCACCCTGGACTCTCCAGTATGGGGTTCTGCTGGGGTCAGTTCTGTCCCCCATGCTGTTCAACATCTACATGAAACCGTTGGGTGAGGTCATCCGGAGCTTGGGAGTGTGTTGCCATCAGTATGCTGATGACATGCAGCTCTATTTCTCCTTTTCATCGTCTTCAGGTGAGGCTGTCAATGTGCTGAACCGGTGCCTGGCTGCGACAATGGACTGGATGAGGGCTAATAAACTGAGGCTCAATCCAGACAAGACTGAGATGCTGCTAGTGGGTGATTCTTCTGACCAGATGGTGGATGTCCAACCTGTTCTGGATGGGGTTGCACTCCCCCTTAGGGAGCAGGTTCGTAGCTTTGGGGTTCTCCTAGAACCATCTCTGTCACTTGAGGCTCAGGTAGCCTCGGTGGCACGGAGTACCTTCTACCAACTTTGGTTGGTGGCCCAACTACGTCCCTATCTGGACAGGGATAACCTGGCTTCAGTTGTCCATGCTCTGGTAACCTCCAAATTAGATTACTGCAATGCACTCTACGGGGGGCTGCCTTTGAAGATGGTTCGGAAACTGCAGCTTGTGCAAAATGCAGCTGCCAGATTGGTAACAGGGACCAGACGGTCCAAACATATAAAACCGATTCTGGCCCGCTTGCATTGGCTGCCTGTATGTTTCCGAGCTCAATTCAAGGTGCTGGTTTTGACCTATAAAGCCTTACACGGCTTGGGACCACAATACCTGATGGAACGCCTCTCCCGATACGAACCCACCTGTACACTACGTTCAAGATCAAAGGCCCTCCTCCGGGTGCCTACTCCAAGGGAAGCTCGGAGGGTGGCAACAAGGGAGAGAGCCTTCTCAGTGGTGGCCCCCAAATTATGGAATGACCTTCCTGACGAGGTGCACCTGGCGCCAACACTGTTATCTTCTCGGCGCCAGGTAAAAGCTTTCCTCTTCTCCCAGGCATTTTAGCATGTGTTTTAAATTGTTTTTATATTGTTTTAAATTTTAAAATTGTGTTTTAAATTGTTTTTAAAATATGTGTTTTAAATTGTATATTTGTTTTAATGTTTTTGATTGCTGTAAACTGCCCAGAGAGCTTCGGCTATGGGGTGGTATACAAGTGCAATGAATGAATGAATAAATAATTAAATAAATACTTGTATCATCATCCTCATCCTCATCCTCATCATTTATATCCTGCCCTTCCTCCCAGTAGGAGCCCAGTGCAGCAAACAAAACCCTCTAAAACATCATAAAAACAGACTTTAAAATATATTAAAATAAAACATCTTTTTAAGAAAAGCTTTAAAAACATATTAAAAACCAGTTCTAACACAGATGCAGACTGGGATAAGGTCTCTACATAAAAGGCTTGTTGAAAGAGGAAGGTCTTCAGTAGGTGCCAAAAAGATAACAGAGATGGTGCCTGTCTAGTATTGAAGGGGAAGGAATTCCAAAGGGTAGGTGCCACTACACTAAAGGTCCATTTCCTACATTTTGTGGAATGGACCTCCTGATAAGGTGGTATCTGCAGGAACCCCTCACCTGCAGAGTGCAGTGATCGACTGGGTATATAAGGGATAAGACGGTCTTTCAGGTATCCTGGTCCCAAGCTGTATAGGGCTTTGTACACCAAAACCAGTACCTTGAACTTAGCCTCATATAACATGTATATATATTTATACATTTATATACCGCGTCATTACTTGCATTTCTAAGTGGCATACTACAAAACCACACAAAAATGGATTATAGCCAGGCTTGTAACGTCTTTTTTTATCCCATGTGGAAGCCTTTATTTCTTCCCCTCCCTCTTTCCCTTGACAAGGCTTCTCTGTGCTTTTAAATAAATATTTCAGTAGCGTTTCTAAATGTTTATTTCATCCCCTCTTTTAATGGCATCAAATATAAATGCAGCATCGGATCTGCAGCAAGTGCTGGCGATGTCTGGGCAAACATAAAACTTCCATTGAAGTGTAAAGAAATGGATGGCGACAATCTGGCTTTATCTATTATATATAACTGTATAGAGGAAGGCAATGGTAAACCACCTCTGAATACCGCTTACCATGGAAACCCTGTTTATAGGGTCACCATAAGTCAGAATCGACTTAAAGGCAGTCCATTTCCATTTTCATAAATACATATAGCTTGCCACTGATACGGTTCCTGTGTTACTCGCAAGATGGAGATGGAGCTTCCTACTAACTTCTTAGCATAGATCAGTACAGACAATCTGCAGATCTTTCTTAGGTTGCGTACACACCATGAATGATCTTTAAAGTACATTTCCCCCCAGAGAATCCTGGCAACTGTAGTTTGTTAAGGGCCCTGGGAACTATAACTCTGTGACAGGTAAACTACAGTTCCAAGGATTCTTTGGGGGGGGGAAACATGCTTTGAATGTGCTTTAACTATATGGTATGTACGCAGCCTTAGTGGTATTGAAGAAGCAGTGTAAGGGAACTGAATGCACTACCTAGCCAACACCACTATGTGGAGCTGTTTAGCAGCAGCAAAGGCTGGGGTGAACCAGGGCTGCACTACTACACTGCTGCACAGAAGGATTTCCCCCCTTCTGAATAAAAATATATACTGTTGTTGTTGTTGTTGTTGTTGCAGACTTTTGAAACTGAGCCGTTTGAATCCTGAGGCCTGGAGCATTTCACCCAAGTATGGAAACTTGGCTAAAGATCTAGGCCAATGGACAGATGCAGCTGGAAAGCCTCTATACTGCCCTTTGGCCTAGATGTTGGAGTGAAGGTAAGAAAGGGAAGCCAGAGAGTGGATTTGCTCATCTGTGGTTTGGACTGGCCAAGAACCCAAAGCCAGCCTTAGCCTGGGGGTCCCTCTGTGTAAACCATCTTGAGACAGAGGGAACCGCAAGTGTGATTTGCAGCAAAATACTACGTTGTGGAGTGCTGCTTGTTTGGGATATCCCATTCAATTCTTACAAGAACGGCACATTCTTGTAAGCAGAGGCATTGTTAGGTGATAGCCTGAGCCTCAGCTGTGTCACTTGCACCAGGCCCTAGAGCCTTTTCCCCATTGCCTCCCCGCTTTTTTAAAATCAAATTTGTGTTCAATGTTGCTTACAGGGTGGCCAGGTGCACTGCAAAATGGCAGTGTTGGTGAGACCATCCTAATTTGCCCAGACTAGCATCTATGCATATCAGTCTGCATATGCAAATTTTATATTCTAATTTGTGCCATGGGCTTTTGCTCCAAGTCTTTTAAGCACCTAGCAGTGCCCCTTGTGAGAGTCAGATAATGGGTGCTGTAACATTGGCAAGAGCTGTATTTCTCCTCTGCCAAAGCTTTTCTGCAGCTTCAGTCTGGTTCCTGCCCTGCAGGTAGAGAAGAGCAAATCTATCAATTGTTTCTCTCACCTTCTTATTTTTCGGTTCTCCACATTTTCACGTCAGCTTGCTTTTTTAAGTCCTCAAGAAAACTTACCAGCATTTTAGTGCACATTTCTCCTAAAATATTATGCAATTTGCCTGGTTTACACATGTGTGCAAAGTAACTTCCCCTAATACAGCCTTTCCCAACTAGTGGGCCACCAGGTGTTGTTGGACCACAACTCCCATCAGCCTCAGCCAGCATTGCCAATGGTCAGGAAAGATGGGAATTGTGGTCCAACAACATCTGGTGGCCCACTAGTTGGGAAAGGCTGCCCTAATACAATGGGATTTTGTATGTTATTTTTCACTAAAATATGCATTATTGGGCACACTTTACCTGTATATACATTTTTTTATGCGTTATGTGGCTGGAGAACTGCACTGCAAAATTCGGCCAGTTCAAATTTCGAAGGGTGGCTGTGTTTCAGTTTGTGTATTGTTTTGGAAAGTGCAGATTAGGTAGGTTTTGCCTTTAAATGTGAACTGAATTGAATGTCTCCCCCATCTCTACCTGAAGGGGAGACTGCTGGACCCCCTCAGGACCAGGGAGGCCAAACACTGAGAATGGATTGGATTTTCTTTATTAGCAGCTTCCAAGCATCGGTGCTTTTGGAACGCCTTTCCAAGTGCAAATGTTCAATGTGAACTTTTGCTGAGAATTTAATAAAAGTGGGATCTGGAAATGTCGATCCTGTTTGTCTAGATCTCAGGATTTGAAAAAAAATTGCCATAACTGTCATCGAAAGCCCCAGGACCAGTGAGATGCATTTCCTGGGGCTCGTCCCTTGTTTTTGCATTCCATCGTAATGAGAGATGATGGAGGGAGAAATGAGGTTATTAGAAATGTTATACAGGCTGCAAGAGAAAAGCCATTTTCTTTCTCATTTTGAGCCCCGTGTGCTGTAATTGTGGAGCATTCTTCTTGGCTTCTAACTTAATACACTTTCATTGATTTGGTTTAACTTCATGCATTGGAATGAGGTTTTTCTCTCCCATTTCTTTTTTTTAAAAAAACAAGCTTAACTTGGTTGAGAAAACACAAGGGAAGGAGGAAGTGCCAAGAGTTTGGAGTTGCCCTTTCAAGAGCAAACTTCCTCCTTCTGTATATGCTCCAGCTAGGGATGAGCTAGATTTCTGCCCAGTTTGGATTTGGTACAGAATTTTCCATTAATTGCCTTATTCTCTATCATTGTGGATCAGATTTTTATGTAGCAATTTTCTGTGGTTATTTTTGAAAACATTTTTTTTTAAAAAAATCTGTCTCTAAACTATCAATGTTAAGAATGAGAATTTTATTGATATAAAATTTCATGCATTGAAATTCCCTACCATGCATTGATATTTCCTTTCGAAATATCAATACCCTTTAAAATGATCTCTGTTTAAAATATTGATATTAATATCAATATTTTTGGGAGGGGGAAAACAGATAGGTAAAAGCACCAGCTAGTGGGCAAAGAATGAGCTTGAATTGATACTGACCTGTTAGGTTGATGGAATACTTTTGAGCTGGTACCAGCTAGCAGATCCCATCCTTAGCTCCAACTATCCCCTCGTATTAGGGACCATCCTTATTTCATAGAATCATAGAATAGTAGAGTTGGAAGGGGCCTATAAGGCCATCAAGTCCAACCCCGAGCTCAATGCAGGAATCCAAATCAAAGCATTCCTGACAGATGGCTTATTTACCTCTCGCTGGCACATTCCTGTCCATATCTTGTCCTGATTTCTCAGTTTCTTAGTTTGCATTGCTAGATTTGCTATTCCACTGCCTCAGCTCTATAGAAAGTAAATGTCTTCATTCAGGGTGATGAATGTACCTTGTCTCTGTTGCCCATGGATCAAGAAGGGCTGTAGCTCAATGGCTTTGCAAGTGGAAAGACCCAGGTAAAATCCTGATATCTCTAAGTAAGGCTGAGGAAGCTCCTTCTCTGAAACTCTGAGTTGCTGCTATTTGGTGTAGACCAGATTTCTATAACCTGCTGCCCTCCAAAGGTTTGGGGCTACAACTCCCATCAGTCTCAGCTAGCATGACCAATGGTCAGGGATGATGGAAAGTGTAGTGGATAGTACTAAATGACCTCATCAAAGAAATCTTAGTGCCACTAATACTTGGTCTATGATGTGGGAAGGCTACTGCCATAGATAATACTGAGCATGTTGACTTATTGCGAGGCAGCTGCATATGTTCATGTATACATTAATACCGCAGTTAACAAAGCAGATGCATTCCTGGACATCACTTCTTTAACAGAAACTTTGGTACCAGAAGTAGGAATAACATGGAAAGAATAGGAATAGGTTCCTACAGCCGCTCATAGATGGTGGGGGCAGCTTCAACAGGGGCTTTAAAGCCTACCTGGCATCCACACCTCCTCCTTCTTCCCACTCCCTTCTCCTTCTCTGAATCATATTGAATATTTCCCTCCCCAGCTCTTGGAGAAAGCAAGAGATCTCTTTAATGCAAAACAAACACATAGGTTTGTTAGTTTCACCCTAGCAAAGTTGCCAGGCCCAGCCTCCAAGTGGTCTTCTGTATCTTTAAAAGTTGTGCAGGGGGAAGGGAAAATTCCACCTTGTGGTTTTTCCCATTACAATGTTGCAAGAACACCTGCACTTGGCTGACTTTCTCTTTGCCTAAAGATACAGGATCAGTCTCAGGCCCTGAACCTGGCAACCCTAGTATGTGTGTGTGTGTGTGTGAGAGAGTGTGTGTGTGTGTGTGAGAGAGAGACTCAGTGTTTGCAAGTCAGTGTCCTCTTTGTCTTCTAATTTTTCAGGGTGTGTGTGTACACAGTTGTGCAGAGTCATGGAGGCTTGCAGCCCCTTTACTTTTTTGGGAGCAGGGTCCCTATGTATGAGCCAATCAGCATAAAGGGGAACATGTTAGCCACAGAGAACAGCCTTCTCACTTGGCTAACAACATTGTTCCTTGTCCCACATGGCTTCATTTCAGAATTCTTAAAATCAAAACATTTTCTGCAACGTTTAGTCCCCAGGGATAGAGATTGGGATAAAAGAAGCCTATGCACACAGCAGTTTTATTCTGGTTGCATAATACTGTGATTGCAGAAGAGCTGGTGAATTCTGGGGCATGGCTGTGAGGGGGCGTGGTGTGACTATCATGAAGGAACTCTGCACTTCTGAGTTTGCCACTATACTACTGGCGATAAATAACTGGCCACTCTATCCCTGAAGGCAAAATAGGTAGAGTGATTTGCCAGAGACAGGTACCAACAATAAGGGATGGTCCCTGATAATCAGGGGTAGTCAGGGTACATATGGTAGCACCCTTTAAAAGAACTGGGAGGGTATTTCATCTGGCACTTAGTAAAGCATGTGTGCAGAGTCTTTTTTCCTTGCTCACTGGAGGCTTCTTCTGCATATACCTGTGGGCTTGGCACTCTCCAAAAAGGACTTTGTCAAGGTTAACCTTAATGGCTAAATTATGCAAATTCAAATTAAAAATATTTTCTTAATAGAAGATGCATAAATTATTCCCAGTAGGCCCACAAGTGACAATAAATTTCATGCTCCTGTAAATTAAGATGGCCCACTTTTAGTCACTTGCTGTTCCATTACAAAAGATGCATTATTCATCTCAGCAACTTCCATCCTTCCTGGTTTCATCAAGAAAGGACATCTAAGCTGCAATCTATGCACATGCAATGTGGGAGTAAATCCCCCTGAAAACAAAGGAAATTACCTCTACATAAACAAGACCGCACTACTATCTACTACACATTTGAACCTCTGCCTTCTTTAACCTTTATGTTCACTACTGTGGAAATAGGAACTCTCTGCAAAAGTTATACCTTTTAAGAAAAGGCAAGGGCTTTGTACTTTTAACAATTTATTTCACAATTATCTATCTATCTATCTATCTATCTGTCTGTCTGTCTGTCTGTCTGTCTTCCAAAGTGACTTGTATAAAATTCTCCATTCATCCATTACAACATTTGTGCATAATCCATTTGAGAAAATCAAACCAATTATATCATTTACTGGAGTCTTACTCATGTGCTGGGCACCACCATTAATTCAGGGGTGGGTAACCATTTTTAGCCCAAGGGCCACATTCTCTTCTGGGTAGCTTTCCCAGGGCCATATGCCCATGGTGGGCAGAGTCAAAGGCAAAGTGAGTGGAGCAATGGATGTTCATTTGACCTTTGTCCAGGAGGCTAGTTTCTATACACACTCACACACCCTTCTGTATCCTATATGCAGACAAGCAAGAGGCAATCACAAAGCTGAAACCACATTCCGGCCAGGCAAAAACACTCAAGGAAGGATGCAAAGCCGGGCCACTGAGGGATGTGATCTTGGGAGACGGGATGTGCCTGGAGATGGGGTGTAGTCCCAAGGGCCAGACAGAGAGGTCTAGAGAGGGTGCTTCAGTAAATAAAAGATTTCATGTCTGCAGTGGTTGCCCTTCCAACTTAGTGGGGAGTTAAGAAGGTGGTGAAGTGGGTAGCAGAAGACGTTTCCACTGAACGTAAGAAGAGCCCTGCTGGATCAGGCCAATGGCCCATCTAGTCCAGCTTCCTGTTCTCATAGTGGCCAACCAGATGACCATGGGAAACCTACAAGCAGGACCTGAGCACAAGAGCACTCTCCCTTCCTGCGGTTTCCAGTAACTGGTATTCAGACTCAAGCTGCCTCCGACAGTGGAGGTAAAACATAGCCAGCTGGGTTAGTAGCTGTTAATGGCCTTATCCTCCATGAAATTGTCTAATCCTCTTTTAAAGCCAGCCAAGATGGTGGCCATCGCTGCCTCCTGTGGGAGTGAGTTCCATAGTTTAACTATGCACTGCGTGAAGAAGCCCTTTCATTTGTCTGTCCTGAATCTTCCATCATTCAGCTTCATTGGATGTCCACGAGTTCTGGTGCTAGGAGAGAGGGAGACAAACTTCTGTCTGTCCACTCTCTCCATGCTATGGATATTTTATAAACTTCTATCATGACACCTCTGACTCATCTTTTCTCTAAACTAAAAAACCCCCAATGCTGCAACATTTCCTCATAGGAGAATTGCTCCATCCCGTTGATTATTTTGCTTGCCCTTTTCTGAAACTTTTCCAGCTCTACAACATCCTTTCTGAGGTGACATGACCAGAGCTGTATTCCAAATGTGGTTGCACCACAGATTTGTATCACCACGTCATGATATTGGCACCTTTATTTTTTATTCCTTCGCTCATGATCCCTGCCATTTTCACAGCTGTTGCACATGGAGTTGACATTGAGCTGTCCTCCATGATCTCAAGGTCAGTCAACACCAGTTCGGCCCCATGATCGGGTATGTGAAATTAAGATTTATTTACTTAATTATTACCCTGACATGCATCACTTTACACTTGTTTCTACTGAATTGCATTTGCCATTTTATCGCCCATTCACTCAGTTTGGAGAGGTCCTTCTGGATCTCTTCACAATCTTGTTTTGTTTTAATGACCCTGGACAATTTAATATCATCAGCAAACTTGGCCGCCGCACTCTTCTGATGAAGTTACTGCGGAAGTCAAACGAGTGCTCATTCAAGGGTACAGGTACAAATACACTTATTTATAACTGGGAGAGAGAGCCTCATGCAAGGCAACATTCACTATGCAACATTAATGTAGCAGTAAAATATAAAATTTTCTTCAAGGAGTGAATCCTCACTTCCAAGATGTTATGATATTGAACTAGCTTGTCAAAGTCCCTACTACAAGATTGACTAGTGTGATTGCCCAAAAAAGAGGTAAAACTCCCAGATCCAATAGTTTTGAGTGCCCTTCCCATTGAGAGAGAGAAAGAGAGAGAGAGAGAGAATATGAAATTAAGCATTCAGATCTGGAAACCCCGCTCTCTGGAGAGTTTTGCTCTTTTGGAAAAGGCAAGTCTCTTAACACAATGGCACCGTCTTATGTCACAAAAAGAAAAGGCATTACTGGAAGGCATTTCAACGAAGATATGAAACTATACAGGCCGCACAGAAGAAAACTAAAATAAAAGGAGTGATAAGAAAGAGTGTGGCTTAAAAATGTTAGCGAAACGCTGAACTGTCCCTTTTATTTTGTGCTAACGTAAGGATAAGTAAGTCGACTAGCCTGAAATCTTTAAGAAAGAAGAAAAAACCCTCCTAGTCCTTTGGATTGCTGTTCAATCAAAGCTGACACCTCTTGGTTTATTCTTTTATCGGACACAACACTGACTGTTTCCCCCCCCCCCCGCATCTGAACAGTAGCATAGTAGTAAATTTTGAAGATCAGGAAGTTATCCTGTTAGTCCCCATAGTTGTGCCCCCGATGACAAACCAAAAATGCAGGCAGCTTTTTTGTTCTATTATTACATAGGTGAACACTCACAAGCAGCAGTACATGGCAAGATGCTCAATTTATTAGGATGAGCATGACTGCAAGATTAAACACTTTTAGGGGGTGGGGATTAGGTGCACTTAACTCAGTGGTGTTTTCTTCTCAATGCATTGGTTATTGTTGTTGTTGTTATTATTATTATTATTATTATTTCTATCCCACTCTTCCTCCCAGTAGGAGCCCAGGGCAGCAAGCAAGGCACAAAACACCTTAAACCATATCAGAAAACAAAATACTTTAAAAAAACTTCAAATCTTTTTTTAAAATAAAAAACATCTTAAAAAGCAATTCCAAATTGGTTCAATTTACAAAACGCATTGTGCTTTACCCAAAAGATCTTTAGCCAGCTAAAATGCATCTTGTAGACTTTAATCAGAAATACAATCTGACAGAGAAGTGATACCATTTAAACTATTAGAATGCAGTAGGAACCGCATCAAAGAAAAGGAAAGACGTAGCCAGTCTTGCCTTAATTATTTCTCTCCTTGTCTAACTTCCTCTCTGCTAATGTCACAAACAAATTTGAAAGCTTCATTATCACATCATTTGTTTGCAGGAACAAGGAGGGTCTGTAAATTTCCCTGGTGCTCTGGCAAATGATACCATTGTACTTGCTTGGAAAAAGTCAGTAATATTAACAAAAATTAACAGAACAGTTATTTGCCAATACAGTTAAACATTTAGTTAAATATCACTGTAATATACCCAGTCCCAGATGTGTTGCTTAAAGAGTTGAATGTAGCCCAATGTGCCTTTCCCGAGCAATTTGTGTGATGTTGGGGGAGGGATCTCCAATCATGTTTCTTCTATGAGATGTATGCAATAAAATTATACCACTGTTCCTGAAATGTGTCTTTGGTGTTCATTGAGATCTTTTGTGTTGATATTTGTCTATAACATTCCTTCCATTAGAATATTGTCCTTTATTTTCTGTGTTTAGTGATGGTAATTTTGGCGCATGCAGAAAACTTTTTTGTTTGCTTTGATGTTTGACAGTTCATGATGCCAGCTGCTATGGCTTTGGATATCAGCTATTATGATTTTACATGTTTTGACTACTGATTATGCTGCACTGTAAGTTTTTAATTTATACCGTATATTTTTATATTTTTTAAAAAAAATCATGTATACCACCCAGATACGATTATGTGACAAGCAGCATATAAATACATTTAAATAAATGAAATAAATTTGGATATTAGTGCATTTTTAAAATGACAGGCAGCATATACTTTTAAATAAATGAAATAAAATAAATTTAGATAACTGTGTGTGAGGGTTAATAACAGACAATATATACAGTACATACTTTTTAAACATTTTGTTTTTATTAAAGTGTATGCAAAGTACAATAACAAAGACAACACAACCCGCTGTCATCAAGAAAATAGAAAATAAAAAGCACAACAATAAACTAGGAATGCTGAAACACCTTTGAGAGATACAACATAATATGGAATAAAGTAAGTATGGAACTAAGAGTAGGTCTGGGTAACAAGAAAAAATATTAAAATAAATACTTTTAAATACATAAAATAATATAAATGTGGACATTAGTGGATTTTTTGTAGTTTTCAAAATGATTTTTAAAATTTGCTAACACTAAGGCATAAATGCTTGATATAAGTCCAGGGTTGTTTTGGATTAGCTTCCCTTGCTAATGTTATTTTTAATTATTTGTTTCCAGTTCCTGGAATTTATTACAGCAGATCTCGCTTCGGGCATGTTTCACTGGGGAGCCAATACCTGGGATTCTGTTGATATTCCTCTCATTGGCAAAGTAAAAGCCGATTGACCTGCCTTCCATATGAGCAGCTGACTAGAAATAAATCTAATTTCCATATGCTTTTGGAAGATTAAAAAAAAAAATTAGGAAGGATGCAGAAGTGTTGTATTTTATGGACAGGTTGCATATGTATGCAAGATCTAGTTGTTGCTTCTTTTTTGTTGTCATTCTGTGATGCATTTCCTTGTATTGTGTTGAATTAAACACCATGCCTGTGTTACTATCAGGACAGTTGGTATGCTACAGTTCCACTGATGTTGAAGGCAGAACAAGCCCAGGATATCCTGTATGATGAAGGTGGGCATGAGGTACAGTAAATGGAGGTCTCCTAGTAGATCTCTAGATGGTCTGCAGTTAGGGAGGGGAGGGGAGAAATTCAGTTCAGTTTGCATTTACAAGGAGAACTTACTTAATTCACAATTTCTGAAACAATTGGTGAATGGAAGCTCAGCCATCCTTCAAAACTCGCACTTATCTGAATTTCACAATGTAGTTGTCCATCGAAGTAAAATTAATTTACTAGGGCAAAATGTGCATAAAAATGCATATATCAGTGAACAAAACATGCATAGATGGATTATGTTAGAGAAAAATGCTTACAAAAATGTGTATGTTGGGCAAAAACGGCATTAAGATGTGTATAATTAAGAGAAATTTACACCAAAATGCTGATGAATTTTCATGAGGATGTAAAAAATAATAATTTGCCAACTGATTTGGAAATGCACAGAACTGAACTGAAGCCTGGAAAAATTAAGAACTGAAACTGTCAGATTTGCCCAACTTTGTAATAGATCTCTCTCTCTCTCTCTCTCTCTCTCTCTCTCTCTCTCTCTCTCTCCACCTCACCTCACCTCACTCTCTTTTTCTCTGTCTGTTCCAACTCATCTTTCTCTCTCTGCTCCTCCATCTCTGTAGGCCACATGAAATTAGGGCCACAGGAAACTAATCTGGGGGCCACCTGTGCATTAGAGGCAGTGCTTTTTTGGTAAAAAAAATGAGGTGTCAATATTCATATCTTGATAAAAGAGCCGTGGGCGCCAGCCCTCACTGGTTGCCATGGATAGTCAAAGAAGAGGTGCCAGTACTTTGTACCGGTGGGTATCATCACAAAAAAGGCCCCGGCTATAGGTGGGCCACAGGTTCCCCACCTCTGTGCTAAAAGATGACTTGAGTTGTGTGCAAACCAGGCCACTCCATTCTACTTTTAAGAACATAAGAACATAAGAAGAGCCTGCTGGATCAGGCCAGTGGCCCATCTAGTCCAGCATCCTGTTCTCACAGTGGCCAACCAGGTGCCTGGGGGAAGCCTGCAAGCAGGACCCAAGTGCAAGAACACTCTCCCCTCCTGAGGCTTCCGGCAACTGGTTTTCAGAAGCATGCTGCCTCTGACTAGGGTGGCAGAGCGCAGCCATCATGGCTAGTAGCCATTGTTAGCCCTGTCCTCCATGAATTGGTCTAATCTTCTTTTAAAGCCATCCAAGCTGGTGGCCATTACTGCATCTTGTGGGAGCAAATTCCATAGTTTAACTATGCGCTGAGTTAAGGAGTGCTTCCTTTTGTCTGTCCTGAATCTTCCAACATTCAGCTTCTTTGAATGTCCATGAGTTCTAGTATTATGAGAGAGGGAGAAAAACTTTTCTCTATCCACTTTCTCAACACCATGCACAATTTTATACACTTCCAACATGTCTCCTCTGACCCACCTTTTCTCTAAACTAAAAAGCCCCAAATGCTGCAACCTTTCCTCCTAAGGGAGTCGCTCCATCCCCTTGATCATTCTGGTTGCCCTCTTCTGAACCTTTTCCAACTCTATAATATCCTTTTTGAGATGAGGTGACCAGAACTGTACACAGTATTCCAAATACAGCCGCACCATAGATTTATACAATGGCATTATGATATCGGCTGTTTTATTTTCAATACCTTTCCTAATTATCGCTAGCATGGAATTTGCCTTTTTCACAGCTGCCGCACACTGGGTCGACATTTTCATCGTGCTGTCCACTACAACCCCGAGGTCTCTCTCCTGGTCGGTCACTGCCAGTTCAGACCCCATGAGCCATTATTATGGCATAAGCTTTTATGGCTTAAACTCCGCTTCATCAGATGCATCAGAAGTGAAATCTTAGTTGGCAGGCTTTTAAAGGAGAAGACAGTAAGGTGGGAGTTGAATGGCAATGTGATGTTGAAATTATAGTCAGTGATAGGTTAAATAGGCACACTTTTAACCTTTTACAGTAGCAGATTGTTGATCACTGCCGAGAAGATTGTATTAACATCTGTAAGTGGGGCAGCGAATGAGGGTGTAACTGAGTAACTTGGAAAACTTGTAATGTAGTAGATTTCTTTTTTTAAAAATGAAGGGGGAAAATTACGCTTTTTTAAAGCTTAGGGTGGTATTCAATGTCAGTTCGGCTTTGAGTGACCCATTGAAATTAATAGACATGACTAACCTAGGCTCATTAATTTCAATGGGTCTGCTCTGAATAGGACTTGGTTGAATGCAACCCTTAAATCCAACAAAGTCTGTACACAAGTGAAAACGTGAAGATATTTTCTTTTGTAAGATGGCTGTATTGGCAAGCTAATAATAATAAAAAAGAGGGCAAGTAAGCCAATGGGAGAAAGTGATCTTTGATAAGCTAATTATTTTGGAAGGGGGTGTACTTGCATCAGAGTTTAGTAAATCAGCATGCTGCGACTGCAGGGCTAACCAAACTAATCTAAAATACCGGCCTCCCTGCGGAGACACAGAAATGTCACAGCCCGTAGAGACTTGCACTGCATTTATGCAAGTCGCCCTTTTCTGTCACATATTCAACAGACCTTCCAAGAAAAGGGCCACAGTTCTTTAAACAACCTTAACATGCAGTGTAAAAAGAGATTAATGAATATCTGCCTTTGTGCACAATAAATTTCATCACTTGGTTTCCTCTCTGTCTTCCCCCGCCCTGGCTACGCTAAATGAACTCAGATCAGCAGAGCTCTTCCATGCTGCACCCACCTCCTGGAAAGTTTGATGTGTTAATGTCAAAAATATCTTTTGATGGAGAAAGGTATATTTCAGCTCTACGTTCATACCAATTGCAGCACTGAAACAGATCACTGAACTACTTGTCTGTAAACCTCTGTAGCGAGACGGTTGTCGTGTGATCAGAGAGCATCTTGTAATGCTACGTCCGCAGAGAAAATTTGTCACGGTTGCAAAATTCTGCATTTAGACAGAAAATGGAGGGGCCTCCTATAAAATTGCGAGAGACGTGCCGATGAGGAAAGTTTATTTTGAGTCCTGCCCTGCTTCTGTCCAGTTAAATGGAATTTTAGGATTTTCTTTACAGGTGAAAAAGTGAGGCTCTGCCTACAGAGGATGGCAGCTTCTCTCACCCACATAATGCTGAGCAGGCAACTGGTAACCCTTAATCCATTGCCCACTGTCATTTCATGGGGGACGGGGCCATAGCTCTGTGGTGGAACACGTGCTTTGCATGCCAAAGGTCTCAAGGCTGAAAAAAAAAAACACTTCCAGGTAGGCAGTGCTGAGCAATGGGCTGATGTGACATAAGGCAGCTTTGTAAGTTAATATCAACCCTGTGGCTGATTCATCAGCAAATCATTTCAGATGCTTTCAAAGATGCAAATCTCACATATCTGTAAGATCTGTAGCAAGGGTGGGGAGCTTCAGGCTGGGGGGGGCAAATGCAGCCCTTCAAGCCTCTCTATTTGGTCTTTAGGACTCTCCCCACACCACCCCTCCTCCCCAGCCACCCCTCCTCTCCCCAGGCCATAGGCTGCAATGTGTCCTTGAACTCTAATCATGTCTCTCCCTTACCTGGGTAGAGACTGAGGGGGAGCGTGTGAGTGTAGAAACAAGCTTACTGTACAACGGTACATTTAGGTTGGCCCGCTTTTGCCTCAGGCCCCGCCCACCGTTGTCATGTTGCCTTTGGAAGGTTGCCCAGAAAGGAATGTGAACCTTGGGCTGAAAAAGTTTTCATCACTTCTGGCCTATAGTTTTAAGCTGCTTAAGTCCCGCAGGCTTCAGTGGGATTCGAGCAGCCTGATCATAGAGAATTGTGGCCTAAGCATATGTTTTTGCATACTTATGTCCAGCCTTGCAAACTCTCACTTGCCTGGGGGGGAGGTCCATTAGCTCCCAGGCAACCAGGGCTGATCTGGAGTTTCCTCCTCACATCTCACTTTTAGTGGGAAGCTGACTTTAAAAGAAAGAAAGCCATTGCACCTGCTGCATTCAGTACTGACTACGTTAGGTGTCGGGAACCTGTGGCCCTCCAGATGTTGCTGAACTGTAACTCCCAGCATCCCAGGTCATTGGCCATGCTTGCTGGGGCTGATGGGAGTTGTAGTTCAGCAACAAATAATGGGCCAAAGGTTCCCTACCCCGGCCAAATTTTCATTTTCACTTCTAAAGCTTTCTTTGTTTTACAAGCAGCATGGTTACCTTTGTATTAGAGACTGCTCAGCTTTCCAGCCTACAACCGTCTAATTGTCTGACGCTGCAATCCTAACCTTATTAAACTCAATGGGACTTACTTCTGAGTAGACATATATAGAATTGCGATGGTCAGTTTGATTATCTGGGCTGGTTTGGTAATCTTGGCTGCTCTTCTCTTCTGTTGATTTTCTCCTCCATGCCCTGAAGCTGATTTGTTTGGAATCTGGAAGGTTGTTTTCTAGGGATGGGCAGATTAGTCTATTTTCAGTTTATGTCTGTTTTGCAGATGCTTATTCATAAATTGTTTTTAATTTTTTTAAATTGTGTTTTTAAATTGTTTTTTGTGTTTTAAAATTTGTATATTTGTTTTAATGTTTTTAATTGCTGTAAACCGCCCAGAAAGCTTCAGCTCAACCATCATGGCGGCAGGAGTAACAGCTATGGGCGAGGGAGCTCCGCAACAAACAGCTTTTATGGGGTAATTTCTCCCTTGTTGGAGGTTACAATGCATTGGAAAATACGGGGTAGCCTCCCCCCCCTCTTATGTCACCACCCTCGGACTTGACTCGGATGCCAGCTATCAGAAATATGATGTAAGACTTTCACCTACGCTGGGCTGCCGCCGCCGCCGCCGTTTCCTGGTTGCCGGATCGGAGCTGGGGATGAGCTGCGGCCCTTCGGCGAGCCTGGGGCTGCGGCCTCTATTCGGGAGACAGCGTTGTTCGCCGCGGCAGTTTTCCGCTGGCTGCTGGGGTTGGGGCGCGCCCCTGCGGCCTCCGTTGTCCTGTCGTGCTGGCCTTGCTCGTTTCGCCTTGTGTCGGCCGCGTTTTGCTTCTCATCGCCTTTGCTTTTGGCTTCTCGGGGAGAACTTTCCTGTTGGTCGCGTCTTCGTGGGGCCTGTTTGTGCCGCCTCTCGCTGTTTGCTACGCTGGATGCTGGATGCTGAGAGTGAGAGGAGATGCCGCTTTCGGTTTCGCAAACCTTGTGGACTATACGGGCCAGAAGCTTTACTGAACTTTACTGTAGTAACCTTTACCTGTTGTTTTAGTTTTATTGCTGTTTTGATGTTGTGATACTTATATATTATGACTTTGTACATCGCTCAGAGTGGCTCGGTTTCCAGCCAGATGGGCGATAAATAAATCGCAGAAATAAATAAATAAATAAGCTATGGGGTGGTATATAAATGTAATATAAATAAATAAATAAATAAATAAATAAATAAATAAATAGGTCTGTTGCATCCTGTTTCTGCATTCTGCACCTGTGGGCTTTTTTTTAAAATGAAAATCTGCATTTAAATATATTTTTATCTCAATGTACACATTTCTGAAGGTTATCTTGTTCCCAAACCCACATTTTAAAATGGATCAGTTTTTGAGCTGAGAACTGTATCACAAAAATTCAGAGAAGTATGAAATTTCAGTCTAGATTGATTCTAGATCCTGCTGTCCACAAGAGCAGGTAGGGTTACTTGAAGCATATTTGAACCCCCCTCTTGATTAGGTTATCCATGCCTTTTCCTTTCTGCACATGCCCAGGTGAATGAAGAAGGAAGTGGTAATTGTGATCTTGGTATGCACCCACCCACGATGTCACTGGGAGGTGTGGATACACCTCCCATTGCTGGGACTGCCTCCATCTGTTTTCAAATGGTCACACTGGAGGTAATGCGGAATCAATCTGCATTGATCTTTTGTTTTGGAAATGAAAATAGTTTGTGAAAAAGTGTTTTTCAGGGGCATAAAATATGCAATAGGTCCAGGTTGTGTGTGCACTAGGTAGAAAAAAGATCTCAGTTTGCACTGAATGTAGAATATAATGTGTATACGCAACCTTACTCTCAGGTTTCAGTCAGGCTCTAAAGTGAAAACAGTTGTATTTTCTTCAGAAGTTAACATGCATAGGATTGACCTGCCAGCAGTAGTTTCAACATCCCCCCCTCAATTTTTTTAAAATCTTTTGGTCTTTTTTGGCAGAGGACTGGTTATCTCAAGTATCTTTAAGGTAGAAATTATATTTTTCTCTCTTCCAGCTTTTCCTTATAATCCTAAACCCCCAGAACAGCTATTTGTGTACCACTGATTTTAAAGACATGAGATTAAAAGATTTTAAAAGGTTTGTGCGCGTATTTTAAAGCCACGTGTGTGTGGGCAGGTGGACCTTTTGTGTGTGTGTGTGCGCGCGTGTGTTCGCAAGTAGCTTTTGTATATTATTTGCAAGACTGCTTGTATCAGTTCCAAACCTGGTAAGAGACCAGTGCAAGTACTGAATGACATTTCCTGTTCATGCATCCAGTGCTGGATTTGGAACTGTGCATGTAGAATCAACAGATGCTGTTCTAAAATGTGTATTCAGATTTCTTGAAAGTTTTCTGCCCTTGTAAATGCGGCTTCCAGTTTCTGCCTCATCCTCAGAAGTTTGGTAGGTGCAGGGTACTGAGTTTATTTTCTTGTTGCTAGATGGCCAAGGGTTTCAGTTCTTCAATTTTCCAGTCTTAAACCCAGTTCTTTACATTTCTGCAGCAATTTGTGATTTTTTGAAACAAAAATCCCTTTTTCAAATTCTTCAAAATTTTAGTGTGAATTTCTCCTAATAAACACATTTTGGCAAATATACAAATATTCTTGAAAGCAATTTCTGCTAATATAATGCATTTTTGGATGTTATCACTTATATGCATTTATATGGACACTGTACCATAACGCATTTTTGTACATAAGAACATAAGAAGAGCCTGCTGGATCAGGCCAGTGGCCCATCTAGTCCAGCATCCTGTTCTCACAGTGGCCAACCAGGTGCCTGGGGGAAGCCCGCAAGCAGGACCCGAGTGCAAGAACACTCTCCCCTCCTGAGGCTTCCGGCAACTGGTTTTCAGAAGCATGCTGCCTCTGACTAGGGTGGCAGAGCACAGCCATCATGGCTAGTAGCCATTGATAGCCCTGTCCTCCATGAATTGGTCTAATCTTCTTTTAAAGCCATCCAAGCTGGTGGCCATTACTGCATCTTGTGAGAGCAAATTCCATAGTTTAACTATGCGCTGAGTAAAGAAGTACTTCCTTTTGTCTGTCCTGAATCTTCCAACATTCAGCTTCTTTGAATGTCCATGAGTTCTAGTATTATGAGAGAGGGAGAAGAACTTTTCTCTATCCACTTTCTCAATGCCATGCATAATTTTATACACTTCTATCATGTCTCCTCTGACCCGCCTTTTCTCTAAACTAAAAAGCCCCAAATGCTGCAACCTTTCCTCCTAAGGGAGTCGCTCCATCCCCTTGATCATTCTGGTTGCCCTCTTCTGAACCTTTTCCAACTCTATAATATCCTTTTTGAGATGAGGCGACCAGAACTGTACACAGTATTCCAAATGCGGCCACACCATAGATTTATACAACGGCATTATGATATCGGCTGTTTTATTTTCAATACCTTTCCTAATTATTGCTAGCATGGAATTTGCCTTTTTCACAGCTGCCGCACACTGGGTCGACATTTTCATCTTGGTACACCTTGGTTTCCTGGAGAACTGCACTGCAAAATTCATAAAAGTACAAATTTTGAAGGAGGGCTGTGTTTCGGTTTGCATATTGTTTAGGAAAGGGTGGATTTTGTAAGTTTGCCTTGAAATGCAAATTGAATCTAATCTCTCCCCCATCCCTCATGTTATGTGTGCTTTCCCCCCAGAAAACCTTTCTGCACCACTCTTCAGCCTCCCTAGCTGCCTAGCTGATCTGAAAAAATGACCCACAGAAGGAGTTGCATCTTGGTGTCTTCCCCTGGGCTTTAGTTGAAGTGCAGGCACCTGGGAAGGCAGGAGAGTGCAGACCACAGATAAGAAAATTCCGAGGAAGTGTTCACACAAGCACTCCTTAGTCACCTCAAAATCTTGCCCCTTGGATAATTTTTGAATTATTTCTTTTTTTCATCATTGGGCAATGGTTGGAAAAGCTACTGTCAGCTTTGGAGAAGAGGAGATGTGAAAACTTGGATTCCTGCTCCTCATGTCTCCAAAGAGATGAATAGCTTTGTCTGTTTTAGATGTATACAGCTGGCAATGCACGTGTATTGCTGGGCCAGGCCCCATAGTCTTCTGGCACCAGAACAGTAAGATCAGTCTCCAAAATGGGGGAACTATAACCCCCCCAAATCCCCATTCACAACCAACCCTCCCCCAAACAGCCAGGGAGAGGCTCAGTTTGTTGTCAAACTTTCTGTCTCTTGGTGTTTCATAGATCTGTTCTTATAACACTCTGCATGGGTTGCCTTTTCCCTCCTGTCCATGTTGCCCATTGATGATATCACCAGCTGGCCTTCTGGTGACTTCCCCCAGGGCGCTGCTGCCTATTCTCCCACAGAAGGCTTCGAGGACCAGTGACATTGTTGGGGCCACTGCCTTGAAAGAGACAGAAGGTAAAAGAGAGGCTGGCCATGCTTAGCATTGCACTCCAGGGAATGTCTTGCATCACATCAGAAGGAAATGGGCCTCTGGCCATTCAGAAATTTCAAGCTGCCAGGGCTTGGATTAAGCATGGCTGGGGCACTGCATTTAATGGCTCTTGATTGAGGGGTGGGGCTGCCCGGTGGCAGAAGCACAAGAGGGACATTGCTCTTTACATTTATGTGATTATTTTTATACTGTGTTTCTTGACCTTTTGGCACTGTGTTTTGGAGCATGTGATTGCTAAGCACTTTTTAGCTGCTGCTTTTTTAAAAGGAAAGGAAAGGAAAGGGAATGCTCTCTGACAGGTCTGAGACTGTTTGAGAAGCTGGGGCAGAGCCCTTGAATTTCTCTCATACTTGCAGCAATCTTCATATCTCAGTGGCTGCTCACATCATGACCTGTATGATGCTACGGTGCCCCTTAGCCCTTTGTCCTTTGACCTGGTGTCTCCTTTGTTTCCTTGGAGTCCTGCATGCAAAACACACATTCATAGTGCAGCTGGATGCCTCTGTGCATGGGGGCTGGCTATGCCCTTCCTCTCTGCTTGACCTTGGAAGATCTTTCCATGCATGCATGTGTGCGCGTACACACACGCACTACCCTCTCCTAAGAACATTTGTATTGTATTCCACCTTTCCAAAACAGGAGGGCATGCGGTAGACATGAATATTTACCTTCACTGTTGTTGACTATATTGCTATTATAGTCAATGAGATGAAATGAATTTAATAGGGGAGACCATCTGTAAAGTACTAGAATACAAAAAGCCAAGTGCACATCCCATTTTTTAAAATTAAAAAACCCTTCTTTTTCTTTTTTGCTGTTGTGTTGTTGTTGTTCAAAGAAAACCTCTAAGTGCTTTGCAACATCCTAAAAATATCACAGATGCAAGTCAAATACAAAAAGTGAAAATTCTACTTATTAGAGCAGCACAGATAACAATTAGATAAGATATCTTCTTAAACAACAATATAAACTGGAACAACTATATGTGGACCATAATAGCTTCTAGCAGAAACAACAACAACAACAATAACAATAACAATAATAAATTTTATAACCTAAGAAAAAAAGGCAAGCCCCAACCACACAGAGCTTACCAGCAATATTTTAGTGATGGTTAAGCCTCCCTTAACTTGCTTCAGAATGGGGTTGCCTCAAATAAATTAATTTGGGATTATTTTCTTTTATTAAATGTCTTACCCTCCCATTACCATAAAGTCTCAGGGGGGGGGGTTCAACAATAAAATATACAATTATGAAATAAAAGCATTACAACAATAAAACAAGAAAAGTGTAAAAACAATTAAAACAGTTCCATGTATAAAACAATTACACAAACACACACACACATAAGCGTCAAAACAATTCCATGTGTAAAAAACAGTTAAAACTAGTTCCAATATGCAGATGCAGACTGGGATAAAGAGCTCCATGTAAAAGATTTTGATTGAGCTGAAATTAATGCACTTAATGTTGGCCCCCCTGAGAGTTAGGACTGTTATGGTATCAACAAAGTGATGATGATGATGATGATTCCACCTTTCATTTCAAGAAGAAATACCAAGGCAGTTCACAAACAAATATGACAAAAGCTGAGGCCTCCCTGTCCTCTTTCTTCCCTCACAACTCCCTCCCAAACTTACCTTGGCTTGGGTGGGGAGGGACAGGAAGCGTGGTTCCTGATTGGCCATGCCAGGAATTATATATGCCCTTGCCACCAAATCATCAAGCCGCTAGCAGCATAGACTTTGAGCTCTTCCTGTGTTTCCTGGCTCAGCCCATGAACTGGTATTGCCCATGCTTCCTGGTAGTAATGGATACTCCCGAACTCAGTAGTGTCTGTTGAGGCTGAAAATAATAAAAGCATAGAATCATAGAGTTGGAAGGGGCCTGTAAGGCCATCGACTCCAACCCCCTGCTCAATGCAGGAATCCAAATTAAAGCATACCTGACAGGCGGCTGGGAAATGTAGTTATCAATAGAGAGGTGGGAGGCACTGGGAACTGCACATTCCCAGAAGCAATGGAGGGGTAGCATTGCAGGAGAACCTGAAAAAGATCAACATCATGAACTAGATGCGGGAAGGACATTATGGGGGCAAGGTGCCACCACCAAGTAGGCTCTGTTCCTCATTGCCATTCTCTTATTTCAGAAGGTAGGGGCACTCTGAGCTGACCTCTGAAGAAGATATATAAAATGTTGACCAGCCTCACGTGGGATCATGTAATTTCATAATATCTAGACACATTTGTTCCTTGATAAAAAGATACAGGCCGAGACTTCCGGGAAGGGTGACTTCGCTTGTGCCTGCTTTTGAGACGGGCTCCCGCCTCAGAAGAAGCTTTTTCAGATATAAATCAGTCAGAACATTTTTTTTTTGACTGATGAAATTTCTCCTGGGCAGGGAGAAACATAGAGATCAACCTCAAAAGCCTGTTTTTGTTGGGAGGACTGGATTTCATTAATTTATGAGAAAAGGTCCAGCCAGCAATGCTGGACGGACTTCCGAACAAGCTCTATCTGATTAATGCGACACGTTTATCTTTTCTTCAAAGAGAAAACGGACTAACAGGCAAGCACCCTTCTTTCTATCTTTTTTTTTTACTTGGTTTAAATTGTTGCAGCAAAAAGAGATTTGTCAAATAAATCAGCTTTAAAGAACTTCTGGGTGAGCTATAACTCTTCTCTGTTATTCACGAAATTAACAGCTTATCTCTGCTTCTATTGCAAAAAGCTGTCCTGGAAGTGCATTCTAAAGATATAAACAGAAGAGGGATTTCTATTCTGAGGAGAAAAAAATAAAAAATATGAACTTTGGAACATTATATCGTCTGGGACCATTCTCTTTTTGGTCTATTTTATTTTGACGAATCTGCTTCTTCACGACGCCACTAACTGTTTTGATGCTGGGAACTAAATTTGTTTTGTATTCTTGAACATAGAGAGATAAGGCAGGCTGCTCTGTTTATACTGTGATGTCATCAAGCCTGGAATATTAACCCAATTGTTGCTGAAATAAGAAGTGGTTCTTCTTTATTTTTGTTTTGTTTTGTTTTCGTGGTTTTAAAAAATGGCAATCAAGAAAGTGGCTGAGAATCTGGAAGTAACTATGTTTCAGAAAATAATGGATGAGATTGAGATAACGAAACAAACCCTGCGACAGGGCAGTAAGGAGCTGAAAATTGAACTGAGCAAAATGACGCAGGAGCTTAAAGAAATAGGGGATCCTGTGAGAGAGGAGAATGAGATCAGAGATGAGAAAAGAAAAAATAAAGGGAAGATACAAGCCCTGGAGACTGGAACAAATGTGGAATTGGAAAAAGATCTGGAGTTTATGGATATTAGAAATAAAATCTACTGTTTGGAATTTAACGTTATCTCTGAAGAAATTAATGAAGATATTAGAGATAAAGTTATCAATGGCTTGGATAATTTTCTGGACTGGAATGACGTGATGGAGCTTGATATAGAGAAAATCTATGGAATTAACTGCAGCCATGTGACAATGGAAAAACTCTCAAGAGATGAGCCAGTGCATTCTGTAAAAAAGAAGAACAGAGATATGACTTTACCACAATATTTCAGCAACTTATTCAGAATCGATGGCAAGAAAATATTTGGGATAGAGGAAATTCCCATCAGACTCTTATTATATGACTATGGCTATGACAGCAAGATTATTATGGAATACTGATAATGGAAGATTGGACACTGAAATTACTGGACTTAACAGGACTATTGAAGATGGAAGATGGAATTAATATGGATAATGGAATAATGGCTATTGAAATTATTGGACCTAACAGATTTTGATGAGATGGATTAATCGATATGTTTATTTGGACTATGGTTATGACAATAAGATTATTATTATTATTAACGAGATGGATTAATCGACATGTTTATTTGGAGAAAAATTGATAGATATATTTCTTAAAGAATTGAAACCTCTCTTTGACTTTTTGTGGAAAGAATAAAGTAATGTTTATGAGATTTGATGATTAATTAAGATAACTACTGGAGGAAAGTGATTTTATAATATAATTTAAGAGACAGGATTGTTATATATTGTAGACCTATAACTGATCTGCGACAAATGGGAAGTCAACATTTTATTTTTTTGTTTAATCATTTTTTGTTTTGTTTTGTTTTTTGTCTTTGAATGTTTTATGATTTTGTTTTGTTTGTTTTATGAAAATTTGAATAAAAATTATTGTAAAAAAAAAAAAAGATAAAAAGATACAGGCCCTGGACTAGTTGCTAAATATTTGTTCAGTTTCTCTCCCCTCTCACTCCCCAGTCCCACTTGTAACATGAAGAATTTTGCACTGCAGTTGAACATTAGCAGTCTTAATAATTCCCCTAACCACCTAATTAGACTAATAATAAAGGCTTAATTACATATCCAGTTAATCATCGAGTTTGTTCACTCAAACGCTTTTAATTGGTAACTCCAGCCGTCAATACCCTTCGGGTCTTAAAGCCGTCACCCACTTTTGCTTGGTGCTATAGCTTCCCAGGCATAATGATGACAATGTCTGCAATTCTGAAAAAAATACATTTTCTCCTCCCTAAAATTCTAGAAATGTTACAATATTCCAAGCAAGTGGAGAGTCTGAATGCAGATAAGTCATCACAAGTAACACTTCTGCAGTCATAACATATATGTCTTTAGGATTTTTTTTCTCCTGAACAGTGTGTGTGTGTGTGTGAGTGAGAGAGAACTCTGCCCCTCTAAGTGTTGTTGGACTCTAACTCCATCAGCCCTAGCTAACATGGCCATTGGTCAGGGATGTTGAGAACTGAATTCCAGCAATATTTGGAGGGCCATTCCTGACCCAGAGACTCTTTCCAGAACAGCCTCCGAGGTTTGGGCAGCTAGAAACGCAGCATTTGCTGGTCAAGTGGGGCTACCACATGCTTTAGGAATCATCCAGCTTGGCCATATCTTCGAACAGCTCTGATTTGTGAGTAGAGACGGAAGGATCTGTCAACTGCGGTTCTCTTGGTTTCTCATTTTTCTAATCTTGCATTCATTTCTCCAGATTTCTGCAGCAATTAGTGGATGTTTAAATAATATCACTAATATATTCATTTTTTATGCACCCTTCACCCTAATATATGGATTTTTGTAAGTATTGCTCGATTGGAAAACTACATTGCAAAATTCAGATAAGTGTGAATTTCAAAGAACAGCTGTGATTCAGTTCTCATCTTGTTTTGGAAAGTGCAAATTTGATAGATTCAACTTGAAATGTGAACTGAATCAAATTCCTACCTATTCACGAGTCAGTTTCCCCCCCAATAATGCCACGGTCCCTTCATGAGCATATTGTTGCTCTAAATTACTGACCTCTCATGTGCAGACAATTGCGTAGAAAACTGTGACCGTGTTTGCAATTTTATATGCTGGAGAGCTGGCTGGAGAGAGCTAAGGATTCAAGACTCAAGAGACTGGGAAACAAGCTACCCATAACTATGGGGCACGCTTCTGGAGATGGTATTAAAAGGTGAGCCTCTGATTTAGAAGGCTTTGTACTGTGCTCATGGAACTCTGAATAGCAGAGAGTTCCACAAGGCTCCCTGCAAACATGAAGCTTTTCTGTATTCTGCCCAGGTAGTTTCTTGCAAAATGATAGTTAAAGACTCCGGAAACTGGGAGCCCCTGGGTTTTGTGCGATTCAGTAATATGCCATCTAAGCCATTTTGAAACAGATAGTTTGGTAGCCCCAAGTCTTTTCTTATTATGGAAACATATAAATTGGCTCTTCGTGTAAAAAGCTCCCTCTCCTTTGTGTGTGTGCGCGTGTGTGGAGGGGGTTGGAAAGTAAAAATCTAATTGCCTATGGACATTTGAAGACTGGAGGTGCTTCTCCTGGGAGGTTTTGCACTGAACCGAGAGATAACGGACTTAGCTGCTGATTAAGAAAGAGATGGAGAGTTAACCACTAAATGCAGGCAAGATTTCCTTCAGTTTAATTGCTAATTTGTACTTACATTGAAAAGAGTGCTGTCTTTTTCTGAAAATTTTGCTTTCTTTTCCTTTTGAGGATGGTTGGGAGAGGTTATACTGTTCTAAGGAAAAAGAAGGATTACTCTGATAGAAAGGGGCCATAATTCAGTACCAGAACATGCTTTGCATGTGAAAGGTCCTAGGTTTAACCCTTCGCCAGGTAAAAACAAGGAAGGGGGACACTTGTGCTCATTGGCGGCACTTCAGCACCTTGGACAGCTCCTGGAAAGTTCAGACTAAAACCTGGAGCAGATTCCACTGCCCCACTGACATAGACTCATCAGCCTCCATTGCCTGTGCTGTGGCTAAATCTGTCATTTTGCTTTCTTTTGGATTATTGTTTTGCCAGTCTTAGGCTCACTTCACCCAAATACATTTTTCTTTTTAAAAAAAACTGCATGAGAATTCATCTTTGTGCACATTTCTCCTAACAAATATGTCTTAGTGCATAATTTCCCCTAAGGAAGCACATGTGTACCCATTCCTTGTTTGGAGAACTGCATTGCAAAATTTGGAGAAGTAGAAATTTCAAAGGAGATCTGTACTTTGGTTCATGTATTGGTTCAGGAAGTGTGAATTTGGAAAGTTTGCATTGAAATATGAACTAAATGAATTTTGCCCCATCTCTGCCTATGACCCTTTAGATGTTGCTTGACTCCAACTCACACCAACCTCAGCCAGCATGGCCAATGGTCAGGGCATGATGGGAATTGTACTTCAGTAACATTTGATGGAGCCTAGGTTGTCCACCCTTAGGTTCAAGAGTCTCAGGTAACAGGAAAGGGACCTCTGTCCAAGATCTCAGAGAGCCACTGCCATCTGGCAGTGCAGGGCTAGATGAATCAATTGCTTTTCATATATTTATAGCCAATCTCCTTGCCAGGTGCAAATGAAAATGCATTGGAAATCTTCCAAACTGAATATTAACAAGACATAGCACTGCACCCATGTACACGTTCATGGCAGCAGTTGTGCATTGGTCCCAGGCTATGGTCTGAAGGCACATTAGGCCAGCTCCATGCTGAAGCCCATAGTGAGATGCATTCTTTTTGCTGTTATTAGGATTATGTTTTCTTGTATTTTTATTGTTAGACCTTATCCACGAATAATGTGGGGATTGCTTCATTCTATTGTCTGTTTATTGACATCTTTCCATTCGTTTATGGTTTGACTATTTCAATTTTGTTATATTTGTGTAACTGTTAGAGTAAATTTTGTAAAAATGTTGATGCTGTAAGCTGCCTTGAGGCTGGTAAGGAAAGGGGCTGTAGTTCAGGGGTTGAGCATCTGCCTTGCATGCAGAAAGTCCCAGGTTCAATCCCCGGCATCTCCAGGTAGGGATGGAAGAGGCTCCTGCCTGTAATCCTGGAGAGCAGCTGCCACTCAGTGTAGACAATACGGAGCTGGATGGACCAACAGCCTGACTCTGTATTATGCAGCTTCCTAGGGTTCCTATGGTTTAATTATGGAAAGGCAGCATACAAATAAATGGTGATGGTGTGTTTGTAACCCTGGTTGCTTGAGAAGTTTTTCTTTCTTTTCATTTAGAGAATGTTGCTTCTCTCTACTTCAAAAACAAAGTGAGCCTTTCTCTGTAGAAGGGTGGTATTTAACAATTTAGCCATTTAATACAGGGAGACCCACAGTTCTAACATAGGTTGTCTTGATGAAATTGCCCCTTTCTCATCTTATCAACAAACAAGGCTTGTTCAAATTTTCTGTAAAATGTTTTTACTTGTGGGGAGGACCCCTCCCCCCCAATGTACAACATCATGACTCTCTCTTAACATAAATACTTTCCCATCCTTGGCAGCATCTTGAAACAGGCCTTTACACCTTAGGGAACGAAATGAAATGTAAAAATTGAACTTTCAAAGAGTCGAGCTATAGAAATAGAAACTGTGGCTGTTGCTTAAAAAATAAAAATAAAATAAAAACAGGAAGGGGGAATGAAAAAGAGAAGAATTTCTGTGAATTCGTGCTGCTCATTATTTGTCCTGGATCTGTTTTATTGGCTTAGGTTTCCTGCACTTTGCAGGGATATAAAATAGACAATAAACGGCAGCCGTTCTCGCTGGACCTCAGTGGCTGTCTTTCTGATTAGACGCCACCTCCAGCTTGACTGGTAGAATCAAGGCAGGAGATGCTGGGAAGCCCACAGAGCCACTGTGCCTTAGAGTGTGTGTTTTTTTTTTTTTTTTTCAATAATTTTTATTCAGATTTTCATAAAACATACAAGACAAAATCATAAAACATTCAAAGACAAAAAACAAAATCAAAAATAGTTAAACAAAAAGAAAAAAAGAAAAAAAAAACAAAAATAAAAAATAAAGAGTAAAATATTGACTTCCCATTTGTCAAAGATCAAATCAGTTATAAGTCTATAATATATAACAATCCTGTCTCTTAAGTCATATTATAAAATCACTTTCCTCCAGTAGTTATCTTACTTAATCATCAAATCTCATAAACATTACTTTATTCTTTCCACAAAAAGTCAAAGAGAGGTTTCAATTCTTTAAGAAATATATCTATCAATTTTTTTTTCCAGATAAGCATATCGATTAATCCATCTCATTACTAATTATGATAATCTTATTGTCATAACCATAGTCAAAATAAACATTTCAATTAATCCATCACATCAGAATCTGTTAGGTTCAGTAATTTCAGTAGCCATTGTTCTATTATCCCTATTAGTTCCATTTTCCATCTTCCATCTTCAGTAGTCTTGTTAAGTCCAGTAATTTCAGTATCCAATCTTCCATTATCAGTATTCCATAATAATCTTGCTGTCAAAGCCATAGTCATATAGTAAGAGTCTGATGGGAATTACCTCTATCCCAAATATTTTCTTGCCATCCATTCTGAATAGGTTGCTGAAATACTGCTGTAAAATCATATCTCTGTTCTTTTTTTCAAAATACACTGGGTCATCTCTTGAAAGTTTTTCCATTGTCACATGGCTGCAGTTAATTCCATAGATTTTCTCTATATTGGGCTCCATCACATCATTCCAGTCCAGAAGATTATCCATGCCATTGATAACTTTATCTCTAGAATCTTCATTAATTTCTTCAGAGATAACATTGAGTTCCAAACAATAGATTTTATTTCTAAAGTCCATAGACTCCAAATCTTGTTCCTGTTCCACGTTTGTTCCAATCTCCGGGATCTCCTCTCTCACAGGGACCCCTGTTCCAGTCTCCAGGGTCTCCTCTCTCACAGGGACCCCTGTTCCAGTCTCCAGGGTCTCCTCTCTCACAAGGACCCCTATGTCTTTAATCTCCTGTGTCTCCAAACAATAGATTTTGTTTCTAAAGTCCATAGACTCCAAATCTTTTTCCTGTTCCACGTTTGTTCCAATCTCCGGGGTCTCCTCTCTCACAGGGACCCCTTCCAGGGTCACCTCTCTCACAGGGACCCCTATATCTTTAATCTCCTGCTTCATTTTACTCAATTCAATTTTCAGCTCCTTACAACCCTGTCGCAGGTTTTGTTTCGTTATCTCAATCTCATCCATTATTTTCTGAAACATAGTTATTTCCAGCTTCTCAGCCACTTTCTTAATTGCCATTTTAAAAGAAAAATATAGGAAAACCACTTCTTATTTCAGCAACAATTGGGTTAATACTCCAAACTTGGTGACATCACAGTATAAACAGAGCAGACAGCCTTATCTCTCCATGCTTAAGTAAACAAAATGCAGTTCCCAGGATCGAAACAATTAATGGCGGTCGTCAGGAAACAGATTCGTCAAAATAAAATAGACCAAAAAGAGAGTAGTCTCAGACAATATAATATTCTTCAAAATAAAAATCTGGAATAGAAATCCCTCTTCTGTGTATATCTTTAGAATGCAAATCCAGGACAGCTTTTTGCAACAAAAACAGAGATAAGCTATTAATTAGTGAGTAGCAGAGAGAAGTTATGGCTCCCCAGTGAGATGTCAAAAACCGATCAATCTGGCAAATCTCTTTTAAACAGCAACAATTTAAGTCAAGTAAAAGAAAAATATAGAAAGAAGGGTGCTTGCCTGTTAGTGCGTTCTCTCTTAGAAGATAAGATGAACGTTCGCTTTATCAGATAGAGCTTGTTGTTAAAAATCCGTCCCACCTTCGTCGGCTGGACCTCGTCCCATAAATTAATGAGATCTGGTCGTCCCAACAAAAATAGGCTTTGAGGTTAATCTCTTCGTTTCTCCCTACCCGGGAGAAGTTTAATCAGTCAAAAAAAGAAAAAATCTGACTGATATATCTGAATAAGCTTCTTTTGAGGCAGGAGCCCGTCTCAAAAGCAGGCACAGGCTAAGTCACCCTTCCCGGAACGAACTGCAGCCGCCTTAGAGTGTGTGTTGAATGTTGCTGTTAAACATGTTTTAAAGGGTATTTTTGGTTTTTCAAGAGGCTTCATTTCTCACTAGCAACTTATTTAAGAATGAGCTCTGTGTGTGTGTGTGTGTGTGTTTATGCATGTGTGGTGGAGGGTATGGAGATTGAAGGCCACTTGGACAGACTGTGCTTCTTTCAAAGCAGAGCTTTAAACTTGCAAGTGGAACCTGCAACAAAATGTTGCACTGCAAGCGCTTCTGTTCAGGATTGCAGCTAACTAGCCAGCCACGCTCTTTTCCAAATGGGGCCCTGGAACAAAATGTCAGAGGTGGGATGCTTCTGAAGACCAGTTGCTGGAAACCATGGGAGGGGAGAGCGCTCTTGCGCTCGGGTCTTACTTTCTGGCTTCCCACAGGCGTCTGGTTGGCCGCTGTGAGAACAGGATGCTAGACTAGATGGGCCATTGGCCTGATCCAACACCTCCGTCCTTATGAATTATTTTATATTATTTTCACTAATATATGCATTTCTATGCACACCTTACCCTAGGATATGCATTTTTGTATACATTACTTGGCTGGAGAACTGGATCGCAAAATTCAAATAAGTGCAAATTTTGAAGGATGGTTGTATTTCAGCTCGCATATTGTTTCGGAAAGTGTGAATTAGGTAGGTTTCCATTTAAATGTGAACTGAATTTGTCTCCCATCGGTACCCCTAGGCACCTGGTTACCCACTGTGTGAAATGGAATGCTGGAATAGATAGGCCTCTGGTCTGATCCAGTAGGGTTCTTGTGTTCAAAAAGATAGCTATATTAGTCTTGTGCATAAAAAATAATGGAGTCCTCTGATGCCTTAAAGACTAGTGACATTTATTGTGGCAAATGGCTTAGTGGCGCCAGAGCCTGCATCAAGAGGAAAGAGTGTGATGTTACCTGAAAGCTTGCATACGCCTTTTGGCCCAAGCAACTGCTGGTCTCGTGGACAGGGGCTGAAAGAGTTGATGGTTATTTTTAGCTCAGAAAAAAAAATAAGCGAGTTTGAGGAAGGGACCTGATAGAGGTGTACAAAAAATGTTAAGTGACTTGGTGAGAATAACTAGGAAAAATCATTTCCTAGTCCCTTTCAAAAAAAAGAGAGAGAGAAGAAAAGAAAAAGACACATTGGATCGAAATTGGTAGGAAGCCTCCACATGTCTAGGATCAGAGCTTGGAAAAGTTACTTTTTTAACTACAACTCCCATCAGCCCAATCCAGTGGCCATGCTGGCTGGGGCTGATGGGAGTTGTAGTTCAAAAAAGTAACTTTTCCAAGCTCTGTCTAGGATTGCAGAGCAAGGCTTGCAATCCCAAAGATTGATTTTGAGGCATGTGAGAGCCCCATTACTTCCTTTTCAGAATGAAAGCACTGGCATCAGCAAAACAGCCCCTGGGCCTCTTCCAGTGGATAACAGTGACTATGTTAATGGCCTTTACGATATAATGTTAATCCTTGCCGACCCTTCAGATTCTATTAAGAAGCTGGCATCTATCTTGCGATCTAATCAATTGACAGGTCAATCACCATCTGAGAAGAGATGCCCTTTGGATCATCACATTTGTAGGAAAGATATTGATGGGGAGGCAGAGAGGTGAGGACCATGTAACTCAAGCTGGTCCTTTGTTTCTTTTCTGTTGGTATTGGGTGGGGAAGCAAAAAGATATCCTTTTGATGCTGTATCCAAATTAATGTCTGCAGGATCCAGAGCTAAGCCCCCTGGAGTCTTCAAAGCTCAAATGCCCCAGAAATTATATATGTATGCATGCGTGTGTGTCTATATATATGCTTTTGAGTTACGAAATGAATGTATTCACAGGTATGTGTCTTAAGACCTAGATCACATACATTATGCTGAAAATGCTGGAAATGACCCCTTGCATGAAGACTTGCTCTTCCTGCAGTACAGCGTGTAGTAACACCATCATGTCAGTATAATACCTGGCATTATGGAAAGATCCTATGCCAATGCCAGACGTTTTTCAGCAGAAATAGCCTGGTTTATTTATTTAAAATATTTTAACCCCTCCTCTTCAGCCAAAAAAAGAGCACCCAGAGTGCTTTACCACAATTGGTAACAAAAAATGGTCCCTACTCTCAGGTTTATAATCTTAAAAAGAGAAGAGACATGACACAAAAGGAAAAAGGATTGGTAGGGGAAAAAAGCAAACTCAGGCACTAGTTCTTGGTGGCAAAGTTCTTATAATTGTTCTTTCTGTCAGGAAGTGGGGAAACAAGGCTCCCTGCAGCTGGATGGAGCCAGATAAGTCTCCCCTTTGCCACGGTGTTTTTCCTGGGAGGCAGGATGGAGCTAAAATTGTCAGTGGTGCCTTCCAGCGCAGGGGCAGCCCAGGCCTCCAGCTGCCCCCACATCCTTCTGTTCGCCCAGGACCTCTCCTCCTTTCTCCTGAACTGTCTAGTGTTTAATCTGCCCAGGCACCAAACCCAGATTTAGCTGTGGAATAGTTAAAGCTCAATGAACAGCTGAGATAGCAAAGTGAAAGCAGTCAGCCTGAGCTGGAGTTTAAGCTTTTGCCAAGGTCAAGGAGATTAGATAAGAGATGGCTTCAGAAGATGCTTTCAGCTCCTAGAAAAAGCCTTCACTTTATAGCAAAACCAAGAAAGACCTAGAATTAACCTGTAGAAGTAAGTCTTCACCCCTCTCTGAAATAAAAGTTTGATAATGCCTGTTTAGTGCTGTTGTGGCAACTCTTTGCTGCTGCCTCCATGCCTTGTTCCTGAGATAAGCCTAGACTGTTTGGCATCCTGAAAGATGTTCCATTATTCTGATTCATGCCTGGAGTGTGATGCTGTATTCCTGTATTGCCTTCCTGAATAAAGCTTCATGGAGAAAAATCCAGTCTTCTAGTCCTGAGTTTGCTTCTTTGGTTGGGAGCCAGGACACTTACTTTGTTTGGAGTACTTTCCCTTAGTGATCCATTGCAATGATCAGTGTAGAATTCCATGTGTTGCCTTTAATCTAGATCAACTATTTTCTGTGCACGTACATGGGCAAATATACTAAGATGCTGTAAGATAAGGAACTTCTTTTGCTCAGTTTCCCTTCTTGGTTGCCACACTAAGACTGAAAGGAAGAATTCCCAGTGGCTGATTCACCTCCTTTCACTCTGGCTCCAATAATCAGGAAAGGACACTGAAGATGTAGGGACCCTGCTCCCAAAAAAGTAAGGGGTCTAAGACCACCTGGGACCCTAGATGACTACACCCCTGCTTTGCAAGCCCAAGGTTCCAAATTCAGTTCCTATCATCTCTAATTAAAGACCATCGGCAGGGCTGGTGACAACATCTGCTTGCGCACTTGGAGAATCTCTGTGAGTCAAAGTAGAGAATACTGGGCTAGTTGGAACAATGGCCTGACTCAGTATTAGGCAGTTTTTGTACATTCATATTGATAAAACAACTGTCACAGAAACATCCACAAATGGTTTTTGGGGAAAAGTTCACTTTATTGATAACTGTGATGCAGTAAAACGGATAACACTCATCCCTGAACATTATTCTTAAGCCTCCCAGCAGCCTACAATGGATTTTAATATATATTTTTTGAAGTCATTAAGATTTTCAAAAGTCCTTAAGTTGTTGCATTAGTAGTTTTAAAAATGTGAATCATGAGAGGAGACAAGTAGAATTTCTTTTTTGAAGAATGTTAAAATGAAATATTAGAAAATGGTGTATAGAATATATTTTGAGTGACACATATATATGTGCATGTGTGTGTGCGTAACAAACCATTTCAGCTATTATTGAGCCCCATCTGGTGGCGATATGCAAGAACAACGGATATTTATGCCAATGATACGGTAGGTAGGCTTCATTGACTTCAGAGTAGTTATACTTTAGTTTCATGGAATCTTTCATTTCCAAAGTGTGTGTTTTGCATGGATTGCCCAAGAGTAATAGAAAAACCATTGAGGTGGTGATGATCTGCCAACAGAATTAAGATGCCTAGCACAAAACAATAAACTATGTTAATGTTCAATGATGCTGACTGGGTGGGTGATGTTGCATTGCACAATTTTTAGCTGGCCTGGCTGAAAATTTCCAGCCTGAATTCTTTCTCCCTCTTTCACACTCTTTTTAAAAGCACAACTCATCTGTTAAGTCATGGCTGATTTTAAATGTATGCAGTTGAAATATATTAAAATAAGTACACAAGCTTTTCCACAGGAGACATAGGGTGAGCCAAGTGCTAGAAAATGCTGCAGAGAAATGTGGGTGTTTGCCTGAACATTCTTTCAATATGACCATGGCAGCCAGGGAGATATTGTAGGGCAAGAGGTGTTCCTCCAGATGTTGCTGGACTATGCTCTCCATCATCCCTAATTATTGGCCATGGCATCTGGGTCTGATGGGAGTCGTTCTCCCACAACATATGGAAAGCACAACTTTGACTACTCTATACCATCACTGGTGTAGAGGTCCTCCAGACGTTGCTGGACTCCAGCTCCCATTATCTCTAACCATTAGTCACACAGGCTACAATACATGTAGGGTCACATGTTCCCTTCTCTTTTCTAAGGTATATACCCTGTTCTTACAGAGCACTGGCCTGGGGGGCCATGCTGTCCCTCTCTGTGAAGTAGTGTTTTCCAGAACATATGGAACACTCCTTTGCAATCAGGCTTCTGCACACAAACACTTCATGGGAAGACTGGCGGTGCTGGACATCAGTTGTCTTCCGGGGAAGCTTGTTTGCCATTACTGATCATCTCATAAATATCCAAGGAACTGCATGGTTCCCTTGCACACAGCAAGAAAACCACTGCTTGCAATAGCAGGATCTCACAACCCTACTCTGTGTGCATATGTGCACAGTGGCAAGTGGAGCAGTAGTTTGCCTGTGTGTAGGTGTGACCAAAGTGGAGCAATTGAGGCAGTAGGAGAATCCCTGCTGTTGTTACCTGGAAACTGACATGAGATGACAGTGGAGGTTGGGAGTGTCTTAGTTGGCACTGCAGAAGCATGTGACTGCTGATTGGCTAGCCGCCTCCTGTGCAGGTGAGAGTTGCTGATTGGCTGCCCACTGTGTAGAAATTGAGGCTAGCCATTCAGCAACCAAGTGCTTGCACAGTGTCCGATAAGAATTTTACCCCCCACCAATCCATCACCTCTGGCACATCCTAACTGCGAAGCAAATGACTTCACTGGCTGTCAGTGTGTGCGCGCTCTGGGCCATGGACACACTATTCTTCTCAAAAGTGACATTATCAGTGATCAGAACAGCCAATGAACTATTACCACACTGGTTCGATGCTTATACCAGGAACCTCCATCTGTAGTTACACCTCTGGACTATACAGGAGAGAAGCCCTGTTGTTATTGGCACTTGTTACTTCTATATTATTGTTAGTTTTTATTGTTAGTCTCTTAATGTTTTGATGTTTACATGTTCTGCTTTGTACGTTGCTTAGAGTGGCTGACAATTCAGCCAGATAAGCAACTAAGAAGTCGAATAAATAAATAAATAAATAAATAAATACAATATATTAGCCCCAAAGAGGGCAATGCAATATTAATTATATTATATCTATATTTTTATAAATTTTATAATTAAATTATATTTTTCTATAATAGAACTATATTATAGTTATATTTTCCTGCCTCCCATAGAGATTCACCATGTGAGTCCAGGGCAACCTCTAGGTTTGATGGGCTGTCAGGTCCCCTCATTGGACTGAGCCCTCTGCCATCTTCCTCACCCCGCCTTCTGAAACTAGCAGGCAGGAGGCAACTAGATAGCAGCAGCAGTGCCAGGTAGCCCATCAATATCATGCTGCTGGACTCTCTGCTGCATTGCATTAACTTCCCCACAATGCAATGTCAGCTGGCATCCCAGCAGCTGCAATCCCCAGCAGCGGTGTTGATAGGAGTGCTTGGCTGTTGTGGCTGGACTCCCCCCTCCAGCTTCTCCCATGATGCAATGCCATATGTATGCCGGTCTGGACAAAGAAAGGAAAAAGGTGGCGGGTTCAGACCAGGCCTATCTTCAGTGGTGATGGGCTCTACTGAGGGAATTGCTGCCCAGACATTTGCCTGAGGGTGCAATGTGCCGGTACTGGGCCTGTACGAGATGCGTGCTTGGAAATGTATGCTTGAGATGTATGCTTGACTTAGCATGGGCATTCATATTCAATGGGAGCATCCTCTGAAATATAAATAGCACCTTTGGAAAGGTGATTTTTCTCCAGGACAGGGAGACAGAATTATGTCTCCCCATTTCTCTCTATGGTCCAAGGCTGCTCAGGCTTCCCAGTGGATGCTATTTACTTTTTTAAAAAAACACCCATGGATGTTAATTGCATTCACATTATTGCCTAGTTTAGTCCTTATTATTGCTAAAATGGACTAGTCAGTGGTCCCTGTGTTTTAGTGCTTGTTTATAGAAAGAAGCAAGCACCTTAAAGCAAAGAACTCTAATGTCAAATATTTCAAGGCAACCCGAGTAAATGCAGATGAATGGGAAAATGCATTATTTAATTCTCAATTTTTCAGACATCTAGCCCAGTTATTGACTTGCTTACTTTTTTCTGGTGTGTGTGTAATAACTAGTATTGTTAAGAAATCATTTCAACTCACAATTTTACTCATAATGAATGCAAGGTTCATTTTATGATTGCCTCACTATTCCTCCCAAGAACGCATTCACTTCTGATCCACTTGTTTGACTCCAAAAGCGATCATCCAAGTATGGATGCTGGTGGAAAAGATAACTAGCGTGCTATGTTCTAAGCAATGTCCAACCTAAATTTGGGCAAGAGGTCCAGTCTACAATGCCTTGCTGGGGTTAGATGAGAGCACCTTACTGACATCAATGTCCGATTCTTTCATATGAGGGTGCAAGTCTATATAAATCCCGGATTCCTTGCAGAGTTTCAGCAAGGTATTGATATTGCTCTGGGACAAGCGGAGATACCTGTGCAAAGAAAGTAAGAGGGCGGCATGTTTATAAGTCATCTTTGTTAACAGCAAAGATCTAGTGTCATAGGTTCTCTAGAATACTTTTGATGTCAACAGGTGTGGTTGGCACCAGCATCTGACAAAAGTGGGACAATATGCAGGTCCCAAGGATTGCTTTTGAGGTGCCTTCCCACCTCTCTCCATTCTCCATCCTGACAGTCAGAAGGCAGGCGGTGTAACTGGATAAGCGGAGAAGCAAAGGACAGGCACAACAGGGTACAGATGAAAACATATTAGGTGACATGCAGAAGAAGAGCTGGTTCAAGGACCATCAAAGCAGAGTAAAGACAAATAGCAGAAGAAAACAGAGCAGACTAAAGCATCCTTCGCTAACTCAATGCCCTCCAGATGTTGTTGGACTCCAGTTCCCATCAGCCCCAGCCTACATTGCCAATGGTCAGGAATGATGGGAGTTGTGTTCCAACCATATCTAGAGGGCACCATGTTGGGGTAAGCTGGACTAGAGGCACAGCCAGAGAGTTCAAATTGGAGCTGTTGACCGGCCTGCTAGAATCTTCTTCTTATTTCCTTTTAACAGGGGCTGTTGAGGAGTGGAGCCAAAGATCCCTGGGAAACTAGATTGGACTTTGGAGACCTTGCAAGGCAAAGTAGGACTTGAGAAGTGATTCACAACATCAATACAGCCATTAGTTCACATTTGCTGGTCCCCCAGTGCTTGTCCGAGGTGGATTAAGGGTAAAGGAAAGCCCTGCTGAAGTGTTACACCCATGAGTAAGTGGGAATGAGCACTCTAACTCTAGCCCATCTATCCCCCTCCATGAATTAGAGGGTGAACGTCTTTAGCAAGTAGCCTGTTCTACTCACGTAGGCCAGTGTTCTTCAACCCCAGATGCTTTTGGATTACAACTCCCCTCATCCTCAGCCAACTTAGCCAGTGGTCAGGGTTGGATGGGAGTTGTAGTTTAGCAACATCTAGGGACCCAAGATTGAAGAAAACTGATGTAGGCTCCCAATGCACTGTAGAACCCTGGAAAATCAGGGTTCTACATCATGAAGGGAGCCTCAGCATGTGCAGGAGATGCTCCACAGTAGACAGTTGCCCTGTAACTTGCAGTGGGCAACAGGAATGGCTTTAACTCATTTTTGTGTCCTACATACTCAAGAGTATAAAGCCTGAATAGGGATGAAGTGCTGTACATATCAAAAAGTGAGCCAGCAGCATGCTCCTGATGGAAGGGGCCCCACTGCAGGGATGTGCCCCTGGCACACTGGAGAACTCACATTATTGATGGACAGTGGTGTGGGAGGCACACAACATGATAGTGTCAGGATGTAGTTAAGTTTTGCTACATTTTATGGAAGATGAAAAGGGAACTGAAGATGGGACCAAAGCTATGCATCTCCTATCCAGTTCTGCCACCACTTGTTGGGACTTTCTAACCAACAACCATTGCAGTGTTTGGGGTCTGTTCACATGCTCATCTGGGGGAGATCAGGAGTATCTTCCACCTCATGTGCTCCCTCTCACTGCTCCCCTCACAGCAAGCAGATGCCAACAGGTAAATCAGAAGGCCCCACTTCCTATAAAACTCAGGATCTCCTTGAGTTTACTGATTTACTTCTTCCTGCCATGGGAGGAGGGAACCTGAGGGCTTTTCCTGATCTCATCCTAGATATAATTATTATTTTTTATTTATTTGCTTATTACTTTTACATCTCACCTTTTCTTCCAGGGAGCTCAAAGTGGTGTACAAACATGGTTCTCCTCCTCCCAATTTTATTTTTACAACAACCCTGTGAGGTATGTTAGGCTGAGAGACTTACTAGCCCAAGGTTACTCAGTGAAGTTCATGGGTGAGCTGTAATTTGAACCCTGATCTCCCAGGTCCCATTCTGACACTCTAATCGCTACATGACATTGGCTCTCTATTTTGAGGGGTGGAATAACATCTGATCAAACACGTTGAGTTCCTCATATTGTTCTCAGTGGGGAAGGGCCATAAACTCAGTAGCTGAGTGTCTGTTTTTCATGTCGATAGTCTCAAGTTCAATGCCTGTCATCTTCAGGGAGGGATTGGAAAGGTCCCTGCCAGAAATCTTGGACAGCCACTGCCAGTCAGTGTAGACAATACTGAGCTAGATGGACCAAGGGCCTGGCTTAGTATACAGCTGCTTCCTGTGTTCTTATTATTCCTTCTGTTTCCAACATATTGGTGGCAATCTTTGAATATTAAAGGCAGTCTCTGAATTCCTGACGTTATGCAGAAGAGGGAAGTTTGGGGATGTTGGGGGGAATCCCAAGGTTTGCATGTATAAACAAACAAACAAACAAACAAACAAACAAACAAACAAACCCTTAGGGGACTGGATTCAAAACAACCCAATGTGGACACTCAGAATGCTCAGTGGGAATGGGCTGTTTACGTCTGTTGGAGGGGAAGAAACCCCTGGAAAAATGGAAGAGGGTGGAACGGAATGGAGTGTTTGGAACTCTGAACAGGAGAATTCATTGCAAGGCTCCACTTGTTCCTGCTGTTTCTGATGTTTGAGCTGTGAGTACCATTGCTCCACCCATGCCCAAGAGCACATATCAGAGGGCTTGGGGGAATCCAGATGTTTGCAGAATTAAAAAAAAACTTTAAAAGCCCAATGGGTCACACACCATCCCCAAAAGTGCACAGTGAGGTTGGGCATGCTCAGTGGCCATGGAATGCTGACTAGGTTTTTTTTGGGGGGGGGAGGGGTATGGAAAACTGTGTGGGAGGGGGAATGGAATGGAGTGGCTGGAATCCTGAACTGGGACCGCTCTAAACCACAACATTTTGTTGCAGGTTCCACTTGTGTTTTTTTGCTAACCTGCAGCTCAAAAATTCTTCAGGTTTAATCTCAGGCAACTGCTCTAGTGGCTTTGATTTCTCTTCCTCCCATTCCTTTTTGAGCATGCTCCGGAGCTTCTTCTGCAACAATGGGAACCCGGAGACTGGCTTATGGAGATGCAGTGTCGACTGTGAGAACCGGTCTCCTCTCGTTGACAATCTTTGCAAGGAAGGAAAGAATGCCATCGCTTCTTGGAGCGATATGCTGTTATCCAGGCTAGGTTGCCCGAGGCTGCTTCCTTTCCTGGAGTCTCTGTTAGGTGGGAATGCATTGTAAACACTGTTTCTTTGGGCATTTCTGGCTGAGATGGTTTGCATGGGCAAATCCATTCCGCTGAAGGGTGTGGGATCCTTGGAATTCTTCCGGTCTGAAAGAGATCAAACGCTATGATCAGAAAAGTAGCTTCTGCTCACTAAGGTCCTAACTGACTAAGGACATTCCCATGATACATAGCGTGCAGCTACTCTGGGGGCAATGTTAGTAGGTGGGAGGGCCAGAACACCAGTTCTTGTGCATTGGGTCCAGGAATTCTCTGGAGGAGTTTCCTACCATTGCTTGGTCTTTTGGTTGGCAGTCGCAGAAAGCTCACAAAGTTGGGCAGATGGTCACCAAACTGGGTCCATGGGATATTAATGGATTCTTTCCGAGAGGCTGGCCGTGTGTCTGTGTTTTGTTCTTGGCTGGATGCAGGATAGCTGGATGTCTTAGGGGGGGGAAAGGAATATGTTTTCTTATTCATTTGTTATCTTCCTTGGCAAACATTGGACCTCCAAAGTAGCTCACAGTTTAAAATGTCAACTTCTTTTTACACAAACACACGTGATCCCCAGTACTGTCTCCTCATTTATGGGCTGTGGTTCTGCCATGGTTCATTCTTTCCAAACAGGTTGCAACCTATCCTTATCTCAACAATTTGTAATCAGTTAAAGCAAACCTGCTCAATTATCCTGTTAGCTCCAAAGTACTATTCCAAAGCATTATTATTGCTCTCTCTAATAATGAACTCTGGTGGTGAGTGCCAATAGAAATTGAGCCAACAGAGCCTGCTGCTGTTGGACTGTTCCCTCCTCGCCCCCACAGGACCACCTGTCACCAAGTGCCACATGGGAAGGATTCCAGGAAAGGGAGGGGGGAAGAGGCCGGCAGGCGAAGAAGTATCATGGCCTGCTCTGGCTGGACTATCCCTTCCTTGCCTCACAGGGTCATCGTCCACCATCTGCCCTGTGGGAATGATTCCAAGAGAGAGAGAGAAAGAGATGAAAGCAGGTGAAGACCATCAGGAAGGATCCTGTTCACTTTGTATGGGTTGTTTATTGTGGCTTTAAAGACTGTATTTTAAAGTAACTTGAAAAATTTGTATCCCAAAAGGTGGAATATTAATAACTGTAATGAAATGAAGGAATAACTATGGGGAGGAGGTCACCATCATGAGTTTCCCAAGGCATTTGTCTCAGTGTTTCTAGTAACAGAGGATTGTATCCAATGTTAGGAGGCCCCCTCTGCACTGTACATTAAAACAATATCATACCACTTTAAACAGTCATGGCTTCCCCCAAAGAATCCAGCAGCATGTTAAGGGTGCTGAGAGCTGTTAGGAGTAGGGTTGCCAGGTCCATGGCCTGAGACTGATCCTGTATCTTTAGGAGAAGAGAAAGTCAGCCAAGTGCAGGTGTTCTTGCAACTCTGTAATGGGAAAAACCACAAGGTGAAATTCTCCCTTCCCCCTGCACAACTTTTAAAGATACAGAAGACCTCTTGGTTGCCAGGCCCAGCCTCCAAGAGGTCTTCTGTATCTTTAAAAGTTGTGCAGGGGGGAGGGAGAATTCCACCTTGTGGTTTTTCCCATTACAGGGTTGCAAGAACACCTGCACTTGGCTGACTTTCTCTTCTCCTATAGATACAGGATCAGTCTCAGGCCATGAAGCTGGCAACCCTAGTTAGGAGACCTCTGTTCCCCTCACACAGTTGTGATTCCCTGAGTTCCCTGGGAAGAGGGATTGATTGCTAATCCACTCTGGGAATTGTAGCTCTGTGAGGGGATGAGAGGTCTGGCAACTCTCAGCACCCTTAACAAGCTACAGTTCCCAGGATTCTTTGGGGGAAGCCATGACTGCTTAAAGTGGCAAGATACTGCTTTAAATGTATAATGCAGCTGGGGCCTTTGTCATAGAGTAGATCTATTGAACTGAATGGAGACAATTAACTTAGAGGGCACTAATTCCAGTGGGTTTACTCTAGAGTAAAAGTTAGATGGCTACAACCAAGAATGAGGGACTAGATGGCACTTTGCTCTGCAATGCCCTTCTGATGTTCCTATGAAATGTAGCTGATGCATCATCGTTATTATGCATTTTAAAAAATGGAGTCATGTTAGGTACTTGAACCCCGCCCCTCTTCAAACTGCTGGCACAGTTTCCCTTTTCATTGGCAGCTGGTGGGTAAACATGCTGCCTTTTTTTAGAGCTTCCTTCTCCCTTAAAAAAATGTTCATGGGGGAAAGCAAGAGACAGATGGCAAACACAGATAAGTGTTTCCCAAGAGAAACCAATCAACTACTTAAGGAAAATATGATCCAAGGGTCTTCAGAGTCAGCGATGAGACCTTTCTCAGTTTTAAATATAGAGAGTGGCAGGAATTTTGCTGTTTTCTCAACAGCTTCTCCCGTCTCCCAATCAAGCCCAAAGAATGTTTGGACCCTGTTCAAGGAAGTGGCAGCTTTGGCTGATTTTAATTGATGCATGTTAACAACATGCCACATCCTTTGAGCGAAAGTTGCAAAAGGTGATACTTGACTTTGAAAAAAGCAAGACGAGTGCATTCTTCATCTCTGCTAACGTTCAAGGTTCCAGATCCCTTGGGCGACTTGCAAACTTTCATCCAGTTTTTGTGCAGTTTATGCTAGGTGAGGAAAGTGTGTTGCTGCAGACAGCCCAATGCCCTGAGCAGAAAAAAGTTGGAAGGGAAATGCTTGCTCAGGTTTGGTGTCCTTTTGAAGGAAGAAATATGGTGTAATATTTGGGTGTATTTACAAAAATGCAAGCTGGGCATTTGGGATGGGCAAGAAATTCAATTCAGTTCACTATTCAAGCTGAATCTATTGAATTTGCACTTTCCAAAACAACATGAGAACCGAAACACTGCCAGACTTCAAAATTTACATTTATTTGAATTTTGCAATGCAGCTCGCCAAACAATGTTTACAAGAATGCATATGATAAAGTGTGCATAAAAATGAATATATTCATGAAAGTAACATACAAAAATGCATTGTATTAGGAGAAATTGCTTGCAAAAATGTGTACATTTTGTGTTGACTGCCTACAAAAATATGAGGATTTAAAAAAAAAAACCACAAATTGTTGCAGAAATGTAGAGGACTGAATCGTATGATTGATCATCAGTTCTCCACATTTCTGCAGCAATTTGACTTTTTTTAAAAAAAATATCCTCATGAAAATTCTTCAGCATTTTCTTCTAATAAACGCATTTTGATTAATGTACACACTTTTGCGAGCCATTTCTCCTAATACAATGCATTATTGTATGTCATGGTCCCCTAATGTATTAATTTTTTATAACCATTATTTGGTTGGAGAATGGCACTGCAAAATTCAAATACGTATAAATTTTGAAGGATCGCTGTGTTTCAGTTCTCATGTTTTGGAAAATGCAAATTTGATAGATTCAGCTTTAAATGCAAACTGAATTGAATTTCTCCCCCATCCCTAGGCATGGCCAACATACAGAACCCAGAATGGGACTAAGCAGAGAGGTGTAATATTTGCACTTAAGAAACCCAAAACTCTTTCTCATTCAGTATGTACGTATATAGATAGATAGAGAAATAGGTGAGAAATATTTCTATATTACCATCCCGCCTTTCCAAAACGCTTCATTACCTTGTAGTATAACGTTTTATAGGATGTAGAGGGCGAGATCTGTGCTTGTTTCTTGAGCCACTTTCTCACTTTTCTCTCCTCTTGCTTCAGCAGGTTGTCGTTCATCGTCTTCATGGAATCAAGGGATCGCCTAATCTTCTTCAACTGAAGAGATGGGGAGGCAAGAACACATGTGAACATGGGAAGCTGCCGTGCATCAAGTTGGACAGCTGGTCTGGGTCAGAGCTTGGAAAAGTTACTTTTTTGAACTACAACTCCCATCAGCCCCAGCCAGCACGGCCACAGGATTGGGCTGATGGGAGTTGTAGTTCAAAAAAGTAAATTTTCCAGGCTCTGGTCTGGGGTAGCTCAGTTTTGTCAACAACTCTGCCTGGCAGGGGCTCTCCAAGATGTCAGGCTCCCGGTGCCACCTGGCGATGTTGGGGATTAAACCTGGGACCTTCTGCATGCAGGGCAGATGCTCCACCACCACTGAGATATGCCCCTACCCCAGAAGCTAGATTGTTTCTAGAAGTTTTCTTAAAAAAAGAAAACAGCAGCGAAAAACAATCTCCAGAGAAATTATTTTTCATCCAGTTGCCTATTTATTTTTCTTTTGAAATGTAAAATTCTTTGGTGCTTTGGAGCGGGATGTGCCCCAGGGGAAGCGTGACCATGAGGCAAAATGAGTTGGCTGCTCTGGTGGTGGATTCTCTGGGTGCTCTTAAGGGTAGTAGAGCAGAGTGGGAGGCAGAGAGATTGGGCACAATCAGCCAGGAAATTAAGAATGTAAGAATATCTCTGGTGTATTAGGCCAAAGGTTTATGTAGTCTAGTTTCCCACAGTGGCTGACCAGATACCTCTGGAAAGCTCACAAACAGCATATGAAAGTCATAGTCCTTCTCTGTTCTTGCACCCCCATCCCACCACTGGTATTTAGAGGAATGTTGCCTCAGGTATTTCTATCAAATGCAGAATTTATATTAGCAAGAGGGATTACTCCTGTTCCAGACCTGTCGACTGTGCCGCTTTGGTTGGGACAATGCTAGCTGTTTAAGGCCGATCTCCTCCAGATTTGAAATCTAGGCCACATCTACACCAGCCATTGATTCCACATTAAACAGTCATGGCTTCCCCCAAAGGATCCTGGGAACTTTAGTTTGGGAAGTGTGCTGAGAGTTGTTAGGAGACCATTATTCCTCTCACAGAGCTCCAATTCCCAGAATTCTCTGGGAAGAGGGGTGGACTGTTAAATCACCCTGGCCGTTAGAGCTCTGTCAGGGGAATAGGAGTCTCCTAATAACATTCAGCATCCTTCACAAACTATACTTCCCAGGATTCTTTGGTGGAAGCCATGACTGTTTAAAGTGGAATAAATATGTGGTAAGGATGTGACCCTAGTCTTAGTATTTAAGCTTGTCAGTTCCACCTTTGCTGCGATTTCCTAAGCGATGTTAGGAGTGGCTACGATAAGCTTTCCAACAGAAGGGATTGCTGCTGCTGCTGCTGCTGCTGCTGCTGCTGTTTTAGCAAACTCCTTTCCAGGATAGCTCAGATTCCTTATAGAACCTGAAACCAATTTTCCTTACAAGACATTGGCTCCTTTCTAAGTAAGTTAAGCTAAATGTCTTCAAATCTCAGTTGCTTAGATAGCTCATATCTAAGGTCTGGCAAGCAGCAAAGTCTAAGGTGGTAGCAGCCATCCACCATAGGTTGTACAGAAAGATGTAGGAGCGACAGGGATGGAAAGGAATGAGGCACATACTGAGCGTACTCATTGGATAGAGTTAGTTAGCATTTATTTAGAGGTTCTATTGAGAAACGGGGGAACAAAAGAACCAAGAACACGATTAGCAACAGAGGTGACTTGGGGAGCAACCCTCTCCAGTGAGTGCTCTGAGCACCTGCCCCTTTCCTTTCCATCATCATTGGTTTTTATACCGTTCTTTATGGGTCCTGATGGCTTCCACCACCCTGACATAGGACACTGTTTTATACTGAGTCAGACTACTAGTCCATCTAGCTCAGCACTGCCTAGGAGTGGCTCTCCAGAACTTCAGACAGAAGTCTTTTCCAGCCTTACCTGGAGACGCCAGGGACTGAACCTGGAACCTCTTGCATGGAAGCCGTGTGTTCTACCACTGAGCTACAGCCTTTCCCCCAGACCAAGTTGCTGGCACTACCATAGATCCAGAGCTTGGAAAAGTTACTTTTTTGAACTACAACTCCCATCAGCCCAATCCAGTGGCCATGCTGGCTGGGGCTGATGGCAGTTGCAGTTCAAAAAAGTAACTTTTCCAAGCTCTGCATACATCTGAGGTATCTAAGCAGCTCTGGTAAAAGCAGAATGTTCCTATTAAGTGCCTGGTGGATAAAAAAAACCTGTGCAGATAAAGTGTTTTCATGCTCCATACCTGAAATGTTTCCCTGTCATTGGAGACCCTCAGAGCCTTTGCCCTTTTGTTGTCGAGCCAATCCATACTTCCCAGTGGCTTCCAGCTTCTTTCAGTCATAATTTTGATTTAGAGGCAGCAAGGACACCTTTTATGGAGACTTGCCTAAAGGTAGCCGGATAAGATCTGCGTCAGTTGCCTACTGCCCATCTCGCCACGCTAAAATCATTGGTGGGCCCTGGTGAAGATGAAACATCTGCCAAGGAACTGTGATGTAACAATACTGTGTTCTTCCATGATTCCTGAAAGCGTTGTCTTGGCAACCAACCTGAAAACATTAAAGGGGCTGTGGTATCATTAATAGATAATTAGTCAAGGGGGAAAGATAAATTGCTCTTTGCTGGAGTTTTCATATAGCTACTTTTAGGCTTGTCTGTTAGGATGGTGGTCAACAGAAGTTTATATAATTGTGAATGGTGTAGAGCTCTCAATCTCAATGGACTGCCTTCAAGTGGATTCTGATTTATAGTGACCCTATGAACAGGCTAGAGCAGGGGCAGCTAATTTGGTGCCCTCTAGATGTTGTAGACTGCAGTTCCTATTAGCTGTGCCGGCTGGGACTGATGGGAGTTGTAGTTGAAAATGTCTGGAGGGCATCACATTGGCTGCCCCTGGTGGAGAGAAAGGGCCTTGAGATTGACTGTGGAGGCTGCTCTCCTAGGTCTGCCTTTATGATGAATCAGATTGGCAGGCAATAAAGGCAATGACTTTTCAGCTCCATATTTGTGGAACTCTTTCCGAAGGGGTATGTGTTTGTCTTCATCAGTGCGGGGTTTTCAATGGGCCTTAAAACCCCATCTTGTTAGGGTTGCTTTTAGACGAGATGCAAGGTTTAATATTTAACTCTGTAATGATTTATAGCGCTTCAAACAGTTTGAATTGTTGAAGTTAATTTTTTATGTATTGTGCTGCTGATTTGTAAAATGTTTTAAACTGTTGTTTTGAATTATTGTTTGTTTAATTGTAATGCTTTGGTAGTTTTGTGTTTATTTTTCTGTGTGCTGTCTTGTGATGCCTTTGCCTTGGATGTTTAAAATAAATCAATAATAGAAATGAATGACAGAGACACACTACCCCCCACTCTTTCTCAAAACGCTAGAACTGGGGGGGGGTCACTCAATTAAGCTGATGGGTGATGGTAGCTCAGGACAGGCAAAATGAGAAGTACATCTTTGCACAATGAATAATTAACTTAGGAAATGATATTACCACAAGATGTGTTGGTGGTCACTAACCTAGATGGCTTTAAAAAAAAGATTAGGTGAATTTGTGATTATGGATAAGGTGGTTATGCCAAAAGGATAATAAGGAAGAGGATCTGGACAGCCTTTTTCTAAGGGAGGGTGAGAAAATGAAAAAGGTGCAGGAAGTTTTCCAGAAAAATGTCTTTTGGGAAAGATTGACCTTGCTGTAATTTTTTTCTTTATGATGGTTGATGTTTTTCAAAATGATGCAAAACATAAAAACAATGAGGCTCTGGCTTCTAGGAAGACTTCTTTGCACTCTTTGGGTATTCAGAAAGAACAGATGAGGGCTGGGGAGGGGGACATGGGAGGGGGGCATGTGCTTGGCATTCCCACTCCATACCCACAACCTTCCTGTCTTGAGTGGGAAGGTCTGAAGGGGGCTTCTAAGAGTGTTCAGCTTCATGTGCTTAGAAACTTCCCCGTGATTGGGAATTCTGCCTTATCAGGTTTCCTGATCAGGAGGAGGCTTCTATATGCTTTTATCTAAATGCACTTAAAAGTTCCCTTTAGACCTTCCCATTCAATATGAGGTCAGCAGTGGAGCGGGTGCTTCTAGCACGCATGCTCTCCTCCCCAGTTTGAGCCTCATGCCTTCTTTTAAAACATCTGAAGGGTTGCCTACCAGTAAGTAAAATAATAAAAAAGTGAAAAATGACAATTTACTCAGCTCTGATCTCTTACTCTGGAGTTGAACTCATTTAAACAAATAAACGCAAATACTAATGGAAGTTGGAGGTAGAAGAACGGTGCCATGTCGCCTGAAACAATTGCTTCATGTTGCTTTGAGGTACAGCCGGCCCTGTGATTTTACCTCTCAGTTCAAGGCAGCCAGAAAACCAACTCAATACCATGAAAGCCCAGATTACTTGGTCCTTCTATGACATCAGACTGAAAGTGCTGACATTTGTTCTTTAGTGAGGAATTTAAGAGAATGTAGGAGGTACAGCTGCTTTCGCAGGCCACAGGTCTTGAATGGGGAGGAATGTTTCCATTTTCAGAGTGGTGTTAAATTAAACCAATAAATCTTTGGGAATGGTAGAAAAATCATTCACCCGTAAACATTTCTCAGAAGGGAGGGTGGAAGTTAAGATTTTTTTTCTCCAAAAAAGTTTAGATCTACTAATCTAAGCCTCCAAGGGGTTTTAGACATCTTAATAGCTTGATGAAACAAGGTAGTTGGAAGAGATTCACTTCCACTGGGAACTGGAACCATCAGTGGTATTGGACCCATGCTAGAAATATTGGACAGGGAAACAAACAAATGGTTGAAAATTAAGGGAGTTGAGTAGAAGGTTTAATGGGCAGACCTGTTCCCCACCCCTCTCTCCCTTTAAGGATTATATGATTTGTCATTTACAAGTCTTGGGAGGCCAGCAACATAAATTTGTTACTAAAATTCAGTGCTACCCATTCGTGCCCTGTTTAGTCATAAGCGTACTCCAGCCCATGAAAACATGTCATAACGTATTTTGTTTTGTGATGTATGTTGCTTGTACATTTGGTGTATATCACCCTGAGTTCCTTTGGAAGAAGGAAGATTCATAAATACCCCCCAATAAATCTAGTTATTATTTTAATTTATATTTCACTTAATGCCAGAAATAGGCTTCTAAGTGGTTTATAAGAATGCAAAGCAATTGTGCAAACATTAACATATAAGCATCCATAATTAAAATACATAGTAAAACAACCCATTAAAATATAAATAACATCCATTATTAAAAGAGGCAATAAAACAATCCCACTAAAGCAGCATGACAATGAAAACAGGAGACTCAGGTCGAGAGAGCAAGGGAATGCCTAAGTAGTCTTCAAAAACCAATGGAATGTCAACGCAGATGGGGCTTCAACAAGGAGTGCTTTCCATAACACCAATGCCATCAGTGAAAAAGCCTGCCTCCATGTTACCAGAAGCCGATCATCATTACGTGATGGCAAGACTAACCAGGTTCTATGTGTTGATTCTAATGCCTTAATGGGCCATGAAGAGGCCACAGGACTCTGTGCTGTTTTTTCTTCAGCAGACTAAGGTGGCGTCAGGGTTGGGTCATGGGCAGCAAACTGAACCAGGGAACCAGGAGGTGTGGGACCAGTCATTAGTCAAGTCTGAAGAGTAAATCAGAACCATAGGGCTAACCACAAGGCCAGGTTAAGAAGCAGGCCAGGAGATGGGACCATAGAGCAAGTCAGAACTGGAGGACCGACAAGAAGCAGGATCCAGGATCAAGCTAGATGTCAGGATCAAAGAATAATCAAGAATAAAGGAACACACCAGAGCCCAGGAAGGCCTTGTTGCTCAAGCAAGCCACAAGTGGAACAGGAAGCCCTGTTATTTTCCTTCCTGTCCAGCTTGGGTGGGTGGAGTCAGCTGATGGTACTTCTTTGAGAAGCTGCCACTTACAGTTCAAAGGTTCACCACATGGGGGAGCTGCACACAGCTCCAGCATTTCCGGAAACATGACTGAAAAATCATGATTGTAGTTGCTTTATTTGTTTACCAGTTTTCAGGATACATTATATTCAAAGAGGTTGTATGCAACAAAGCATGACAAACAAACAAAAAAGCCATAAAAACAGGCAGCATTCATCATGTCCTGACCACCTTATTTATTTATTTATTTATTTAATTACATTTCTAGACCGCCCTATAGCAGAAAGCTCTCAGGGCGGTGTACAACAAATAAAATCACAATTAAAATATGAGCAAGTGTGGAAAAAAAATATATATAGTACAATTATAAAACATTAATAAAATTGCCATTGAGATTTAAATTAAGATCATATTAAGTTTAAAATGTTAAATTAAAATATTTAAAAATTTACAAAATTTACCTTGTCCTCCCTTCACCTTAAAAACAGTTTGCGGGTCCCTGCCTGTGTTCTTGCCAGGCATTGTTTTGCTCCTCGGTGCTTGGTTCACCATAAGTTGACCTCATAGAGGGGTTAAATTTCCCCAGGTTCAGGAGACACTCTCACATTTAAATTATTGCAGGGCCTTCCTCTATTAGCTCACTTCTCCCCATGTTGAAGGAAGTGGGGAGAGAGTATGTATGAGCCTGGAGCCTACTTCCTTAAGGAAAAGACTGTTTGAACAGGGCCATCATTTCCACCTGGGCTTCTGCTGGGAGAAGGGGTGGGATATAAATCTAACAACAACAACAACAACAACAACTTCACTGGCTATTACAGGATACAGATTTCTTCATACCTGTAGTTCTCATCGCAGTTTGTGCATATGTTTGGCCCCTATCCAGTGAATCATGCTAGGAGTGGAAGACAAGTGGCACATGTTGCACACACTGCTGTACCTATGGATAAAATGATAATGTAAAACTAATACACTAGCTTGGAGCAGATGATAAATGATGGCTCCCCTCCACTGATTGCCATGGTCATCAGGCATTAAAAAATAATGTGGAATTCATGCTTATGTGGTTCATTGTTTGTGTGGGAACAAGATGCATAGTAGGGTGCTGTGGCAGCTTGTGGCTGCATGCCAGGACTGGAATCTGCTCCTGGTTTTAGTCTGAACTTTCAAGGACCTTTTGAAAGTGCTGAACCTACTGTGGGAATAGGTTTCAGAACCTTGCCCAGCTCCTTGAAAGTTTGGACTAAAGGCCAGAGTGGATTCTACAGCCCCACTGACATGGAGCCACCAGTCACCATCAGGTAGTGGTACTCTGCCTCCAAATCCAAATGAGTGTATTGTTATGGAGAAAGAATGCATTTCCCTTGGCAAGTGGCTCCCTAAAGGTGGAAGAAACCCACCCGTAACTTTGAGAATCTGGGCTATAGAACATGGAAGCGGAATTTGTGGGTACTCCAGATATTGCTGGATTCCAACTCCTATCAGCCCCAGTTTGCATGACCAATGCTCAGACATGATGGGAGTTGGAGTCCTACAATATCTGGAGAGCCACAGGTTCACCATTCCTGCCATTGATGAGGATCATATATGGCAGAGATAGAGAACTGGATCTAGCCAGGAGACCATATCATTATCCCCCCAGCCTCCTTTGGGACAAATTTGACAGGGGGCAGGTCAGTCGCCTGATATTACAGTGACGTCAGGTGACCCATTTTTGGCTGCACAGCTTGAAATCAAACTGCACCCCAATGAAGCACTATGCAAGGGACTTCACAAGACCCACGCATAGTGCTCTCCAAGCCCAACAGTCAGCTGATTGCTGGGTCATTTGGAGCTCTATGCACAGAGCTTTACAAGAACTGACAATCAGCTGAGCGTGGGGGCTTCTAAAATTCAGTACGCCTGGCTTCACAAGTTCCATAGATCAGCTGATCATCAAAGCTTGTGAAGCTGTAGTTCAGTGATAGAGCATCTGTTTTGCACACAGAAGGTGTCAGGTTCTCCCCCAGCATCTGCAGGTAGGGCTCAGGTAGAGGCCCTGTCTGAAAATCCTGGATAGTCCTGTCAGTCAATATAGACAATGCTGAGCTAGGTGGACTGATAGTCTAACTTGGTCTAAGGCAGCTTCCTATGTGCACAGGGCTTTGCAGGGGGCACCGTTCAGATGAATTCATGGATCCTGCAAACCCCCCTTCTAGCTCAGTTGTGTACTTATCTGTCCCACCCTTGTTGTGGGGCAGGTGGGTGTGGCTTGGCTGAAATGGACTGTGTAGAAGTGGAGAGGCCTGGTGGTCCTCATTAGGCCTGCAGGCCAGAGGTTCTCCACCCCGATCCATCCCTTCTCCTTGTTTGTTTTCAGTGTGCTTCGTAATAAAGGATTTACATTTGAAAACAGACTGAGGTCCCCAGCTTCTTTTCCACACACAATTACTTCAGCATCACTCCCTTGTGGCCCTTTTAGACGCGTTACCGACAATTTCCTTTCACAATCACAAATAAAAATACACCCCTTCATCAATTTTACTTTTAATTAATTGTCGTGCTTGGGTGACTGATAGACCCAGCTGTGTGCAGAGGAACCGATGGAGAGGAAAATGAACAATGGGTGCAGGGTTAGTGTAAGGCTGTGTTCTTCAGCTTTGGTTTCCCAGATCTTGATGGACTACAACTCCCATCATCCCTGACCATCAAGCATGCTGTCTGGGGATGATGGGAGATGTAGTCCCAGCAACATCTGGGGACCCAAGGCTGAAGAGCAGTGGTGTAAGGAGTCCACCTCCAAGTCTTTCTTCCCAGGAAACTCTAATCGAAAGACAAAAGGCTGTTTCACACACAGGGCTGGCCCAGGATGTTTTGCCAATTGAGGCAAAGGACAAGATGATGACACCCTCCATCCCAAGGACTAATTTGCACTAAAATGCTGCTGAATTTTCACAAGGACTTTTTAAAAAAAGTTGCAAACTGATGTATAAATGTTAAGAAAAGAAAAGTGAGAAACTCAGAGAAACCAAAATTGATAGATTTGCCCATTCCTAGCAGCAGCAGAATCTTACGTCAATACTGGCAATGGGACTGGGTTTGCCATCACTCCTGAGAGCAGAAAGCTAGCTTAAGGCAGACCATGTGGCATGGCACACACCACTGTTCCCTCCTCCACCTTGCTGCTGCTCGCTCCCTGTTCAATCTGGTGCCTATTCATTGCCTGCTGAAACACTGCAATGTTGCAGCCACAGAAGTGTGTGTCACATGAAAAAAATAATGTGTGCATGTGTGATGTCTGCTGGAGTGTGTGGCCTAGGCTGTCTATCTCTCTGGCCACTCCTTTGGTCAGGAACCTTTCTAAATGGTGCTGAGGGAAGGCAACTATAATTGTTGTAAACCTCCCAGAGAGCTTTGGCTATGGGGCGGTATACAAATGCAATAAATAAATAAATAAACTAGGCCAGTTAATTGGCCCAGAACAAGCAATCCTAATGGGAGGACCAGCCCTGGTCAGCAATAGAGAAATTTCATTGATTTGACCCAAATTCTAAACCTTAATCTTATCATATGCCACTTTTTAAATTTTAGTTCATAACATTCATGATGTCCATCATGATGGCTATATGTCGCTGATTCATAGGGTCGCCATAAGTCGTAATCGACTTTAAGGCACATAACAACAACAATTTAGTTATTCCATTTATAACCCAGCTTTTCTCCAAGGAGCTCAAGGTGGTATACATGGTTATTCCACTCCCCATTTGATCCTCACAACACACCTGTGAGGTAGGTTAGGCTGAGAGGCAGTGACTTGCCCAGGTCACCCAGTAAGCTTCATGGCTGAGTAGAGGTTTGAACCTTGGTCTCCTGGGCCCTAGTCCAACACTTAACTACTACAGCACACTGGCTCATCTATATGAGGGTCTTACCGTTCTGTTTTCTTAATATTAAAGGCCAGTGTGGTATAGTGCATAGAGTGTCAGACTAGGACTGGAGAGATAGAGCTTATATGTATTTCTTAGATGTTTAAGGGCAGACCTCCCTGCTATGGGTACAGCCTCAGTTGTGAAGGGTCTGGAGGAATATAACCTGGATCAATAAGACACAGGAAGATGGACTAATGGAGGAGGACCCCATGGATTCACCTAGAGTAGACTCCAGAAAACCTCCCGAAAGGAACCAGCCATTGGCCTGGAATGTTCATTCTGTCTTTAAGATGACCTGTCTGCTAGTATTTCTAGCACCTTATAATTTAATTTAGAAAAAAAAAAAAGTAAAACCCAGCGGGTGTTTCAGAACCTGGTTGGAAATTGAAGGCTATTTGTCTCTAGCAAGTGTCTAGCTCAGACAGCAGCAGAGCAAGCTCTTCCCTACGACTCCCTAGTGTGGCCTTAACACTGGCTGGGAGTTAAGAGATTCATTTTGTGGACCTGAACTGATCAAAGACTGCCTATTGTGCTTAATTGTGTGTGAGGTTTGGAAGGTCTAGGAGGCAACTGGGGACCAGGAAAAAGCAGTTTGACCTGCCTTTGAATTACCTTCAGGATTAAATGCCAAGAGTTTGTATTTAAGGTCGCTCTACACATGATATAGTTCCTACACCTCTGTGGAAAATTGTATCTAATCCATGCGTGTGCATGCAGTATACAGTGCATGCAGGAAAATAAGACCTGTGCAACTAACATCCTAAGATGAATGAATGCTTGGAGCTGCTGGTGGGGATGAGCTGTAATATCTGCACATGTTCAGAAGGACACATAGATATCTGGAGTAAGGTCCTCCAGATAACTTGAGACCTGCCCTCAAGTTTTCATTCACTCTGGATTACCATTGGAAAAGGATTTATACGTACACCACATGTGACAGAGTACACACAATTTCCTACATAGATCACATCTACATTGGAATTGACGTATGAGCTGATTGGGCTCAATGTGGGCAGCAGCCAGAGGTGAGCCAAAACCCAGTAGTCTGAGCTGTATGGTTTGGCTGAACCAAAGGATAAATCAGTTGGCAAGACCAAAAGAACAAGAAGGAAAGGCAGACAAACTAGGAGGCAGGACCACACCAGATCAGGAAGACCTTGTTGCTCAAGTAAGCTGGAACAAGAAGCCCTTTATACTTCTTTCTGTTCAGGAGGACCCAATAGCCATCCTGGGTGGGTGGAGGCAGTCTGGAAGGTTCATCCCTGAGATGGCTACCAGCTGAGGTTCATTGATTCACCACATGGGGCAGCAGCATACAGACCCAACAGTTCCTGTTGCTTTGGGGAAGGGGGGAGCAGGGAGATGAATACAGGCATACCCCGCTTAAAGTTGCTTCACTTAACGTCGCCTTGCTATAACGTACATGCTCCATACGTCCCCATACCCCGCTTAACGTTCGCGCGCTTCGCAATAACGTACACTTTATTGGCATGACACCGCTGCCATCTAGTGGTGATTGCGTGCAGTACAAGTGAAGACAATTGGTTCACTTAAAGTTTATTTTCACTTAAAGTATACTCTCTGGTCTCATTGTGAATGTTAAAGCGGGGTATGCCTGTATGACTTTGTTTCAAGATATTTCTATTGTGTTATGTATAATTGCTCAATGAGCTGGGATGGACTGATCCAACAGCAATGACTGATGTCTCCTTCAGACACCATGTCATGGTTGTGCATGGCATACTGTACACAATAGGCTGGTCAGGGTCGAGAAATGGGTCGTTGTGACATCAGCAGCTAGTAGACCAGAAGCCGAGAACCTCAGGCCCTCTAGGACTCTCTGCCTGGCCCTTGAAACTCTCCCAGGCTATACTCCTCACTTGCTCTGTTTCACTTCCTGAGTGTTTTTGCCTGGCTGGAACGTGTCCTTGAACCCTGATCATGCATTTTGCTTCCCAGATGAAAGTTAGAAGAGTGTGTATGTGTGTGTAGAAACAAGCCTTCTGTGCAAAGCAAATTTACATTCATTGATTTACTCACTTTTGCCTCTGACCCCACCCATCACTGACATTTGACCCCAAGAAGGTTGCCTGGAAGAGAATGTGGCCCTTCGGCTGATAAAAGTACCCCATCCCTCTAGCAGAGCAGTGAAACTCTCTGCCTTCTTCCAAGTCACATGTCTGAAAATTCTGAGGTTCCTCTGACAAGTAGGACTATGAGGAAGAGGCAGATGTCCAAATCCTAAGAACATGCAAGGAGCTGGGCTGCCCACTAGCTCACATAAGATCAAGAGAATCTATAGTTTGGGATCAGAGCATCCAGTTCTGTGTGGGTCTGCTCCCTGTAGTGAGCCATCAAAACTGCAGTTTGGAACATCTTAATCACATGGGACTGGCCCTGGCCATCTCAGTTGGCCAACAGACATTAATGGACAGGAAGGGATATAAAAGGCTTCCTGACTAGAACTTACCTGAAAAACAAGATCATCTTTGCTCTGTTCTGTTTCTGTGTATTCCTCATCTCTGACTCCTGGCTTGGCCCCTTTGGCTCTGACTCCACAGCTCAACTCTTGGCTCACCTGTGACAGCTGCCTACAGCTCAGTCATGATACCTTAAAGCCACCTTTGGACAACCACTTTTCTATATGCTTTCCCACTTTTTGATGGACAAATCACAGTAACTGCAGTAACAACTATGATCACATATTAAGGGTTTGAGAAAATGATGCCTACTTAGGATATAGCCAGAGCTTGGAAAAATTACTTTTTTGAACTACTGATGGGGGTTGTAGTTCAATAAAGTAACTTTTCCAAGCTCTGGATATAGCTTAAGTAGGGTTAGCTAACAGAGTGCCCTCCAGCTCCCACAAGCCACAGACAGCATGGCCAATGATCAGGGATGATGGGAGTAAAAGTCCAAGGGCACCACCATTGGCGATGAGGATGCAGTGTTCTACTGCACGGAATTGTACTATATTCTCATAATCTGAAGTCTTAATTATACTGATCATTTGATTTTTCTGAACTTCTGCTTGCAGCCCCATATCCCCCCCTGATTTTATCTAAACTCCAGTTACATCAACTTTCTTTTTTAAAAAATGCCCCCCCACTGTCCTGATGAATAAGATTGCACTGTTACCAGCATGCATTTTCCCAGCAAAACCTCCAAATTACTTGGTCAGGGTCCTTTCATGGCTGGTTTTAAAGGCTGCAGTTACCATAGTAACAAAAGTGAGTTACCTAAGTGACAGTGCTCTTCTGATGTCATCGGAATATGAAAGTGTTCTAGGAAACACCCTTGAACTTGGTTCATAACAGCATTGTTCAGGTGAGAAACAATGGGGGGGGAATGAACACATTTTCTCCAAATAACGAACACTTATTTTTCCTTTGTGAGAATGAGACACCTTTGCACTTTTGCTGAAGAAGTTTACAAGAAAGAAAATAAGTAAGTGATACTTTGAACATTTGTTCCAATGAGTTTATCAACGGATCTTAATATGCTACATTATTAAGTTTGGAAATGAACAGCACACACGGAGTATGTCATGGTTGTTTGTGAATTTGTTTTCTTGTGTCTACTAAGCTTCAAAGTGCCCACTTTGTGCATTGGGTGTGCATTAATGCTCAAGTGCGCAGGCATAAAGGATGGAACGTTCTGTCATTTTCAGTCCTCTCAGTTTCTCACTTTTGCTATCTTAAATTCAGTTCTCCACAGTTCTACAGCGATTTGCAATTTTTTTAAAAAAATCCTTATGAAAATTCTTCAGCATTTTAGTGTGAATTTCTCCTAATAAGCATATTTTTTGTAGGCAGTTTTATCTAATGTACACAGTTTTGTAAGCAATTTCTCCTAATGGATTTTTGTATGTTATTCTCACTGATATATTCATTTTTATGCACGCTATCCCCTAACATATGCATTTTTGTAAATATTGCTTGGTTGGAGAATTACATCAAAACTTTCAGATAAGTGCGAATTTTGAAGGATGGCTGTGTTTTGGTTCTTGTATTGTTTCAGAAATTGGAAATTTGATAAAGTAGCTTGAAAAGCAATCTGAATCGAATTTCTTGCCCATTCCTAGCAGGCACAATGTACTTCAGCCTATAATAATAATTATCTACCCTATAATCTAAATGCTGGATTTTGCTATTTGATTGTTCAAAGCACTTAAAATTCAAACAATGGAATAGCCCTGCTTGATTGGACCAGAGGTCCATATAGTCAAGCATTCGGTAGCCAATCAGATGTCTCCAGGAAGCCCCTAAGTAGGGCTTGAAGGCAATAGCCCTCACTTGTTAATACGCCACTGCAACTGGTATTCATTGGCATAGAATATGTGTACTAAAAGACAGAGAGGCCTCTACAATTTATTCTGTCTGGAAAAAAACAACTGTCTCAGACTAGCAGCTTTCTATCCTGGAATACTGGTTGTGCATGGTGAGGTGTCCTGATAGAAGCTATGCTGTACAGAGCACATGCCCATTTTATCAGAATGTTTATTTCTGTTTAAATTAAGTTGTTTATTCATAATGTTTTCAATATTTACAGCAGAAAGAAAAGAAAATAACTTAGTAACAGCTTACAATGTAACGTACAAACTTAAACACTATTTAAAAACATATATTGCTACCGCAACATGCTATGGTTTGTCTCTTTGATCAAAAAGATAAAACTCAATTATTTGCAACAGACACTAAGGTTGCACCACATCTTGAATACTGGGAAAGGGCTGTAGCTCAATGGCTGAGCATCTGCTTTGTATACAGAAGATCCCAGGTTCAATCCCTGCCTGAAACCCCAGAGAGCCACTGCCATTCCGTGTAGACAACTGTGAGCTACATGGACCAATGGTCTGACTCAACATAAGGAAGCTACCTGCCTATGTTCATATATGGTGGGGTTACAGCTCAATGGTAGCGCTCAAGTTTTGCATTCAGAGGGTTCCAGATTCAATCTCTGGCATCTCCAGGTAGGACTGGGAATGTCCCTTATCTGAGAACAGCTGCCAGTCAGTGTTGGTAATACTGAGCTAGATGGACCAATTGTCTGATTTAGCATAAGGGAGCTTGCTATGTTCCAGTGTCATTCCAATATGTAACAGATGCTGGTTTTTCTATGAATCTGTTGTTTTGCTGCTCTCCCCTTAGTCTTCTCAGGTCAATGAGTTTGAATATATAGACCAGCCTTTCCCAACCAGTGTGCCTCCAGATGTTGTTGGACCACAACTCCCATTAGCCTCAGCCAGCATTGCCAATGGCTGAGGCTGATGGGAGTTGTGGTCCAACAACATCTGGAGGCACACTGGTTGGGAAAGGCTGCTATAGACCATGACCCAGATTCATGCACACCATTTTCCTTCTGTAGCTGATTGTGATAATTAGGCTAATTAATTTTACCTCTTTCAGTTTCCAATTGTACGAAACCTTTTTTATTATTGTTAATAGATTAATCTGTTTGGTAAACAATGAGTCAAGAATAAATATTAATTTTCTTTGTTTTTTTAAATAAACATTGTCATTGCTGTTGTTTTACTGAGTTGGATAACCTTCTGGTATGTATTTCACACACTCTTCTGCTCTTTTACACTGATTAATTTTGTAAAAATATGTTGCTTGGTAAAACTGAGAAAGAAAGAGTGTGCATTTGGGAAGGATGAATCTCTCAGTTTTAGTTCCTCTCCGTTTCTTACTTTTCCAGGATTAAATTTGGTTCTTCACATTTCTGCAGCTATTTGCATTAAAAAAAAACCCTCATGAATTTTTTCAGCATTTTAGTGTGAAGTTCTAATATACATATTTTTGTATGCAGTTTTGACTACTATACACATTTTTGCAAGCAATTCCCCTATTTTTTCATATTATTTAAATGAATGTAGGCATTTTGAGGCACATTTTCCCCAAATATATCCATTGTTGTACACATTGTTTGGTTAGAGAATGCATAACAAAATTTGGAGAAGTGAGAATTTTGAAGTAGAATTGTGTTTCAGTTTGCATATTGGTTAAAAAAAGTGGAAATTAAGGAGTTTCTTGTTAAAATGCAAACAAGATTGAGTTTCCCCTCATCCCTGGAGTGCATGCAAGGGGGGACTGGAGGAACAGCAGACAAAGTGTAAAAAAGAATTCTTTGCCTTTTTGCAAGTCTAATAAGCCATGTTTCTACAGTGTGTTTTTGGACATAAACAATAGTACGATGCAGCATCCGATTTGTTCAACCATGTTGCAGACTGGGACAATCAGGATCAGATGTGATCTCCAGAACAGATGCCCAACCGGAGCTGGCAGTTAATTAAAAGCACCATGTGCTTAAATGATTAACTAATCACAGCATGGCGGCATTCAACAGAGAACCTTCTCTGCTGGATTCGGTAGAGAAACTCCTGATGTCTGCCTTCAGGGTACTGTGTCTACTTCAGTCTGCTTCTGTGTAGCCAGCAGAGACAACACGAGCAGTTAGTCTCACAAATTTCATTAAAACACTGCTTAGTTAGAACTTTAAAAATGGGCTGAGACAACTGTATAAAAATGTCTCCATCACTGAAAACCCTTGATCGTTTTAGGAACACAGGAAGCTGCCTTCTCCCGAGTCAGACCATTGGCCCATCTAGCTCAGTATTGTCTACACCAGCCTTTCCCAACCAGTGTGCCTCCAGATGTTGTTGGACCACAACTCCCATCATCCTCAGCCAGCATTGCCAATGGTCAGGAAAGATGGGAATTGTGGTCCAACAACATCTGGAGGCACACTGGTTGGGAAAGGCTGGTCTACACCAACTGGCAGCGGCTCTCCGGGTTATCAGACAAGGGACATTCCCAGCCTTACCTGGAGGTGCCAAGGATTCAACCTGGGACCTACTCCATGAAAGGCAGATGCTCTGCCAGATGACCTGTTGTCTGAGCATTCATCCTCATTTGTTTGCAGGGAGACTAGGTGACACCAACTGTTTAGGGAGCATTCATTCTGGTCTCTTTGCAGGGAGATTAGACAGCATTGCATCAAGCAGATGTTGTCCCACACTTTCCCAGTCACTTTCCTTACTGCAAAAATTCCATTTTGGGGAGGGAAGCAGGTTTGTTGTACAAGATGAGCATTCCAAATCAACTTGAATTGCGCAACCAGAATTTGCCGGTATGTGAATGAATCCCACCCCAAAATAGCAACACTCTGGAAGCACCCTTAGACTTTCTGTAAACATTCCCAGCTAGTGGGCTTGACCTATTCAAAGTCCTTAACTCATCCTCAAAGAATTTCCAGGGAAGTTCAGTATCAAGGAGTCATTTGGGTTATCAAACCTCAACATTTCTTCGGTATATTTTAATTCCTACAGCACAATGCCATTCAATGGTGTAGTTCGTTCCTACATTAAAAACCTCAGAGACGTTAGTGGGAGTTATCAGTAATAATGTATGCATCTCACAGACGTTGTAGCAACATGCATTCAGAAGGTCCCAGGTTCAATCCCCAGCATCTCCAAGTAGAACTGGGAAATATTCCATCTAAAACACTGGAGAGCCACTGTCAGCCAGTGTAGACAATACTGAAATTGGTGGACCAACAATCTGACTCCTCCTCCTTCTCTGCCTTCCCCTCCCCCTCCTTTTCCTTCTTCTTCTAGTTCAGGTCAGCTATTGCAAAAAGACATCTTCTTAATTGCCTGCATAAGCCTGGTGAAACAGAAAGGTTTTCAGCAGGCATTTAAAAGTTAAAGCAGAAGGTGCCTGCTGAATCTCTCTTGGCAGAGCATTCCAGAGAACTGGGCCAATGGCACTAAAGGCTTGATTTCCTGTCAACGTTAAATGAGCCTCGCCAACTTGGGGAAGGACCAAAGCCACGTGCTGATGACCTCAGTGATCGAGCTGGGATGTCAGCGTTCAGGCAGGTCTAGGATATCCTGGACCTCAGTTGCTCAGGGCTTTGTAAATTTAATACAAGTACCTTGAACCTGGCTTGGTGGTGGATGGGCGGCCATTGCAGCCTATGTTCCTCTCCCTGATGGAGCTAAGGATATGAGTCTCTGGGCAGGATGTGGGCTGGGGTTTCAGAGATGCCTCAATGGGAAGATGACCATAAACTCAGAAGAACAGAAGTTTAGGTGGGAGCAGGAGGACAGTGATCTAGGTGAGAATGCGCTAACTGCCACCAAGCACGGGCAGAATTTATTTGAGGATGCTCCCTGTAGAGGCCACTCCACATGGTTAGTGGCTTTCCCATGTTATGACTGCCTTGCATAGCTGTCACTGCATAAAAGCATTTCCTGCTCTTTCAACATGATGACCCTCCAAGTTTGATGGGTAGGTCACTCTCTGTGCTATTTGCTATCAGGGCTGTGGGCAGCTGTGCATATTCTGAACCAGGCAGAATGGGTGTATTCTCTAAGCTGAAGCCTGGGGACCACAGGGAGCTGACTTACACCAGGACAATATTTGTCCATCTACCCAGCTCTGACTGGCAGCAGCTCTCCAGGGTCTCAGACAGAGGGTTTTCTCCATCACCTGTTATCTGATCTTTGCAGTATTCCATGTGTTGATGTACCATGGATTTGGAAAGTGACATTATGATATTATTATTATTTATTCACTATATTAGCCTCTTGTTACTCAGAGGTCTCCAAGAGACTTACATCATTGTTTAAAACGAAAATAAATATATCATACCATAAAACAAAATAATGGAACGACCACCATCCCCATACAGCCACAGAAAGCTTTGGCAGCATACTAATACAAACAACATCATCTTAATCTATCAAATGCCTGGGAAAAAAAGATAAGTTGTTATCTGGCACTGAAAAGATGTGAGTGAATCCAGGTGGACCTCACTGGGAAGCTTATTCCACAGATGGGGGGCCACAACTGAAAAGGCCCTCTCCCTTGTCACTACCCTCCCAGCTCCTCTCAAATATGGGACCTGGAGATGGGTCTCAGAAGAAGATCTAAGGGGCCGGGTAGGTTCACGTTGGGAGAGGTGTTCCAAAAGATATTGAGGTCCTGAGACACAAAAAGCTTTATAGCTCAAAACCAGCAGTTTGAATTGGGCTCAGAAGCATATAGGCAGGCAGCATAACTGGAACAGAATTGATGTTAATTAATCTGTTTGCCTTGAACCTGTCAAAAATCAGGCAGCCGCCTCATTCTGCACTAATAGAAGTTTCCAAACCATTTTCAATGGCAGCCGCGCATAAAGTGCACTGTAATAATCCAACCCTGTTACCAGAGCATAGATTATTGTAGCCAGGTTATCCCTGTCCAGATAGGGTCACAGTTGGGTCACCAGCCTAAGCTGATGGGAGGCGCTGTGTCCCACTGAGGCCACCTGTGCCTCAAGCAACAGCAATGGATCCAGGAGAACCCCCCAAACTATGGACTTGCCCCTTCAGAGGGAGTGTGACCCTGTCTAAAGCAGGCCACATATCACCTAGCTGGTCAGAGGAACCACCCACCACCAACATCTCAGTCTTGTCTGGATTAGGCTTCAGTTTATTGGCCCGCATCCTGTCTATTGCTGCACCCAAGCACTGATTCAGCACATCCACTGCCTCACCTGCAGAAGATGTAAAGGGGAAATAGAGCTGTGTGTCTTCAGTATACAAATGAAAATGCACTGCAAAACTCCTTATGATCCCACTCAGTGGTTTCATGTAGATCTTAAACAACATGGGGGACAGAACCAAGCCCCATGGGACCCCATAGTGGAGAACCCATGGAGTCAAGCAATGCTTCCCAAGAACCACCTTCTGGATTGGCCATCCAAGTAGGAATGGAATCACCACAATGCGGTGCCCCCAACACCCAACTCAGGCAGTCTCCCCAGAAGGCTACCAGGGTTGATGGTATCAAAAAGCTGCTGAAAGATCAAGGAGGATCAACAGAGTCACACTCCCCCTGTCTCTCTCCCAACACAGGTATTATTACAGGGTGACCAAGGCAGTTTCCATACCAAACCCAGGCCTGAATCCTGATTGAAATGGAACTAGAAAATCTGTCTTCTCCAAGAGTACCTGGATCTGCTTGGCAACCACCCTCTCAAGAACCTTGTTCAGAAAGGTTTAAACCATTTGCCATTGGTCTAAAATTATTAGGATCTACTGGTACAGGGAAGACTTCTTCAGGAGTGGTCTTACTACTGTCTCCTTGAGGCAGCTTGGGACCAGTTTTATTTTCGATTCCTTTCCTAATGATCCCTAGCATGGGAGTCACCTTTTTCACATGTGCCACACACTGGATTGACATCATTCAGAGTAATGATTGTTGGAAATTGGTATCAATTTTTAATTTAATTTTTGGGCTCATCTGCGCCCAAAGGATCCCAGATGGGTTGAAAATCCCATCTCCACTGGGGACATTTGAGAGCTACTACCTGTTTAGTAGACAATAGTGAGCTAGGTGGACTAATGATCTGAACACAAAAAGAGCCCTGCTAGATCAGACCAAAGGCCCATCTAATCCAGCATCCTGTTCTCACAGAGGCCATCCAGATGCTTATGGGAAGTCCACAAGTAAGGATCTGAGCGCAACAGCACTCTCCCCACTTGTGGTTCCTAGCAACTAGTATTCAGGGCATACTGCCTCCAACAGCAGAGGTAGAACACAGCCATCATGACTAGTAGTAGGAGACATCGGCCCAGTTGCCAGAAGAGAGTCAGATAAGTATCGAGCTATTGTTTTCTTCTTGGGTCACATCCACACCATGAATGTGTGGCTTCCCCAATGAATCCTGGGAATTGTAGTTTGCTAAGGGTGCTCAGAATTGTAGCTAAATGAAGTGTAACTCACAGTTCCCAAGATTCCTTGGGGGAAGCCATGATTGTCAAAGTGGTATATTGATGAAGGTCTTGCCCAGTCTTGGAACCATGACTCAGCAAAGTTCTGGTGACCTGGTATTTGGCCCAGTTTATTTGCTGCTGTTTGACAACGTCCTTTCAAAGGATTGAGGATTTGTGTGTCTCTTGGGATGGGGAGGCTTGCAGTAAGGAAATGAGGGTCTTTTTTTTTTTTACTGCTTTATTTATCCAGGATTTTATTTTTGTTCTTTTCTTTCTTCTTTTCTTTTTGAACTCACTTCATCACACATAACAGCTGGCTCGTGCAGTGAAAGAAACTAATAGAAAATCAATGTTTGCCCAACAGAGAAGGAGAAAACCACTAAATTAGCCATGAAAGAACATTATAATTTCAACTCTTCAGACAAAGGAGACCAAAATAAACTGCAGAAAGTGCTTGAGCATTGGCTCTTAAGATCTGAAAGCTAGGGGGAAGATGGAAAATAAACTTGCAGCTGTAAAACAAGTAGATTTTAGGTCGATACCAGTTTGGCCGTAGGAATTCCGGGTGGGTCTCTGGTGTGTACGGTTTCTACCACTTATCAGGGGGCAGGGGAAGGGCCCAAGGGTCTCCAGCAGGGGTGTAGTCATCCAGGGTCTCAGGGGGTCTTAGATCCCTTTACCTTTTTGAGGTCAGGGTCTCAGCAGGGTCCCTGTGCCTCCAGCATCCTATGAGCCAAGCAGCATGAAAGGGGAGTGTGTTAGCCACTGAAAAGAGTCTTCTAACATGCTTTCTTGTCCCTTCTTACAGATTGGAGCAATCAGAGTGAAAGAAGGTGAGTCAGCCACTGAGAAGACTCTCTTCAGTAGCTAACACACTCTCCTTTCATGCTTATTAGCTCCTAGGCATGTCTGTTGTTGTGGAACAAGGCATTAACAAGGATCTCATTCTCAACCCCACAGCAAAAAAAAAAAAAAAGGGAGGAGGGGGCGTATCTGTGTCTGTGACTATAATGAAGGGGCCCTGCATTTCTGAATTTGCCACTACACTCCTGGTCTCCAGGTTTGAGACCATCAGTGGGGCTCCTTAGGAAGTGCAACTCAGCCAAGCAAAGGGGAACAACAAAGCCACAATCATGCCTTTGTACTCACATGCTGATTCTGATGGAACAGATGGCTCTTCGGGCAGGCTTTTCGGGTAGGTTAGTTTTTATTATTGTTTTAATTTTTAATGTTTTAATGTATTTGTATGTTTTTATTTTATACGTCGCCCAGAGTGGCTGGACAGCCAGCAAGATGGGCAACTAATAAATTTAATAAAAAAATAAATAAATATAAATAAATAAAAAGGCAGGCTATAAATAATTTAAATAAATGTATTTAAACACATCCAGATGGAACCAGGACATTAAGGGAGCAATCCTAAACCCCTAACCACACTCCTGGAGAGGGTTAGGATTGGGCAGAGGGTGTCTCTGCTGGGTTCTGCCAAGAAGGGACTCTGCTGAAAGTGTGGACAGTCATGAAGCTACCTCTGGCAGTATTCCTGTCGGCGGTAGCCAGTAGAAGCCTTCCTCGTTCAACAAGCTTTTTAAGTTGAGACCTTATCCCAGTCTGCGTCTGTGTTGGAGCTGCTTTTTAATATGTTCGCAAACTTTTTTTTTTTTTTTAAAAACAAAACAATATGTTTTTAACTTTTTTCTTTTTTAAGATGTCTTCAAAGCTTTTAAAATGTTTTTAAAGATGTTTTGTTTTAATGTATGGTAAAGTCTGTTTTATGATGTTTTAAAGTGTTTTTAGTGCTTTTGTTTGCTGCCCTGGGCTCCTGCTAGGGCTCCTGCTGGGAGGAAGGGTGGGATATAAATTAAATAATAAAAAAGTAAATAAATAAAATAACAAGCCCCCTCCCTGAAATAGGGCATGATGGAGATGGGGTACAGCAGGGCTGGCAATATATCCATTGGATCATAAACTGACCCACTAATAGATGAGGGGCCCAATTGGGCCCATCTGCTGCACCAGCCTAGAGCCCATACAGCAACTCCCGCCCCATGCCCCCACCATCACACCCATCTTTTGTCCTGATTGGCAGTGCTCCATTGCTCCGATCGTCTGCTGGGCAGTGCTGGGATTGCTCTGTGAGACCATCATCATCATAATGTCCTTTCCTTTCTCAACAGGGATTAATTCAGTTCCCATGATAGTGTTGCTAGTGCTTTGTGCACATCTTTGGGCTTGGACCCTAAATCGGAGACAATGGTGTGAACTGTAAGATGTACCAGCAGAGGTTTGCTGAAGGGAGAGGGTTGTCCCATCTCTTGCTTCCTGCTATGCCCCCCCCGTTCTCCCCAAAGTCATTATTGAGAGTCAAAGATTTCAGTGTGTGTGTGTGTCCAGTTGGACTGAGGTGAGCAATTGCCTTTCTGCTTGTTCTGAATGCAATCAGTGTGTTTTTGAGTTTGCCAATCACACACTTGGGAAAAAAATCCTATGACTATTGCCTCCTGCCCCTTCTTGTGCTGCATAACCAAAAAACTTATCTTGGGACAAGGGAAGGCTGTGTGTGTGTGTGTGGGGAGGCACATATGCATTGCCAAAGAAGAGGAAATCCCAAAAAAAGGAGGAGCGAAGAGGATGATATTGCATGACATTCACATGGGCTAATGCATATGTATTGATGCAAATTCAGAAATAATTAGAAATAATTTTAAAAGAACCACAATAATCTAACCATAGTGGGGAATACTGTGACTGCGTGGTCTGTGTGCCTGCTCAGTCTGTTGTACAGACTGACTATCGAGTGCTAACTCTTGATGGGCAATGTCAAGGCCCCTTGGAGTAGAGAATGGTTCATTAGGGCAAACAGGGCACTGACCTACCAATCCCAGTCTACCCTCAGCCAGCCACACCTGTCTGATTTCATATACAACCAGTCCAGTGATTGGCCCTGGCTGTCATCTTCCTTCTCCTTTAGTCTCACTTTGCCCTTGTAGAACTCAGCAGGGAGGAGGATGTGGGCAAAAATGGAATGAGTTGGCTTCACCTGTCATTGGCTCTGGCTCCACCTACTGTTGGTCTCCCCACTTTCCACTCAATCAATCTCCATGGGCACCAGCCACCACTGGCCTCTCCTCTCCCTGAACCTGGGCAGGATAGCCTGTCTGATAGAGGACTGGCCTCTTATAACCCTTCAGATAGAGGCCTATTCTTCTTTAAAGCAGGATACCATACGGAAGGCAGAGATGGTGGTGGCTACGCCCAGGACACAATCCTGGTAGGGTGTCTTTTTCTGTTGAAGTATGTAAGCAGCCACCTCTTCTTCTAGCTTCTCCTGACCCAAGGTAAGGTCCTCCTACCCAGCCTTGGGGTATGGACAGGGGAACAAAGAAGGATTTGAGCACTCTTGAGGCAAGCACAATTCTAGCAAGGGGTGCCCCCCTCTATTCTGCTTGCAAGAAATTGCAAAATTCTGGCAGCCTCTCTTTAAGGCATTATTTTGAGGTATGTATGTGGGGGATTGAGCATGCCCACATGTGCTTGGGCACTGCTAGACTAGGGATGAGTGAATCTGTCAATTTTGCTTTCTCTCAACTTCCCATTTTTCCCCAGTGCTAAGTTCCGTTCTCCACATTTCCATATCAGTTTGATATTTTTAAAAGAAGTCATATTGAAAATTGGTCAGCATTTCATAATATACACATTTCTGTGTGGAATTTTGTGATGTACATTTTGCAGAACAATTCCTCTAAATAATGCACCTTTCATATGTTGTTTTCACTAATAATATGGATTATAATGGACACTTTACCCCGGTATATACATTACCTGACTGGAGAACTGGATGGAAACTTCAGAGAAGGTTTTTTTTTTTTTCCAAAGGATGGCTATGTATTGTTTCAGAAAGTGCAAATTAGGTAGGTTCACCTTTAAATATGAACTGAATTGAATTTCTCCTCATCCATATGCTACAGCAAAGCTACAGTGGTCATCGTACAGATTGGTCATGTGTTAGAAGAAGGGATAGGTGACAAATTCAATTCAGTTCACATTTCAAGCCGAGTCTTTCAGATTTGCACTTTCCAAAACAATATGAAAACTGAAAACATATCCATCCTTTAAAATTTTGCACTTATGAAATATTGCAAAGCAATTCTCAAACCAAGCGATGTCTAGAAAAATGCATGTGTTAGGGGAAAGTGACTATATGTTAGTGAAAAAATGAATATATTCATGAAAATAGAATACAAAGCTGTATTCAGTTTGGCAAAACTGCTTGACAAAATGTGTTCATTAGTCAAAGCTGAATACAGGAATGTGTCTTGTAGGAGAAATTTGCACTAAAATCCTGAAGAGGATTTAAAAAAAAAAAAAGATTGCAATTTGCTGCAGAACTGAATTTAAAATTGGAAAAAGAAGAAACTGGGAGAAACTGGGAGAAACTGAAATTGACAGATTCTTCCATCCCTAGTTAGAAGAATTGTTGCCTTTCTCAAACAGCCTCAAAATGTAGAGCTGAAATAAGGTAGTATAGATGTGTGTTTAAAGAGTTAACTTGTGTGCTTTGAAAGCAGTTTGCAAGTGATGAGAGCAGTTCACCCTTGGAAATAAATATCAGGTTCTAATTTGCTTTTTGCTCCTGATTTCCATCTTTGCAACAGTGTATATGCCTGCATGTATTTCTAAGTAGCAATTCTCAAAAATACAGCTCAGTGTTTGAAGGGAAACACTAAAACAGCCTTGATGACACTAATGTGTTTGTTAAAAAAAAGAAGAAAGCCAGCAGCTTATGGATTTCGCACCTCAGTGCCAGATTCAATTTGATATTATTTATAAAGATTAACTTCAGAAAGAGGAAATTGCTGGTCTAATGCTGGGCCAGGAAGAACTGGAGCATTTAGAGGCTGCAACAGAGCATGCCAAATTAAGCTGGCTTTCTAAAAGCTGGCCGGTTCCATTTGATTGTCATTAATTTATTTGGTATGTAATTATTTAAAGAATTAGACATGGAGCTAACAGAAAAATTATCTGAATTGGTTGGGAAACATTCATTTAGGCTTAACAACATGTTGCAATGATTGAGAGAACAGGGCCTCTGACTGTGGGAGGAGCAGTCAATAAATCTGAGTTATTTGCTGCAGTGAGCAAACTGATATTCAGGGCACATACCTGTTTCTGTATTAATTCTGGTCCAATATAGATAGTTCATTACATTTAGCTTTTAAATCCAATTCATCTCATACATGGGTGGGGACAATTTATTTGTAGGGATGGGTTAGGCTGCTATTATTATTATTATTATTATTATTATTATTATTATTATTATTATTATTATTATTATTACTGCCCTATACTTCTTCTTAGGAACATGGGAAGCTGCCTGATACCAAGTCAGACTATTACTCCATCTAGTTTAGTGTTGTCTACACTGACTGACAGCAGCTCTCCAACATTTCACATGGGAGTCTGTCCCCAGCTATGCCTGGAGATGCCAGGGACTAAACCAAGGACCTTCGACATACAAAACAGATGATGTTTTGAACCACTATGGTTCTTCCCCAATGTGCAGATTGTCTATTATTATGTTTTATTCCTACCCTTCCTACAAGGAATCCAAGGAAGCATGCATGGTTCTCCCTTTTTATTCTCACAACAACCTTTTGAGGCAGGCCAGACTGAGAGAGAGAAAAAGAAAGCAAGAGAGACTGTCAAAGACCATCAATACATTTACATGTATTCTGTCCCAAAATGTTAACAATTTCTGCCAACGCATCATACCAAAAAGATGTCAGCATTGGGCAGTCTCACCAAAGATGAAAAGAAGATCCCTTTTTATTACAACCCCTTCAGCATTGCTGCGACTGTTTACTAGTCATATGTGCAAATTTATCTGGCATTTAATATCATCTACCCTCTCCTAAGAGGATTTTCTCTGATGTATGCAGACAGAGATTTAAAGAGCTTGTGCTCCCATGTGACGTTCCATTTCTCATGTCCAGTTCTTCCTGAATATTATGTCCCCATGTTAAATTAAGCCTCATTAGTGTCCCTGTAGAATTTTCAATTAATATATTTTTTGAAACCAGGCCTTTAAGTCTCCCTCACGCTTTTAGCATTACTAATTCAAACCAGCAGGGGCTGCTGCCAGTTGGGACTGGTAGGACAGAAGATGGGGAGACCAAGAGTAGGTGGGGCCAGAGCTGATGACAGACATAGCCAACTAATTCTGGTTTTGTCCTTCTCCTCCCTGCTGAGTTCTACAAGTGCAACACTGAGGTCCAGGAGGAGAAAGTTGACAGGCAGTGCCATGCTTGAAATTGTTGTAAGGAGGTTGAGGGCGGACTGAGGTTGGAGGGGCAGTGCCCCATTTACCCTAATGCGGCCAGCCTCCATGGTCTGAAACACTGGAAAGCTGCTGCTGGTCACTTTCAACAATGCTGAGCTAGATGGGCCCAATAGACTACAGAGTTGCTGAGCTAGATGGGCCCAATAGACTATAGAGTTGCTGAGCTAGATGGGCCCAACTGGGGTTGATATATAGCTCCTTTCTGTGTTCCTAATAATGAAGAAAATGGAAACAATCCCAATATTAATTGTCTCTAACATCCTCCCTGCTATTGAGATTTTATATTGCAAAAGACCATTCCAGTACACATTTGCTTGTCTTATCTATGCAACTGTCAATATGGGTCTACTCAAGGGTGTTCGACTTTGAGAAATCTTTCAGTTAAATGCCACAACGTTGTAAAACATTTTGCTGGCAATTACTGATCACTTCTTTTTTGATTTCATTTCATTTCTCTTGTTGCTCATAGGTAGTTATGTACTCATTCCTCTTTACGGCTGCAATGTTATTTTTTTAAAAAATACACAATAGAGATTTTTTTGGCAGAGCACTTGATCTGCATGAATTAAGCTGCCCACGATGCTTAGTTATCTCTGACAGCTAGTCACGTAATTTTGCCTGGTATCTTCATGGCATACAAGTGGCTTATAGCTTTAGTGATATGAATGAGCACAGAGTCTCTCTCTCTCTCTCTCTCTCTCTCTCTCTCTCTCTCTCTCTCTCTCTGTGTGTGTGTGTGTGTGTGTGTGTGTGTGTGTGAGAGAGAGAGAGAGAGAGAGAGAGGCAGAGGGAGAGAGTACTTTTCACACACCTCTTATTTATTTATTTTATAAGAAAAGGCTAATTAGGTTTTCAGCTCAATATATATTGGAAAGGTATAGGTCTATAAAAGTCTACCGTGTAGTCCTCATCCATGTCCAAAGATTTGTGGTGTGTTGTTGATTACATTAAGTCCACTTGGATTAAGCCAAAGGTCCATCTAGTCCAGCATCTCGTTACCCATAGTGGCCAATCAGATGCCACTGGGAAGCCCACAAGCAGGTCATTTAGGCAACAGCCCTCCCTTATTTTTGTTTATTTTGCTTCCCAACAACTGGGACTCAGATCTATTGTGTCTGAAATGTGGAGGCTGTATATCGCCAACACGACTGGGAATCCACTTCCATGAAATCATCTAACCCTCTTTTAGAGCTGTCTAACCTAATGACTGTGACCACATTTCAAGGCAGTGAGCACTACTACTACTACTACTTCATTTGTAAACTATTGAAAGGCAATAGGGTGGTTTACAATACATAACCAAGTCAATAAAAATATAAAACATTATAACCAACGCCACATTTAGTTTATTTATTTGACAACACAAAATTTATATACCACTTGATTGTAATAGAACCTCTAAGTGGGTTTATAAAACATTGACATGATCAATAAAAGGCAGTTAAAATGGGTACTTAATACATTCAAAAGAAAATTAAAATCAACAGTATGCTAAAAAGAGGTTAAAACATATGTCAACTTTAGGGATGGGGAGAAATTCAATTCAGTTCTCATTTTAATGCTGAATCTATCAAATTTGCACTTTTCAAAACAGTATGAGAACCAAAACGCAGCCATCCTTCAAAATTTGCACTTATCCGAATTTTGCAATGCAGTTCTCTAACCAAACAATATTTCAAAAATATTAGGGGCAAGTGTGCATAAAAGTGCTCAAATTAGTGAAAATAACATATAGAAATGTATTATATTAGGAGAAATGATTTGCAAAAATGTGTATGTTAGTCAAAATTGCATACAAAAATGTGTATTAGGAGAATTTTGCGCTAAAATGCTGGAGAATTTTCATGATTTTTTTTTTTAAAAAAATTGCAAATTGCTGGAGAAATTTAGAGAACAGAATTTAAGACTGGAAAAATGAGAATCAGATAGAACAGAAATGGACAAATCCTCCTATCCCTAGTCAGAGTTCCCTGGGAAGAAAGATTGATTGTTAAAGCCCTCTAGAAACTGTAGCTCTATGAGGAGAATAAGGGACTCTTAACTACTCTCAGCAGCCTTAACAAATGACAGTTCCCAGGATTCTTTGGATATGCCATGACTGTTTAAAGGGGTATAATAGTCCTTTAAATGTATTGTGCAGATGGGGCCATGTTACTCATTTGATGAAACCATTTGGGGCTTCTAAGATTACTCTGAAGTCAGCTGGAACTATATAGAGAAAGCAAGACCCATCACATTTCTTATGTAGATCCACTTCCAGGGAATCCAAAAAGGACTCATCCAAATAAGTGACAGTTGGAAGAGCATGCTGAATAAAAGAGGACAAAGATTGTAGCCTGCCAGACACAGGCTCTTATGTTCCAGACCTGTTCTTACTTCTTGCCCTTAGGTGGCAGTAAATACAGTCTTTCAAAGCTGAGAAATGCTAGGGTCTGGCAACACAGTTGAATCAGCGCTGCCAGAATCTGGGAGCACAGGTCAGATCTGCTTCAAGGTTTTATTACTTTAGGAAGTCAGCAAGTAATGTTTCAGCATCCATATGAGCATGGACCTAGATTCTAAATTACAAAGAAGTTTAATTGATGTGACTTGTCTGTTAATAAACCAGCTAGTTAGAAGATGATTGGTAGGAACCTAAGAAGAGCCTGTTGGATCAGGCCAGTGGCTTATGTAGCCCAGCATCCTATTCTCACAGTGGCCAACCAGATGCCTATGGGAAGCCCACCAGCAGGACCAGAGAACAACAGCATTCTCCTCTCTTGCAGTTTCCAGAAGCATGCTGCCTCCAACAGTGGTGGTAGAACATAGCCATCAGGGTCAGCAGCCCTTGATAGTCTTACCCTCCATGAGACTCCCGAGTTGCTGGCTTGTTAATGGACATGTCACTTCAGTAAAACCTCTTTGCAATTCATGTGCCTTTCTTCTCTTGGCATGCAGAAAGTCCTAGCTGCAGTCCTTGGCATCTCCAGTTGAAAAGATCAGGTAAGCAGGTGATGGTAAAGATGTCTGCTTGAGACTTTGGAGAGCTACTGCTTGTCAGAAGAGTGCAGGGAAGCCAATATGGTGCCTTCCAGACGTTTCTGGACTACAACTCCCATCATCCCTGATTATTGGCTATCCTGGCTGGGGTGATGGAGTTCTATAACATTTGGAGGACCACGGGTCACCCATCTCTACTCTGTGGCCCGGTACTAGGTGGGCTATATCTATCTCGAGGAGGCCAGTTGTTCAGGGAAATGCATTTCCCCATTACACCACACTTGATTGGGTGTGGAGCCAGAGTACCATCACTTTAACATGCACCTGGTCCTAATAGGGATGAGGGAGAAATTTGATTCAGTCCGTATTTAAAGCTGAATCTATCAAATTCACACTTTCCAATATAATATGAGTACCAAAGCACAGCTGTCCTTTGAAATTTGCACTTGCCCAAATTTTGTGATGCAGTTTTCCAACCAAACAATGATTACAAAAATGCATTTATTAGGGGAAAATAACATACAAGCATGCATTATATTAGGAGAAATTGCTTGCAAAAATGTTAGTCAGACCTGCATTAAAAAATGGGTTTACTGGGAGAAATTTGCAGTAAAATGCTTAAGAATTTTCATGAGGATTTAAAACAAAATCCACAAATTGCTGGAGAAATGTGAAGAACAGAATTTAAGATTGAAAAAAATGAGAAAAGAATGCAAGAAGAGCTTGCTGGATCAGGCTAGTGGACCATCTAGTCCAGTATCCTGTTCTCACAGTGGCCAACCATAGGCCTATAGGAAGCCCACAGGTAGAGCCTGCGCACAACAGCACTCTCTTCTTCTGTGGTTTCCAGCAACTGGTATTCAGAAATATGCTGCTTCAGAGTATGGAGGCAGAGCATAGCCATTATGGCTAAGAGTCATTGAAAGCCTTTTCTTCCATGTATTTGTCTAATTCTCTTTTAAAGCTATCCAAGTTTATGGCTTGTTCATGCCTCGTGTGCACATCCTTAGAAGACCAGAGTGCTCAGCCAGGTCACCCAACTCATACAAATACCTTTTGGATCAGGCTGGAATAATTCCACCTGACATGAAATAGAAGGTTTATAGGGTTGGTCATTAGTCAGGCATAAGCCATCATAGGCAGCTCTCTTTTGCTCAGCTCAATCGGGTTGCGGTAGAAGAAGCCACAGGAGGAAAAATTCCTTCTCCATGGTGGCCAACATCAAATGTGGTTTTTCCAAATGGAACCATCCGTTGCATTTAATGAGACTATCACTATGCACAGCCCAGCTCTCCCTCTTTGACTGTGCAGGTGCTTAAGGCTTTAGTTAAGAGTTGCTGGATCAAAATGTTAAAAAAAGAAAAAGGAAAAGAACCCAGCCCTGGGGTGTCTGTTCTATAGAGCGTCAGTATTCTGCAATAACTTTCATTATGTTCTATGGACTTCTGATGGTTTAACATACCGTACGATCCCTTAAAACACAGAGCTCTAGTATAGCGGCTAAGAAGCTTGAGTGTGACTCTGGTAATCTCTGGTGCAGATCTTGCCTCTGGTGTGAATTCACTCATGTGGCCTTAGGCTTGGCACTATTTGCGGGATAGCCAATGTGGTGCCCTCCAGATGTTGTTGGGCTCCAATTCACTTCAGCCCCAGCCAGCAAGGCCAAGGGTCATGAATGATGGTAGTTGAACTTGTAGTCCAGCAACATTTGGAGGACATCACTTTGGCTGCCTCTGAGCTATTCTTTCAGCCTCAGCTGCTCCCCCAGTCTGCAAATATAGGGGTTAATGACGCTGATTGACTTTGCAGGAATGACAGAGGATGAGAGAGACAATGTACACAAAGTGCTACATAAATGCTAGGTAGCAGAAAAACATTGGCTCCCAACAGGTTTGCTAGATGTGTTTTTTATTCCAGTAGGTGTCTGTATTGGATTTAAAATTGTTTTTATATATTGACTTGTTTTAGTTGTACTTGTATATGCAGTTGTTGTACAGATGTTTTATTGTACTGTGAAATCATTTTGAAATGCTTCACAGGAAGTGACTCATAAACAAAATAAATAAATAGTGACTTTGTACAGGCTTGATGGCTATTCTCTACCTCCACAGTTGAAGGCAGTATGCTTCCAAATATTAGTTGCTGGAAACCACAGGAGGTTGCACTCATGTCCGCTCCTGCACTCATGTCCTGTTTGTGGGCTTCCCATGGGCATCTCATTGGCCACTGTACAAACAGGATGCTGGAGTAGGTGGGCCATTGGCCTGATCCAGCGCGCTGTTTTGTACAGGACATACCTGCTTGTCTCATTCCTAGCTTTGGCTAGTATGATTGTCCAAGAGTGCAGGACATGGAATAATGGGCTCAAGTTGCAGGAAGCCAGATTTCGACTAGACATCAGGAAAAACTTCCTGTTAGAGCCATACGACAATGGAACCAATTATCTAGAGAGGTACTGGGCTCTCCGACACTGGAGGCATTCAAGAGGCAGCTGGACAGCCACCTGTTGGGAATGCTTTGATTTGGATTCCTGCATTGAGAAGAGGGTTGGACTTGATGCCCTTATAGGCCCCTTCCAACTCTACTATTCTATGATTCTGTGACTGGGCTGTATCCAACTACTTAGATTACTACCCTATTGGGTAGTAGACAATGCTTGTTCTACTCAGGGTAGACCTTTTGAAGTCAATAGACATCACCACCTTAGGTTCATTAACTTCAACAGGTTTACTCTGAGTAGGATTCAGTTGGATACAACACATTAAAATAAAATGGGTTGTATTTAACTAAGCCCTCCTCAGAGTAGACCACTGAAATGAATGAACCTGTTAGTCATGCCCATTAATGTCAATGGGTTTCTTCTGAGTAGAACTAGCCCAGTACCACCCAATGTACCAATGTTAGTCATGCCCATCAATTTCAATGGATCTACTCTGAGTAGCACTAACATTGGCTTCAGTCCATTGATTGCTTATTTTACAGGTTTAGACACCACCTTTTGATCAAACGAATTCCAAGGCAGCTCATATCAGATTATAACAATACAATACAAAGCAATTCATTTGTCTCTTGGTGTTGTTGTAGCCAAGAGAGATCTCTCTCTCTGTGTGTGTGTTATGTCTTTTAACAAGCCTTTTAAGTAGAGACCTTATTCCAGTTCGTGTCTGCGTTTGAATTGCTTTCAAGATGTTTTTTTAAAAAAATTAAAAGATGTTTTTAATAAGTTTTTAAAGATGTTTTGTTTACATATATTTTAAACTCTGTTTTTAAGTTTTTGTTTGCCACCCTGGGCTCCTACTGGGAGGAAGTGTGGAATAATAATAATAATAATAATAATAATAATAATAATAATAATAATAAATAAATAAATAAATAATGCTCCCTGGCTCTGTGATGGTCCTGCCACTGCTGCCCTTATAGGAACTAGGGTGAATAAACCCAGAGAAAATTGTTCTGTCCTAGAAGTGTGCTACCAGATAGTACAGGGTGGAACTGTGTCTAGGGATTGGGACAAGATGGAAGATGGGCATACTGGAGTTTTGGCCCATTCATACAGGGCCTGCTAAAGACATGTTGCTGCCTGAGAAGATAGACAAGATGGCACCTTTGCTTTTCATCTACAGAAACCAGATGGGCTGGTAGTTAGTATTACTTCAATACTGGCAGTGGGGCAGTCACCCAAGAGGAAAGGAATACAGGGCAGTTCTCCTTTCCAGCAGCCCACTGCTACTGTGCCTCCTGAGGTGGCTACCTCACTTTGCCTAATGTTAGAGCCGGCACTTGCACTTAGTTGTCTATTCCAAGCATCTTTCTGGTTTGGTTATGCACAGAAGTGTAGGATAAAACCATAATCATGTCAGTCTTCCCCCATTTGTTAGGGTATCAGCAATTCAATGCATTCAAAAGAAGGCTTTCTAACTTGACTTTGTCACCTCTAATTTAATTCCTAGAGAAGGTGTCTCCTATTGACTGCGATACCTACAAACCAGAAAACAGAAAGTTGAAAGCAATGCAGCACTGAATACTTCCTTTCTCCACTCTTTTCTCTAAAAAAAAGATGATTAATTTCTTATTATGAATTTTTGCTTTTCACATTGCACTGTTGAGATAAAAAAGTCTTTTCCAGACCTTTGCAAATACCAGATATGGATCTTCTTCTTCTTCTCCTTCAGCATACAAAAGTGAGCAATCCAAAGAGGAACAAAGAAAGGTAATTACCCTGACAGGCTTGGCATCAGCTCATGGCATCCTTGGGCCCACCATCACTGATACATGCCTGAGAACTAGGCGATGCAAGACTCTTTAAAAATATATCCTTGGTACCTGGTGATGAAAAATGCACCAGAGAAACACAGTGAATGAGCAAGCCATCTTTTTAATCCAGGGGTAGAGAACCTGTAGCCCTCTAGATGTTGTTGGAACCCAACTCCCATCAGGCTCAACCAGCACGGCCAATTGTCAGGGATGATGGAAGTTGTAATCCAAGAACATGTGGAAGGCCACAAGTCCCCCCCCCCACGTTTTAATCCTGCTCCAGTGCCCTTGATGTGTCGGGGGCTCTATTCTCACACCAGTTGGCCATCTCTTCATAGTTTCAAGGTAAAAAAGAGCAAGATCCAACTTCCTATTCCACCTCCCTTGTAAGAGATTATAGAGGAAAGTGAATCCTTTTTCCTTCTCCCATAAAAAGCTCCTGGATCTATTTGTCTGCAATTTGGCAGGTTTAATTTCATCCACTTTGGCCAAAAGGAGGAAATGTTATAGTCATTTTTAGATCCCCCACTACAGTGAATGGGAAACACAGAGCTTCATTTTATATAGAGGGGCTTGGAACCCAAATATCAAACTGAAGCAGAGAGTGGCTCAAAAAGAAATTTGATTTTTTAAAAAATGTACAGATACAAGGAAAATCTTGGGGCCCTTACTTACCTGTAATGGTTACCAGGAATAGGTGACTGACTGCTAGATGACCATTCAAGGAGTTCAGGTAGAGGAGGATGAAGAAGTAGGGGTGGCAGATGTGTCATGCTGTATCATCAGTTGTATCATGCTGCTTCTGGTGGATGCAGAGTTCTTGCCATCCTTCTTGCCCAAAAGATGATATATTCCACCCAAGTTCTTATACTCCTTTCCCCCCTTCAGCTATGAGGGGATAAGTTGCTCAAGCACCCTTCTTTCGGGCTCTTTGTTATCTTTGATTGTCTGCACACATCAGAAAGTCTGCAGTAATCTAAAACTTTCTTAATGTGCTAATCTTGGGTGTACTTCTGGACTGAGGTCACATTTACAGGGGCTTGGCTGAAGGCTATTCCTTCTACTGCCAAGGAGATTAGGCCTCTGAGGTTTAGGCATGCGTCTTCAGCCAGTTTTGCTTTGTAATGTTGGAATACCAAACTTTGTGATGAAACTAACATTGCCTGTTGCTTCCTTTCCTGTAGCACAGTGTTCTTTCCTGAGCTAAACTCTCATTTCTCACTCTTACCATTCAAAACTGATTCATACTACACTGAGGACATGAATGACTGGTAAACATTTAAGTACAATATGGCAGAAATGTCAAGGCAGTCTATAAAGAAAAAATGTAGAGTTTATGCTTAGAAGCTTGACTGGAAACATCAAAGTCCTCTTATAAAGGAAGAACATGCATGAGTATTTGATATGGAAAGGACATACATGAGTACATACCTCAAAAAAACAGTTGTTGTTGTTATGTTCCTTCAAGTCAATTACAACTTATGGTGACCCTATGAATCAGCGACCTCCAAGAGCATCTGTCATGAACCACCCTGTTCAGATCTTGTAAGTTCAGGTCTGTGGCTTCCTTTATGGAATCAATCCATCTCTTCTTTGGCCTTCCTCTTTTTCTACTCCCTTCTGTTTTTCCCAGCATTATTGTCTTTTCTAGTGAATCATGTCTTCTCATTATGTGTAAAAGTATGATAACCTCAGTTTCATCATTTTAGCTTCTAGTGACAGTTCTGGTCCTCTTCTCCTTAGCCCCTGTTGGTTTGAGGAAATCAATGAGAAAGCTACATGATTTATGTACAACTGAGAGGCTTAACATTAACTTCCAGAAAACAAAAATTTTAGTTTTTGGAAAAAGGCCAGTGAGCCATAGATGGTCACTGGGTAATCATCAGCTGGAACAGTGCCACTTATAAATACTTGGGAGTAATTTTCTCGGACACTCTTACTTGGAAACATCATTGGCAATCTGTAAAACAATCAGCCTTAAAAACAGTGGGTGCAATTTTAAAGTTCTGCCGCTCCACTGGTGGCCACTTGATCCTCCCAGCCTTAAAAATCTATGAGGCCAAAGTAATCCCTCAAGTTCTATATGGTGCAACGATATGGGGCTGGACAGAAAAAGCAACTTTAGCCTTGGAGACGATCCAAAACAATTTCTTAAGGCGTTTACTGTTTTTACCCCAAGGAACTCCAGCAGCCATGCTCCGAGCGGAAACTGGTCTCCCGCCACTGAGTGCGCGAATACATTTAGCCCTCTTAAAATTTAGGAGATTGCCCACCTTAAACCAAGGCAGAGATCTACTTAATATATGCTTTGCTCACCCTCTCTTCCATACTACTTGGAACAGTAGAACTGATGGAATTCTACAAAGATATCATATAACTCATCAGCAATTCATTCATATAGACACAAATTAGAGACTCTGTGAGTTAATTTTTAACCATTGTAACTATTTAGATCATTTGACTTTAATAAACTGTAGTACTGCCACATGGTATTGGAAATTCAAAAAAGATCATGTGTGCTCTCCATACCTCTTACAGGCTCTACCAGTGCCTCTCAGACGTGCATTTACGGCCCTCCGTTTTTTCACATTACCTAATACTGACAGAGAGGGTAGAATATCCAAAACCCCAAAGGATCAAAGAAAATGTGTCTGTGGCTCTGACGGAGCGGAAGATCTCCCGCATATTATACTACACTGCCCAATCTATCAGAACCCGAGAGTAAATTTTTTGCAGAAATGGTTTGATTCCCACGAGATGCTCACGGATGAGGAAAAAATATTATCGCTATTATCAGACTTAAATCATGAGATAACACATAAGGTATCCCTCTTTGCTCTGGCAGCTCAGAAATTAAGAGCCATCTTTGTCTTAGGCAACTAACTAATTTATTTAAATTAAATTTAACCAAATTAATTAATAACTTCAACTGCTCTACTATGACAATCTCGAGTTTTATCCTAGTATTGTACACTGTATATTGTAACCAACAATTTTAACTGACTTGTTATGATAATATTGTGTTATATTTTTGAATTGCATATTGTATTTGTGTTGGCCTATGGCCCTACAATAAATTGAACTTGAACTTGGTTTAATTTGTTCTAACACCCAATTATTTGTATTTTTCACGGTCCATGATATCTGCAAAGCTCTCCTCCAAGACCACATTTCAAATGAGTTGATTTTTCTCTCATCTGCTTTTTTCACTGTCCAACTTTCACCTCCATAATAGAGATCGGGAATACCATGGTCTGAATGATCCTGACTTTAGCGTTCAGTGATACATCTTTGCATTTGACATAAAAAAACAAACTCAGAGGAAGGCAATGGTAAACCACCTCTGAATACCTCTTCCCACGAAAACCCTATGAACAACATAAAAACATACCTAACATTAAAATGCAAAATACCTGCAAGCAGGACCTGAGTGCAGCATCACTCTCTCCACTTGCGATTCCTGGCAACTGATATTCAGAGGCATGCCACCTCCAACAGTGGAGATAGAACATAGCAGTCAAAGTTAGTGGCTACCACCAGCTATTTGTCTCCAGCATCTGGGACTCGGGGTGAGACTGCCTCTGAACATGGAAATTGTATTTAACAGAATGTAAATTAGAGGATTAGATGGCAACTTCTAGTTGCAGAAGCCTTAGCCTTTAGGAGGCCTCATTGACATCTCTATCTTTGTATACCAATCATGCTTTGGAAAGAGAATGGCAACTTATTAAATTGTGGCTCATCCATCAAACAACAAGTGGGCAATCCATTGTGAATGCACCATCTGATGTTTTTGTGTGAAAAAGATGCACCGTAAGTGTCTATTGCCCCAACATGGTTTGCAATGATTTTCCACAACTGTAAACTGAAGCACCCAATTTATATTTCTTCATGTAAGTACCTTTCTCAATTTCTCTTCCATTCTTTCAGTATAGATAAATCTGATAAAAACATATTCAGTCATCCTACATGGTTTCTGTGATTTTTCTGGTCTTGGAACAAAGACAAGAAGCTGAGAACTCAGAAGAGAATTTTGAATTGGGCATTGCTTTTAATGAATTTGGATGTTTAGAAGTAAAATTACCTCTAAACATCCAAATACATCTGTGACCTTCAAAGGAAATGGCATGTCCGTCTTCACTTCCAGAGGTACACCAGAGCTATATTTCCAGGTATTGTGGCACAGAATACTTAAGAATCAATATGTGCTGGTGGTAGAAGTGGTTCAATGCTTTAATAAAGCATGGGGAATTTAGGGGGCCTCTGACTGCAATCTTAAGCACACCTAACTTGAACTGAGCAGACCTTACTTCTGAATACAGCTGCCTGGTATCTGGTTTTCAAAGTATTCATGTTGAAGATTCTTGTTAACAAACAAATGAACAAGGAAACAGGAGGCTGTGCAGCAGAGAGAGAGCCTCCCCAACCCAAGTTCTCCCTCCTTCCCTTTCCACTTTCCCTTTCTTGCTTATTCTCCATTATTATCTCCGCGCTCCTCAGTGCTTTCAGTATGCACCTTCTCCCACAACAACAGATGTTCCTAGGAGCTAATCAGTGTGAAAAGAGGCAAGTCAGGCACTGAGAATACTCTTCTCAGTAGCTAACACACTCTCCTTTCACGCTGAATGGCTCCAATCAGCAGGAAATGATGCTGGAGAAATATGGATCCTGTTCCCAAAAAAGCAAAAGGTGTAAGACCACCCCCCGAGACCCTGGATGACTACACCCCTCATGCTCCACCGACTTTGCCTCTGGACCTACTCACCACTGGCATATGTCCCCTTGAAGGTTGTCCAGAAGGGAATGTAGCTGTCAGACTGAAAACGTTCTCCACCACTGCACTAGTTATAACTTAGGAGGAGTCTTTGAGCTGAGAAAGAAGAAAGGGGTTCTCCTCTTCAGTTGGCTTGCTGCTCCTTGCTGAACACAGTTCTCAGCTGCCCTGAGATTGCACGGTCTATTTCCAGTCAGTATGTGCCACCAGGGCACATAAAACCAAGGATGATCGCATTCCCAGGCTCTTCCTGTTACTGCTGACTGCACAGTCAATGAACTGTGAACGGCCTCCTTCTAAAGAGCTTTAATGATAATTTTCATCTCCCCAGCACGTTGCCGCAGATGGGCAAAAATATGTCGAAAAGAGATGGGATGAGTGATGCAGCTATAATATCACATTCTTTTATTAAGATGAAGCCATCTGTTTGGACTTGGAATTGTGTTGCCATTGCCTGTTGTATTAGATGGCTGGTTATCATCATGACCCTTTGGAGAACTAAAGGCCAAATCCTCCTATCATGCAGTAAGCAAAGAAATTGATACAAATTATTTGTATGTGTGTGTTAAGCAACACTTTATAATCCTCCCCTCCCCACAGTGAGAATTTTATATAACAGATGACATACCCCCCCCATTTCTTTGAAATGGAAATGGACTGCCTTCAAGTCGATCCTGACTTATGGTGACCCTCTGAATAGGGTTTTCACGGTAAGCGGTATACAGAGGTGGTTTTACCATTGCCTTCCTCTGAGGCTGAGGGGCAGTGACTGGCCCAAGGCCACCCAGTGAGCTTCGTGGCCGTGTGGGGATTTGAACCCTGGTCTCCCAGGTCATAGTCCAACACTCTAACCATTACACCACACTGGCTCTCATTTCTTTAGTGTGTTTCCCCCCCAAAACGCACACTAATCATATCTAGACTTGGTATTGCTCCAAATACGATATGTCTCTCCCATTGGTAAAGGGGAGATTAGCGGACTTCCGGGAAGGGTGACTTAGCCTGTGCCTGCTTTTGAGACGGGCTCCTGCCTCAAAAGAAGCTTATTCAGATATATCAGTCAGTTTTTTCTTTTTTTTTGACTGATTAAACTTCTCCCGGGTAGGGAGAAACGAAGAGATTAACCTCAAAGCCTATTTTTGTTGGGACGACCAGATCTCATTAATTTATGGGACGAGGTCCAGCCGACGAAGGTGGGACGGATTTTCAACAGCAAGCTCTATCTGATAAAGCGAACGTTCACCTTATCTTCTAAGAGAGAACGCACTAACAGGCAAGCACCCTTCTTTCTATATTTTTCTTTTACTTGACTTAAATTGTTGCTGTTTAAAAGAGATTTGCCAGATTGATCGGTTTTTGACATCTCACTGGGGAGCCGTAACTTCTCTCTGCTACGCACTAATTAATAGCTTATCTCTGTTTTTGTTGCAAAAAGCTGTCCTGGATTTGCATTCTAAAGATACACACAGAAGAGGGATTTCTATTCCAGATTTTTATTTTGAAAAATATTATACTGTTTTGAGACTACTCTCTTTTTGGTCTATTTTATTTTGACGAATCTGTTTCTTGACGATTGCCATTAATTGTTTCGATCCTGGGAACTGCATTTTGTTTACTTAACTATTGGAGAGATAAGGCTGTCTGCTCTGTTTATACTGTGATGTCACCAAGTCTGGAGTATTAACCCAATTGTTGCTGAAATAAGAAGTGGTTTCCCTATATTTTTCTTTTAAAATGGCAATTAAGAAAGTGGCTGAGAATCTGGAAATAACTATGTTTCAGAAAATAATGGATGAGATTGAGATAACGAAAATTGAATTGAGTAAAATGAAGCAGGAGATTAAAGATATAAGGGTCCCTGTGAGAGAGGTGACCCTGGAAGGGGTCCCTGTGAGAGAGGAGACCCCGGAGATTGGAACAGGGGTCCCTGTGAGAGAGGAGACCCTGGAGACTGGAATAGGGGTCCCTGTGAGAGAGGAGATCCCGGAGATTGGAACAAACGTGGAACAGGAACAAGATTTGGAGTCTATGGACTTTAGAAATAAAATCTATTGTTTGGAACTCAATGTTATCTCTGAAGAAATTAATGAAGATTCTAGAGATAAAGTTATCAATGGCATGGATTATCTTTTGGACTGGAATGATGTGATGGAGCCCAATATAGAGAAAATCTATGGAATTAACTGCAGCCATGTGACAATGGAAAAACTTTTAAGAGATGACCCAGTGTATTTTGAAAAAAAGAACAGAGATATGATTTTACAGCAGTATTTCAGCAACCTATTCAGAATGGATGGCAAGAAAATATTTGGGATAGAGGTAATTCCCATCAGACTCTTACTATATGACTATGGCTTTGACAGCAAGATTATTATGGAATACTGATAATGGAAGATTGGATATTGAAATTACTGGACTTAACAAGACTACTGAAGATGGAAGATGGAAAATGGAACTAATAGAGATAATAGAACAATGGCTACTGAAATTACTGAACCTAACAGATTCTGATGTGATGGATTAATTGAAATGTTTATTTTGACTATGGTTATGACAATAAGATTATCATAATTAGTAATGAGATGGATTAATCGATATGCTTATCTGGAAAAAAAAATTGATAGATATATTTCTTAAAGAATTGAAATCTCTCTTTGACTTTTTGTGGAAAGAATAAAGTAATGTTTATGAGATTTGATGATTAAGTAAGATAACTACTGGAGGAAAGTGATTTTATAATATGACTTAAGAGACAGGATTGCTATATATTATAGACTTATAACTGATTTGATCTTTGACAAATGGGAAGTCAATATTTTACTCTTTATTTTTTATTTTTGTTTTTGTTTTTTTTTCTTTTTTTCTTTTTGTTTAACTATTTTTGATTTTGTTTTTTGTCTTTGAATGTTTTATGATTTTGTCTTGTATGTTTTATGAAAATTTGAATAAAAATTATTGAAAAAAAAAAAAAAAAAAAAGTAAAGGGGAGATTAGCTCAGGGTTTCTGGTTAGTGGTGGTTAGAGATGGGGGAGAAAATCAATTCAGTTTGCATTTAGAGTCAAGCTTCTTTAATTTGCACTTTCCAAAAACAATACGAGAACTGAAATACAGCCATCCTTCAAAATTTGCTTTTCTGAATTTTGCAGTACAGTTCTCCAGCCCAGTAATATGTACACAAATGTATACCATGTGGTAAAGTGTGCCTAAAATGTATATATTCATGAAAATAGCATACATAAATATATTGTATTAGGGAAAAATGCCTTGCAAAAATGTGTATATTAGGCAAAATTGCAACCAAAATATGTCTGCCGAGAGAAATCTGCACTAAAATGTTGATGAATTTTTATGAGGGATTTTGTAAATAAATAAATTAAAAAAATCTGCAAACTGATGTGGAAAACTGATCTTAAGATTAGAAAAATGAGAAACTGAGAGAAAGCAAAATGGACAGATTCTCCCATCTGTAGTGGTGGTCCTTCTGCTGGTCTGTGGTGCTTGGCAGGTGCCCCCATTGTGCTGATGTTGATGCTGGGCCTGCAGCATCCAAGCTGGTCCTCAGAAAATCCTTACTGCACATAAGCAGAGGGCCTTAAGTGATTTCCTGCTAGCTGGAATTCAGATCAGTGAAGGCAGACTTGTTCTGACTCTGACAGCAGTCAGTTTTTAATATCCGAAACAGCTGCAATTTGTCCGACCTCGAACATGATCCATATATCAGAACTCAGCTGTGACTGATGTGTTTGGTAATTGTGTTGTTGGATTCTGTCTTTACATCTTGGCAAGTGCTCAGTTGTGATAACTGAGCAACGAAACTGCATTCTCTTTTGGCTGAGAATCTCTGTGTGCATGCGTGCAAGAGAGAACGTAGGTGGTTGTTGAGAAGGTATAATTGTGTGAGACACAATGCAAGGGAAAGAATTATAAGATGTCTGTGTAGGGGGGAGAGAGGTTGTTGTCAATCATAACTGAACAATCTTATGTGGCTTCATAACACTGAAATGCAGACACTGTGCATAATATCACATCAACATATTCTGAAATATCTAACTATGCTGACTGGATGTATCCTTCAAATGCTGATTGTGCCACAGCAATGAAATGCCAAGATATGGTTGCCTGAAAACTTGATATCCTGAAGATGAAGGGTAGAGGCTCACTTACTGTTGTGCCAGTTCCAGTGCAACTCTGTTTTGTGAAAACAGGAGCACACAATGCTAGTCAAACTCCACCCCTTTTTACTCTAAAACATGCTTGGATCAGCTTGAGTGCATTTTTTAAAAAATCAGCTTCAGACAGACTTCACACCTGATTGGTAGATCAACCTGTTGCCCCTTCAGGTGTGGCCAATGGAAACACTTTGCTGTAGGCTCTGGCAGAGACAGTGATAGGCCCAACACTTTGCTGTTAGTGGTCCTAAAAGATCTGAAGTCAGCAGTGGGGAAGGGAGGTATGTCCAGCAGAGCGGAGTCACTTCAAAACGCATCCTGAAAAACCATTCTGGATGCTTTTGAAGCAAGTAGTGTGCCCATAGCCAAACATTGTTTATAGCAGATGTGTTTCAGAAAACATGCCAGAGGCATTTCAACTTATAAAGTCTTCTTCAGTGGCATACAGTACATATTTCAACGTAAGAGTGTTTGTTTATTATTGTGCATTCTGTTGTCCATAGGCTACAGACTTATTCTTTGTAAAGTTTTAAAATCTTTTTACATCTATGTTATAGAAACATAGGGTTGTATTCACCTAAGTTCTACTCAGAGTCTTCCCATTGAAATTTATGGACCTAATTTAGTCATATCTATTAACTTCAATGAGTCTACTCTGACTAGAGCTAGCACTAAATACCACCCATGATGTTTATTTTTTCATTGACTTTTATTTATTCTTTTGCATCTATTGATCAGTCAGGACATGTATTCTCTAGTTTAGGTTGTTGTCAGTCTATTCACTAATGAAATAATTAAATAATTGTTAAAGCTGTGTTTTAGAATATTTTGAATGTGATTTACAATATTTTTAACCGTGTTTTAGAATATTTTTAATTGCAATTTTGTTCTGGAGTGTTTTTAACTGTTTCAAGTATTTCTTGTTAAATTGTTTCATTTATGTTTGCTGCCTGGGCTTCTTCGGGAGGAAGGGCAGGATATAACTTCAATTAAGAATATTGATGACGGGGGGAGAAAAGTTTGCATATGCGTGTATATGCTGGGTATCAATATTACAGCGTAGCATGAAAAGATCACACAGAGAAAGTGCATATGAGTGAGGGGGGTCATCAAGAGTGTCAGTCTTTGTAGATTTTATTCATCAAATGAAGAAACTTTAACATCAATATAGAGGAGGAAAAAAATGTTCCAGGCCTATATTAAGGTTGTCAGAGCATATATTTTATGTATTGAAATGCAAGACAAGCACACAGCTGGCCAGTACAATCCTCATCACACGTCATCAACTAAGCTCCCTCCATCCTTATTTATTGTATTTGATAAATTTGTAAACTGCTTCAAAAACAACAACTGCCAAAGCAGTGCACAGGAACTAAGACCAAACAACAATAAAACAAGATACAATTCAGTTCATAAAGATCAATAGTACACATGGCTTGCATCACACACCTGAAAAATGTAGTGAAATGTCTCCTAAACTGAAAGACCCAGGTGTGTGTGTGTGTGTGTGAGAAAGAGAGAGAGAGAGAGACAGACAGACAGGCAGGCAGGCAGACAGACAGAGACAAAATATTATGATGCTGCATCCATTTCTGTGTTTTCTGAGGGCTGAGCGCAGAGACCTCCAGGTAATCTCAGGCCAAAATGATCCTCATTTAAGCTCTAGTGTCCCCTTCTACAAGTAGGGTTTCCACTTCCTAATGTTGAGAGACACACATTGTAATTAATTTAAAGAGAAAAAAGGCAGTTTGCAAAACATGACAGTAAAATATATATGAAATACAGTTAAGTAAAACGATATCATTAAAACAGCATTCCAATAAAAATTCAAATACAAATGCCAGCAATAGTTAAAACTGAAATGGTGAATTTATAAAAGTGACATCATTTGAAAGCACTCTGAAACATTCAGGTTTGAAAGGGCCATTTAAAAATAGGGAAGGAGCAGAATAAACAGGGAAGGGCCATCACAGAAAAAAAGCCCCTGCTTTTCACACTCACCATCCTGATAGATCTTACCAATGAACACATGAGTAGGGCCGATGTGGCCAATCTTAGAACCTGGTCAGGTTTACAAAGGTGCAGGGGGTCCTTCTAACTAGTCATAATCACCAGCACTTTGAACTGGGACCTGAAATGCTCTGGAAAAATCATTGTTATAGGCAGCCTTTTAAATTTTAAATTATCTCCCCTGTCCAGGAGGATGGAAAAAGACACACTATAAGAGGTCCCCTCTTTTCTCCCTATTCTGGTAGTACAACAGTGCCATAAACCCACAAGTTTGAAACTTACATTTCTCTAGATCAAATCTTTATGGTGTGCTAGACAGTGTAATATGTGTTGTCTCTAACACATCAGACACGTGCACAGGGTTTAACAAGCAAAAGTGATATATTTCTCAGAACACTGGGAACAATTCATTGTCATTAACACCAAACATTGTATGTTTCTGCATGAGAGAATGCACTTGCTGAGAAATTTCATAGCAAAGTGATTAAACAATAAAACCTAACTTTTGTTTTGCTTGTGTGACAACTATTACTTCAGATTGACTTGGGGCTTTTCGGTGGTCTCACCAAAGATTTAGATAATGGCATTATAATATTGGGAGTTTTATTTTCATTCCCTTTTCTAATGATCCCTAACACAGATTTCTCCTTTTTCACAGCTGCTGCAAACTCGGAGGGCATCTGCACTGAAATATCCTCTATGACAAGTGTTCCCAAACTGTGGACCATGGATTACGAGTGATTTTGAACTCATTTTGGTATGTTTGTCTGAGCTGCAAATGATGTTGCAACTTTCAGAGAAGTGTGAAATCCCAAACAATCATTATGTTCTGATCCACTCATTAGTCCGGGAGGTGCAGATTAGGTCAGTCTGCATCAGTCTTCCCAGAAATCCAATTCATCATCCTTTACGGGAAGGGCCCTTTAGGAGAAGGTTGGTAGACCACTGGTAGGGTATTTGCATTACATGCAGAAGGTCCCAGTTTCAACTCCTGGCATCTCCAAGTAGGGCTGGGAAAGATTCTCACCTGAAACCCTGGAGACACCCTGCCAACCAGTGTAGACAATATTGGCTTAGATGGATCAATGGTCTGACTTAATTTATGACAGCCTCCTATGTTTCTATCCTTAGGCCAAGGCTAGTGTCAATAATTTCTTCTATATTTGAATACTCTTAAATATTAGTTTTTCAGCTACTGGCTTGAAAAGGAACTCCTGAATAGAAGACCCTCAACGCAACAGCATCAATATTTGGATATGGCAACCAACCTCCACTATCCTTCTGTAACCACATTCAAATCCTTCTGTACATTAATGGTTTTAAGCAAGCTGTGTCCTAACCCTTGTGAAAACCTGCAGATATTTATTTCATCAGCTCTAGCTCTTAAGGAAGGTTTGGACAAAAGATGTACTTGATGCGTCACTCAACCAATAACGTGCCTCTTGTACATCTGAGTAAGGGCCTTTTGTATATACATTTCTCTACCCAACTCTTAATAACCCACTTTTCTAGATATGGACGCATCTCTCTCTCTCTTTTTCAAAAAGCTGTTCGCAGTTTCAAACAGCAAATTAGGTTCCACAAATGATGTCATCCACCAAGACGTGCTATTGGGTAAATGTGACCTTTTTACTGCTGAATATTTTGCCATCCCTGTACAAAAGGCACCGCTTGCTGTGTTGAGACTGAAATGGTCAAAGAAACCCCACCGGGTTGATTGCTTGGATACCAGCAACCAATTCAGCACAGTGGTGTCTTTGGCAAACCTCCACATTTCCCCCCTGTTATTATGAGGACAGTAAACAGCAAACATTCACAATAAAGTTAACATCCATCAACTATATATGAACTATATATCATCTATCTGTCTAAAGCAGGGGTGGAGAAAGCCAGGCTTAAGGGCCAAATGTGGCCCCCAGGCCTCTCTGTCTGGCCCTTGAGGCTCTCCCCAGTCCACAACCGCTCCCCAGCCTCACCCTCTACCCTCAACCTACACCCTTGGCGTTGCTTCACAGTCTCCTTTGCCTGGCTGTAGGGCCCTTGAACTCTGATAATGACTCTTGCTTGCCCAGATGGAAGATAGTGAGGGATGTGTGAGCATCTGTACATGAGAGGGATTGCTAGATTGTGACTGGACCCCAGGAAGTGGCTTTAGTACAGAGGTGGAGAAAGAATTTCAGCCTGAGGGCCACATTCCCTTCTGGACAACCTTCCAGGGGGCCACATACATGTGGTGGGTGATGCCTGAAGCAAGCATGGATGGAGCAACAAATGTAAATGTTACCTTCGTACAGTAGGTTGGACCTAAGTTAGAGATGTAGATGTACTGCCCTCAAGTCGATTCTGACTTATGACGACCCTATGAATAGGGTTTTCATGAGGCCGAGAGGCAGTGACTGGCCCAAGGTCACTCAGTGAGCCTCATGGCTATGTGGGGATTCGAACCTTGGTCTCCCAGATTGTAGTCCAACACCTTAACCACTACACCACACTGGCTCTCTACCTAAGTTAGTCATGTTGATTAATTTCAGTGGGTCTTCTCTGACTATCATGTGATAATTGCTGAAGACTTTATTCACAGAACTATTTGTCATCACTTAGCTTTCAGTACTTGCATTTTTCTACTATGAATCTTGTGTTTTTCTGGTTGTATTGTTGTGTTTTAATGGATATGGCTGTGACCTGCCCTGAATTTTCAGTGAAGGGTGGTATATAAATGTTTTAATAAAAAAAGAAAAAAGATGTAGTTAATTTAATGATGCACATCATGCAATGATGATTTTGATAGCGCCCAGTGGAATTGTTCTAGGAATGCTGTAAGGACTTGAGGGCCATAACTGAATGTTATCATCATCTGCATGATGGATGTAGGCTAAGAAATTGAATCTTAATCCAAAGAAGATGGAAACGCTGTAGGTGGGCAGCCTCTGTGTCTGGGAGTTGGCAGAACAGCCTGTCCTTGACATGATTGCACTCCCCTTGAAGAAGCAAGTGCATAGGCAGGAGGTGTGTGTTCTTCTTGAACCATTGTTGTCACTTGAGGTCCAGGTGGTCTTGGTGGCTAGGAGTTCCTATGCTCAGCTTTGACTGGTACACGACCTGTGGCCTTTTCAGGATAGAAATACCTATGTGCATTCACCCATGCTCTGGTAATGTTCAAGTCAAATTATTGGACTGCACTGTATGTAGGGCTGCTCTTGAAGATTGTCTGGAAATTGCAACTAGTGCAAAATGTGGTAGTCAGACTGCTGATGGAAGTGGCATGCCAAGGTCATATACCTTACATTTTAAAAGCACCACATTGGTTGCCAATTGTTTTCTGGGGCCCAATTCAGAGTGCTTGCACTTATGTTATGGAAATATGTATGCAGAAATCCTCAGCAGTCTGAGCTGTTTGTGTGGCAGTGTGTGCATTTACTTAAATAGTAGGCTTTTACCCTGCATTTAGATCACTGAGACTTAAGACTTAGTAAAATAAGAAAAGCTACCTCGTGGCTTAGGAGAGAGAGCAAAGACAAAGATGTCTCCTCTCTCCTCGGACAGTTGAAGAAGAAGACAAAGGAAGGAGGGGCAGATAAGCTTCCCTGAGCATATCAGTTTACAACAGAAGGAAGTTAGGTAGAGAAGAGCACAGGTAAAGGTAGGCAAGCCTAGCCAGCTGGAGGACCCCAACTCTATCTTCCTTCTGGAATGCAAACAAAAGAACCCAAACAGGAGTTGCTCTTGTCCCACTTCCAACATGTACAATGTCCTGAATGGCCTTTGCACCAAATATCTAAGGAAAGGCCTTCTCTCATATAGGGATGGGGGTGAAATTCGATTCAGTTGGCATTAAAAGGCTAATCTTCTTAATTTGCACTTTCTGAAACCATATGAAATCAGAAACAGAGCTATCCTTTGAAAGTTGCACTTCTCCAAATTTTGCAGTGCAGTTCTCCAGCCAAACAATGTGTACAAAAATACAGATACCGGGGTAAAGTGTGCATAAAAATGCATATATTCATGAAAATAACAATAAAACATGCATTAGAGGAAAGTGCTTGGAAAAATGTGTTTATTAGGTTAAATCACATGCAAAATGCGTATATTAGGAGAAATTTGCAGTAAAATGCTGATGAATTAAAAAATGCATTTGTAAACTGACATGGAAATGTGGAGAACTGAAGTTAAGATTGGAAAAATGAGAAATGAGAAAAACCAAGATGGATCAAATTCACCCATCCCTACTCATATATCAACCAGCCTGTGCTTTAATAACAGTGGATGAGCCAAAATTGGTGGTCCCTGTGCAGGACAAAGTGCATAGCACTGTGGCCTGTGGATGGGCTTTATTGGTGGTGGCTCCATGCTTGTGGAACACCCTCTCCACTGAGATATGCCTAGACACATAATCGTTCTTTCTGGAAACAGGTGGAAATGCACCTCTTCCAGCAGGCTTTTGGAGAGATGAACTGTGATTGAATGCTTTTAGGAACAGTTTCATGCAGATCCTTTTATTATGAGTTATACTGAGATAATTGTCTTCACATTTTTGTGTTATATAATTGTTAGGCTGTTTATTCTTTTGTAAACTGCTCTGTGGCATTCTGGTGAAGGGCGGTATATGCTGTACGTTTCTTCATGAATGAATGACTAACTTGCCTTTCTGCCTTTTCAGGAACCCAAGCTAGTAACAAGAAATATCGTAAAGGTAGAACACAACACAAACACTATAAAATGATGTCACATAAAAATAATATAAAATCAACAGATGTTCCCATGAAACCAAACCAAGGTTTCAGTCCTATACTTATTTGAGAGTAAGTCCTCTTGAACACAAGAAGGCTTACTTCTGATTGCACTACAGATAAATACCAATCCTGATAGTCAATTCCCTACCCAACTCTGTCAAAACCAACTGCTTTTCGTTACAACTGCTGTTTGGGAACAAGCTTTATGACATCGTGGAACAGGGATGGCATCCTGATGCCACGGATTGAACCTCGGACCTTCTGCATACAAAGCAGATGCTCTGCCATTGAGCTATGATCCTTCCCCACCTCCTCAGGCTGCAACTATCCAAATTCATTCCATAAATGTAGATCAGATGGTGCTCCAGGATCTGTTCCAATGGAGGCATCCAGCTCAGAATGGATATGAGTAACTTTGACTTCAAAGTGCTTTGCAAAACTGATACAGCAGGCTGCCCAATGGTCTGTTGTTACTTTTTCTGATACTAACCACCCCTTCATTATTCAGAAAAGCTCCACTGGGCAGTTCACTGAGGATGCAAGGGTAGTGGGAAAGTGAGCCTTCTTTACCGCCATCACTGCCACACAGTAGGCATGATTATGTACTCTCATAATAACAAAAGAAGAGCCCTGCTAGATCAGGCCAATGGTCCATCTAGTCCAGCACTCTGTTCTCACAGTGGGCAACCAGATGCCTATGAGAAGCCTACAAGCAGAACCTGAGCACAACATCACTCTCCCCACCTGAGATCCCCAGCAAATGGTGGAAGCAGAGCACAGCCTTCATGGCTAATAGCCATTGCTAGCCTTATTCTTCACAAATTTGTCTAAATGTCTTTAAAAGCCATTCAAGTTCATGGTCATCACTACCCCTTGTAGGAGCAAACACTCTCACCTGTGTTCAGTCACATTTGTTCCTTGTTTTGTGCCACCTGCACTCTAGCTGTTGTATGGTCCATTTCATTGCATTTCCCATTGCTCCTTGCATCTGGCATGCTGCCAGAGCATGCCTAGCATAGCAATATGTCAGGTGTCAAAAAGGGGGAGAGACATTCCTCCCTGCTTCAGTTCCCCTGCCACTGTTGCCAGGGTCCCTCAGCTGTTACTATTACTGGCAGTCAGTGGGAAATTTGAAGCACAGATTACAACAGCATGATGGCTCCTATGGTGGCTCCAATGTCAGTGGGGCAGTGCATCCACTCTGGGTTTGAGACTGAACTTTCAAAGAGCTGTCCTAGGTGCAAAATGTCTACTGAGCATGATCTCATTTTGAACATGTTGGAGATATTGGTCCCCTGAGTCTGGGATTAATAGATAACATAGAAAGATAAAAGATTACAAAGTTGTCCTTTGTTTTCTTACGTTATGATTATTATGTTGAACAGCCAATGTTCAAAATGTTGTGAATGTTCGTTTACTGTGAATGCAGTACTTTTGTACATCAGTAGATGGCGATGGTGTTACAAAAACTGAGGTGAGACTTTTGCTCACCTCTAAAAGGCAAGATGTCCTTTCCTGGACAGGGGGAAAAAAAAGAATGATAGATGAAGAGTAAGTAAAACTAATACATAGGGTTTTTCCCCACTCAACCAAACAGCTGTTTAAAAGCTGTAAGCCTGACCTGTTGTGTTTTGCAGATTAATCAGATGTATCTCTTGATGGAGCAACATAGCATTACATATTTCCTAACTTTTTTACTTTTCATTTTGCAGTTCTGCTTATTTTGTACTCTGATTGCATAATATTTTATCGTTTCATAAGCCACTTTGGGAGTTCTCTCAATTTCTTATTTTTCCAATTTTAAATTCATTTCTTTAGGTTTCCACAACAATTTTTTTTTAAAAAAAGTCCTCATGAAAATTCTTCAGCATTTTAGTGTACATTGCCCCTAATAAACAGTTTTGTTTTCAGTTTTGACTAATGAACATATCTTGACAGCCATTTCTCCTAATATGTTATTGTATGTTATTTTCACCAGTATATTAATTTTATACACATTTCCTCCTAATATATGTATTTTTATACACATTCTTTGGTTGGAGAACTGTACAGCAGAATTCAAATAAGTGTGAATTTCGAAGGATGGCTGTGTTTCAGTCAGTAAGTGCAAATTTGATAAATTTGGCTTTAAATGCAAACTGAATCAAATTTCTCCCCCATCCCTAGTCTTAAGTATGGAAACTGAGCACATTGAATGAAAATGAAATGAACTGCCTTCAAGTCGATCCCGACTTATGGCGACCCTATGAATAGGGTTTTCATGGTAAGTGGGATTCAGAGGGGGTTTACCATTGCCTTCCTCTGAGGCTGAGAGGCAGTGACTGGCCCAAGGTCACCCAGTGAGCTTCATGGCTGTGTGGGGATTCGAACCCTGGCCTCCCAGGTCGTAGTCCAACACTCTGTCCCTGACATTGCTTGTCATTTAAGTGTTGTTTAGATATATAGGGTTGTATTCAGGGTAGACCCTTTGAGCTTAATGATTGTTAGTCATGTTTATTAATGTCACTGGGTCTGTTCTGAGTAGAATTAGCACTGAATACCTCCCATATACCTAACATGTCTGATCTCTCCCATTTTTCAAACTGTACATTATCAGCTTTCCAACTGCATGACATTTTCCCCAGGTCCACATTTTGTATCCGACTGCACACTTAAAAAAAAAACAACAAAACCCTTGAGGGTTTCTCTTAACATTTAGCCAAAATCCCCTTCCCTGCAATTTCTATGGGGTAACCTTAGGCAAACTGCCATTTTTTCTGAGCTACATCTCCTCATCTGTAATGGAAAACTGGACTGCCTTCAAGATGATCCCAACTTATGGTGACCCTATGAATAGGGTTCATGGTAAGCGGTATTCAGAGGTGGTTTACCATTGACTCCCTCTGAGGCTGAGAGACAGTGACTGGCCCAAGGTCACCCAGTGAGCTTCATGGCTGTGTGGGGATTCGAACCCTGGTCTCCCAGGTCGTAGTCCAACACCTTAACCACTACACCACATTGGCTCTCTCTTTTGCATTACATCTCCTCATCTGTAATACGGGGACTATAATACTGATCTATTTTACAGGAGTGCCCGAAGGAATACCGAGTTAATGTAAGTGGCACATTTTGGCCTGCCAAAAGCACTATCAATGGGCTATTGTAATTTATTTATGTGAAACATTCCTGTGCTGCTTTTGAGGCAGCTCAAAGCAGTTTGCTAAAAAATCAAATCACAATGCTATTTTAAAAACACACCAAAAAAATCATAAAACCAATAGCAGTACAAGAATAAAACTGCACCCACTGAATTATCTGCAAGAATACTTGGCGCTTATGTTGCCAATACATCAAGGGTCATTTGGAAAAGGTGCAGCTTGCAGCCCTTTCTGAAAACAAGCAGAGGTAAGGTCATCCCATATCCTTGGAGCAACTGCGGTGAAGACCCTACTTTTTAGCAGCTGCAGTGATTGCTTCATGTGCTGCTGGAAGTATGACACAGGGCATGGTTTGAAGGATACAGCTGGCATGGAGGTAAGTGTAAGGAGAGGTGGTCTCAAAGATATGTGAGTCCCAGATTCTGAAGGCCTTCCAAGCAAGTGCATTCAATTGGGCCTAGTGGCCAGTGCAATTGATATAACAATTGATATAATAATATATTCACTTTCCCTCAAAAGCAGGTTGCGTCTCTTTTCCTGGCTAGGCTGGAGTCATCCACTCCAATGATGATAGTGCTCCTGCTTTCATTTATCATTTCTTTATTAAATTTATATCCTGCCCTTCCTCCCTTCCTCTCCTCATGGAGAATGAGGGCCACAGGGAAGAAGAGTGTCTATCTGAGGAAGAGGGAGATGATCCCTTAGAAGGGGGGCATTCCTTGGGGAACAAGCAGCTATGCTCATGTGTCGAGGATACTTCTCTGGCGGGGGAGATCCTCATAGTGGGTCATTAGGAAAGGTGTGTCAGAGGCGATATGATAGAAGTATATAAAATTCTGCATGGCATGGAAAAAGTGGATACAGAAACGTTCCCCCCCCCCCATCACCAGAATTCGTGGACATTCAATGAAGCTGAATGTTGGAAGATTCAGGACAGACAAAAGAAAGTTCTTCATGTAGCAGCACATAGTTAAACTATGGAATTTACTTCCACAAGAGGCAGGGATGACCACCAACTTGGATGGCTTTGAAAGAGGATTAGACAAATACTTGGAGGATAAAGCTATCAGTGGCTACTAGCCATGATGGCTGTGCTCTGCCTCCATAGTTAGAGACAGTATGCTTCTGAAAACCAGTTGCTGAAAGCCACAGGAGGGGAGAGTGCTCTTTGATCTCAGGTCCTGCTTGTGAGTTTTCCATAGGCATCTAGTTGGCTACTGTGAGAACAGGAAGCTGGACTAGATGGGCCACTGGCCTGATCCAGCAGGCTCTTCTTATGTTGTTACGTTCTTATGACTGCGAAGTTACTTACAACGAAGGAAGAGGGAGCAGGAGGAAGGAAGGAAGGAAGGAAGGAAGGAAGGAAGGAAGGAAGAGAAAGAGGAGGGGAAAGAGGAGTGTGACATTCCCGTATGTCTCTGGGATTCTACCTCCTGATTTCCTCACGCTTGGATCAGGAAATACCATGGGAAGTGTGCTTCAGCCTGGTCAGATATGCCCTCTGAACCCCAGGCTTTAGCCTTACCACTTTTCCTCCCCAAAGGTGACCACTGGTCAGTATAATATATGTATAGGTATAGAACAGGACCCTGATTTGGTGGCACAAATGAGCAAGCTGACACACAGGATTTTAAAACAAACAAATAAATGTTATTGTTTATAAGATGTTAAATGCTGATAATTTTTGATTAAGATGTTGTTGTCCTTACTTTACCTGCCTATCCTACCCCTCCAACCACAATAAAGCCTCCCTCGACACCTCAGTCCCTCTACTGAGATGTTCATGTCACAATCCCTAATCCTATCTTCTGCAAGTCAGTTCCCTATCCAAACCTAACTGTCAAAACCAACTGCTTTTCACTTTCAAAACCCACTCGGAACTCTCACCCACACACCCCCTCCCACCTGTCAGCCTTACATCATCCACTCCTCCTAGCATTCTGATAGCTCTTTCTTACCTGAATAACATTTCATAACAAGTTTGAAAGTATCAACAAGTCTGATTTCGTTACCAGGAGAAAGAGGATGAAGGAGCAGGAAGAAGGGAGGAGGAGGAAGAAGAGAAGAAAAAGAAGGCAGAAAAGATGGAGGAAGGAGCAGGAGAAGAAACAGAAGAGGAGGAGGAATCAGGAAAAGGGAGGAGAAGCAGAAAGGAGGAGGAAGAGGAGGAGAAGAAAGGAGGAGGGGGAAGGATCAGGAAGAAGGGAAGGGAAGAAATAACAATATATGCTTCAAGTGTGTCTTTCTTTTGTGTGTGCTGATCACAATGTATTGACTGGTTTTCATCCAGTGATGTCCATGTTCAGGCTGATGCTGTTTGCTGTAGCAGTACTGATCATTCCTAGTCTGGCTGGATTGGCTTGGATCCTTGAGTTGCCCTCCCTCCATGTCCATGGGCCTCACATTTCAGTGGATGACGGGCAGCCCCATCTCCAGTTCTATCATCCTTCTTCTGTTCCTCTGTCCTACAAGTATCTGATTTGGGTAAGACCTTCTCACACACAGTGGGGAGAGAGAAGAGGAAGAGGTGATGAGCCAGGCATGGTATAAACAGAGGGTGCAGAAGTGGTGGCATGCCCAATGAGGAAGAAGGGGCAGTGAAGAAGAGAGGGTGGTGGGTCACCAGCAGTTGCCTGAGAGTGATGCCTGCACTGGGGCAAGGGGCTCTGCTGTTGGCCAGTGGAGACTGGGCTGGTAGGGCAAATGGGGCACTGCATCACCATCTTCAGTCTGCCCCCAGTGAGTTCCCATTTCCCTGCATTCTGGCCCTGGCTGTCAGCTTCCTTCTCCTTAGCCGCAATGTTACTCTTGTAGAACTCAGCAGGGAGGAAGATGAGGAGAAAACTAGGGTTAGTAGGCTCTCCCTCTCATTGCTCTGGCTCCACCTACTGCTGGGTTCCCTGCATTCCCCCCTACAGGTCTCAATGGGCACCAGCCACCACTGGTGTTGGCCCTCCAATCCCCAATGACAGCTGATGATCTGTTCAGTGATTCCCAGGTGGTTGTTTGGTTGTAAACTCTTTGCTTCCTGTGACCAAATTTTCATTCAATTTACAATTCTCAAAGATGATGGCATATGGGCGTGGGTGCACCACTCACCAACCCACAAGCACATCACACATACACTCATAACACATAAAGCTACAAGTAGGGAAGCTGCAGTTTTAATGTCTGTTTTGCCTAATGAACCTCTCCAAACATGCACAAGGTCACCGTGAAGCAGAGCTTGTTTCTAGGATACAAACGCTCCCTAATCTGACAGCATGTGTCTTATAAAACAGCCTGATGTGTATAGATGCATGCCTCACTATGTGAAGGCCATGTTACCATGAGTGGGTGTGACCTTGGCCGTTGGAAGCCCATTCAATGTAACCCTAGCTTCCTTCCTTGTATATTTGTAAACATGCATTTGATGGTAGAAAATCGTTTTTAAAAATTGCAAACACAGTGAAGGTATGAGTCAATACATTTCTGTATTGAAAGAATGAAAGAAGTCACACTTCTTCAAAAAAAAATTCCTCCCAATAATATTCAATTAAAACTGCAAATGCACCCTATAAGAAAACCTTAATATATCTTTCCATTACAGTATGTAATTCAGTGCTGGCTAATCTGTAATATGAACCTGCGTTGTGCTAAGCCAGATCACTGGTCCTTCTTAGGTTAGTATTATCTACTCTAACCTGGCATCCTCTAGCTATTTTGGGCTCCAACTCTCAGTAGCTGTAGCCAGCATGGCCAATGGTCAGAAACGATAGGAGTTGTATTCAGCAACATCTGGAAGGCATCCCTTTAACCCAGAGCTTGGAAATGTTACTTTTTAAACTACAACTCCCATCAGCCCAATCCAGTGGCCATGCTGGCTGGGGCTGATGGGAGTTGTAGTTCAAAAAAAGTAACTTTTCCAAGCTCTGCTTTAACCTGAGTCTAATATCCTTCATACTGGAGATGGCAGGTCCACCTTGGACCACCTACATGCACAGCAGGAGCTCTGCTACTGTACTACAGCCCCTCCCATAACTTTCAACTCTTCCCTACTATTTAAGGTTCAGATTGAGCATAGCTAGCATGCAAGCTATACCTGTTGAGGTTCATTGTTCTGAGCCCTCTCACTATTTTCATCTGACCACCCCATTTTTACCCCACCCTTCAAAGAAGTTCCCAGCACAGCTTAGGAAGTCACATGCACAACATATTTTTAAAACATATGGTTCTTCCAAAGAACCACAGGAACTGTGGTTTATCCCTAACAGAGCTGTAGTCTCCAGCACCCTTAACAAACTACAGTTTCCAGGATTCTTGGAGGGGGAATGATGTGCTTTAAACATGCTTTGAATGTATGATATGGGTGTGGCCAAAGAATCAAAATGCACTGTACATGACTGAAACATACAAATAACATTCTAAAAACCAAGGCCGACCCAAGTCTTTTTTTTCCAACTGAAAGTCAAAATATGGTATTTCCATTCTATATATGGAAGCCAACTAGACTAGCAGTTGAATCTCACTTCAGCACTGCAATGGGAAAATGCACCTGGGGATGCAGGTCAGACTGCACAGCACACACCACTTTGTTGTCAAGTGCCTTGCTACTTACTGGTCCCTGCTCTCCAGCATTTATTCTTTTTTTATCATTAATTTTTATTCAAATTTTCAAAGACAAAAAACAAAACAAAACAAAAATAATTAAACAATAAAATAAAATGTTGACTTCCGATTTGTCGCAGATCAGTTATAGGTCTACAATATATAACAATCCTGTCTCTTAAATTATATTATAAAATCACTTTCCTCCAGTAGTTATCTTAATTAATCATCAAATCTCATAAACATTACTTTATTCTTTCCACAAAAAGTCAAAGAGAGGTTTCCATTCCTTGAGAGATATATCTTTCAATTTGTCTCCAAATAAACATGTCGATTAATCCATCTCGTTCAAATCTGTCAGGTCCAATAATTTCAATAGCCATTCTTCCATTATCAATGTTAATTCCATCTTCCATCTTCAATAAATCCAGCATTTATTCTGATACGTCTCTAATGGTAGGGCCGGCCCTACAGAAAGAAGCAACATCTAAAAGAGCAGCATTATAAAACATCAGCCGACATAGAACAGATTTAATGCTCTACTGCCCAAACTGTTCTCCCCTCTCTGATCACGTAACACCTCTCCTTGAATCACTGCTCTGGTTTCCTGTTCACTGCCAGATCTAACACAGTCTTTACCGTCTTTACCATCAGAGTTCTCCACCACCTTGTCCCCGCTTATGTCTCCACTCTTATATTCCAATGTATCTCTACTTGTGATATTCACTTATTCAGTTCCATCACCCTCTACCATCCAAAGGCCTCCTAGTTCCTCAAAAGACACCACCCTTTCTCTCTTGCTACCCTTTGTGCTTGCACAACTGCCTCTTGTGATTTGGAAGGGCCATAGCTCAGTAGTAGAGTGTCTTATTTGCATCAGAAGGCCCCAGGTTCAGTCCCCTAAATCTATGAGTATTGCTGGGAATTTTCTTTTCTGCAACCACAGAGAGTTGCTGCAAGTCATAGACAATACTGAGTTAGATGGGCCAATGGTCTGACTCAGTATAAGGCAGCTTCCTATGCCTCCCAGAACACTTGCATGATGCCACCTCTCTGACATCATTCAAATCCAGGATGGTTGAAGCGGCTTGAAGAAACTTGGGAACAGATCCACTAATAGGGTGTGGATAGATCTGTCCATTTTGGTTCTCCCAGGTTCTCATTTTTCCAATCATAAATTCAGTTCCCCACATTTCTGCAGCAATTTGCATTTTTTAAAAAAATCTTCACAAACAATTGTCAGCATTTTAGTGCAAAATTCTCCTAATAAACACATTTTGTATGCAATTTTGACTAGCATACACATTTGTGCAATGCAATTTCCCCTAATATAATGCATTTTTTTTGTATTCACTAATAGATTCATTTTGATGTACATTTTACTCTAGTATATACATTTTTTACACATTATTTGGCCAGAGAACTGCATTGCAAATTTCAGAGGGGTGCAAATTTTGAAGAATGGTTGTGTTTCAGTTAGCATATTGTTCCAGAAAGTGATAGGTTCACCTATAAATGCAAACTTAAAAAATATTTGTTCCCCATCCCTAGACACTAATGATGTCTTGGCAGGCATGTAGGAGGGAGAATTACAAGAAATGAAACTTGGATACAGTCTGTTTTTTTAAAAAAATAATATATATATATATATATATATATATTTGATACCTATTTTTCTAATGAGGAAAATAGCACAGCGGCCAGCTAAGTTGATTTGTCATGACATGTTATAACAAATTTGTTCTCCTTTTCAAGGCTCCCTGCGGATTCAGTACTGAGTTACATTAATGTTACGAAGCTAAAACTGTTATATGATGTTGAAGAATATTTTGCCATGGCACTTGTGAAACACAACAAAGTAAGAATCAGTAATACGTTGAACTTAACAGAGGCAAAAAGCTTTGATATTATTATTGTTGTTGTTAAAGTTGCTGGTTTCTATAATACTCCTACCTCTTCAAAAGTTCATAGATGCAATCTTCTGGTGCAAACATATTTATTCTTAACTTGAATGTATGCTTCCCCACCTTTTCTCAGCTCCCTGCCTCAGTCCCAGAGACTGACAATTAGTAACTGATATGTCATGAAAAAGTAAATAAATGAATGCCCCCCATTTCTGCAACCTTTCTGTCCAGAAAGTAGACCATTTTCTCCAGTGAGATTTGTTTTAAATAAGCTCCTCACATTATTATTATTATTATTATTATTATTATTAATTAAATTTCTATACCGCCCCATAGCTGAAGCTCTCTGGGCGGTTTACAACATAAAAGCAAATACAATATATAATATACAATTCATATTCAGTACAATGGAATCAATCCATCTCTTGTTTGGCCTTCCTATTTTTCTACTCCATATGCACAAAGGCATAGAGTTGGAAGCGACCTTGAAGATCAACTTGTCCAAATCCCCTATTCAGCATAGGATCTGTACTGTAGGATACAGCTATAACATCCCTTGCAGAGGGCTGCCTATCCTCTGCACAAATCCTTCCACCAAAGACACCCAACACTTCCTGAGGCAGTCTGTTCCACTGTTGAACACAGTGGAAGTTGCCCCATTAGGACAAATGGGACACTGCCCCTCCACCAACCTCAGTCTGCCCTGAGCCACCTGCTCCAACTGCCTGTCTTCTTACTTCCAACCAGTCCGGGTTTGTGGCCCTGGCTGTCAGCTTCCTCCTCCTTAGTCTCAGTATTGTCCTTGTAGAACTCAGCAAGGAGAAAGATGGGTCAAAGCTAGCATTCATTGTCTCCACTTGTCATTGACTCTGGATCCACCTACCATTGCCCCCCGCAATTACTGCCCCACCAGTTCCAATGGGAACCAGCTGCCACTAATTGAACAGCTCTTACCATTAGGAACTTCTCCTAGCTTCTAACACATAGGTTGCACTGGCTGCCTATAAGTTTCTGGGCCCAATTAAATGTGTTTTAACCTATAAACAGTGGAGACAGGTGGCTCTGATGTCAGTGGGGCAGAGAATCTGCTCTGAGTATTAAGTCCAAAGTTAATACAGGAAGCATAAGAAGGTGCCTGATGCTGAGCTGGACCACTGATCTGTCTTGCTCAGTATTATCTACTCCAGAAAGTGGGAGTGCTTTAATGATTAATCCCTCTTTCCAGGGAACTCTGAGAACTGTAGCTCTGCGAGCACCTTTAACAAACTACAGTACCCAGAATTCTTTGGGGGAAGCCATGACTGTTTAAAGTACTATCATAGTACTTTAAATGTATAGTGCAGATATGGTGAGTGCTGACTTGGCTGCTAAGGTTTTTATAGGGCCTGGTGTGTCCTGCTTGGCTTGTTGAGGCAGCAGTATTACCACTGAATCTCTACAGGCTGGAATAGCAGCCTAGGGGGCATCATTCATACATAAGGCCTAGTCAACCTGGGTTCCTAAGGAACTAGAGCACCAGTGGTCTATAGATTCATACTCTTATGAAAATAAATAAATAAATAAATAAATATGTGGCACAGAAGATAAGAAGCTAGGATCCTGGAGGTCCTGGTCTGAGACTGCCCTGGTGCCTTATGTCATCTGAATGGTCATTTTCAAATTTCCTACATTCAACCAATTTTGTCACAGCCTATCCAAAATTAGAGGCACCACTTCTTATATTTATCTTTTGACTGGATGGTGCCGTAGCTTGATGGAGTCCTTTGTTTTAACTTCAAGTGTATTGCATTTTGTTTATGCTGTGTGTGTGCTCCCTCAAATAATATGCATCTACCATCTCCAAGGTGCATGAGGGACAGTTAAATCTAATAAGTTAATCTTGACTCCTGGAAATGAGATTAAATTTTCAAATAAAGGCTTGATCTGACAGCTAAGGCATAAATCTTTTATTTAAAACAGAAAAATAAACCCATTCAAATGCAATCAGAGATGACAGATGTAGATAAAAACAAGCTGCGATGGGCTATAGTACATAAATTGGTTAGACCTGCATGATGGATAAAAAAGGTGACCTTAAAGTACTGCATAAAGATCAGCCAAAAAGGGATTTGCATATATTTGAATATGTGCTTGTTAAATGAGATGTGAGAAAGGAGAGAGAAAGACTAAAAGGGAAAGAGAGGTGGCAAAGTACCAGTGATAAGGATGTGCTATCTCTCAAAATTACTGGAAGCTAAACTGTTACTGCCAATGTATTATTCTTGTTGTTGTTATTATTGTTATTGTTATTGTTATTGTTATTATTTCCTGCTTTTCCTCCCAGTAGAAGCCCTGGGTGGCAATGCAGTAAAAATACTCAACAAATAAGCAAGAACATCAGATAATACAACCCCACCTGAATGGGCCCAAAGGTCAAATATCCTCATTCTCTTTAGCAGAGCCAAGGTTAAATTTCTCAGAAAATTTCTGAGAATTTTCTTTCTCTTATCTCCTCTGAAGTAGAGGGCTGTTTTGCCAAATATTCTCCACCACTTGTTTTTTAGTGGCAGACATTCCCCCACTACTACTACAATGCTGTAGAATGAAGCTAGGTCTGGGTCGTTGCGGAGGATGCAAGATGGTGGCCAGACTTCCAGTAAAATTGCTGTTGTTGACATCAGTGGGGGGGACAGGCTTAGGGAACTGAAGAAAGGAGTCATGGTGCTATTGATGGGGAGCCTTGCCCCTAAGACAGTTTGGGAGAATTTCTTCTCCACCTGTAAGATACTCCTAGTTTTGCCTCCCACAAATAGGGTGGAAAATTTCAGGGGTCCATGCTATGGCAACCTCCTGATTGGATTACTGTATGGTGTTTTTACATGGGGCTGCTCTTGAAGATGACTCAGAAGCTTCAACTAGTGCAGAATGTGGTTTCCAGAATTTTAACTAGGACAGCCAGATGGAATCACATTGCATTGGTTCTAATGACTCAATACTTTTCTGTTCTGGTCACAGCTGATTCTCCCATTTATTAAATTATTGATTACATCTATATACCTTTCCTCCACGTACACAAGTTGTCCCCCTCCCCCATTTTATCTTCACAACAACCAACAAGCCTTTTAAGTTGAGATCTTATCCCAGTCTGCGTCTGTGTTGGAATTGCTTTTTAATATGTTTTTAAACCTTTTTAAAAACAAAAAACAATCTGTTTTCAACCTTTTTTTTTTAAGAAAAGATGTCTTGAAAGCTTTTAAAAATATTTTTAAGGATGTTTTGATTTAATGTATTTTACAGTCTGTTTTATGAGATGTTTTAAAGTGTTTTTAGTGCTTTTGTTTGCCGCCCTGGGCTCCTGCTGGGAGGAAGGGTGGGATACAAACAAACAAACAAACCCCGTAAGGTAAGTTAGGCTGAGAGAAGGTGACTGTCCCAAGGTCATCCAGTGAGCTTCATTGCAGAGTGGGGATTAGTACACATATGTATCATTGGATACTCCTGCTAGGTTGTGCATAGGGTTTCATTTCACCTGCCCATTTGTTATTGTTGGCTCAGCTTTCACTCATCTGACTCCTTATCATGAGTTTTCCTAATATCAAAATGAAATTTGTTTTGCTGCTCAAAGCCATGGACCAAGATCACGGTTTTCAGGGTCATTGCTGTGGCCATTGCTATGGAAAGTTCTTCAGAATCATGAGGTATGGACACCTAATTACTTTACCTTCTGGCACCTGGACTTTCCTCACATTATGTGATAATATTTTTAGATGTTTCAATGAAACCTGATATTTTTGTAGGAGTAGAAAGAGTCCCTAGTCCTCATGAAATCATCTCAGTGCTTGTACACAGCTCATCAACCTTATATTGTCCACTCCAGGGATAAAGCCAGCATTGTGGAGATCTCTCAGTCTAATAAATGACAATCAACCATGTGGTGGCAGATAATAAATATGCCATTGTGGGTTTAGGAAGCAAAAGCTGTGAGTGAAAAGTGGCCCTCTGATTGACATATTTTGACCAATATGGCTTCATTGGGGTCATGAAGATTTATGGTGAGGCCAGTTCAGCCTATTAAGAATTCTCCACTGAGCAGAAGTTGTTAAATTGCATCGCCTGAAAACACACATCATTTCAGCGTATGACCATCATTCTTCGCTCGGCTATCGTTGCAGTTTGGGCCAGCAGACAGATCACTCACTAGGCATTCCTTGTCCTCCATGCTTGGCAAATGACCAGTTGCTCTCTGAGCATTGCCACTAAAAAGTGACTATTGATTATTTCACATCCCTCATTTCCAAATCCTCTCATTTGTTTTTAGACTTCTGTCTTCTCAGTGTCTTTTCTTTATATTGCTAACCATTTGTCTTTTCTTATGTTGCAAGGGCAACTAACCATGCATGCATGTGTGTGTGTGTGTGTGAAACATCAGAAGCTACCACATACTGAGCCAGACCTTTGTCTATCTAACTCAGTATTTTCTACACTGACTGGTAGCGGCTCTCCAGGGTGTTAAACTTTCCCTGCTCTACCTAAAGATGCTGGAGATTGAAGCTGGGACCTTTTGCGTGCAAAGCACGTGCTCTGCCACTGAGCTACAGCCCCATCACTTGAAGAAGCTTTAGCATCTATCTAGAATATTTTACACATTAGAACAGATGATAGATTTTAAGTAGGAACATAGGAAGTCAGAGCTTTGGTTCATCTGCAGTTCAGTATTGTCTACACTGACTAGCACCTCCAGGGTTTCAAGTCAGGAGTTTCTCCCCAGCCCTACCTGGAGTGCCCAGGACTTGAACCTGTGACCTTTGGCATGCAAAGCATGTGTTCTGCCACTGAGCTGCAGCACTTCCTGTCTGTGAAATGTAAATGTCATCTCTCTCATGCAGGCTTATGCACCTTGTGGTTCACCAAGCCAAAACACAGCCCGCCCACCACACATGATCACCCACCAGGGGGCCAGTCCAACTTCCCATTCTGCCCTCTGTGCAACTGACACTCACAAATAGCTGGGTATATACCTGGATGGATGGCAGCCAAGCTCTTGCAAGTCTACTTTTAAAGCTATGGGTGTAATTCTTTAAAATAACCTCTTTGTACTTTTCATTTCTAGAAAGGTTATAATTTGTCTGAGTCATTGATTAGTGACAAATGGCATCTTTGGAGAAGTTTTTTTTTAACCTTTGGGATATTTTGGTTTGAAGGTCAGTTTGTTTGTTTGCTTGTTCTTTAAAAAGGCTCCCCTTTGCAACTGTAGAACGGTTATATTTCATGAGCATTTGATAACTCTTTTCAGTTTGGAGTCCTTCCACAACTATTGAAAAAATACTAAGCACAAAAAAGAAGAAACTCCCAGATGAATAAAATGTAAACTTAATAGATGGTAATGACTGTGCGTAATCCACTGAATGTTAAATATGTTGAAGCCCTGTTATTCTAATAGAAGAGTAACAGGGCACTTCTATACATCAGGGGTGGAGAATCACAGGCCTGGGGGCCGAATGTGGCCCTCGCTGTCTCTATATTGGCCCTGAGGACCCTCCCTAAGCACAAGCCCGCTCTTCACACCCCACACTGGTCCAGCACTGCAACCGCTTTAAATGCTTTTGCCTGGCTAGAACGTGTCCTTGAACTCTGATAATCTTTCTTCTTTGTCTGGATGGAGGATGAAGAAGTATCTCTTCTTCTCTCTCTGTGCATGTGTGTGTGTGTGTGTGTGAAAACCTCTGATTTGGTGTAGCTAGCTGTGGCGCCCTTCCCTGGCTCTCCCTGTCAGGTTCCTACCTGCTTGTGGCTACTGCCTTTCACTAGGCACCACCAGGGACTCCACCAGTCTGGACTGTCCTTTTTTATGGTTTCTCTCTCCATTCTAGCACAGATCTCACTAGATCCCCCTGCTAGGCAGCACCACCAGTCACGTTCTATAACCAATGTTCCCAGAGACCTTGCCTGAGTCTCTCTCTATCCGGTTACATTTGTGACTGCGTGCTTATGCTGTTCCCAACCCCCTTGTATCAATGCAGATAACTCATATAACTCGGGGTTGCTCTGGATACTTGTAATGTTATTATTCTCCTCTTCACCGCTGCCACCATTTGTTACTGTTGCCCTTCAGCCTTGGTAATTACCTTACCCTCCCTTCTGGTCTGTGAAACCCCATCCAAGGATCAGGCCTTCGGTAAACCAAAATAGTATTTATTAAATAACATAAATAACAAGATTACTTTTCTAATGGTACTTAAGCATGTGGTTTCATCTATTCCTGTGATACTTGACTTATCATTAACTAGAACTCCCACTCCCTCTTTCTCCACACTCTCCTGACATCCACCACCTAACACCCACCTCCAAACACCACCGAAACAACCCAAAAAACCTCTCAAACACCTCTGCGATTCAACTGTCATTCTTCCATTTATACTCTCAGCCATTCAAACGCTCAGCCAATCATCCAGCATTCTACTGCTCATCTACTCCCCCCTCCTCTTTCATTCCACTTACCATGTATCTTCTATACAAACAGCACTTACCATATTTACATTAATACAGGAACATCACACTAGCATACAAAGATCAGAGTCTCATCTTTTACTCCAGACCAGCCTTTCCCATCCAGTGTGCCTCCAGATGTTGTTGGACCACAACTCTCATCTTTCCTGACCATTGGCAATGGTGGCTGAGCCTGATGGCAGCTGTGGTCCAACAACATCTGAAGGCACACTGGTTGGGAAAGGCTGCTCCAGACAGTTTTGCCTCTTGCTTAGCTGACTTTTGCCTCTAGTCTCCCCCACCTTCTCACCATCATGTGGCCAATGGAAGGTTCTCACTAGGGATGGAAGGATCTGTCCATTCTCTCTCTGTCTCAATTTCTCATTTTCCTGTCTTAAATTCAGTTCTCCACGTTTCTGCAGCAATTTGCATTTTTTTTAAAAAAGTAGACATTTTTGCAAGCCGTTTCTCGTAATGTAATGCATTTTTGTATTTTATTCTCATGAATATATTTATTTTTATGCACACTTTCCCCAAATACATGCATTTTTGTAAATATTATTCAGCTGAAAAACTGTATTACAGAATTTGGATAAGTGTGATTTTCAAAGGGTGTTTTTGGTTCTCTTATTGTTTTCAAAAGTGCAGGTTTGATAGATTCAGCTTTATATGCAAACTGAATGAAATTTCTCCCTCATCCCTAGTTCCCACAGGGAGATGAGGCTGTTTGGCTGAAAAATGTTCAGCACCCTTGCTAAACATGTCTACTCAGAATTAAGGTCCATTGTGTTACTCTCAGGTAAGTGAGTATAGGATTGCAGGCTTAAACATGTTGCAGTCTTTCCAAGTGACAATGATTGTGATGTACAGTGCAAATCTATAGATTGTATCCAGTGGAGACCCAGTGAAATTAAATGGACATGGCTAACTTAGGTTCATTCATTTCAATGGGTCTACTCTGAATAGAAATAACACTGGATACAACTCTATGCTTGCTAAGCAGAATTAAGTCCTGTTGTGTTATATGGAGCTTACTCCCTAGTAACTGTGTTTAAAATTGACAAGTTTTTAACTTTAGCTAGATCATGCACACAGTTTCCTCCCCAAGTTACCATCTGACCTTATGTTCAAGGTTAGTTCGTGTTGCTTCTCTTTCATTCTGCCACATAAGAACCAGTGTGGTGTAGTGGTTAGGGTGTTGGACTAGGACCTGGGAGACCAGGGTGCAAATCTCTACTCAGCCATGAAGCTTACTGGATGACCTTGCCCAGTCAAAGTCTCTCAGCCCAATCTACCTCACAGGGTTATTGTGAGGATAAAATGGAGATGGAAGAGAACCATGTATGTCATCTTGAAGGAAAGGTGGGCTATAAATATAACAACAGATAAAATAAATAAACATAAGTGAGAACTGAAAATGCAGGCATCTGAGATATAACAAGGTAAATAAGAATGATTTTTTAAAAAAAGGGAGAATACCACAGTAAATGCTCCTACCAACTGACATTGCCCACATACAGACTCCAATCAGTAATAATAATAAAAATAATATGGGTTGTGTGTATGTGACTAAGCCATAATCAGAGTAGACCCATTGAAATTAATGGACATTGCTAACCAATCCATTCATTTTAATTAATGGCTGTGCTCCGAGTATAGCTTAGATGCATGCTACATCTGTATCTATCTATGATTCATTGAATCTAGCAGTTAACAAAAGATACAGCTTAGCATCCCCATTAATATAAAGTGAAAGATGCTTTCCATGAGTTTGTGGAAGAGCAGTCAGCAGCTGGAATCAACCTACACTGTGGAAAATTGAGCTTGAAGGACTTGTCCCAATGATAGACTCTGTAGGCTCACGTGTAATGGTAGAAGGAAAACCACCCACTCTGTTGCTTTCAGAGGCACCTCCTGACCTTGGCTTGTGTGGAGTAGGAGGATTTGATGTGAGGTTGATGGATGGTGTATGAGAGGAAGGGAACAGTGGGTTGCTGCAGATTATGATGTTCAAAAGTAGAACCTTCAGCAAAGTGCTGCAGTATCTCCTGTCTCCTAAAAGGAGTGTTCAGAGTTAAGAATATCAGAAGAGCCCTGATGGATCAGACCAAAAACATATCTAGTTGGCTATTCTGTTTCCCAACCAGATGCCTCTGGGAAGCCCACAAGCAGCACATGAGAGTTCCAGCTAGGGGTGGATGAATCTGTCGAGTTTGTTTTCTCTCAGTTTCTCATCATTCAAGTCTTAAATTCAGTTCTCCACATTTCCGCAACAGTTTTGCTGTTTTAAAAAATCCCCCTGAAAATTTATCAGTATTTTAGTGTACTTTTCTCCTAATAGACATATTTTTGCAAGCAAATTTTCTTAACAGAGCGCATTTTTGCATGTTAATTTCACAAATATATGCATTTTTAGGCAGACTTTTAATTGATATTTGCATTTTTTGAACACATTTGGTTGGAGAACTATATCACAAAATTTGGAGAAGTGCAAATTTTGAAGAATGGCTGTGTTTCAGTTCACATATCATTTGAAAGTACGAATTAGGCTGGTTCTCGTTACATTTCAAACTTAACTGAATTTCTCTCCCATCCCTTGTTTAAGCCAACCATTCCCTCCAAGCACAGAATTTCATTCTCTTTCTTCTCCCTGTCCCCACCCACACCCATGTTCTGTTTTTTCAACTCTTAGTCTACTTTCCATCACTTTGAGCATGCTCAGTCCTCATGGGGCTGCCTTAGAGGGGTTTGGGGGTTCTTTGCTCCATGGTTTGTTGGTTGTGTTTTTTTGAAAAAAAAATATATTTCTGCAAACCTAGTTCCCCCAAGCTTGCTGGTACTTCCTTCTTGTTTCCTAGTGGCTGTTTCCTGGGTCCAGTCCTGGGAGCAACTTATGAGTAGGAGTGTGTATCAGATGCAGATGAATCCCAAGGCAAATAGGGTGCCTCTGAGGGATTTTGAAGCAGAGCTGGATCTCGGCAAGGCAGCATGAATTGAACAAAGAACCCCTGAAGCACTTTGCGGCGTCTCAGCGATCCAGGCAATAAAAAAAGCATGCTGCAGATAAAATGTGTCTGCTGAAAGCAAAAGTAATCCCTATAAGTTTATCCTAATGACATAATGCTAGCACTGAATACCACCCAATGATTATATCCAGAAAGTGAATCTCTGTTAATTCTTAACAGCCCAAAATCAAATTTAAAGGTGCCTAGCACAAAAGTCCCTGTACTTATTCCTCTGAAATTTGGCAGGTCCTACCCAGGGGCACCTCTCTCATATGTGAAATTTTCAGACCAATTAGCCACAAAACACTTCGGGATTTGATGCCTTTTTTTTTTTACCCATCCTTGAAACTGTAACGACTGCCCTTGCAGGAAAACTGCTGCAACTGTCCTTCTGAAATTTGGCAGGATTTGTGCGCTCTGAAGAGCTAAACTTTCTTGCAATTTTCATCAAATTTCAACTCCCAAATAAGAAACTTATTGATGTTTCCTTTTCTAAAAATAAAATAAAATTAAAGGTGCACAACACATAATCACTCTGGACCTATTTGCCTATAACTTGGCAAGCTTCATTCAGTCTGAGGAGCTAGTATGCTTGCAAGTTTCCCCCACATCTGTCTAAAGGGAAGGGGAGTTAAAGCCTTTTAAAAAAAAACCAATAGCAAATTGGGTTGATTATGGAGATGAAGTAGACTCAAACAGATCCTGAACTGAATTGGGCAGCCTACAAAGCACCTTGGAATGAGGTGGTTCCAAAATGCCATCTTTGGATCCTAACCAAACCTTGTGGTCACCCTTACTTACCACTTGAGCTTGCTATTAGGAAGAGTGATTATGCTTTACAAGTGCCCATATCACAGGCTAAGCCACAGGGTTTCTGCACCACTAATCTGATTCCATTTGACTTAAGGCAGTTTCAGTATAATGCATAAATAAATAAAATACATGTACAGAAGATCACTAGTGAGTTTGTGGTTGGAGCAACATTTGAATCTAGGACTTTCCAGCTCATATTCTTAGTCACTAGAAAACACCAGTTCACTCTCGTTAGACCAAGGAAGCGTGCAGGCACATTGGATCAAGACAAAATACATGCAGAAAAGTAGCTTTTTATACCTGCCCCTCCTTTTATTAACATTCCTTTGGCTTGACAGCTGGAATAGATGAATGTCGTTCTTGACCTTTTCGGGGTTTTACAGCTTCTTCACTCTCCAGATTCAGAGTTTGCTGCACCTGCGGTCCAGGAATGAACTTCAGCAATATTTTCCTTCTGTCCCTTAGAAAGAAGGGAAAAAAAGTATTACCAACAATTAAATACTTTAAACGACATGAAGATATTGTTTCATGACCGCTTAAACTATTGACTAAATGTTAGCAATTAAAAATGGAGGGCATTTCCTGGCTGTTTTCATAGAGCTGGACTGAATAATCAGACTTTAGGGCTCCAGATTTTCTTCATGATTTATGGTAATGGGACAGTGCACATTATGGTCAGCCCTACACTTATCACGGCTAGAAGTTGCTTTCTGGATGACTTCTATATAATGTTGGAGGGTCAAATCTGTCAGGGTTTGTTATCTGAGTAGTTTCAGTACATTTAATGCAGCCTTCCCTACGTGATTGTTGGATTACAACTCCCATGATCTCTAACCACTGGCCAAGCTGTTTGGGGCTGTTGGATGTTGCAGTCCAGAACATCTGGAAGGTACCAGGATGGGGAAGGACGATGCAATGCAAAGGAAGCTTCAGTTTTCAAAGCAGTGCTGTCCAGCCACATTAAGTATAGACTATCATCAACAGATGATTTACCAGTTGCTGTAGATTCCAGGGCCTGCAGATTTAACCTTCATTCTGACGTCTGGGGTCCATTTGGACCCCCAGGTTCACTTTTCATTGTCTAGTTCAGCAGCCTGTTCTCACAGGGGCCAACGAGATGTCTATGGCAAGCAGGACATGAGTGCAACAGCATTTTCCTTATCTGTGAGTGTATGCAGAGACATACAGTTTCTGGTCCTGGAGACAGAGACTTCATGATGAGTAGCTGTTGATTGCCTTACCCGCCATTAATTTGTCTAAGCCAATTTTAAAGCCATCCAAGTTGGTTATTTCAATAACAGCAGCAACAACCACCACCTAAAAACAAAGGAGCACTGTACAAAAATGAAGCCAGAGGGGGGCACTGGCTGCATGAATCTGAAACCTGCCTAATTTGTCCAAGTACAGCTCCTGAAAGCAACCCATCATGGCCGTCTTTTGTAGAAGATGAATTTAAGAAATGCAATTAAAGTCCCCTGTCCTCCAGTCTTCAGCTGGTGTAAATTAGCTTCACTTCAATTTCATAAGAGCATAACAATGCTAATTTCCTACACCTGGTTCTTTCTCAAACTCAACAAAAGAGGCATTAGAAGAGCATTTTGTGTAATAGACTCAGAAAACAAATGTCGTGTGTTCAAAAGATACTTAGTTCAAAACTCTCTCTACATATATTGCAATATTTTTTGGGGGGAGGGGGAGCATTTGCATATATTGACATGGTTAAGGATGACATATTCAGAAAGGATGTTGCTGTCCTGCAGAGTAATTTGCAAAGTAACATTGTTCTTTTCAGGCAAGAAGGATTGAGTATTAAAATGTGAATGATGTAGCTCAAGCAGCAAATGTTTTGATGGGTTCTGCACCCCTTTTTGCTTCCAATTTGGAGTCTATCTTCCATTAAAAGAATTAGCACTGCTCATGGCATCATAGAGCCCCCTTTGAGGTGAGGCACCGCACGGCAAGAACAAGAGAATGCTCCTTCCTTCCTTCCATCAGTAGCACAGGCTGACGCTTGTCTCTGCCTGCTGCACAGGATGATACTTTCCCTGTACATTGGGCCGTACCGAAACAGCTCTCCCAAATGTATCACCCTTGTTCCAGTTGTGAATTTGGGAGGCTGTTTCAGTGAACATGGGGGAGCACTTTTGAGCCGCCCCCCCAAATCAGGACAAGTCCTATCAGTAGGCAGAGTGAGGCAGCTGCTGAAGGGTCTGTTGGTGTGTTGGAAGTGCAACAGCAGGGATCATTCCATATGTAGCTTAGGAGTTAATTTTATTTGTGTTAATGTCAACTAGCAACCAGGCAGAGTGGCATGATCTTCACTGAGGTAGTAAGTACTCTGATTGGTTGTCTAGTTCTGAGGGAGGTTTTTGTTGGTATGTTTAGTTGTGTATCTCCTTACTGTGTACAAGGCTTGATCTAAGAAAGATAAAATCTCTCGGTTCCTTTCTTTTCCAATTATACACTGTTTTTGTTCAGTTTGCTGAGTAAGGTGTTGTCAGGACTGTCTTCTCTGGACTCTACCTATGTTATTTAAGTGACTTTGCTAACATGGAGCACACAGAGTTTATGTGTCACATAGTCTGCCTTGCACTCCCTAAGATAGCCTGCCATACTGAGGTCAAGTGGAGGATGCTTCCCATTGCCTCTCTTGAGGTCATATTCAACAGAAGTTCTTGTTGGCAGTACTGTTTGGCAGGGTGGTGTGGTGGTCCTTACCTGACCTCCCATTACCAGTGTCACTGTGGCTTACCGGGAGGGAGAGGGGTATGGCAGTGACATTATCTGCACAGTGCAAATGCACTGGTGAGAGCTCTTGATTGGTTCCACTGGTGCATTTGCACCACACCAATCTCAATGCTACCTCTCCCCTCCCTGTCTCCTTCCTGAACACCAGTGATGGGGGGTCTAGTAACTACCCACTGACCGCTACTGCTTCTTTGCTTCTGTACATGGAATACTGGGAGGAGCCATTTTGTCCTTTGTAGCAAAATGTCTTACACCGGCCCTGCCCAAAACTGTTTAACAGGAGAAAGGGTTGTTTCACATGGTGATGATGCCAGTCTTCTTGGTTTTTTTTACCCACTTTTCTTTTAATTTTAAAATGTTCCTGGCACTTCAGGTGAGGAGCAGAGTTTAGGTCCCCATTACCGTGCCTCCTTCCCAGAATGCCCCAAGAATCATGCTACTGGTGCACATTATTGTATGCAATTTTGCCTTAACAAACACATGTTTGCAAAGCAATTTCCCCTCATAGAATGTATGTTACGTATGCTATTTTCACTAATGTATGCATTTATAGTTTGTGCATTCTCTACCCTGGTATGTGCCTTTTTCTGTACATTACCTGGCTGGAAAACTGCATTACAATATTCGGAGAAGTGTGACTCGCAAAAGATGGCTGGGTTTCACTTTGCATCTTGCTTCAGAAATTGCAGATTAGGTAAACTGGCCTTTCAGTGGGAAATGAATCAAATTTCTCCCCCATCCCTAATCAGCTTAAGGACCGTGGATCCTTGGATCCTGATGTTTATCTCCATCCATTCAAAGAAGCTGTGGAGGATCAGGCTGCCCAACGATGACTCTGAAGCATTAATTAAATTGTTCAGGAGCAAAACAAGATCTCATGCCATGGAAATACCAGTTTATTTAAGCATTTGTTCCCCCAGTCAGCATAACGATCAGAAAGCCTTTCATTTAAATAGAATCTCTTTAGCTTCACAGCTGGCCAAAGAGCAAACTTTCAGCATGAATTTTTGTGGAACGAGAAATGTACCCACTCCAGGGCATATTGGGATCGAGCATTTATTGTTCTGACAGGGAAAATAGCTTCTGCAATATGACAGCTCAGTGAGCCTGATGGAATTTAGTAAGTCAGTTTAGAGGCAGCTCTTTCTTTCCTCACTTCCCCGTCCTCCGCCCACTGATGGAGTGGCAGTGGGGGAGGACTCTACGCTGAAGACTGGAGAAAAAGTATTGGTTCAAAAGGAAACCACACATTCCTGATTGAAAGTATGCAGATTCTTTAAAATAAGATCTAAAGTGTTCCATCTGCAAACAAGCTTTGTTTTAGCCATTTCTCCAAAATGAACGTTTTAGGGCAGGCGCCAGGTATGACTAGGCCTTGGGCACCAGCCTGCCCAGACCCACAGCAGTGTAGCCCCAACACCTCCTCTTGATATAGGTGGCATGGGGCTTAAATAGGCCCACCCACCCCACCTACCTCCCGTCTCAGTGTGCATGAGCTGGGCGTGCAAGGACCCAAGATGGAAGCAGGGGGCATCAACCCTTTAGTGATGCCTCTGCCATCATCTTGGGCTAATGCACCTGTATGGAGGTGTGTGCCTGGGAGCTCCTACATGTATGATGTGACATGCCTAGGAGCTTCTGCTCCACGATGTGTGGCAGTGTCGGGTCGCATGACCCGACACTGCTGCAGATGGCAGAGTGAAAGTGCCATCCTCTCACCCTAAGAAGGGGCCCCTCAGGGCCCCTCGGCCAGAGCCCAGCCTGAACGTGCGCCGGTGCTGTGAACATTCATTCAGGAGTGCCAGCAGAATTTCCTGGACCCAATACACTCTGTGCAGATTGGAATCTCTCCCCCACTTGCAAAGGTTCTCTGTGGAGAACTTTAGGCTCTTCTTTAGATAAAATAAGCCAACCCTTACAATAAATGTACATAACTAAGATAGTCACACAGTGATTGGCACTGGGTTATTATGGTAAAGGTAGATAGGGCTCTGCCTTATACCGAGTCAGACCATTAGTCCATCTGTCTAAGTGTTGTCTACTCTGACTGGCAGTGGCTCTCCAGGGTTTCAGAGAGAGGAAACTTTCTCAGCCTTACACGGAGACGGCAGGGATTGAATCTGGGACCTTCTGTGTGCGAAGCAAATGCTCTGCTGCTGAGCTGTGGCCCTTTCCAGTGGTCAAGTTATTTTCTTCAGCTGAGTGCTCATCAAAATGAAACTCCCTCTCTCAACTGTGATGTAATTAAAATAAATAAATCTTAGGGCATCATCCAGCAATGCACTCCCCGCCATTGATTTCAATGAAAAAGTTAAGCACAATCTGCCAGTTTATGCATATTAGAGGTAAGTGCTATTGAGTTCAATGGGACTTACTCCCAGTTAAGTATATGTAAGAAGGCAACTTCATCTCTCCTCCACGGAAACGAATGAGATATTTCTCCCAATCTGGTGTGTGTTACATTGTGTTGAATTGAGCTTACGTCTATGGAGTGGTTTCCAATGCCAGTCCTACTTAGAGTAGTAGACCTATTGAAATTAATGAATCTAAGTTGGTCATGTCTATTAACTTCAGTGGGTCTCCTCTGCATTGGACTCAGTTGGATACAGCCTATATAATTGTGCATCAGATTGCAGCTTTAAAAATGCTTAACTTCAGCTGTATCATGTTCATGAAGGTTTTTCTTTTGGCGCATGCTTTATTTTTATATCCAAATTCAAAACACACTTCTGATATATCTAATAACATTTTTCTTTTGTTATCTCTGACCCTCTTCTCCCCATTGGATATTAAAATGCATTCTTGAAAGCTTAGTTTCAAATATTCAAGTAGACGGCATTTCAACAGATTTCATGGATTTTGAATGCAGAATTTAAACAGCGTTTCACAATTCAGAAAAATAAAGAATTTATACTGTGATCAAAAATTGTATAGCTACCAGTGCTGCAACTCAATTAAATGAATAACCAATTAATTGTATGAGTTTTAGTTAATTAATGAAGTAATTGAATAATCTATTGATTAAGGTTACATAAATGTGCATATGGGTAAAAATGGGTATTATTTAGCGCTAGTTCTATTCAGAGTAGACCCACTGAAGTTAATAGACATGACTAACTTAGGTTCATTAATTTCAACAGGTCTACTCTGCATAGGACTTAGTTGAATACAACCCAATATGTTTTTAGCGGGTGTGGACATGGCATAGGAAGAGTCACCTTGGAAGAGATATTCCTCCAGTGTGTGGAAGAAGGTAGACTATCTCTTCCGAGATTATGCTTGCTATCTGCAGTTTTTAAAAGTGCTTGTACTTTTTTAAAAAAAAAATCTTGCTTCCCTATTAATCTGGTAATACATTTAGTTGCTTCAAGGTTGTATGCCTATTAGAGGTATTTAATATTTTATGCATATTTTATGCAATCCTATATCCACCCTCTTGGGACTTCTGAGTAGATATGTATAGGATTGCACTGTAATCTAACCAATTTCTCACTTAAATGCTACTGCTTTATTAATACAGCTGATTTTTTTAAACTGCTGTTTGTCTTCTTGCGAAGCTCCCACTTGATTCAATGAAACTCCCATAAGAGAGCTTCCAAGTGGATTGTGCCTACTTTTTAGTTAGTAATTCTCCCTTTATTGAAGAAATTTCAGTGCAGAGATAAGAGCGGAACTTCTTTTTTTCTTCTAAACCATGCTTCACAATCTCTGCATTCTTTTGTCGCTGTGGATAGATGCTAAGATCTAAAAATACAATGGGGCACTTGCCACTTACGTGATAAAAGTAAAGGTAAATAATGAAGACATCTTCGTGATGCCAGCTGACTGGCTTCTGCCCTCAAATCTGTACATCAAACCCAATTTGAAAAGTACACCAGCACTGTTGGAGTTTGTTTGTGGTAGAATCACCCTGTTGGCTTTGGTCCACTGCTGTGTGTTTTCAATACCATCTCAGCCTTTTTGCTTCTCCCATTGAGAAGGATGAATTTAATTAGGTGGCGTGCATTGTCCTTGGCTTTTCTAAGCTAATACCCATACAGTGACTGTATTCAAGAATCCATCTGGGCTTCTCAGCATTAGAAGATGTGTGGGGTGCACGTGCAATGGATTCCATCATATTTTGAGCATCTCGTATGCACTGCCATGGGGGGGGGGACGGACTTATGAAGAAAGACTTTTGAAGTGAAGTTATGTTAATGGAGGGCCCAAATCCATGATGGAGAAATGAAACTAATTTACCCTGCAATATTTGCTTTAAAAAAGTAAAGTTGATTAAATAACTGTCATCCAAGCAGCGCACATGCTGTAACTTGCCCATGGCTGAGCTTCCAGATTTCCTTGAGAATAGAACAAGATGGTAACACATAGAACTAAAATAGAAATGCCCATTTAAAAGTCTTAAAAGAAATGACTTCTGATCTGAAATGTTGTTCATTCTATCACTCAGAACTCTACCATACCATCTCATTTTACTGCATATGTAGACCCATAGTAGACCCATAGGGGGCCATAGTAGAAAACATCTGTAGTGTAGTTATGTGGTGCAATGGTTAAAGAGTCGGATTAGGATTCAGAAGGCTTGGGTTCAAATCTTCCAGAGCTTGGAAAAGTTCCTTTTTTGAACTACAACTCCCATCAGCCCCATTCCAGTGGCCATGCTGGCTGGGGCTGATGGGAGTTGTAGTTTAAAAAAGTAACTTTTCCAAGCTCTGAAATCTTCATTCACATAGAAAGCTCCCTGAGTGATTCTGAGCTGGCCACTGTGTCTAGGTCTAGCCTACCTCCCAGGATTGTTTGAGAATAAATGGCAAGGGAGCCATGCCTGCCATTGTGAGCTCCATGGAGGAAGACAAAGATACACAGCTTTTTTAATTCCTCCACCCAGTCATTGCAATTGGAGTGTCCTGTGATTAAAAGCTAGACATGTCCATCAAAACTGAAAATCCCCCTACCTCTCCACCCCCTTCCATCCCAAGCTCTCAGCATTTCCCTAGTCCGTTTGGTTTCATCTCTTTGGGGGGGGGAATGAGGGCTGTGCAACCAGTCTGGACAGATCCTGGAGCCTGAACCAAATTGGGTTGGTCCAGGCTGACTTGGTTTGTTCTGGGTCTGTCTACTCAGACTGATCTAGGACTGTCAAAGGAGGGGGCAGTTAGGCAGCAAGGGCAGTGTTAAACTCTAAACATAAATGCAAGCCCTCCAGTTTGGTCTGGGGCCTGGTCTGGGTCAGGCCTGGATCATTCCAGCCTGGATTGGGGCCCAGTCAGGATTGCCAAATTGGGACCTGAACTGAATCGGGGGTGTCTTGCACAGCCTTAAAAAAAGCCATGCATCGTTTGGAGAGCTGAAGTCTCAGAGCCATTCAGAAGCTTAGAGAGTCCCTAATCTGCCTTGAGACACTTTATTGAAGGTGCAGTCTGACTTGGAAACATGATAACCTTCACCCCTATTCATCTTGTAATTTGTGGTACACCAGTATGAATGGAGACATCCAATCAATAACCAGTGCACAGGAGTAATAGGTTGCCCTTACCATGTTGGACAAATTATGTAGAAAGTGCTGTTAAAAGTATCTCACTAATCATTGAGGTTTCAATTTTGACTTTCTACCATTTTTCTGAGCCTTCAGATCTCTAGCTCCACCCCTTTATCCTTGGGCTCTGCCCCTTTGGTGTTGGGCCATGCTCCTATGCAGAATCCACATACAAGAGCTTTGACTTAGAAGAGTAGTCCACTCTGTGACATAACTAGACCTCCTTGTGGGCTTCCCATAGACATCTGGTTGATCACTGTGAGAACAGGATGCTGGACCAGATGGGTCTTTGGCCAGATCAAGCAGAGCCCTTCCTGTGTCCATATGCATGTTCTTATTACGCTACCTCATGATATCACCAAAGCCCATCTCTTGGAGACTGGAGACTTGCACAACTGGGAACTCATGCAGAGGACTTGGTCCTTTCTGCAACACTGGTCCATTTTGAACATGCACACTGGGGAACATCTTTGTCCATTTTCGTCAATGCAAATGTAAGGAACGAGAGTTTAAAGAATCTCTTCTCCACTGTTTGGTTTGTACTGTTCAGTACTAACCTGGTGGTGCCATGAAATCCTGCTAGTTTTGCAGGTATTATCTTCTCTCAAAATAAACAAACTGCATAGAAGGGAAGAGGTGTAGAAATGCATACATTTGCTACATTTCCAGGACTTCTACACATCATAAATTGCAATTAACACAGGACATTGTGGTTTTATTCTCCCCCCTCACCCCCCCTGTGCAAGTTATCTTACATATGAACATAGGACAATAATCCTCTTGAGTATGTTCTTACTCATCTAACATGTGGTGAAGATGCAAAATGTTTGGGGGATTGAAATACAGCCCAGCTGTTTCGTTTCAAGGAGCAGAACTATGCTTGCTTTGTAGGAGGGTGGGAGAAGGACCGTAAGACATTGCAGAGCTCCTTGTCCATGGATGGAGAAGGCCTTCACTAGAGTCCTTCCTGGTTTTGCTGCCGCTGTCGCTGTTCCATCAATGCTGCAGCCAGAAATCTGAATGTATTGAGGAGTGTTAGGGGAGCCATGTGATCCACATGTTCCTAAGTCCCCTTGTTCTCCCAAAACAGACCTGGAGCTATGCCAGCCCTAGACATGGCATAGCAAATTCCCTTCCATTTGTTGAAAGGGGGAAAATGCTGTCCACCCATCTTCCACCCAGGCTGCATTGAACTGGCAGGGCATATGAAGTGCTGTTAGCTCTGCCATGAATTCCAACTGGCTGTTTTGCGGTCAGGCAGATGTAAGTGGTTATCGGCTGTGGCTGATCTAAAGAAGTGTTAACCACAGTCTTACTTGATCGAAACTGAAGTGCAGCTGGGGTTAATTCTGTTGGTTTACATTCTAGATTTATTACTGTGCTGCCTTTCAGCCAAAAAACACCCCCCAGGCACCTCATAAAGGTTAAAATATAAAATGCAAAAATTAAAACTATATACTAAAATAAAATTTGTAATGAATTAATTTAAAACAGTGCTATAGCAATAACATCCATATTGTTTTTTTTTTTAAGCCAGAGATATATACAACAACAAAAAAGGAAAAAGCAATCTGCTCAGCTTAGCAAAAAAGATCAGTTCACTGGCAGGATGCATACTTTCTATTAAGGCAGTGTGTTGCTCCCCCATCTGATCCAGGGCCTGATCCAGCATTTCAGAGTGGCCCTAATCTGACCCTGGAGGCTCCAGGGCTAACCTCACCCAACCTGGATCCAGGAGTCAAACCAAATGTATGTGTGTGCAAGGGTTGGAGGCCACTTGCTGGCCCTGATCTGCTAACATTCCGTCAAATTGTAATGTATTTTCAAGACATCTTCTCTTCCCCCCCCCTCAAAAAAAAGCATCAGGTTTGATCTGGTTTGAGTGAAGGAAATAGGTAGAAAAGGCATTTAATAGATTAATACTATAGAGACTAATTAAACATGCAGTTGGAACGGGTGGGGAGAAGCAGTAGTGGTAGGCAAGGCAGCGTTGCTTACCTGACTTCCCAACACCACATGTTGCAGATGGTTACCAGGGGAAAAGACAGGCAGCAAGTAGTTCAGCACAGTGTGGGCACAGTGGCAGGAACATTGAATTGGCTCTGTGGCAGGAGTGTCATATGGAACCCAGGTAAGCAGCACTACCCTGCTGGCCACTACTGGGGAGAACATGCATGCAGGCTACCTGCCTATATCTCCTCCTTTCTCTTCTCCCAACCACATGTTTAATTAAGGTTTAAAACCCTTCAAAGACTGGTGTAGTTTCACCATTAGAGCAGAAATATGCAGTTGCCAGAGGCTTAAATGGCTTGTGGCCCAACAAGCCAAGTGTGCCCCATCAGGGGCTCAGCAAATCTCCTGTTTTTGCTGTTTGCCTGAGACCGCAGAAGCAAGGACGTTTCTCTAGCAGGCAGACTCCAAGGTCATTCAGAGGAAAAGACAAACACTGATGGACTGTCTTTCACATCCTGTTTAGAAATCACAGATGATCTGTGTCATCTTTGATGCTGAAATACTTGCATTCTGAATGCACCCCTTTCTCTATCCCTATGCTTCAGTAACCCCATTCCTCAAACTCTATTGACCTTGAACAGTGTCCCATGCAGCCCCTCCTAACCTAAGGTCAAACATCTTCTTCTTCTTCTTCTTCTTATTATTATTATTATCCCACCTTTTCCAAGAACTTGGACTCAAGGTGGCTTACAAAAATTCAAATACAGCTAAAAAACACATAAGGAAAACATACAGAAAGCTATAATTAACATATAATTAAATTATTTATAGAAATAAAACCATTTACAACGTAACAATGTAAACACACAAAATAAAAATCAGTAAAACAGCACCCTATTAATAGCCCTTGCAGTCAGTTTCCCAAAGTCCTGTTGGACTTGTTGAAAAGTCTTCACTTGCCGATGGAAGGACAACAGGAGGGAGCCAGTCTAACCTTCATCAGAAGGGAGTTCCAGAGCCTGGGGGCAGCCACCATGAAGGACTTCTCCTGTGTTCCCATCAGATGTGCCAGTAAGGGTGGTGGAACTGAGAGATCTTGTAAATTAGGTCTCCCACGTTTTCTTAAAAAAGGATAGCCATCATGGGGCAATTCAGATTGGGGGGAGGCAATTCAGACTGAGACTAAAGGTTGTGAGGTGTTTGTTTTTTAAAGCCTGTCTGCTGCATTATTTCCCCAATGTAAATCATCCCCCAAGTTGCTATTTGCCCTGTGAAGGAAATCATACACATGCTCTGTTCTCCTTCTCCTCCTCCATGGGGCAATAGCAGCTTTGGGAGGGGGCAGTATTATTTCGGAAAACAACATGGATTGAAAAGGTCAAGTCTCTCCCCTAGCACATGGAACAAGCGGATCCATCTTCTATTTTTTAAAAAATGTGAAAAATCCTGTTCATGGGTTGTCCACATAAAGCCTAGCTGCACCCCCACTTGTGCCAATTGCAAATTCTGCAAACAGTCCAGTTTTGGAACTGAATGGAATTGCCCAATGATGCAACATATTCTCAGATGCCAGATTTGTTGGAAGTGTTGGGATCGACCTCAACCTCCTGGTGGGTTTGCATGGGGAAAGAGTAGATAAAGTGGGGGACCGCCAGGGTTCCTAAACTGTCTCACTGTCCTTTGATCTCTGTGCTGACCTTCCTTCAGCTGTGTAAACTGATACTCATAGGGTTGCTGACCTCATTTTCTGACTCCTCCGTTCTTCTTCCTCCCATCTTGTCAGAGGAGACCTCTCTCTCTCTCTCTCTCTCTCTCTCCTGAAAACAAAGGAGCAAGCATGGCTCCTTGCATCTCTAACTGTTAGAACTAGGAACTCTTTTCTCTTCAAATGTATTTTCTGTAATAAATTAAGCTTTCTTATTTTCCAGAGGGAAGTCTGCTCATACATGATTTAATATACAGCCACCTTCCAAGCTGTGTGTGAAAACTCTGCTAAGTTAATCCAACAAGATCTTGGCCAGGTGGGTGAATGGGTGGTTGCAGAATTTGGAATTGAGCACCCAGAATATATTTTAGAATAGTGCTGTGCTCCTGTTCCCAACTTGTGAAAGATATACCTTGATTGCCTTGTTTTTAAAGTTCATTCTCATACCACCACACAGCTCTTCTTTTTTTTAATGGGAACTGAAGATTGTTAACTTCAGCAGCTCTCTCCCCTAGCCAAAATTATTACAACTTTTAATACATTGCATTTGGAAGGCAGATTTCCCCTGGTTAAACGCTTTGGAATTCATGTCCTTTTTAATTGCCTGGAATTCATGACATTAGTGTGGAAAAGCAATAAACATATACAATCATAAAAACACATTTAGACACCCCAAGCAAAATCAATGGCATATTATTTTTCTTTATTATTCCTAGTGGACTGCAGATTGGTCTTCTTGCTTGGGTATTTATTTATACCAAAGAACTGCAAGAACACAAATGCTACACTTGGGATGATGCTAATGCTGGGATTGGGTAGAGGGGAAAAAATGCATTGCCTCAGCCTCCATTTTGCAATAAAACATAATAGTGTTTGGCAATAAACCTCGCAGCACAAAGGACAAAGTTGAAGGTCAAGTGCAGTCAGCAAAATGGATGGCATTCAGGTAGATGCTCATGAAAAGAAGCCGGCTTGCATCAAAAGGCATCCTTGCAAATGGCCAAACACAAGGACGAAGAGGAATTAAAATTAGCTGGAAAGTCTCCACTCTGTTCTTTTATATTCTGCAATGTTTCTCAAAGATCTGCATGCAGAGAGCCCCTGCACCATTCAAGACTTTGGTGTGCTTCTGAAAAACTCATAATGGGCAGGTATTTTTAAAAAATCTCTCTCTTGATTCTCGTTATTTTTGTTTGCCTCATTTATTTTGCACCTGATTAACAAAGAGAGACCCCTGTGCAGATGAGAGAGCGGCGGCAGGAGTAGCTTCTTGCAGTGCCTAGCTCACAGCTTCACACCAAAACAGTAACCGACATGGGAAAATGCCCACTTTTATCTAACAATGGCAAAGCAGAGAGACAATGTGTAGCGCTGAAGCCGCCAAGCAGCAAGGAGCAGATCCTTGACAAAAGGCAATGTCTATCCAAATCAGTCAGGAGAAGAGCAATGGGTTGAGCCTGTGACTTGCCTGCAGGCTGTTTTTGGGTCTGCAGCAGAGCTGAGTAAAAGGCAGCATTTCTGGTGGACATTGTCTGGAGGGGGAATATTGACTCATGTGTGTGAGGTCATCAGATGGCCAAAGAGTAGTTGGAGACTGGAATATGATTAACCCTTATGCTATGTATGGTCTGGAGTGAGGCTGTAGGTACATTACAGGAAGTGGCGTAGTTGGTGTAATTTGAATTACTTGAAGAATAAATAATACACGCATGCAAGATCAGGTACTTTTAGTCCAAATTAATTGCTTCAAATGAACTGCCACTGATGTGGCATGGACAGATCACAACTAGTCTCAATAGATTCTTAACTTCAGCTGAGCCCTTATATACAGGGATAGGGAACCTGGCCCTCTAAACCAGCATTCACCAACCTGGTATCTCCAGATGAGCTACAAGTTGTAGTCCAAAACATCTGGAGGTCACCAGGTTAGCAAAGGTTGCTCTAGATATTGAACTACAATTCCCATCATCCTTGACCAATAGTCAGATGTAGTAGCAGGTGAATGCTGGTTTAGAGGGCCACAGGTTCCCTATCCCTGTATATAAGGGCTCAGCTGAAGTTAAGAATCTATTGAGACTAGTTGTGATCTGTCCATGGTACTGGAGAACCTGTCATGGACTGCCCTTGTTCTCTGGTTCAAAGGTACTTTCTCTGGTTCAAGGGCCCTTAGCTTGCCTTTTTCTTGCCAGAACCCCTTTCCTTCTAAGCTATCAAGGGGATTGTTGTGAGAAGATAGGGCCTCTCTTTGGAAGAAGGGTGGGATCCATATAACAACTTTGTTCTTGCCAGAATTTAGCCTTTGTATGTGAACTAATCACAGACAACAGTGACTTTTGCTATCCATTAAGCAACCATGACACGCCCTGCTCCTTCTGGAATTGAGAGAGAAGCTTCACAGCCAGAGGATGCATTGTCCATCTTGGTTTTAGGAATTAATGAGTGGTTTACGGTGGGCAGAGGGAGCAGGAGTCAGTAAGGGGTATTATGCCAGAGATTACCTGTAGGACAAAGAAGATAGTAAAGCAAACACAAGTTGTTTAAACAACCAAGGTGTGATCCCTTATGCACAATGAAAGTGAACTCAACCAATTGGCTTGGACAATTCCTCTCCCTAGCTCCAGTTTGGCTAAGTAAAATCCACCCAATGCATCCTCAGTAGTTTTAGCAATGGACCATTGTGTCCCCACAGACATATTTGACATCCTGGAGCAAGGATAGCCAACACTCGTTTTCTTTGGGAACCACTCTGTAGTCCAGCAAATGGTCCAGGGGCTGCACATGTGCTTTGCTCCTTGGGGGGTGCCCAAACTCTCCAAAAGTCAGCAACACCCAGCAGTAATGGTTTGACATCCACATATCACATGTGCTCAGGCAAGGCAAGGCAAGGCGAAGACATCACATGCAGAACAACTTTTGAACACAAATTCACTTTATCTTTGGGTCAAAAGCTCTTAAAAAGACGGGAGACAAAGGTTCAAAACCCCATTCCTCCATGAAGTTCACAGGTGTTCTTGGGCCACTTACTATCTTTCAGCCTGATCAACCTGATCAAGGAGGATAAAATGGGAAGGAAAGGAGGATGAATCCTGGGCTGAATCCTGGGAGTAAGTCTCATTGAACCCAATGGAGTTTACTTCTGAGTAGACATGTGTTGGATTGCAGCCTTAGTCACGCTTTAAGTCCCACTAATTTCAATGGGTCTACTCTAAGCATGAGTAACTTAGGGGCCAACCTCATGTATGTCACCTTAGGTTTTTGGAGGAAGGGTAGGATTAAAATGTAGTGGATAACTAATAGTAAATAAGGAATTGCCTCAGTTCTATGTCTGTGCACGTATGTGTGAAAGGTTTTATGAAACCATGCCCAACTCACCATCTTTGCTACTTGTTCATGCAGTCCTGGTGGTGGTGGTGACTACGCTTTCCACTGATGATGGACACTTCAACACTTTCTACCCTGAAATTAGTGAGGGAGCAAGAAACATCATTTCCTGCTTCAGCCCTTGCTCTGATTTGGCATGAGAATGGCACTTAATCTGCATGGCATCATCCTGAAGCCAAACCAAAGTAAGGGGAGGAGCATAAATTAAAAATCAGGGAATGAAGTTTTAAAGAAAACTGCACTTAGCAGCAGGGAGCATGGATGCTGCTGGAAAGCAGAGTGAACCACACCACTGTTCATGACACCCCCCATTGATGAAATGCCCCATCCCCAAAATTCACAACCTGTGAGTTGGTTTCAGTGCTACCTGAACATATTTTCCATAGGAATTAAACTATCTACAAACCTTTGCTACACTACATTTCAAATTTGGTAGAATTAACAGGGGTCAGATAAAACTGTTTCTGGGACTGATTCTAGCCCAGGGATGAGACTGTGCTGGGACCATCAGGGGGCAAGCATTTCCACCTGCCTTGCCCCACCCCTCTGCCTGGGCCTTATCAGGAGGAGCTGCAGGCTGAGTCGTGCTGCTGCAGGGATGGGACTGTGCTGGGACCATCAAGGGGCAAGCATTTCCACCTGCCTTGCCCCACCCCTCTGCCTGGGCCTTATTGGGAGGAGCTGCAGGCTGAGTCGTGCTGCTGCAGGGATGAGACTGTGCTGGGACCATCAAGGGGCAAGCATTTCCACCTGCCTTGCCCTGCCCCTCTGCCTGGGCCTTATCAGGAGGAGCTGCAGGCTGGGTCGTGCTGCTGCAGGGATGAGACTGTGCTGGGACCATCAAGGGGCAAGCATTTCCACCTGCCTTGCCCCGCCCCTCTGCCTGGGCCTTATCGGGGGGGGGGGAGCTGCAGGCTGGGTCGTGCTGCTGCAGGGATGGGACTGTGCTGGGACCTTCAAGGGGTGGCATTTCCACCTGCCTTGCCCCCCACCCCTGCTCTTAGTGACATTTGTTTGGGGACTGTCCTTTACCAGGAAGATGAATGTTTTTGGTTTGCTGTTCCTGTTTTTTTAGCTTTTCCGTTATTGTTAGTTTTTATTGTTAGTCTCTTAATGTTTTGATGTTTGCATGTTCTGCTTTGTACGTCGCTTAGAGCGGCTGACAATTCAGCCAGATAAGCGACTAATAAGTTGAATAAATAAATAAAAATAAATAGCCCGCAGATCACCAGTTGACCAAAAATGCCTTAGAGAGAGTATATCCTGAGGGATCTAATGGAGCAATATACACCAGCGCCATACCTTTTTCATCCATGCAAGCAACCCTTGATGTTGTAGCCACTGTGAGTGATAAATGTGTGTGAATCAGCCCTATGTCCTCTCATTCCAGTTCAGCAAGGATGGGGAACCTGTGTCCCTCCAGGTGTTGCTGGGCTCCAACTCCCATAGTTCTTGACCACTGGCCTTGTTGGCCGGGGCTGATGAGAGCTGGAGTCCCATGACATCTGGAGGACCATGGGATCCCCATCCTTGCAATAGAGAGATGGGAACAATTCCACCAACCCAGATCTCTTATTCTGCAGACAGGAAAACTAGCACCCTTCCTCCAGCTCTTCAAAGATTTGAAAGAGCAATCCACTGCCCATGTAGCATGCTGAGATCAATTTATGCATCTTTTTAATCCCTGAAAGGCCAGCACAAAACCCTGAAGCACATTTCTTTTCTTAGCATCTCTTTATTTTCCTGAACTTGTAAAAGCAAGTACAAATAAATTTCTCCAGCCCTTTCTGATGCAGAACATCTTTTTGATTTTGGATACCCCATAGCGAGCACTGCTAACAATGAAACAGAACTGAAACAAACTATCTCCACACCAAATTCTCTCCCTTCTGAATAATGGGTGAAGCAAAGAGCTACGACAATCTATTTTAGAGGGTGCCTAAATGTGCAGTCCACTGCTTTCCAACCTTCCAACTTTGTGCAACGGAAGTATGGAAAAAGTGATAATCCCAAATCAAGCTTGAAATTTTTAAAGCATGGGTGGGGAACCTTTTTCAATCTGACAGCTGCATTCCTATCTAGGCAATCTTCCAAGGGCCATTATGACAGTGGGTGGGGCCAGAGGCAAACGTGGGTGGAGCAATTAGTGTAAAGTTTATCTTTGCACAGTACGCTAGTTTCTACACACACTCACACAGGCCGTATACTTGTAGGTGGCTACCGAGTGCCTCTGGCTGCACATAAACTTTCTTTTTGGGACTCCGAAGTAATTTCTGCCAAGCCCACTCACTTTAGATTTGTAGACTACAACTCCTATCAGCCCTAGATTGCATGGCCAATAGTCAAGGATAAAAAACTGTACTCCAAAACATCTGGAGTGCACCACATCAGATACCCCTGCTCTATAATAACTGGCATAGGATCTGCAGGTTTTCTGACAAAATACTTTCTCTGTCCTACCTGAAAATGCCCAGGATATCAAGGTGTACTACTTACCATCTGACAACAAAACAAAACTCAGGAGGGGGACCCTAACTACCCTACAATCATCTTACTTGTAGTCCATTTGGAACCACTTCATTGGCTCTTGTCCTGTGTCTGCAAGACTTGATTTGAACGGTTTATGAATCTCCTTTAGTCAATTCACCAGTGACCTTGAAAGTATCTCCCAGGTGGCTTGATGGCTATGTGGTGTGTGTATTGCAATATGGAACACTTTTTTTATATATATAAAGAGCCCTCAACTTATCGTAAAAGCCATTTACCAGCATAAAACTCACATGGAGAAATACAAACATTTCATAAGGAGGAGTGTGGAAGAGCATTTTCAGTGTATCGATCCCACTCTCTGGGCAGCTGGAAAGCTACTGGAGAGGCTAATACAAAGCAGCCATTATGACAAGATACTTTGGGGGTTTATTGATTAGGCACAGTAACACTAAACAAGCCAAATCAATAAACAGACTGATTATTCTTCGGGGCTGTTACTTCTTGTTGCATAAAACGATACCATTACAGCAAAAGATGTCAAGTCATTGAAACAGATTAGCAGCATGTGACCTGCAACTGGTCTTCAGGTATTCTTGTCTTTCCTCCATGGTGAAGTTTAGGACTCCCCATGTAGGCTTACCTGCTATAGAAACAACAGTCACAGTCCAGAGTACAGGTGCATGGAATCCATTGTTGGCCATGGAATTACCTGGTGAACCTTAACTTTCCACTGCCATGTGAACACCTTGGTTGTGCCTTGGTTCCTCTCTGCTGGGTTCATTGTTTGCTATAGCAATGTTACAAGTGAAGATCCAGGATTGTGCTGGGAAAAAAAAAACCTTCTCAGGTTAATCCCTGTCTTACCAAAATATGAGTGAAACCATAGGTGACTAGCATGTCTTCCATGACCCACTTTGTCCAGACACTGAAGGTAAGAATGTAAGAACATAAGAAGAGTCCTGCTGGATGAGGCCATCTAGTCCAGCATCCTGTTTTCACTGTGGTCAACCAGAGGTATATGGGAAGCTTGCAAACAGAATCTGAGTGCAGCAGTGCTTTCCCCACCTGCTATATCCAGCAACTGCTATCCAGAGACATACTGCCTCCAACAGTGGAGGTAGAATACAGTCATTATGGCTAGTAACCATTAATACCCTTACTCTCCATGAAAAAAGGTCAAAGTAGTATGGCTTCCTTTTATGGTTGCTACACCACTTTTGACTATTTAATTAGCTAACTTATTTGTAAAGTTTATACTTTCACCACATCTGGCTTCAAGGCAGCTGATGACATTTCTGTGAAACAAAATATGATAACAAGTAGCAGTAAAACCACAAAATTACAGCAGCTGAGCCAGAAGTTAAATACTGTGGAGTAACAGGATGTACTTTGCCCAGTGCCTACAAGATAACAAAGATGGTTCCAAGAGAATGTCTAAAGAGGGAGTTCCATAATTTGGGTGCCACCACAGAGATAGCCCTGTCTTTGGTAGCTACCTCTGGCTATGGAGGCAGACAGAGAAGCATCTCTATCAATGGACAGATTCAAGCACAAGAAGACTTCCCTTGGCCAATGCATGGAAGAAGAGGTCGAGGCAAGAGGTGCAAGATTCAGTAGAATAGGGAAAGTATCGGGATCTTAGTTCTTCTGCACCTATCCAGCACCTATCCAGTGCCCTGGACAATCAACCACATGGCAGGGATACACATATGTGCCCATAAATACATAAATATCTGCAGATGGTTCTGGTGTGCATTTCAAAGAGAAAACAGAGGCAACTTCTATAAAGGTAAAGGCTCCCCCAGGCATCAGGAAAATATTTCCATGTCTGCTTCCAAATGGACATAGCTAGTAGAAGTGCAGTATGCATTTCATACTTCAATCTTTGTTCCCGGTGGAGGAAAGTTTTAAGCAGGTTAAGCGATAGCTGTTGGTGCCTTGCAAATCATGAGCCTCTCTTTTCAGAAGGCTGCAGACTTTGCTGCAGGGTTTTGCAATAAAACTTACCAAAGGAGGTATTGAAACTCCCCAAGAAGCTTTCAATAATGTGCTTCTCCCAGTCTTCCCTGCTTTACATTGGCTCAGCAGAAACGAAAATTACAGGTGCAATCAGCAAGTTTGTGACCTCAAAGTGAGTATAACTAGCCAACAAACATGAAAAGTTGATTCAAGGCAGAAAACTCAATTCACTTACCATCAAGATTGCTGCAGTGCTAATTGGTACTTTGGGGGTGGAGGAAAGGATCTGGCCTCTCCATCAGAAATATTCATATGGGGTGATACAGTGTCCTACGTGATAGTCTTCTATTTGAAGGGCAGTCAGAGGACAGTCCTCTATTTGCAAATGGCCCCTTTAGTTCAAATCCAATTTTCAAAATAGTCATAAAAAGAGAGGTCTGCAGGGGCCTTGAAGTTGCTCATCAACAACAGATGGAGAAGGCCCAGGAACACAGGAAACTGTTTTATACTAAATCATACCATCTAGCTCAGTATTGTCTACAACAGGGATGGAGAACCTGTGGTCCTCCAGATATTGTCATACTCCAGCGCCTATCATCCCTGACCACTGGCCATGGTTGCTGGGGCTGATAGGAGTTGGAGTCCAGCAACAGGCCACAGGTCCCCCATCCCACGTCTATACCAACGGTCAGCGGCTATCCAAGGTTTAAGGCAGGTGTCTCTCCTAGCCCTTTTTGGAGGCATCAGGGATTGAAGCTGGGACCTTGTGCATGCAAAGAAGATGCTCTACCACTGAGCTAAGGCCCTTCTCCTAAGGTCATCTAGTCGCAGTATTTCCCACTGTGGCAAGAAGTATTGTTTCTATTTAAATAATAGTAATTATTGTAAATTTTGCATTGATATTTACATATTTTATGCAAGTCTACACCTTCTTTTCTCTCCACCCTCTCTCTCTCTTGGCAATGCATCAGTGCCTATCCCAGACTTATAATCTGCTGTTTCCTCTGATGACTGGTACCATCTTCCTTCTTTTCCTAGGAGTTTTCCCATGGCTGTTGGCAGCTACTGAAGGGCATCCCATAAAAGTGCCGGATGTCCGGAAGGTATTAGGTTTGGAGGGGAGACGGAAATCCAAATGGTGTGTGATTGGACAAGTAAGGACGTCTGGACACAAGGCACGAGATGATAGGAGTTAAACCAAGCAAGATTTTTTTTTTAAAGCATCCTCAAATTTAGGGAGGGATAGAGAAGACTTTGCATGAAGGGGTGGCGGAACTAGTGATATCAGTGAATTCAGTATGGATATCCTGCCCCCAATACAAGCCAAGTCCAACATACACCTCATCTGAAGTTCAAGCCTTGATCAGATTGACCTTGCCACCAGCCACTCTTTCTCCAGCCAGCCCACAAGGGTAATTTTGCTTGAGAAGGGGGAGAAATTGTAAAGGAGGTTTGGCAGGAAGTTCCCTGAACTTTCCCAGAAAATAACTGGAAAGTTGGACCTTTTCCCAAGAATTTTCTGAGAAAACTTGAGGGGAAAAACTGAATTAAATATAAGGTGAGTCAAGGTGGTGGCTGTAAGCTCATTCTTTTGATGAAAGTTACCCCGAGCCCACAGGAAAAGCCAGGACATATTTTTAAATCCAGGGGAGGAACACTTTAACCTGATGCCTCCAAAGGCTTTCTTTTAGATCAGCCTTCCCAATCTGGTGCCCTCCAGATGTTGCTGGACCATGACTCCCATCATCCCTGGACATTGACCATGCTGAAAGATCAACAATATCTGGAGGACCACAGATTAGCCACCCATGCTGTGGTAATATAAGAAGACTGACTTTGCTTCTAGGGAACGCTAATTGCGTACTGTAGCTCAAACACGTCAGATTCTTGACCACTGTTTAGAAAATTGACTTGTTCTTGTACACACAGAAAGTGGCCACCTCTTGTCCAAAACATGAAAATAATGGAGTGTGGTAGTACTCTGTGCAAGCTTTTGCTAAGTAATCGTTATTTATTCACTTGGTCAGATTCACCATTACTGTGCAGGGTGCTTTGGAGATATATACATAGCCTACAAGATGAAGGAGAACCAGATGCAATTCATCATTACACTGTAGCATTTATTCTGTCAGGGTTAAACACATCCAATCAATGAAAGATTTTATCCCTTTACCTCGATAATACATTAAACAAGAAAAAAGTTCATTTGTGGTTAGAATTTAGGCCACAAAGGTCCACATTGGGGGGATGGGAATACTTCTGATATAATTAAGAGCTGACAGCCAATCCATACTGAGGCTATGCTCCAAAGCTAAAAAGCAGTGCTACTATGAACTGCCATATTTGGTGTGCAAAGAAGCTCTACATCAGAACACAGTGTAGTTTGTTTAACTCAGATGGCAGGGCATACACTGATTAAGCGTCCGGCCGATGGTCAGGGGTGATGAAGGGAGTTGTAGTCCCATAATGTCTGGAGGGTCACTGCTTCCCATCCCTGCCTTAGAAGAACCTATGACACATCATGCATGTAGGACTTTTCAAGAATAAGTATTGACAGGGCCGACTCTAAAGGTGGGGCCCTGGCCAAGGGCCCCTGGGGCTACAAGAGCCCCTGCACTCCCCTTCTGCAATCCGCGGCAGGATTGCTGCCGTGGATTGCAGGACAGGAGCTTCCGAGCCACCCGCCATTCCCCTGCTTCGCCTACCTTTCTCTCTGCTTTTTTGCGGCTTATTTGCGGCTGCATGCACTGCGTGCATAGGGTTGTCATCAATCAAGATTGTGGCCGAGGTTTCTTGGTTGATGGCACACATGTGTGCTACACGCGCACATTGCTGCCATCAACCAAGATGGCGGTAGAGGCTTCAGCCCCTTAGGGAAACCTCAGCCACCATCTTGATTGATGGCAACCCTGCCCGCACAGTGCACATAGCCAAAAAAACAGCACAGAGAAAGGTAAGTAGAGCGGGGGAATGGTGGGCGGCTTGGGAGCTTCTGCCCTGCGACCCACAGTACCAACCATGCCCTGAATTGCAGAAGGGGAGTGCAGGGCCCCAGGGCAGGCTGGTGCCCAGGTCAGCCCTGAGTATGGATGTCCACATCAGCTCAAATGGGTCTCCCCCAAGAGTTCCAGTGAAGACCCTGGACAGCTCTGAATGAAGGAACATTCACATTTGCTTCAGCAATAGAAAACCATAGAGTGAGACATAATTAGGGCTTCAGCTCAGTCTGTGGGTGGATAGCTCTGCCTCCACCAGGAAAAGGCTCTAGTCATAAAGGGGGCTTTGCCTGCTTTAGCAACTACTGTTTCCAATGGCAATGGGATGACTATGGCGTCACCTTAATTTCCAGGTCTCAAGCTCTGAGGATAATGGGAACATAAGATGGTGGCAAGATGGGCTTCCTAGATGTTGGGGGTTCTGGGGGAGTGGAGTCATCTAGGGTCAGTGTGAGGGGGTTAATTCCCTCCCCCACTCCATCACCTCCCCAGAGTCTATAGCATTGTCCCCAAACATGGGGAGATTGATCACAATGTGCAAGCTTTCATCTTCACGTGTAAAAACAAGATCCAGTTCCAGAAGGTGGTGATGGTGGACATCTGCTGGTGCCATAAAACTGGCCAAGGAACCAACATTCTCACTTTGCAAGGACTATTCAAGAAGGTTATAGGGTAAATGTGAAAGGTATCTCAGTTTGCATGCTTAATCTCTTCCAGTGTAAGGGGACAAACTGAAAGTGCATTGCCTGACCCATTCCAAAGAGATGCCCAACACTATGCACCCTCCACCCCAAAATGAATATATTGTAAAAGAGTATATATGCACATGATGTGGAGGCCAAGCACAATGGACTTCCCTAATTTACTGTACGTACTTGATGATCTGGTAATTAAATGTTGCAGACTTGATGAGCATTTTTTTACAGAGCTCAAGGCTAATTTAGATGTAACCATCAAAATGTCTTCTTTTCATTTGCTTGCAGATGTATTATACCAGATGGACTCAATGTCATTGCAAATGGCTTCTTCCATCAATGCTTAGCTAACTCCTACATTCACTAGAAAATGAAGATAATTACAGCTACAGGCATACACAACCAAACACACAGCTCCTAATTATTTGCTGAACAATGAGTAAGATGCTTATTGTCTTGTGTGAGTGAGAAAGCCTGGGTTGCCCAGCTCTGAACTTCATGGGGTGTGGGGTGGGAGGGGGGGAGAAGAGATCTTGTGCTTGTGTGTCTGAAAACAAAACTGCTTTGATTTAATTATGGAAATGTGTGTAGAATTAAATACGGTGCCATTTTTCAGGGACTTTATGCATCACTCAAAATCACTAGGTGGGCGGGGAAAAGCCCCCAAAGAGAAGTTCAAATAGGTGGGGTCCATTGGCAGAAGCTGTGGAGCATGCAATAGGGTTTTATATTATTTACATGGCCAAGAAAATCCACTAGGCATGCAGAGCTTCCCCCTGAAGTTTGGGACCAGATTCATGCCTCTTGGCTTTTGGTAGTGCAATCTGCAATATCACAGAAAGAACACTGAAAAGATTACAAGGCACAGAATGTAATTACATGATGCGGTAATATATCCTTGATTGGGGGTAGGAAATATGATGCCCTCTGGATGTTGTCAGGCTCCAACGCCCATCAGTTCCAACCAGCATGGTAAATGGACAGGGATCGGAACTGGAGCCCAGTAATATCCAGAAGACACCACATTGGCTACCCTTGTCCTTAATCATGAAGCAATGCATTTTAAAGCCTTTAACGGTGCAACCCTAGATGTATTTTCTTAGAGATAAGCCCCACTGAGTTCAATAGGGCTTACTCCCAGCAGGAAACTGAGTATTGGGTTACCGCCTTTAAAAGTTTTATCCCGAAAGATATGACAATGGTATGTAGTTGAGCGGATGACTCCTGGGTAAATTCAGTGGACCCTTCAGGCTGTTGAAGTGAAATGGCAGCCATCATGAAATTATCTACTCATAGCGCTATATCAGTTTAAGTGTTGTGCTTTCTTCCTCTATGTGTAATCATTTTAAATACAGTAGGGCCCCGCTTTACGGTGTTCCATTTTACGGCGCTTCGTTCATGCGGCGGTTTTCAATTAGGGAAAGGCCCCGCTCTTACAGCGCTTGTTCCGCTAATACAGCGGGTTTTTTCCATCGCACGCCATTTTGATGTCATTTTCGCGCAATGCAGCCCATTATAGTCTATGGGGCCCCGCTTTATGGTGATTTCTGCTTTACGGTGGGGGCCTGGTCCCTAACCCGCCGTATTAGCAGGGCCCTACTGTAAATGTTTGATAAAAAAACATTTTGGGGCCTTCACAGTAAGAATGTGCATAATATTGGACCAAGGAGGACCACAAAAATGCATTGCCCTGCTAACATTACCAATCTAAACTGTGATGCTAAACCTCTGGTCAGAATAAAAGCAAAGCAACACCATTATATAGGGACATAAGAAGTTGCCTTATTCTGAATCAGATCATTGGTCCTTCTAGGTCAGTATTGTCTACACTGACTGGCAGCTGCTCTCCAGGATTTCAGGCAGGAGTCTTTCCCAGCTTACCTGGAGATGCTGGGGACTGAACCTGGGATCTTCTGCACACAAAGGAGATGCTCTCCCACTAAGCTATGGCTCTTCCCCAAATGGCATTGGTCAAATGCTGGTAGAAGGAGACAAAACCAAACCCAGAAGCATCTTGTCTATTATGATGGAACATAAATAAAAGGTTCATCTTCTCCAAAGAAGATGCTGAATGCAGCAATGAGAGAATCTCCACCATTTCATTCTGAACTGTTTGAGGCAGCCTTTGGGGTGCCTTTCTAGCATGAGGGTAAGGAGTCTGTGGCCCTCCAGTTGTTGTCAGGTTTGGTGCAAGCTGGTGTCCATTGGGTCTGGTAGGACGGAAGACAGGGAGGCCAAGAATAGGTGGAGCCAGAGCCAATGACAGGCAGAGCCAACTAATATTGATTTTCTACCCATCCTCCTCCCCGCTGAGTTCTACAAAGGCAGCACTGAGACTGAGGAGGAGGTGGAAGTTGACAAAGCAACAACAACCCCAGACTGCTTATAAGGAAGGAGGTAGGCAGGTGGAGGCAGACTAAGCTTGGTGGGGCAGCACCCCAGTTACCCTAATGGGCCAGCCTCTACTGGTTCCAATTCCCACCTGCCCCAGTCAGTATGGACAATGGTCAGGAATCATGTGAGTTGTAGTCCTGCAGCACCTGGAGGGTCACAGTTGCCCCACTCCTGTTCTAGAGGGTGTCCCCCAAGACCTTTGGTGACATCAGCTTGGGGGACATCTAGCACATTACAGACACACACGACAGTGAACTCCTTCTCCAAAAGTGTGTAGAGACACACGAAAGAGGGAGGTATCAGCAGAGCTGGGGGAACCCCAAGGGTTTGGAGAAGTACCCCCCAATAAGCAGCCTAATAAGGACTCCACATGCTCCATGGGTACAGTATACTGATTGACTGTTGAGGGGTTGGGGAAACACTAGGAAGCTGGGCCATTGGTGGCAGGGAGACTGGAATAGAGTATTTTTATTTATTTATTACTAGAATTTGTATTTTGCCTTTCCACCAAATGGTGCTCAGGGCAGTTAACAATAATAATACAAATATAATACAATAAAATAGCAATAATAGAAAGACAAGACAGGTAAAGCATCAATACAATCAACAAAAGCACCAGTCAATATCAATCCCCCCCGGGAGATATCAAGTGGTACCCATTTCGATAGGCCCATCTTGGGAAGTGGAGCCAGACAGAGTAATCAAGGCAAGCTGGTCCCTAGCCAAGATTTCCAGGCGGTCATCATCCTCAGGGGGTGGGTCATGGGCAGGAGCAAAAAAATGGACTAAAGCACGGATATCCCATAGCTGGTGTGCCGTCTCGACAGTCACAAGCATGGCCAATAAACCAACAAGTAGGTAGCAGGTGATGCTGAGCTCATAGAGCTTGTGTAGAGGTGGTTGAGAGCTGCCCCACAGCAAGTAGTTGCCCAGGCCAATGGTGCTGAGGGAGATGATGCAGAAATACACGGACTCCAGGAAGTTCCAGTTGTGTTCAAGCACCCAGAAGCAGACAGCGTGGATGAGCATGAAGAGTCCGAGGGTGGCTAGTTCCAGCCCTGTGGCGTGGGCCAGTGCCACGTGGGCCAGTGGGAAGCCCCAGCAGGTGTGGATGTAGTGAACAGGGCAGTGGCTCAGGATGGGCAGCAGGTACTGGAGCAGGCAGGCCAGGAGCACCAAGGTCAGGGGAATGCCCACACAGGAGTACAAGATGCAGAATATTTTGCCCCATGTCGAGAGAGGGACTATGTGCCCGTAACCACAACAGAGCAGTGCTCGCTCTACACCAGTTGGTTTTCTGCCTGCCCTCCAAAAGGACAACCAGGACAGCTTCCCATTGGTCGTGCTGCTGCTACTCTCTACCTGTGGTGGTAAGGACGTTGGTGGCAAAGAAAAGGGCCGAGGTGAACTCTTGCCCAGGCGAGAGATGCTATAGCTCCCTGCGTCAAGGAGGTGCTCCATGAGGCTGGCCAGCTTTTCCTCCGACAGGCAGGTCTAGCGCTCAGCCAGTAGGTGGACACATGTTTTGTGCAAGATGGCCAGCAGGGCTCGCTCGTGTATCCTAGAAGAGTGTCTGGCTGGCTGGCTGGCTGGAATCCTGAACAAGAGCACTGTATATTGCAACATTTTGTTGCAGGTCCCATATATGTGTGTGTGTATTGATTGTTATAGGATTGGGGGGGATCTGCATGATGTCTTTAGGTCCCCTTCTAGCCTGTGGTTTTGAATCTGTATAAATGGAGTTGTAGCAGAGGAACCTACTGTACTGGTCAAGCCAGTCTCTTTGTTAAGTTGATGGACGTTATTCATATGTCTGAAGACTTGGTGAAGAGCAGATGTGTTGCCATAGGAACGAGGGTAGCCCTCCCCCCTCACCTGGTTGGGGCAGGAGGTAGATTTTGTGCTTTAGTCTGATCGGAAGCTTGGAGCTGGAAAAACACAGAGGCTTGCCTCACTCTCTGTGCTGAATCCAAAGCTATGGCTTTGGGAAGTCTCTTCTAGAAGCCTAACAGGGAAGCAAGATTAATGCTGAAAACCCTTCCATCTTGTGCTCAGGTTGTATATATGGGCAAATAAAACCATATATTCTAAAGTCACCACAGTCTCTGCTAACCTTCATTCCAAGGAAACCAAATTCTGAAACGCCTGGAAGTCTCTCACCACTCTGAGATTGGGGTATTTTCAAATACATATCAGGTTTAAAAGACCTGTGGTTATTTACTCCTTTTCTTAAAAAAAAAAACACCTCACAAATTCTCCCCCACCCAAGCTAGCTCATTAGTATAAATGATGGACCCTCGCCTCGGATTTCAAGTCAGCAGTTTTCTTTGCCCCCTTTCCCCAAAGTTATCGCTGGCTATTTTTCACTATAACACAGCGGTGGAGGAAGATTTGATAGCGGGCAAATTGGTCCCAGGAGCAAGGACATGAGATTTGAGAGGAAGGGAGGTGAGATTCTCGGCAGAGTGTAAAAGTCTACTCTTGGATAATCAAGATTAAACCATACATCAGCTGTGCACTCTGAGAGCATTCATTGCACTTTTCTTTAATAGTTTGCCAGCAAAATACTTGTCATCGTGGTGATGGTGCATGGGGAAGGAATGTGCAGAAGCAACAATGAGCTAGGGGGGGGTCCATGAAAACTCCCCCCGTCCTCAAACTCCCTTCTCCCCAAAATCCAAAAGAGGGAAACCACTTCTCTATGTCACATAAAACTTACCCCCTCCCTGCCCAAATGAAAACTCCCCCTCCAAAGTAGATGTTGTCTACTGTATCCCAGCCCCACAGTTTGAGAATTTTCTGGACCATCTTGCCTTAATTGGTTATCTTCCAAAAACAGATTTAAATGTTGGAAATGTAAATCCCTCAGGGCAGTTTTTCTTTTCAACATATGTGGTTGGAAGACCAATACTGGATACTATTTTGCAAACAACTGTATATACTTTGAGTCAATAGCAGGGATAAGGAACCTGTGGCCATCCAGATATTAGCTGGACTACAGCTCCTATCATCCCTGGGCACTGACCATGCTAACTGGGGTGGAGGAGTGCTGGAGTCCTGCAACATCTGGAGAACCACAGGTTCCCCACTCCTAGCTAAAACCTTCATTGAAATATATTATTTAAGAGAATTTATCCAGTATGATGAAATCACTGACTATGGATGTATAAATTGTAGCAATAGCTCAACATCTGCCTATATCTACATGTTTATTGCAGGCTGAATATTGGAAGATCTTTCAACCTCCAGCAATTTGGGGATGGTTACCAAAATATGTGGACTTTCCAGAGAGGGAGAAATTTTAAAAAATAATGCACAGGAAAGGACTGTTATGAACCACTAAAGTTGCAAGAAAATGGTCAAACTTCATAGCCTGTTGGAATCTGCATTACCTTATATTAGCCATAATGTTGTTACTGGATTAAACCCTGCAATCCTATGGTCCCTCGGAGGTCATCCCAGTAGTCACAGGAAGCACCAGCTCTCCCTATCCAAGGGTGGAAAGAGTGGTCGATTCCCAGAGAAGGAGATCTTATGTCAGATGCCTCTTCAAGTTACTACAGACACTTCTGCAGCCCTTGCCCTACTGGCATTGGTAGGGGCAATTAGGGGGCATGCTGAGAGATGGATCCAAAGGATCCATAGCCTTCCCAGCCCCCTAACATGCCCCCCCAAACCAGGTAGGAAACCATACCAGCTCTGGAGTTTGTGTAATGAATTTCCATCCCATTGAGAGGGAAATTGTAAAAGGGGGCGGGGGATCCTGGAAAAGAAAGGAGGGGCATAAGAGTGGTGCTCTGCTCTTCATTTCACCCCGTCAGCATGGCCAGGTGGTTCATCCACCCCTGGCTCTCCTTCCCTTCTCTCCACCCCCGATCGCATCCTACATTTATCTGTTTTGTCTATCTGTTATTTATTTATTTGCTTAAAACCAAGGGCACTGCTGCTCTGAGAATGCCCATCGTCAGTATAAAACATACTGAAATGAATGGCAGCTGCATAGCAACACGAGGTTCCTCTGAGACACCCTGCTCCCCGTGGCTTGGGTCCTTGGTGTTGAATGTCAATTTTGCTCGGGCAGCTAGTGCTTTCAGGAACCTAACCCAGATCAAACTATTTTGGTTGTATCCAGTGTTAGTCTTATTTAGAGTAGGCCCGTTGAATTTGATAGACATGGTTAACTTAGGTTCATTATTTTCAGTGAGTCTGCTCTGAGTAAAAGCTGGATACGCACACACCAGTAAGACAAGAGGTGGCTAGTGCCCATTGAGACTAGTAGGGTGGAAAGCAAGGAGACCAATACTAGGTGGAGTCAGAGCCAATGACAGGCAGAGTCATCTTAATTCTAGTTTTGTCTCCATCCTTCTCTTGGCTCAGTTCTACAAGGGCAACACTGAGACTAAGGAGGAAGAAGCAGCCAGCCAAGGCCACCCTCTGGACTGGTTGTAGGTAAGAAGGCAGGCAGGTGAGGGCCGGGTGAGGGCAGATCGACGTTTGTGGGGCTAATATACCAGCCTCCACAGCATAAGATGACACAGTCGTCCATTTATTCCAAATGAGTTTTACATTTTCCTTTGCACTTTCACACCTCTGAATTTCAAACACCCCTGGCTGCTTTACAAGAGTTTTGGCCATTGTCACAGAGTGGCGGTTGTTCTGGTCTTTAATTCAGACATAATCAGTTTCTGGCTTACTTGAGGATAACAGGGACGGCTCCAATTGGCGCTTCCCCCCCTGCACTTTGCCAGGCATTCTGCAAAGCCTTGTGCCCAGTGCCTCTGGGAACTGCTGCCAGGGAGATGCGACTCTGTGTTGACCCAAATGCAGGCAGAAGCTGAAGACTGCAAGCTTAGCCCACAGCCAGAGCTGTGAATCCAGAAAACATTCCATCCACAAAGTTTAAAAAAGAAAAGAAAAGCTTTCCTAGTGGAAATCTGCAAGCATTTGAAATTGTAAGCAAGGGGAAAATGCAGACACTTAGAGAAGGAGCATGATTTTAAGAATCATTGTACAAAAGCATAAATTTTCATGCTTTTTTAAATCTTATTTTATTTTGCTTGATCTATTTTATGTATTGCACTTTTATTGTATATTTCTTTTGTAATATGCATTAATACTGTTCACTGCTTTGGGGGCCGTTGAGACAAAAAAAGGCATACTCATAAACTGCACCATAAATAAACTATACCACGCAACAAGGTGTAGGTTAGAAATTCTCAAATTTGTAACACTGACACTTCCTAAATCAACATTATTAAATATAAGAAAGATGTTATCCACTTGAATTAGCACAGAAATGAATGTGTGGGGTTGTGTCCACCAGTCCTACCCAGATATCTTTCATATGAGGCTCCAAACAGAGCCTACACATATATAAGTCATATGTGCTATCAGGGTTCCTGTACATATGATGAAAGCCTACACACATACAGGCTGTCCTCCCTGGGTTAGCTGAACATGCAGAGGTCAGGTTCCTCACTCACTCCTCCTCACATTTATTTTGACTAAGGATGGAAGGATCTATCAATTTCAATTCTCTCAGTTTCTCATTGTTCCAATCTTAGATGTAGTTCTCCACATTTTCGCAGCAATTTGTGAATTTTAAAATAAAATTCCTCAAGAAAATTAGTGTGAATTCTCCTCACACACACATTTTTGACTAAACATGTGCATTTTTGCAAGCAATTCCTCACCACATAATGCATTTTTGCATGTTATTTTCACTAATAAATTCATTTTTATGCACACTTTCCCCTAGTAGATGCATTTTTGTGAACTGCATTGCAAAATTCAAATAAGTACGAATTTCAAAGGATGGCCGTGTTTTGGTTCTCATATTGTTTCAGAAAGTGTGAACTTGATAGATTCACCTTTAAATGTGAACTGAATCAAACTTCTCTCCCATCCCTAATTTCGACATAGATGAATGCGTGAGCATTGTGATTTGTTTTCCAATGCTACAATGGTAACCAATTTGAATCAAGAAAGGTTTCCGAACGCCTGCATATATATTGCCCTTCCAACACAAACAGAAGTCTGTCTGAGACCACAGGGAGTACTTTGCTTTGCACACAGCTTTACAGGTGTTTCCAAATCCTCTTTAGGCCCAATCACATCTTTACCTGATGTCATTTATACTGCAGGGTGGGTGTGGCTTGGCCAAAATGGTCCCACAGGCCAATTAAGGGGGCCTGGTGGGCTGGAGGTTCCCTACCACTGTCATAGAGAGTCTTGGACTAGATGGGCCAGTGGTATTTCTCAATGTAAAGGTAACTTTTTCTTCTTGTTTCCAATTAAATATGCCTCAAGAGAACTCGCAATAGATTTTTTTGCTCTCATTCTGAGGCTGATGAATTGCCATATTTAGATTCAGGGTAGACCTCCAGGATAGAGGAGCAGTAGCCTTATGAGATTTATGACTTCTACCCCTGGAATGGCTCACTTGTGTGAATCATCCATGAGATAGGCTTGAAATGCTCATGCACAAACACAAGAGTTTGTTCTGTGGCAGGTAAGGATGGGGGTAAAATTAATTTTAGTTTGCAATTCAAGCTGACTATCAAATTAGCAAATTCTGAAAGAATATGAGAACCAAAATAGCCATTCTTCAAAATTCGCACTTATCTGAACTTTGCAATGCTGTTCCCCAACCAAACAATATTTAGAAAAATGCATATATTAGGGGAAAGTGTGCATATACATGCATACATTCATGAAAATAACAAAATGCATTATATTAGTGGAAATTGCTTGTAAAAATGTGAAGCTTCAAATTCACTTTAATAATGTCTCAGCTGAGCTGCCTACAACCCCACAGGAAGTGAGGTAAACATTGCTGTCTGCACCAAGAAAATGGGGCAGGGGGAGACTAGAACAAAGCCTGAATTTCTAGAAAAAATTGAGTCACCACTGACTATGATTCTCCATGGGCAAAGGGTGGTGTCACTCTAGCCATTGGTAGTTCTATGGTAAAGACAGGAGATGACAACAAAGTCTGTGATTGGTGAGGCTGGAGCCTGTTAAATGTGCATTTGAAAAGGAGATAGGGAGTAGTAAGTGTATGTTTCCTGGTCCAAAAGTGTTCCCTTAATGCAAGTGAAGATATAACAAAGGACTAACAAAATTCCTTGATGCAAGGTGCATATCACAAAGTTTTCCACTTTAGGAATCCACTGTAAAAGCTTGACAACAATAACAAACTTATAAGGCAGGCCCAATATTATCTTCATATCGTAGATGGGAAGCTGAAGCTGAGATGGTGGCCTGCTTACAGACACTTAGGCGAGAATTGACCTGGGGATTTCCTGGTTCATAGCTCAGGCTTAAATACTGCAATACAATTAGGCCTCTAACAATCTAGTCCAGATGGAGTTAGGAAGACATCTATGATGTCTTGTATATCTTTATCGAGAGGTTGATTTTATATATAGATAACTATTGGCTTGGGTAAGTTTAGTGCCCCCTCCAGTCTGGTGATATACATTTACCACCTTTGTCCATCGATCTTCAATCCATAGATTTTTTCCTTTTCTTTTTTCCTTTGACTTTTTTAGGAAGGAAAAAAAAGAATGGATTAGATGGACATAAGTGGAAAAAGATTGAAGGATGGTCCCAAGATCAGTTTGGGTTAAAAAGTGGGTTTCTGTTGAAGGCTATTAACTATTTTAACTAGATCTTTTTCCAATCTCAGGCCTGGACCATCAATGGTCACACACACACAAAGAGGACTTTAAATTAGATAAGTGACACTATGCACATAAGGCTTTGCAAGATCTATGGCTTCATTCAAAAAACTAAAATAATACCTCCCCCTCATGCCATTAAACCTGAGTTACAAGGGTTTGGTGAATTATGTTTCAAAATAACTCCAGTCCAGATTTTTACTTTTGCATTTGGAAAAACAGAATCTCTGCCACAGTCAGATGGGGAAAAGATTACACAGGTCTGACAGTTTAATTCAAACAGAACAGTGAAGCCATTTTTATTTGTGGCATCAGGTTGCAATTTTGTGCCATCCAGTTCAAAATCAATGCTGGCAATAACCTATCTATAGAAAGCAATTTTTGATCTTATGTGGTCCTGATATATATATGTCCCAGTCTGGGAAATGCCCAGTACCTAACAACATGGCATTAGCAAATTAAGATCCAACTTCTCCACCAGCAAAAATGTTTGAAGTCCAAGGAAGCCTTGATACTTTTTCAAAGTAGCTCACCTGAGAAAATTCTATCATGATGATGTGAACATAATTTAGCAAAGTGTAGTTATGACTGATGTCTGAGGCTGGAATCCTGTACATACACTTATCTGGGCATAAGCCCTCTTGAACAAAGCGGATCTTACTTCTAGGTAACAATGCATAGTATTGCACTATCCCATTCTATTAGAGATGGAGAGAGATTCACTTCACTTCACGTTTAAAGACAAACCTACTTAATCTGCACTTTCTGAAACAATATGCAAACTGAAACACAGCCATCCTCCAAAATTTGCACTTTATTGACTTTTGCAATGCAGTTCTCCAGCCAAGTAACGGGTAGAAAAACACATACTAAAGTGTGTACATAAATGCATATAGTAGTGAAAAAACCATGCAAAATGCATTATACTGGTCAAATCTGGCTTGCAAAAATGTGTGTATTAGGCAAAACAGAATAGAAAAAATGAGTTTATTAGAAGAAATTCGCACTAAAGTGATGAATTTTCATGAAGACTTAAGAAAAATAGCAAACTGATGTGGAAAACTGAACTTAAGACTGGAGATGAGAAACTAAAAGAAACTGACATTTTCAGATTTGCCCATTCCTAAACTCTATACACATTTTCTTGGGAGTAAACCCGAAAGTACTTACTTTGGAGTAAGAAGAATTGCATTGCTTGTCTCTTTGAAATCAGTCAGTACACACACACACACAGGAGTAAATTCCATTGAACTCAGTGGAACCTACTTCAAAGTAATTTATGTACTATAATGTATTATAGAGCCTGCCTGGGAGTCCACAGTCTGTGAGTTCAAATCCCCGCTCATGTCTCCTGGGTGTAATGGGCCAGCTAAAGATCACCCCCACAGTGAGTGGCTCAGAGGTTACGTGCCCTGCCACTTGTGCAGCCATGGGCAAGCTGTATAGTCCCAAGGAGCCCAGTTGCCCTCCAGCAGGCAGTTGCGGACAAGGAAGTGGCTGGCTTGTGCAGCTGTGGCAAGCTGAGCAGGCCCTAGCCAGCTGGGACTAGCCTAAGAGGGAGGCAATAGTAAACCCCCTCCAAATACCGCTTACCATGAAAATCATATTCATAGCATAGCCATAAGTCGGGATCGACTTGAAGGCAGTCCATTTCTATCCCATTGTTCCTCCAATGACCTCAGGACAGCACAAAAGTTTATGTCACTCCTTCCTTCTCTGTTTGCACTGTTTGTTTATTAAATGTATATAGCCAAAGGCTGTTACAAAAGCAAAACATAAAACATAACTATACACAAGACTAAAATAAAACAAGCAATAATTTGCTAATAAATTCAATTACAGCTATTAGCACATTTGACTCTAAGTTTCTTTGCTGCCAAGGCAAACTCCTTCCTTCTCATAACAACCAGTGGGATAAGCCAGTTACTACCTCTAAGATCAGCCTAGGAACTTGATAAATGAGCAGGGATTTGAACTCGGATTTCCCTGGTCCTAGCTCAACATCCTTTCCCATCCTGATGTTTTGTACTACAACTCCTTTCAGTCCCAGCCAATAGCCAGGGAGGATGGGAGTTGTAGTCCAGCAATATCTGGACAGCCCCATGTTGGGGAATCCTGGTTTAACCTCTTTACCATACTGGCTACAATTGCAAAAATGCTTGTAGCCTCCGGAGAAGATAGGAATTAAAATGCATTCAGCAGCTTTTAGTGAAACAAACTGAGTTTGGAACTGGATTTGATATGTGAGTATTGCTTGAAAGACTGGCTGTATTTTGAATTCTTTTAAAAATATTTATCTTTTTATTGAGAAGTTTTGATAAAGAGAAACAAAAGTAGAGCACATGCAAATCAGTCAAATAAAGGCATGACATCTTAAGTCAATATTGACTTGATAGGTTTTATTTGGGCTCAGTTGTAGGTTGGTACATGATTATTATATTAAAGATAGTTGATTAGAATAGACTTAATAATATAAGATCAACCTTGTTGAGATGATAACTTTGTTTTGGGCTGTGTCTCCATTTTGCAGGGCTTTGTTGGGGTAGATTTACTTCTGAGTAAAACATCATAGATATTCTCTCTCCTCCCTTGGGATTTTTCCCTAAAGATTTTATGTACTTTTACAAACTTTTAGATTTCCCCCGAGACTGCTGATACAACCCTCTTTAGCATTGTTTGGTGATACGAGCAACAGCACTCACCTCTGAATGTTAGAAATAAATGATAGACAAAGCCATACATTTCAAGGCCACGATCAACCCACCAAGCCCATTAACTTAAAGAAAGAAAATGAGTGATGAATATCCTGGAGCTGAAGTGGGTCCACCCCTTCTATTTATACACAGTTGCTGAGACAGTAACATGCGTTTCCCATCAAACCAGAATGTGTATGTTCCCTCCAATCACACAGAAGGAACATGAGCCCCCACTTGGCAATCACAGCAAATCTAAGATGTATTCTGCAACATGCTCTTGACACCACAATGCTGCACTTGTAGTGGATGTATTCTGCTTTATTAGTTGTTCTGCGATGCTCCCCCAATACTACCATGATTACAGTCTGGAGCAGCTACAGCACAACAAAAGTGGGACAAAGAAAAATCCAGGGCATTTGTGGTATGAAAAGTTACAGGATTTCAACAGGAAGTTAGAAGATATGCACGGGTTGGAAATGAAGCCGCATGACTGTCCCAAAACTTTTACAGGTGCCAATAGTGGTGAAAGTGGGGTCACATATGTGTGCCCCAATAACATCATGAGCACAAATCATGGATGCACAATAAAAAGGACAGCTGGAGGCCCCCCTAGACAGAGACCCAAATAACTGCTGGCTTTCTTATTTTCAAAGAGAAAACAGCCATTGCTTCCTTGTCCTGGCAGCCCTTGTGGCAACCTGGAGTTTGTTTTGCACCTAGCGTGATCTAACTTAATTTAAGTTCTGCACAAGGCCTCCCGCACTCCATTGTAAGTGCGTTACAAACTGAAGCTGTGGGTTGCGAGGATGACAAAGTATGAATGTATTGGGTTATATTCAACTAAATCCCACTCAGAGGAGACCCACCGAAATTAATGAAACTAAGTTAGTTACATCCATTAATTTCAACAGGCAGGTCTACTCTGAGTAGGTCTAGTGTTGAATACCACCCCTTGTAAATTGTTCAGGAATTTTTGTTTTAGCAGGAAGCAAAATACACATTTTATAAACCGAAATCTAAAATAGAAATATTGTATATGAAGTATTCTTGCAATACTTTTCTTTCAAAAGAAAACAAAAGGTTTTAGTTATAAAATGTTTTTAAAAGGTGGCTTATGGAGCTTTGCCACCAGGGCCAGCTTTTCATCTCTCTGTCCCTTTTGTTGTTGTTCTTTTGGTTTTAACTTGAGTCAGAAGAAATGTACTGCGGAACCTGAAATTTTCCTCACTCCTTTGCAACGCATCAGTTGGATCCAATAAATCCAAAATAACAGTAGGGTCCATGGTGGCTGGTGCCCATTGGACTGTTAGGGCAGCAAACAAAAAGGTCAACAGTAGGTGGAGCCAGAGCCAATGCCGGCACAGCCAACTAACTCTAGTTCCCCCCCCCCCATCCTCGTCCCTGCTGAATTCTGCAAGGAGAAGGAAGCTGACAACCAGAACTGCCTCCTGGACTGGTTGTAAGTAAGAAGGCAGGTAGGTGGGAGCTGGCTGAGGGCAGACTGAGGTTGGCAGGGCAGGGTCCCTTTTGCCCTAATGGACCAGCCTCCACTGTGTAGGGTAATAATAAAAAAATCCTGCTATAGCTTTGGTGTTGGTTGTTTTTCACCCCAACCAGACTAACACCTGCAATTTTTGTTCATTAAATAAATAAGTAAAAAAAAGTATGTCTCTCTGTGCGTGTCTCTCTCTGTGTGCTGAAGTCAAAAGATCCTTTGTGCTGTGGAATACACCACTGATTTCATGTGTGACTCTTCCGAACTCTTCCCACAACATTGCCGTAGGTATGAATTTAGACCACAGCATCCTATTGGGCACCACTCTCTCCCATACACACCTTGCAACTTGGATGTAAAGAGTTTGGCTCAGTTACATCAGTGATAACCTGAGCCCTTAGTCGAATGCATCCAGTCCTGCAGATTGACATAGCTGTAGGAACTGACAAAACTGAGCTCCCGACTATTTGCCTTTCACATTACATTGCATGTGCCTAGGCTGTTTCACACAGATATACATATTCATCACTTGATGACTGTAATGTCAGACAAGACAGACTTGCATGCACGTGTGAACCAGCCTCTGCACCAGGGATGGGGAACCTATGGCCCTCCAGATGTTATTGGACTCCAGTTCCCATCAGGCTCAGGCAGCATGGCCAACGGTCAGGGATGATGGATAGACAACAAATGGATAGAGGACCAAAGGTTCAGCATCCCTGCCCTACGCACTCACTCTATCTCTTCTTCATTTACCTAAATTGTACCTGACCGGCACTTTTCTTTTGCACATCTGATGAGCTTTCCCCACTTCCCTATTTCCTCCTTTCTTTAACATACCCACACTGCATTTGGGCAATATCCCTAGTGACATAACACACCAATATGATTATCTAGGAACCTTGTAAGAGCTCGTGATAACTGCATATCAACTCCAAAATCGTCCCTCCACCTCTCTGTTGCATACTTTAAGGAAGACCCCCTTCTCCATTTTAAACTTATCGCCTTGCACACTCTTTGCTCCCTCACCCATCCTTTGCACATCTCTAGTCTTAACCTGGACCTCCTTGGTGTCCCACCAGCCTGGCCTAACCCTGCCTGTTCTAAAACACACCAAGGAAGAAAAACGGGCCTATCCAGACCTAGATTGCAGTGCTTCATTTGAACCTGGGTTCATCAGGGCTCCACTTTAGAACCCTCCAGGGGCAGCCCTAGAACAGGTGAAATTAAGAGGGAGTTCTGAGCATGTGCAGAGTGTTCTTTTCCTTCACCGGTTGTTAATCGCAGCCAGCCTCTCCACATTTGGGATCACAAAACAATCTTCTCTAAGCAATGGCTTCTACAGTGGGCAGGATCTCTCTTGTTAGGGAGGAAGCCACTGCTGTCCATCTGTCTCACTCTCTGCAAGCCCCCAGCTTCCTCCTAAGCTCCCACACCTGATGCTGTCCTGCCCCCCCCATCCCAGGACCTTCCACGCCTCCCAGATCCCATGTTTTCTTCCTCCTCTTCCTTCAGCTGATGCCACCCCGGGGTGGGGCGGCGCTTTCTTCCTGTTAAGACCCTACCGGGGACGATCGTTGCCCCATCCGTGGGAGGTAAGTAGTTTTACAAGCACCCAGGTCCGTCCCCTTCGCTCTTTGCCCGTGCGCCCGGGGTCCGGATGCCCCTGCCCTACAGCAGGCACGCGGGGGGGGCGACATCGCCTGCGCTCTCGTGTCCCTCTCCAGCAGCTGGGTCCCTCTACGGGTGCGTGCTCCCCATTCCCTTCCTTTCCTCCTTACCTGCGGCAACTGAGTGAGGGGCAGCGTTCGCTCGGGGGTGAGGGGAAGCCCCCTCTTCCGCCAGACTTTTGCCAAAGCGCGGGCACCGCCAGCCTCAGCCGCCGCCGCCGCCGCGCTTCCCCTCTCGCTCTTTCTCTCCACCTGCTTCTGACCACCTAATCACCAACAAGCCTCCTCCTGCGGGGGGGGGCAAGAGACGGACTGGCCGGGGATTGGCGATTGGCGAGCGCGCCCGCCTCTCATTGGCCCGCGGGCGGCGCCAGGGCTGGGCGTGGCCGGCGCTGACGCCAGGCTCGGGTTGGTGGGGAAAGGCGGGGTGGGCGCGCTGCGCCGCGCCTTTTGTGTGCTCCAGCGGCGGTGGGGCGCTTTTCTCTGCCATAGCCAGCCTTGCGAGTGAGCAGGCGGGCGGCGCTGGGGCAGGGCTGCGGCGCTTGCTTGCTTCCCCCCCCTTTTTTTTTCTTTTCTTTTCCTGCGCTATGTATTCGAGCGCTCCGGAGCCTTGCCCGGGGCCGCCGCCGTTGCTGCAGCTACTGTTGCTGCCGCCGCCGTTGCTACTGCTTCCAGCACGTCGAGGGGCTTCGGAGGAATAGAACCAGACGGCCAGCAGCGGGCTACGCCGGCTCGGGAAGACTCGAGAGCCAAGGAGAAGCCGGAGCCGGGAAAGAAGACGGAGGAGGCGGCGGTGGCAGAGGAGGACCCAGGCTAGGAAGCCTCTCGCCCGCCCGTCCCTTCGGGGAAGCTGGATCCGCTGGCCTCCTAGAAGCTTCCCAGCTGGGGGGAGGAGGGCGAGAGGAAGGCAAACCCGCCTCGGACGCGGCGCGATGCTGGTGCTGGAGCTTCTGGGCTTGGTTTGGCTGGCCGGGGTGGTGCTGGGGCAGAACGAGACGGAGCCCATCATCCTGGAAGGCAAGTGTCTGGTGGTGTGCGACTCCAACCCCGCCTCGGACCCGACGGGCACGGCGCTCGGCATCTCCGTGCGCTCGGGCAGCGCCAAGGTGGCGTTCTCCGCCATCCGCAGCACCAACCACGAGCCCTCGGAGATGAGCAACCGGACCATGATCATTTACTTCGACCAGGTAGATCAGCTGGACAGGGGACATGGAGGAAGGGGGCGGGCGGGCGATGGAGAAGGTTTGCTCGTTGCTGGTCTTTTGTGTGTGTGTGTGTGTGATAGGGATGACTCTATGAAGGACTTTAGTGAGTGTGGTAGAGGGAAGGGGCGCTGCCTTTGGAGCAGTTTCTCTCCCCCCCCCGCAAATGCCTCTGAACCGGCTCCCTTCCCCAAGGCAATCCCCGGCGCATGGACAGACGTAAGCCAAGGTCTTCAGACGCTTTCTCGAGGGGAATTCGCATCACCCGTTGAAACTCTAGTGGAGGGGGGGGCGGTCTTTGGGCGGAGGTGATGAGGAAAGCTATGGCTAGCTAGGCTGGCCCCTTCGTCTAGAAATGAATCCGCGAATGTGGCTCGCCTTCCAGATTCTAGAGGGAGGGAGGGAGGATCTCTGGCGTGCTTCATCCATGCTTTTAACGAAAAGCTCAGTCTCGGGGCTGGGGACAGATTGCCACATGTTCCGGAAATCCAGATGCTGAGGTTTTCCTTCTCTTGCTCTCTGCCCTGCCCCGTCTACAGTTCTCATCCTGCCTTTTCCTTTCTCTCGTAGGTACTAGTGAATATCGGGCTGAACTTTGACTCGGAGAGGAGCACTTTCATCGCGCCCCGAAAGGGGATCTACAGCTTCAATTTTCATGTGGTGAAGGTGTACAACAGGCAAACCATTCAGGTAAGAGGCTGCTCGTTTGCTGAGGGCTTTGGCCTTTGGTATGCAAGGGTGTGTGTGAGAGAGAGCAAGGGAGGCTGATGCTAGCGTGCATTTAATGTGGGGTAAGTCCTATTGAACTTAGCCAGGCTTAGTTGTGAGTGAGTGGTGTAGGAGCGAGACCTCCTGATGAATCTTTTAAGGCTGATTTTTTTGGAAGTCGAAAGCTGTATGTATGAAGCTGCCATTAGGCCTCCTAGCTACACTGTGTGGCAGCAGCCGTCCAGGATTTCAGATGGGGATCTCTCCTGGCTCTACCTGGAGATACCGGAACCAGCAACCTTCTGCATGCAAAGCTGATGCTCTCCCCACTGAGCTACATCCCCCACTTTGAAAGAACAACTTTATTGTGTCTGTAAAATTTAGAAGCAAACTAAAGAAGACAAAGAGCAGACAGTTTGCCTTAAACAATTAAATTTAGGGGCATTCTCACTACAGAAGAGCGACTATAGCTTTCTGCTATAGGGCGGTCTAGAAATGTAATTAAATAAATAAATAAATAATAAACTATAATTCTCTGTGATTGGCCTTAGAAAGCAATTGACCGGAAACACTTTATCACTCTTATTAAGCAGTAATGCCCTCCTTAACCTTGTCTGTATCTCCACCATTCAGTAGATTGGAAACAGATTCCATATGCACTCCCAAAGCTCCCAACTGTGCAAGTTTTGTTTTGCATACAATTAAAATGCTCTCCCATTCATGTTCTGTCCTGGCAAGTGAGGCTTCGTCCCACCTGTATTAACATGACCAATCCAATGCACATTTACCTGGAAGTAAGCCTATGAAATAAAGGCAGACTTGATCCTGCACTGTATGATCAAACTATGCATTAACTGTGTATCCCTGCTCTAAAATAGTGTCATTTTTCATTGATCACACTTATATCCCACCTTTCCTCCAGGGAGCTCAAGGCAGTGTTGGATCTGTCATAACCAAGCCACTATTTTATCAACACAACAACTCTGTGAGGTTGGTCAGGCTGAGAGGCTGGCCTAAGGTCACCCAGTACACTTCATGGGCAAGTGGGGATTTGAATCTGGATCTCCACAGTAAGAGAGGCAGTCCAATAGAAATGTTTATTATTTATTAAATTTATATCCCACCCTTCCAGTAGGAGACGAAAACATTAGAAACACTCTAATACATCTTAACAGGCTTTGAAATATATTATAACCATCTTTAAAAACATCTTTAAAAAAAAGATTTAAAAACATCTTAAAAAGCAATTCCAATACAGACATAGACTGGATAAGGTCTCTACTTAAAAAGCTTGTTGAAAGAGGAAGGGCTTCAGTAGGTGCTGAAAAGATAACAGAGATGGTGCCTGTTTAATATTTAAGGGGAGGGAATTCCAAAGGGTTGGTGCCATTATGCTAAAGGTCCGCTTCCTTTGTTGTGCAGAATGGGCCTCCTGATAAGATGGTATCTGCAGGAGGTCCTCACCTTGTGCAGGGTGGCTAAATCTATCTCTCTCCACCCCACCGCAACTGTGGCTTTCTTTTGATCTAACCTGGCCTCCCCTCTTAAATTCCACTCCTTTTGTGGTATGTGGCTATCTGTAAAATTAGGCTAAAATGTAAAATGTATATGTGGATTTAGACCACAAATGTGAAATGCTTAACGCTCCAAATCATATATATGCAGCATATATGAAAGGGTTGTCACTTTCTAGTAAAAAGGGAGGTTGTGGATGAAAGCAAGCAAGGTCAGTAAACAAGACTAATGCAGAAGCCCCAACTATTTTAATTTCTAGGTAGATACCTAAAGGATTTACTTTGGCCTTGTCCATTTTACTCCCCCCCCCATGTTGTGTAAACTGTGCTTTGGGTATCTTTTTCATTTGTACTTCCCAAATACATATTCCTGCATTTTCCCCCAATTCTAATACCGTGATAACTTTCCGTCCTCTCTTCCATCTGTTGGCTGTATACATCCTGCATACAGTTTGTCATAAACCCTGTGTTGTGACTGGTTAGTCTCATGGTAGTGACTTGGATAGGGACTGACCTGATTGAAATTAATTAATTGGCTCGGGTCTTAATTGGCTCAGGTACTGCCCTCGATATCTTGTCGAAGTAGTACCTCATCAGTCATTTGGCGATATCAGATCTGGGAATGGGGTTGGCCTTTCTGTTGATCTGCTGAGCATTTTTAGATCTTTCAGGAGTCTAAAGGGCCAGTTTTGTTCCAGTGCTTGGGACCTAGCTGAATGTCACAGCTCTTTAATGCGGGCAGAACAAGGAATCCCCCCCAAAAGACTGAGTTATCTGACTGCATCTCTCTCCAATACTACCCTGTCCCCCCTTTTGTAGTAGCATGTAGTAGTAGTTTTGTAGTAGCATGCAGCATGAAGTAGTAGTCGAGTCATCTGAACAAGGACATTCCTGGTCCGTAGGCCCTTTTTGGTATGGTGTACCATAACCACCTATACATCCAGCAACCTAAACACTCTGGATTGATCTAGTAGGACTGAAGTGCCCTTAAAGAATCTGTCAGAGATACAGTTTGATTATTCTTGGATCTTTGAAGTAAAGCTGCATTTCCCTATCAAGCTGTAGTTTGGGTAACTGGGGCTGCAATTCACTACATGTCTACTCAGAAGTAAGCCCCATTGGGTTCAATGGGACTTACTCCCAGGTAAATGCATATTGGATTGCAGCTTAAGTGCCTGATCCTGTTTTTTCTCCAAAGCTCCTTTGACTTCACTGGGACTTGTGCCACTGTGTTCAGCCCAAAGCATGGGTGTTGTAGATCATATATCGCCTACTTGTGTTCTGTATACGTAAGAGTGTGCCAATATATTTTTCATTAGAGCTGCAATTACTGCTTTAGAAAGCCACAACCATAGCCTGATTCTTTGTAGCTGTCTGGTGGCTGATTCCTACACGAAGGGTTGGAGCACTGGATTGCTCAAATTAAAGGCAGCCTGGCTTAACTTCCTTTGTGTTACATCCCCTTAGCTACTATGTTTTTAAGGAGACTAAAGGGGGACTATGGTTTGGGTAAAATCTAGGAGAGTCAGGGGAGAGGGTCCCCCTCTTTCTCCCCGTAATTTGAGCCATGGATTATTCTGTATAAATTTAGATCCACTCTTAAAGCACCTTCAAGAACTATCATATCAGTCACTGCCACAATGCCATGATGGAAAACTGATCGATCTATGCTTTTACATCCATCTCTAATTACTGGTGGCTGCGTTATTCACTGTGGTTGTATCAAAAGGAGCTGGATATCTGCTATCTCCCTCACTTATGTAGGTAGAAAGCTACAGCTCTGTAGGGCTCACATTGGCTGTGCCAGGGATTCAGCATCTTTGCTGCTTCACAAAGGGATAAGATGCCTCCCCCTTGATGAACTTCAAGAGATGGTGCTCAGAGCATGAATGCCTTTATCTCTCTTGTCAGCGACAGCTGAGGTTTAGCAAGGGCGGAGGGTCCAGCTTTCCTGAAGGACAAGCAAATTCTTTAAAAACTGCAGGCAGAAGTGGGGATAAAGCCTCCATCTGAAGGGGTTCCATATGCATCCTAACAAATATTGAGTTTGTGAGGCATAGTGTGGTGTACCAAAAGGGGTGTACAAGGCCAGATTTCCTTCTATGTAGCAAGCCCGCCTAGATAATCAGATCTACATTCGATTATTTTTGTGTGTATGTGTGCGTGCTATTGGCATTATAGTTATCTGTTCATTCTGTGCTTTGAGGTCTCTCCAGGGTGGACACATAGTGTTTACATTTCAGTATAAAGCAATATAAAAATAAATGTTTGAGGTCGGGGCTATGAGGATAATTACAGTAGCGGTAGAAAGCCAAACGCTTTCCACCCCTGAATCTAGGGTAGCACAATTAATCTGATCTGGCAGCAGAAAGGATTGCATGTTTTTTAAAGGAAAAGGTGCTATCTGGAGGTCATTCCTAGAAAGTTGGGAGAGTGACATCATAACACTCAGCTACCAACCCTTAGATCTGCATCCTTTCTGGTTACCCTGCCCTCTTTTTTTCTTTTCCTTTGTTTCTTCTCCAGATATGCAGTAGATGCAGTCTTGTCCTATAGGGTTATCTTAAGAAGCTAGGTTTCAAACCTGGCTTGTGATGACAGTGGCTTGGGATGGTAGATGATGGGTGTGTTTTGACAAATACCACCTTTCCTGCACAATCCAATTTAGTGTCTACTCAGAAGGAAGTCCCATTGAGTGTTTAGGATGTGGCAGATCTGACACATACTTTCCTGCATAGAATTGAACTGCTGGTGTTCACCTGTTGCAAATGTTTTTTAAAAATCTAATAAGCAATTAAATAGGGGGAAAATCCAATTCACTGGCTGCTTCTAATTAGAAATGCTTGGTCAGTCTGTACATGGTTTCCTGAATTTGCCTGTTGTGATATCCTTTTTTTCTGTCATTGATGGGGACTTTGTTTTTCTCTTGCTTTTCAGGTGAGCCTGATGCTGAATGGGTGGCCGGTGATTTCCGCCTTTGCTGGGGACCAAGATGTCACCCGAGAAGCTGCCAGCAACGGGGTCCTGATTCAGATGGAGAAAGGAGACAGAGCTTATTTAAAACTGGAGAGAGGAAATTTAATGGGGGGTTGGAAATATTCCACCTTCTCTGGATTTCTAGTATTTCCTCTTTAAACAACTTACCGACTGAAGCAGGAAGGGAGAAAGGAGCAAGTCTCAAGTATTGCTTACCAATCCCTGAATTTGTAGCTGCATAGAAGAGGGAGATTTGGACAGCCAGCCTCTGGATACTATCAACATATTACAGAAGTTAAGCCCTTAACTTAGGTTTGTGTATGTTGCTCTGAAGATCTCTGTAATGGTGCAGCCGAATGACAGAAGATGCTTGAATCCATCATCCTTCAATAATTATTTCTCTTTTTTCCATTTTGCAAACCAGATTATGTTACATCTCAGTGTAACTGCTATTATTAACCACTGTCTCTCTCTCTACCCCCCACCCACCTCCCAAATCCCCGTATGCTTTCTACTTCACACATCCTTTTGTCAACCAATTTGGGTTAGCTTTTAACATCATATATCTATATTTTATGCCTTCCCTGAGTTTTAAAAAAACCAACAATAGTATTTTTGAATACATGGGTGACATGGTGAGAGGAAGTGCAATGCCAACACTGCAGTATGCTAGTAAGCAAATCAGGGGAGGGGAGGAATATCAACCTGAACTATTCTAACCAAACCTTGATTTTCACTATTTCTATGTAATTCTGAGTGACTGTGGAATTTTCAGGCTGCTTGATGTTTTGATGCTTGTTTTTTGCTCTTGTAAATTCGTGCCCCAACGACATGCTGGAAAGTATATTGAACTTTTACTAATTAATCTGTATGATAAAAAAATATAGTGAATATTGACAAATTTTAATTTTGGCTTTAGTTTTAATAACGTTTAAATGGGATTTTGTTTTATTTTTTCTTAGATGAGAAACAACGCAGCTAGCTAGATCTTGGTGTAGTTAACGCAATCGTAACCAGATCTAGAAGGAGGGAAGCAAAACAAAAATAAACCAACAAAAATGAAAGGGGTGGGCAGTGGTGGTGGAAATATGCACTTGCAACCATTTGCTGCAAGTTCCATTTATGTGTTCTGTTTCCAAATATGAAATAGAAGCTAAAAACATAGCCTTCAAAAACGATGAGTGCAAACATTCCCTTTTAACACTGACCAAGTCGTGTCTTTTTTTTCCCTTGCATCTTTCTCATAGTTTTATGTGCCATTTTGAAAAATGGGGGTTGATGTGTCCATTTCTGCAACTCCTCTTTCAATTTAATATGATTGCTGTATTGGAATAAGTCCCTCAAGGGGGGGGGGAGAGAGAGAGGAGAACCCACATCATGAGCAGTCAAGAGACAAATGCCCACAAAATTCTCCACTATATTCTTTTTTCCATTGTATGTATTAAGTTCACTCAATCAAATCACATTTTTAAAGCTCTGATTCAAATGACAAGAGAAAAGAAACCTTTATCAAGGTATACCTAAAACGCTAGTATTATTATTTGCTAGTAATATTTTGTTTACAGTCTTTCAAAAATGTAAATGCTATAATTTTGCAGCACTCTAAAGAGAACTACTACTTTTATTATCAAAGTACAGTAAAATACTTTTGATTGTAATCAAAATATAATGTGAAATAAAACCAGTGGAATAAACAAATGGACTACTTGGGGTGTAGATAACTATTTAGGTGGGCTTGATCTCCTCTCTTGTTCTGTTCTCAAAGGATACAGATCAGATCTGGAATTTAACCTAGACACATCTATAAATTGAAACAATTGCTGACTATAAACAGCAAATTTCTGAATTTGGAGCCATATTATGGAGACCGGCTGCTACACAGTTAAAATTGGATGGCTTTTTTTTCTTTCCCAAACCTGGGTTCCAAGAAGGAATTTAATTAGCTCCTAGGGGGGCAGTTAATTCTAGCTTAATAAGCAATGTTTTATGCTTAATGCCTTCCCCCTTTTTGGGAGGGGGATGTGTGTATGTGTCCTTGTTAATAGTTCCACATAGCAAACGGAGATGCCAGTCTTTTAAAAAGAATGTGGGCTGGGAGAGGGGAGAGGAAAGAGACAGGTGAGTTTTATTCCTTTGACGCAGTCTGAACACAGTCAGGGAATCCTTTAAGGCAAGTGAGAAAGGGAAGTCCAGTCTGGAAGGAGAGCTGGTCAATTTCTAGTGGAGAGAGATTATTTTTTTTGAGAGAGAGGGCTAACAGGAGAGCTGTGGTAGGGAGGTGGTTGAGTTGTAGCAGCGTCAGGTTCAAATCATGCCTCTGCCTGCCACAAAATCTCTAGGTGCTACTAGGCAAGTCCCTGAGACAGCTTCAGCATCCTGTCTGCACTATAAAACATAAGCCCTCTGACTTACTCTAGGGAGGAAAAAAAAGCATTTTGTGACATCTCAAAGACTAGCAGGTTTATTATGGCTTAAGTTTTTTTCAGGGTGACTGAGAGCATGTATGCAAGATGTTTTCAAGCCTTCAGAAATCCTGCGTTTGATGGTGAAAGCTCCATTGAATGTTCCCTATTTCAGCCAGCAGGTGACACTTAAGGTAGGGGTGGCTGATTATGCGGGGTTGTATATTTCCTGCAACCCTATTTTCTCAGGCAAGTTTTTTCTTTTCTTTTTGCACTAGCATCTGCCATAAGAGAAATGCAGGTATGTTTGAAAAATAAGAAAATCTGAACCCGATGGATGCAGGGGTTAGGAGGGCAAGTTTAAGAAAAGATAAGGAAATCTTTGTGTGTGTGCGTGTGTTTGCTCATATATCTTCCTACTGGCATTGTGCAAAGGTGTGTTTTTTGAAATTGGGTGATTATGTTAATCATGTAGTAATATTTAATACTGTATTAATTGCTCTTATTTAGGGTTGTATCTAATATTACTCATAGAGTAGACCCATTGAAATTAATGAACATGACTAACTTGGGTCTGTTAATTTGAATGGGTCAGCTCTTGGTTGGACACCGCTCTGATTTTGGGAGGGAGGAGGTTTTCAGATGTTTCCCTTGCACCAGGGAGTGAGGAAACTGTGACCCTCCAGATGCTGAACTCCCATCAGCCCCAGCCATCATGGCTAATGGTCAAGGATGATGGGCTGTAGACCACCAACACTTGGAGAGCTACAGGTTCCCTATCCCTGCCCTTAGAAGAGCCTTGCAAGGTAGGACAGTTCCATTTGGCAGAAGGGGGAACCAGAGTGGTTTGTCTTAAGGCCATCTAGTAAGTCCATGCCTGGGGTTGTGATTTGAATCCAGAGCTGCCAGGCTCACTGGGTGTGCTTCTGAAGTAATGACTAGCTCCAGCCCAGGAGAGAGATGTTTGTGTATCATGGGGGGGCACTCAAGGACAGCGGGTTCTTCTGACTGGAGGCTGCTTTTGAAAGAAAGGGGAGGCCCAGTTGCTGCCTTCTGCGCTTCGCGTGGAACCAATCCCAGCTTCATTGGCATCTGACCCCCCCCAAAAGATTAAGATTGAAGGAGAGGGGTGGGGAAGGAAGGAGACACCTCGTTGTGTTATGTTTTTGGCTTGGTGAGGAGAGGTTTCCTTACGTGTTAAGCGCTTCCTTTTCGACGCTCTGTGGCACGACTTCAACAAGGAACCCTTGAAGGCTGCGTCTTGCTCAGAGGAGACCTGCTGAAATTGACGCGCCTACGTTAGTCATTCTTTCCAGCAGGTCTGTTCTGAGGGAGACTGATGTTCAGTGCCGGATTTAGACTTGGTGAGGCCCTAAGCTATATAAAGCTTGGAGGCCCTTTGTTAAAAAATTACACCAGATATATATATATATATATATATATATATATATATATATATATATATTCAGTACACATAAAAATTTAAAAGCCCCCCAAAAAAATTCTGAATTTTTTTGAGGCCCCTGCGGATTGTGAGGCCCTAAACTGTAGCTTGTTTAGCTTATGCCTAAATCCGGCACTGCTGATGTTAGATTCCACCCTTTCGCGACCGATGGCATACGTTTTAAATTAATTCTTTCGATCTGCCTCTGCAGAGGGTCGCAGAGAACTAAAACGATCTTTTCTTAGAGGAAGGGGGAAGTATATATTTTATCAAGACGCTGAAGACGAGGAAATGCAAGTGGCAGCCAGATGCCCTCTTATGGAAGAGGCAGCCGGGCCTGCCTGCGGTGCAGGGCGAGAGGGCGGATGCCTCTCCTAAGATGCTAACCCCAGGTTTTTTCCTAAGTACTTCTGTTTCGAAGTGTTTTGAAAAAGCCTGCGGCCTGATCCAGGGTTGTGGTGGTTTTTTTAAATTGCTCTTGCGGGTTTTAATCGGACTCCTTTAAACGACTAACATTGCGATCCTACGCACGCTTACTTGGGAGACAATACCATCGAAGCAAACGGGACTGACTTTTTTTAAAAAAACGCAGGATAGGATAAAATGGTAACCTGGGTGCTAAACCTCACTGTCTTGTCGGGGATTTATCAGATTGGGTTGCGTGGCTGCGAGCCTAAATCGCCACTGACTTCCGAGTCAAGCAGGAATAGATAGGATTACTTTGTAATAAACGTTGGGTCAGCTCAATCGAATAGATTTCAACGGGAGCCTCCCGCGCTATCCTTAAGCTTCTCTCGCTGTGCCTCCGATTGCTTCTTCCTTTCCTTAACGCTGTTTTTTGTCTTTCTACCGAAGTAATCTATCCCTCATCCTCACGACAAAGTTTATTTCTCGCACGTTCGTAAATTACACGCAGTTATTTATAGGTCCTCTCCTTGCCCCTGCAAAGCAGGGAAACTCTGAATCACCGACCGTTTGGCGAGACGTCAGCTGTTTGACTGGTCAGTGCGACATCCTTATTGGGGAGGCCACGCCGTTTCAGCCAGGAGGAGGCGCGTGTATGTGAGGAAACTGTAGTGCAAATAATAACAGCAATAATAATAACGCAGAGGATCGGACTGAGAGAGACTTCCTCCCTCAGCTGAGGGCCGCCTCTCAAGAAGGCGAGGACGTGAAAGTGACTCCCCTCGGCTGTCGACGGGCTCAGAAACAAAGCAAACGCCAAAGGCTTCCAAAGGAAAAAAAAGGGGGGTTTTTTAAAAAAAAGCAGAGACGTGAAATTGACTAGGAGACTGCTGGGAACTTGACCTGCACTCTCTCTTCAGAAATCCGCCATCATCGCCTTTTTCTGAGCGGGCAAGTCGAAGGATCTGCGCAGCCTCTTTCGCTGTCCAGCTAGCCATAGGATATTGTCCCCCCCCCACACACACCCCTTCAAAATAAAGAGAATATAAATATTTCAGACAGGAACTGCCCAATCGGGTGCACATAGGCATACTCAGAGTAAGGCCGCTGAATTTGCTCCCAAGTTAATGAACGTACATCTAACAGCAACTTTCCTAACAATTTTCCTAACAATAACTGTGAACAATAACATGGGCTTATAACAATTATCCTGGGGGGAGAGAGAAATCTTAAACACATTTCAATGGGGGAAAAAACCCCACTGATTTGAAATCGGCCTGAGTTCTAGTTGTAAGTGTGCCTGAAGGCTTTTCCTTGGGAGCATGCAAATATAAATGTGAGTGAAGAGTAAAGATGGCAGAGTCTTTGAATTTTCCTACGTTCAGTGCCTAACCTTACCCAGTAGTGCAGTGGAGTAGGAACACAGGGCTGCCATTTATGTCACGGCAGGGACAATAGCAACATAGTCTCCTGGGGTGCTATTGGCCTAATCAAGTGCCAGCACCAGGCATGACTGAGCCCTTGGGCACCAGGCTGCCCCCTGGCCTGCAATACCTTAAGGCCAAACACTCCTGCCCGATACAGGTGGCATGGGGCTTAAATAAGCCAGCCCACCACAACAACCTGACAATCAGTCAACCCCTTAGTGATGCCCATGCCACGATCTTGGGTTATGGCAGACATGTGTGCATGGGGCATGTATGCTGATGTGGCAGGTAGGTAGGGTGGGCAGGCTTATTTAAGCTCCACACCACCTGCATTGGAGGTTCCTGTGAGTGCCTGGGAGCTCCCACTTTGTGATCTGCTGCAGTATTGGTTCGCTGAGTCCCACAACCTGATGCTGCTGCAATTCACCGAGCAGGAACTTCACTCTTCCACCCTAAGGAGGGGCCCTCGTCCAGGGTTCAACCTGGCTGTCTTCTGGTGCTGGGCCTGGCCCAATCCTATTGTGCCTGTTGGGACTGGTGGGGCAGAAGGAACAGGGCCCGACAGTAGGTGGAGCCAGAGCCAACTAATTCTAGCTTTGATCCCATCTTCTTCCCCACTGAGTTCTACAAGGGCAACTCTGTGACCAAGGAAAAGGAAACAGTCAATGCCACCCTCTGGACTGGTTTTAAATGTAAGGCAAGTGAGGGCTGACTGAGAGCAGACTGAGGTTGGGAGGGGCAGTGCCCCAGTAGCCCTAATGGACCAGCCTCCACTGTAATTAGCATGTGTGGTTAAGGTTTCAACTGCCACTTACATTTTAGGGGGGAAATCCAAAGTCCCTTTATTATGACCAACCAAAATGTCACAAAACAGTGTGCAAGCTTTTGAGTCCACCAGAACTCTTCATCTGACTAGATGTTTGTTATGGAAATATGCAGAGATACTCAGTGTCTGAACTGCGTGTCACTGAGACTTAAGACTTAGTAAAATAAGAAAAGCTATTTTATTTATAGAAATACATAGTAGACAGGAAAGGCATACCTAGTTCTAACTAACTAAGTTGGAGGTGCAATGCCCAGATGTGGGTATTGCCCTCATGGCTCAGGAGAGAGAGCAAAGAGAAAGATGTCTCCTATCTCCTCAAACAGTTGAAGAAGAAGACAAAGGAAGAAGGGGCAGGTCAGCTTCCCTGAATATATCAGTTGACAATGGAAGAAAGTTAGGTAGAGAACAGCACAGGTAAAGGTAGGCAAGTCTAGCCGGCTGGAGTACCCCAACTCTTCCTTCTGGAATACAAACAAAAGAACCCAAACAGGAGTTGCTCTTGTCCCACTTCCAACAATGTTAAGCAAAGGGAGCAGGATGAGAGGGATGAGGAACTGGTTTGATATGAAGCTGTATGTCTGCACTGGTAAAAAGTCCATTTTTGTTGTATAGTCTTAGAAGTAGGGTTGCCAGCCTCAGGGCCTGAGAATGTTTCTGTATCTTTAAGAGAAGAGAAAATCCAGCCAAGTGCAGGTTTTCTTGCAACAGTGTAATGGGAAAAACCACAAGGTGGAATTCTCCCTCCCCCCTGCACAACTTTTAAAGATACAGAAGACCTCTTGGTTGCCAGGCCCAGCCTCCAAGATGTGCCTACGGGGTGCTCATGAAGGCAGGCTGGACTTCAGAATTCACCACTATAAAGGACCTTTACTGTAATTTGTTAGGATTTGGAACAAAGCAAACTGATTTACACCAATGGACAATTGGCCCATCTAGTTCAGTACTGCTTATACCAAATGGCAGTGGCTCTCTAGGATTTCAGACAGGAGTCTTTCAGAGCCTACTGCAGGGATGGGTACCTATGGCCCTCAAGATGCTGCTGGACTCCAACTCCCATCAGCCCCAGACAGCTTGTCAGATGATCATAGGTGATGGGAACCGTCATCCAGCAACATCTGGAGGGCCACAGGTTCCCCATCGCTGTCATACTGGAAATGCCAGGGATTGAACATAGGATTGTCTGCATGCAAAACATGTGCTCTAGCATTGAGTTATGGCCCTATGCTTCAGTTACAGAGGAATTCCATGCACATTTGCTCAGAAGTAAGTACCACTGTGTTCAATAGGTTTTAAAGCAGAACCTGGACAGTCACTTACCAGGGATACTCTGGTTTCTTTTTTTTTTTACTTGTAAAGCTCCCTGAAAAGCTTTGTTATTGTGTGGTATAGAAATATTGTAAATATATATATATACAAGGAACGTTTTTGTAGCATTGGATTCCCTGCATTCTTTGAGGAAGATAACCCTTCCAACTCTATGATAGGATGCTCAGAATTTGATCAGTTAACGCTGCCCCCTCTTTTCAACAAATGACTGGCTGATTTTGATGCATTTTTGCACATGCTTAGATCAAGAACTCAGGGCTGACACTAGCTTTTTTCTGCCCTGGGTATAGGGATGGACAAATATGCTGATTTTGTCTTCTCTCTGTTTTTCATTATTCCAGTCTTAAATTCCATTCTCCAAATTTTGTATCAGTTTGAGGTGGATTTTTTTTTAAGACCTCAGCAAAATTTGTTAACATTTCAGTGTACATTTCTTCCAAAATACACATTTTTGCGCATCATTTTGCCTAACACATGCTAGAAGTGTGGCAAGAACAACTCCTCTTTGCTTGTCTTTGCATACCTAAGAGCAGATAAAGAGAGGGTCCTCCAGCTGGCTAGGTTGCCTGTCCTTACCTGAGTTCCTTCCAGTGCAAAGTGATACTCTCAGGAAGCTGATCTCACTTCCACCCTCCCTCTTTTTTCTCAAACCAGCTGAGAGAGAGCAGATATCTCTTTGTCTCTCTCCTCTAGCATGGAGGGAACAACTAAGCCTGGCCATTCACCTCCAACTTAGTTAGTTAGCTACAACTAGAGACTTTCCTATCAAGGATGTCTTTCTGTTAATAAACAGCCACTGTGGGTAGTGGTTAGAGTGTTGGACTACGACCTGGGAGACCAGGGTTTGGATCCCCACTCAGCCATGGAGCTCATTGGGTAACCTTGGGACAGTCACTGCCTCTGAACCTCAGAGGAAGGTAGTGGTAAACCACCTCTGAATACCGCTTACCATGAAAACCCTATTCATAGGGTCGCCATAAGTCGGGATTGACTTGAAGGCAGTCCATTTCCATTTCTTATTTTACAAAGTGAGTGATTCAAAGCAAGATAAAAGTGTAAACCACACACACCCGTGCTGCACAGAATGCTGAGCGAGCTAAACTCAGCTAAAGTCTGCTAATTTACCAATACTATCTAACAACATACATGTTTTTGCGAGCAAATTTCCTTAACATAATGCAGTTTTGCATGTTATTTTTAGAAATATATGCATTTTTATGCAAACTTTCCCCTAATATATGCATTTTGATACATTATTTGGTTGGAGAACTGCATCATAAAATTTGGGGAAGTGCAAATTTCTAAGGGTAGCTGTGTTTCAGTTCACATGTTGTTTCGTAAAGTGTGAATTAACTTGGGTCTGTGAACACACTAGTTGCCTACAGCAAAGCATTTGCTGAGGGAGAACGGGTTGATCTGCCGATCAGTTGTGAAATCTCTTTGAAGCTGATTTTTTTTTTTAAAAAAACCAATTACATTCAAGCTTATCCCACCAGATTTTACAGTAAAAAGGGGTAGGGTTTGACTAGCTAGCATTGTTGTGTGCCCCCATTTTCAGAGGAGAGAGGCGGAGATGAACTAGACCTGGCTGGACAGTGAGCGTGTTTCTACCCTGGTTCTCATTAAAATGTGAACTGAAACAAATTTCTCTCCAAACCCTGCTCAGCTTTTTTAATCTCCTCCCTCCTGCATCATGTTATTTGCTATTGATTCGGCAATTCAGGACAACAGGTTTGGGAGCTGGAGGTGGGGTGGGAGTGAGAAATGATGTCCCTGTGCCTCATAAGGTCTTCCAGACTGTCAGGCTGTTCTGTGGGTATGATTCAGTCGTATACTGGGAAATGTAGTTTGTGCAGTTAAAATGGATTTGATGTCCGTGCGCAAACTTTTAAACAATTTTTTTTGGTAGTAATAAAAGTGATGGGGAAATGCACTGGAAAGTGTGGGATAATGGCAACACTGGGCAGTGTCATATAATCTCAGTGCAAACAAATGAGAATAAATGCTCACTAAACCACGAGGTTGTATAATCTCCATGCAAATTTTGTGTAAACAACTCAGGGTGAATGCTCAATAAACAGTCTGTCTGGAAGGGCCTGAAGTTGCAGCTAGCTCACCTGCTTCAGATTTTGAGAACCTTTCATCGCTTGTGATCCTCTGCCATTCAGCCCCTGAGACTGTGCTGCTTCTGGTGCCTAGAAGATTAAGCCTGGATCTGCAATACACTGTCTCCCTTTGTAAGCACTCCAGCTATCAAGAATGCATGTTTGCATTCTCATTTTATTTAGTACTCAACCTTGGCTTGCTTCTTTCTCTGAGCATCTCAAGTCACGTGCACCTGTATAATCTCTGCCCGGTGTGTGCATCAGAAGCAAGCTACTTTCTTAAAAACGTTGGCTCATGCCACAATAAATGCGTCAGTCTCTAGAGTGTGACAGCATACTTCTAAAAAAAACACACCAACGGTTATTGCTATTAAACACACCCATGTATACCACAAATCTGTCATGCTCATTCTATTGGTGGGTTATATGAGTCTTCCAGATCTCTCCTCACAGCTAGAGTCTGCTGGCATCTGTCCAGAAATTCATTAGGCGGGCCCAGGATCATTATGGTTTTATTAGACCAGGTTAAGCAATCTACAAACTCAGCAAGAATTGTATAGCCAGGGGAGGTGCTGGTGTTATAAAGGAGAGCAAATGGGAAGACGATATGGTAAAGATTCCCTAGTTGCTGGGAGGTCAGAACAAAAGAAACATGCTTTATTATTGTTGTTGCTATATCTCTCTGTGTGGCATTTTACAGCATAAGCAAAGGGGCAGGGTAGTCAGTCTCTGCCCTGCTGAGGTTACAATCTAGTTTCTAGTATCTGACAGCTGGGAAAGGACAGAAGAAGGGGAGGGACGAAAGAGGCAAGTGTCACACAACCTATCATGTAAACTCATAGCAAACTCAGGCGGTCATCAAGTGACCTCTCCCAATGAGTGGGGAGCATGGTCAGTGGCCTCCAGGTGCCATAGAATATTGAAGAGTTAATTGGGGAGGGTAAGAAAAAAAATGGGAATCAGCCTGTCTGAGCCCCTAATAGAAGGGGTAGGAATCTTTTTTTTCCACCCAAGGGCTGCATTCTCTTGGGGACAACCTTCCAGGACCCACATGCCAGTGGTGTGGGCAGGACTACAAGTAAAATGGTAGTTCAGGCATTGGTGCCTTCAAGACTGGATTACTGCAATGCACTCTATGTGGGGCTTCCCCCTGCACTTAACCTGGAAACTGCAATTAGTACAGGATGCTGCAGCCAGATTGCTGACAGGGGTGAGAGCATGTCAGCATATAAGCAGGGCTGGCTCCAAAGGGTGGCCAGGTGGTGCCCTGGCCAAGGGCCCTGCAGCACACAGAGGCTCTTGAAGGGTCCCTCGTTATGGTGGGGGAGTAGAGCTTCCCTTCTGTGGCAGCCTGCCATGGATCACAGAGAGGGAGCTGCCTGCCCGCTTGCCGCCCCCCCCAAGCCCGCTCACTTGCTCTCCCCCTGCCCACCCATTTGCTCGCTTGCCCTCCTCTTGCCCGCTCACCCCCATCTCCTGCTTGCTTGCTCACTCACTTGCTCACCGTCCTGCCACAAGTGGTGATGCCAGGGATGGAAACTGGGGCCTCCTGCATGCCAAGCAGGTGCTGTACCACTGGTATGACCCCACCTGGTAGGATTCTGCACAGAATACTGTACATTTCCATACTATATACTATCCCCATCTCATACACCTGTCTACAGAAAGATGCAGCTAAAGTGTGAAATCTCTGTTTTTTACCAATTGGGAAAAAAATATTCTGTTGCTGCCATACTTTGTGGTGTGTGGAGTGACAGGTTCAAGTGACAGTGGTGGCTGATGCCCTTTGGGACTGGTAGGGCAGAAAGCTGAGAGCCCAGGGGTAAGTGGAGCCAGTGCCAATTGCAGGCTGAATCAGGCAGAGTCAACTAATTCCAGTTGTGTCCCTATCCCTGAGTCCTACAATGGCAACACTGATGCTTCCAGGTGACCTGTTTATTGAGCATCCATTCTGATTTGTTGGCCAGGTGGTTAGATGACATTGTGTCAAAGCAAGGGTTACCCCACACTTTCCAGTGCATTTCCCCAACACTTTCCTTATTGCCCAAAGTCTGATCTTTTGGGAGAAGTGGGTTTGTTGAGGAAGACCTCCCAATCAGTGCTGTTTGGGCTCCTGCTGAGAGGAAGGGCGGGATATAAATCAAATAATAAATAAATAAAATTCATTGCACAACCTGAAATGACTGAACCCGACCCCAAAACAGCAAGGGACTGGAAGTGCCCTGAGATTAAAAGGAGGAAGCTGACAGCTAGTGGAACCTCCTGGATGTGTTCTAAATAAGAAAACAGGCAGGTGGGAACAACTGAAGTTGGTGGGGTCATTCCCGATATGCCCTAATGAAGCAGCCTCTACTGCTTATCACAAGCCAGACAAAATTGTTGAGTCCAAAAATTGGTCACCTCTCTATGCTCCCACCACCAATGAGCCAATTATCCCATTTTGTAGAGTGAGTAACAGTTCTTGTGCAAGGATTTTGTAAGCCCTTAAAAAAAAAACCCAAACAAACCCCACTCCACCCAGTTATTACCATTTATGAGCATTTAATCTGTTTTCTTTGGATGTGAATAATGTCTGGCACCATTAAACTGCCGCAGTTGAGATGCTTGTTCCCCTGTTTACGTCCCGGGAAAAGTGATGTTGCCTTCACGTTCATTAGCATGACTGGCGTGGGGGAATTTTATGAGCCATCTTGCTAATGGTAATGAGCATCCTTGATTGATTTCTAATGTGAAGATAATTACTAAGATGAAAGGGAATATTCTTGTTTGTTTGAAATTCATAACATTCACTGTTTTGAGGGTGGGGTTGTGGGAGACAAACCAACTGTCTTTGAAAAACCATGTTGAAGTAAAAAAAAAAAATGCCCCCCTAAAAAAAGAAACCAGGACTCAGCAGATTTCAGACTTGTTTGAGCTATTTTATTCCACCTCCTCAACCCCCAAATCCAAATTCTACCAACCAGATCCAGGTGCAAAGGATATAGAGTTAGAATAAAAGAACAGGGTACATAGCCTGAGGCATTTTGAGAATAGGAGTTTGTTTTCAGTCCCAGTTCTTTCACACACAGAGAAATAACTTCTAGTCCCGGTACTTTCATCAGCTTAATTTACATGAGGAAATTGTTATTTCCTTATTGCTATTATTGCAAATCACTTAGTAGGTCAGATATCTCAAAGATCACCTTACCCGTTATATACCCAGTGGATCACTGCACTCTGCAGGTGAGGGCCTCCTGCAGATACCATCTTATCTGGAGGTCTGTTCTGCACAACATAGGAAGCGAACCTTTAGTGTTGTGGCACTGACATCTTGGGATTCCCTCCCCTTAAATATTAGACAGGCGCTGTCTCCATTATCTTTTCGGTGCCTACTGAAGACCTTCCTCTTTCAACAAGCCTTTTAAGTAGAGACCTTATCCCAGACTGCGTTTGTGCTGGAACTGCTTTTTAAGACGTTTCAAAAGTTGTTTTTTTTTAAAATATGAGTTTAAGATGTTTTGTTATTAAGATGTTTTAAGATGTTTTTAGTATTCTGTCTCCTATTTGCCATCCTGGACTCCTTCTGGGAGGAAGGGTGAATTAGTAAGTAATTATGTAAGTAAGTAAGTAAATAAATGGTCCCATTTTACTTTCTGTCCACCCCAACTCAAATCCTAAATCAGGGATGGAGAATCTGTGGCCCTCCAGATGTTGCTGGACTCCATATCCCATCATCGCTGACCATTGGTCACGCTGGTTTGGAGCTGATGGAAACTGGATGTCCAGCAACATCTGGAGAGCCACCACTTCCCCAACTCTAGGCTACTTACGCAACATACATTTAAAGTGCATTTCTTCCCCTCACCAAAGAATCCTGGGAACTGTAGTTTGTTATGAGTTCTAGGAATTGTAGCTCTGTTTGGGGGTAAACTACAGTTCCCAGGATTCTTGGGATGGTGGAAGTCCTTTAAATGATGTGTACGCAGATGCTTTTGGAAATGAGTTCCACACACTTCAGTCAGACTTTTGGTGCATGTGTGCGCCTGTGCGTGTGCGTGGTTACAATCCATAAACACCCTTCAGTTTCCTCAACCTCTACAGAAAACAAAATCTCAGTTAAAATTTCCAAATAATTAAGGCATAATCTCCCACACAATTCCCTTTTATGTCGGGAGATGTGAGGACACGCGTCTTTGCCCGACGTGTCCCAACTGAAGTCGCTCCGAATTGCCTCTCTTTGAGAAATAAAAATAGGACAGCGAGTGAGGAGAGGGGAAGGGAAATCAGTGTTCCTTTGATAGCGGAGCAGGGGAGGGGAGTATGGGTGTGTGTGGGAAAGGATAATTTCCCCCTCCAGCTAAGACGGTGAAAGATTTTGGAGAGCTTGACAGCCCTCTGTGGCACGGCGGGACGCCTAACTGAAGCGTCCTCTCTCCTCTCCCTCTTTCTCCCCACAAGCCCAAGAAAATAAAGCACCTATCTCGATTGCAGATCGCCGGAGCTCCCCGGCAGAAAGACCACTGGGGAACCACAGGCGAAGGACGGCAGAACGCACAAAAGAAGGCGGCCCATCGTGTTGTTGAGACCATCTAGTGCGAGGAAGCCCTCCTGAAATCTGTGCGATTTACCTTGCTAAAAAGGGCAGCTTTAGCCTTCCTGAAACACAACCACAAGCTCTGTTTCCCTAGGTTACAGAAAGGTCAGGCTGTTCTAGGTGGGAAAACAACAAACAAAAAAGACTTGCCTGGAAGTCGCAGCCCCTTGCTGAGATTAAAAGCAGCCAAAAGCTTAAACAGCCCCGCCCCTCGCTCAGGAAGGAAGCCTGCCTTCCTGCCTTCAAAGGAAGGAAGCCTGAGATAATCCTAAAGAGTTAAGCCCCAGCTGATAGTTGAGCCATCAGCCTCAAGTAACACATCATTGGCTGGCAGCAGTAGCTGGGAGGAACCAGCCACACATATAAAGTCAGAGCACCCTAGCGAGGGAGCCTGCTCCATGAGCTAGAGGGAGCCCCAGCTGACGAAGCGTCAAGGCTCCAGCTGACAAAGCGTCAAGGCCCCAGCTGACAAAGCGCCAAGGCCCCAGCTGACAAAGCGCCAAGGCCCCAGCTGACAAAGCGCCAAGGCGAGTTAAGCAGCAGAGCGAGTTCGGCAGCAGGGCGAGGAGGCCAGGGCCCCCCACTCTGCCCGTCTGTTCCCTAACCTCAACTAAACCGCAGTCTCCAACCCATTGACGTAATAAACCTTAAACTAAACTATGCAGGTAAGAAGCCAGCAGAGGTGTGGGGGCTTTTCAGTGTTTTGCACCGCCTGCAGCATGTACGACTATCTGCCTGTTGGACAGAAGTCGTGGGTGTGCTCTCGGTGCAATGAGCTCCTGGTTCTCCGGGAACGACTTCATTTCCTTGAGGCCAAGGTAGCGGACCTGGAAAAGCGGAGAGAGGCAGAGAGGTGTGTGGAGGAGGCCTTCAGGGACGTTATAGCTGTGTCCCACTCCAACGATGATAGCTCTCCTGCTATCATGGAGAACGATGGTCTCGGGGAAGGAGAGCATCCAGCTGAGGAAGAGGGAAACAATCCCTTAGAAGGGACCCATTCCTTGGGGGATGAGCAGCTATCCTCACGTGCCGAGGATATATCTCCAGGGGGTGGAAGTATCCTTGTAGTGGGTGATTTGATCATTAGGAACATAGACAGTGGGGTCTATGTGATGGGCAAGGTGTTTTGCCTGCCTGGTGCGAAGGTTGCGGATATCGCCCGTCGTTTAGATAGTTTGGTAGACAGTGCTGGGGAGGAGTCAGTGGTCGTGGTGCACGTTGGCACCAACGACATGGGGAAATGCAGCTGTGAGGTCCTGGAAGCAAAATTTAGGTTGCTAGGTAGGATGCTGAAAGCCAGGACCTCCAAGGTGGCTTTCTCTGAAATGCTACCGGTTCCACGCGCAGGACCAGCCAGACAGGCCCAGCTTTGCAGTCTCAATGCGTGGATGAGACGATGGTGTCGGGTGGAAGGGTTTGGATTTGTTAGGCACTGGGGAACATTTTGGGAGAAGCCGGGCCTGTACAAAAGGGACGGGCTCCACTTGAACCAGAATGGAACCAGACTGCTGGCACTTAAAATTAAAAAGGTAGCAGAGCAGCTTTTAAACTGACTGAGGGGGGAAACCCGACAGGAGCTGAGAAAGGTCCGGTTCGGAATAAACCTCCCCCCTGGGATAAAAACCAAAGAAATGATGAAATTTTAAAAGGGGTAGGCCTAGAAGTAGGCATTGTGAGAGCAGGGGCACAGGATATAAATTCAGAAGAGCAAAATTACCACAGGCCAAACCACAAGTGCCAAAGACACTTGAAGAGAGACACTGCTTACAAGTGCCTGTACGCTAATGCTAGGAGCCTCCGAACCAAGATGGGAGAACTGGAGTGCTTGGTCTTAGAGGAGAGCATTGATATAGTGAGCATAACGGAGACCTGGTGGAATGGAGAAAACCAGTGGGATACGGTTATCCCTGGATATAAACTATATCGGAAGGACAGGGCAGGACGTATTGGTGGCGGAGTTGCTCTATACGTGAAAGAAGGCATTGAATCCAGCAAGCTCGAAACCCCAAAAGAGGCGGACTCCTCCACAGAATCGTTTTGGGTGGTGATACCATGCCCCAGGAGGGACTTAATACTGGGAACGATCTATCATCCCCCTGATCAAAATGCTCAGGGAGACCTTGAGATGAGATATGAAATTGAGGAAGCATCCAAACTAGGAAATGTGGTAGTAATGGGTGACTTCAACTACCCGGACATAGACTGGCCGCATATGTGTTCCAGTCATGACAAATAAGCAAAGTTTCTAGATATTCTAAATGACTATTCCCTAGACCAGTTGGTCGTGGAACCGACCAGAGGGATGGCAACCCTGGACTTAATCCTCAGTGGGGACCGGGACCTGGTGTGAGATGTAAGTGTTGTTGAACCGATTGGGAGCAGTGACCACAGTGCTATTAAATTAAACATACATGTAACTGGCCAATTGCCAAGAAAATCCAACACGGTCACATTTGACTTCAAAAGAGGAAACTTCACAAAAATGAGGGGATTGGTAAAAAGAAAGCTGAAAAACAAAGTCCAGAGGGTCACATCACTCGAAAATGCTTGGAAGTTGTTTAAAAACACTATATTAGAAGCTCAACTGTACTGCTTACCGCAGATCAGAAAAGGTACCGCCAGGGCCAAGAAGATGCCAGCATGGTTAACAAGCAAAGTCAAGGAAGCTCTTAGAGGCAAAAAGTCTTCCTTCAGAAAATGGAAGTCTTGTCCGAATGAAGAAAATAAAAAGGAACACAAACTCTGGCAAAAGAAATGCAAGAAGACAATAAGGGATGCTAAAAAAGAATTTGAGGAGCACATTGCTAAGAACATAAAAACCAACAACAAAAAATTCTATAAATACATTCAAAGCAGGAGACCATCTAGGGAGGCGATTGGACCCTTGGATGATAAGGGAGTCAAAGGTGTACTAAAGAATGATAGGGAGATTGCAGAGAAGCTAAATGAATTCTTTGCATCTGTCTTCACAGTGGAAGATATAGGGCAGATCCCTGAACCTCAACTAACATTTGCAGGAAGGGATTCTGAGGAACTGAGACAAATAGTGGTAACGAGAGAGGAAGTTCTAGGCTTAATGGACAATATAAAAACTGACAAATCACCGGGCCCGGATGGCATCCACCCGAGAGTTCTCAAAGAACTCAGATGTGAAATTGCTGATCTGCTAACTAAAATATGTAACTTGTCCCTCGGGTCCTCCTCCGTGCCTGAGGACTGGAAAGTGGCAAATGTAACGCCAATATTCAAAAAGGGATCCAGAGGGGATCCCGGAAATTACAGGCCAGTTAGCTTAACTTCTGTCCCTGGAAAACTGATAAAAAGTATTATTAAAGCTAGATTAACTAAGCACATAGAAGAACAAGCCTTGCTGAAGCACAGCCAGCATGGCTTCTGCAAGGGAAAGTCCTGTCTCAGTAACCTATTAGAATTCTTTGAGAGTGTCAACAAGCATATAGATAGAGGTGATCCAGTGGACATAGTGTACTTAGACTTTCAAAAAGCTTTTGACAAGGTACCTCACCAAAGACTTCTGAGGAAGCTTAGCAGTCATGGAATAAGAGGAGAGGTCCTCTTGTGGATAAGGAATTGGTTGAGAAGCAGAAAGCAGAGAGCAGGAATAAACGGACAGTTCTCCCAATGGAGGGCTGTAGAAAGTGGAGTCCCTCAAGGATCGGTATTGGGACCTGTACTTTTCAACTTGTTCATTAATGACCTAGAATTAGGAGTGAGCAGTGAAGTGGCCAAGTTTGCTGATGACACTAAATTGTTCAGGGTTGTTAAAACAAAAAGGGATTGCGAAGAGCTCCCGAAAGACCTCTCCAAACTGAGCGAATGGGCGGAAAAATGGCAAATGCAATTCAATATAAACAAGTGTAAAATTATGCATATTGGAGCAAAAAATCTGAATTTCACATATATGCTCATGGGGTCTGAACTGGCGGTGACTGACCAGGAGAGAGACCTCGGGGTTGTAGTGGACAGCATGATGAAAATGTCGACCCAGTGTGCGGCAGCTGTGAAAAAGGCAAATTCCATGCTAGCAATAATTAGGAAAGGTATTGAAAATAAAACAGCCGATATCATAATGCCGTTGTATAAATCTATGGTGCGGCCGCATTTGGAATACTGTGTACAGTTCTGGTCGCCTCATCTCAAAAAGGATATTATAGAGTTGGAAAAGGTTCAGAAGAGGGCAACCAGAATGATCAAGGGGATGGAGCGACTCCCTTACGAGGAAAGGTTGCAGCATTTGGGGCTTTTTAGTTTAGAGAAAAGGCGGGTCAGAGGAGACATGATAGAAGTGTATAAAATTATGCATGGCATTGAGAAAGTGGATAGAGAAAAGTTCTTCTCCCTCTCTCAAAATACTGGAACTCGTGGACATTCAAAGAAGCTGAATGTTGGAAGATTCAGGACAGACAAAAGGAAGTACTTCTTTACTCAGCACATAGTTAAACTATGGAATTTGCTCCCACAAGATGCAGTAATGGCCACCAGCTTGGATGGCTTTAAAAGAAGATTAGACAAATTCATGGAGGACAGGGCTATCAATGGCTACTAGCCGTGATGGCTGTGCTCTGCCACCCTAGTCAGAGGCAGCATGCTTCTGAAAACCAGTTGCCGGAAGCCTCAGGAGGGAAGAGTGTTCTTGCACTCGGGTCCTGCTTGCGGGCTTCCCCCAGGCACCTGGTTGGCCACTGTGAGAACAGGATGCTGGACTAGATGGGCCACTGGCCTGATCCAGCAGGCTCTTCTTATGTTCTTATGTTCTTACACGTGCACAAATCAATTTCTTGGGCACTGTTTGTGGGGCTGCTCTCTGCTGTCAGAAGAGGAGGTGCTCGTTTGTAGGGGGCGATGGCTAGGGAGGGATCGGCGCTCTTTCCGGTAATTCTTTTATCTCCGGCCCGCAAATGAAAGAATAGTCCAAATCACCCACCTGGTTAAAAACGACATTGATTTTGCCATCTCCACGAGTCACATAGCGAATTTCCTTTGGGATCTCTTCTTCTGGTTAAAGCAGTCCTTGCTTTCTTGGGCTAGTCAATTTCATTCCGGACGTTTTCTTAAGCACTGCCCCACCAGCCTCTGCCATTGCCAAGCTCCCTGTCTGCCTTCTTTCTTACAACCACTACCTGCCAACTTTCTCTTCCTTAGTGGCAGTGTTGCTGTTGTAGAACTCAGCAGGGAGGAGGACAGGGACAAACCTAGAATTTGTTGGCTCTGCCTGTCATTGGTTCTGGCTCCACCTACTCTTTGGGCTCCCTGCATTCCACCCCATCAGTCTCAATGAGCACCAGCCACCACTGTAGAAATCATAGTGTGCTTTGAACCATCAGCCCTTCACTAGTGAAATCTATTTCATCATCATCATCAACAACAACAACAATAATGATAAAATTCAAAAGGAGTGATGGCTTCTCACAATGGAAGGAGCTGCAATGTTTTCATTGCAGTTAATGACTCCTTCTGGAGCTAGTATTTGAAGACAGTAGTTCCCAAACTTTTCCTCCCCAGGGACCACTTGAAAATTGCTGAGATCATTTAGAGATTTTCCTGCCTGTTGTGGCAATTGTAATGCACTGTGCTTGATGTTGTATGATTTTTAATTGTAATTTCTTCTTCTTTTATTTTGTTTCTAGAAATAAATTGTATAGGGTTCAAACTGTAATACAATATAAGAAATAAAAGAAGCAATAAAAATACAATTAAAATTACTATGAATGCAGACATGCCATGGACCACCTGAATGAAGCTCTTGGACCACTGGTGGTCCATGGACCACAGTTTGCAAATTCCTGATCTAAGAAATTGAAATAGATAGCCCCAATGAAGAGCTGATTGCTCACAGTGGAATTTATATAACTTAGATTAATATACTACACCTGTTGACTTTCCATTTGTTCTGTTAAAACGCTGAATCATCCACCAATCTGGGGAAGGGCTGTAGCTCAGTGGTAGAGCATCCATTTTGCATGTAGAGATCCCAGGTTGAATCCCCAGCATCTCTAGGCAGGGCTGGGAGAGAACGCTGCCTGAAACCTGAGAGCCACTGCCCGTCAGGGTGGACAATACTGAGCTAGATGGACAATGGTCAGTATAAGGCAGCTTTCTGTGTTCCTGTGTTACTAGTTTATCCCTGTCCCTATAAATCAGCTAGGCCAGGGATTGGGGACCTGTGGCCTTCCAGATGTTGAGGAGCCAATGTGGTGCTCTCTAGATGTTGTTGGACTACAACTCCCATCAGCCCCAATCACCATGGCCAATGACCATTATGGGAATTGGAATCTAACAAACATTTGGAGCACCACAGGTTTTCCAACCATGGGCTACGATCTCCATCATCATCGTCATCGTCATCGTCATCATCAATAATAATAATAATAATAATAATATTTAAAGAGGCATACATCCACACATCCATCTATCTGTCTGTCTGTCTATCATCTATCGATGTGTGTGTGTTGATTTAATTTTTAAATAAAAAGAAAAGCCACAAGAATTTAAAGCTGCAAAACTGTCCCAGGATTGAAGTTGAGAAGGTGAATATTTGATGCCATAGGTGCCAGCCAATAGGTCCCTTCCACACAGTGGGTCTTCATTTAAGCTCCGCCATGCTGAAAACCTGCAGAACCATTTTCTCTAGTGTGTTCCTCGAAGAGAAGATGTTTGTTTACTGAGTGATGAAACTGCCTCCCCCACTCTCAAAACTAGTGTGCTTGTAGACATCTGAAGGATTTCTTACGAGTGTTGTAGCTAATCCAAGGGTTCTTGAGGCACCAATTACCCATACTCCACCACTTTTGTTGTACAGCAAAATGTGAAAGATAGCTCATTGTCTGTTGTTTAGATTGGCAAAGAAACGAGTTTCCTGGAGCTGGGAACTGAACGGCCACAACTAACAGCAGGCCACATCAAAAATAGAAGGTATGGATTTATGGACAGCAACAATACTTGCGTAATACTTGCATGACTCAGGGCAGAGGGGGATGCAAGAACTGCTAAACACAAGGAAATGGGTGTTGGTAGAAACTTCTGGAGGTAAGAGCAGATTGAACTATGCTCCATCAGGACTATGATGTGACTTCCATGAATGGTTCTTAGAAGCAGTTATACATCCAAAATGGGGAACTAAAGATAGATTTAACCATGCTATGCCACTGCACAGGGTCATCACTCCAGTGAAATTTTGGTAAGATCTGCATAAGATGTTTATTTAAGAGGAGCCATAGCTCAGTGGAAAAACATATTCTTTGCTTGCAGGAGATTCCAGGGTCCCTTCTCTTCTGCACCCTGTCTCTACTGCAAGGCTGGCAGACAGAGCTCTGTGTTCCAAGGGCACCATCTAGGCTTCAGCCCCAAGCTGAGTGGACATTCTGTCAGCTGACCCCCAAGGGCCAATCTCTGTCTGCCACACTCCGGTAAAACCCCACCCTCAGAGTTTGCTTCTTAGAGCTCATCTACACAGTCATTTACTGTGTGTTTGGTGCTACTCACATCTCCTTTAAATTTGCATGATTCACATGACATTACTGGCAAACTGAAGCTATCATGCAGTTTCTCCCCTGTAAATCCATACTAACCTAATTCACTGATAATATGAAAAGTGGAGAGAAAAAAGTCTCCACTCCATTTCTCTATTGGTTTCAGATGATTTGCTCTGATGTTTTTAGGTGAGTGTGACAATCGTTCCCCTCTCCATGCTCACTATTTCCTCCTCCCTTCTTTCATTTTGTTTCTGCTGGCTTTTTTTATGTTGCTGCAAACGGTGCCTTTATTTTCTTTTCCCCCTAACTTGTGAACAAAAGTGTAACACTGCTCAAACAAAGTTTTGTATTTCAGCTGTACCCTACCATAGGCAGGGAAAGCAGAATGGAGGAGAGCAGCCGGAAGTTGCTTGTCAGCCCACAGGGTTAGGGTTAGGGTAAGGAACCTACTGCAGCTGGTTGAACAGACTGAGCATGCTCAGTCACCTAGCAACCAGAGGGAGTGGAAATGTATAATTATAGGGCAGGACCACATGGAAACAGTGAGATTAATCTTTCCCAGAGGAATGCCAACTTGTGTGAATGGGAAAAAGCAACTGGCAGCTAACATTGAGCAGGAACTGCAGACAGTGCAAATCAACAGAGAAGGTAAAAGCAGTGTATTTGCTTTGAAGATATGTTCCCATGTAGATGAGCCCTTAGTCTCAGCAAACCACCATTCCCAGGATCCTTTGGGGGAAGCCATGGCCATTTAAAGTTGTTTGATACTGCTGCAAATGTGTAGTGCAGATGGGGCCCTAGACAACTGTTGCATCAGCAACTGGAAGTCACCAGCTAAGGCGTATTATAGCTGTCTTCCCTTCCACGAGCATCAGCAGGATCCCAACGAGTTGATTTTGTCTTCCTCCTCCCCAGTTGTGCTTAGGATGCTGCCACACGGGCAGTGTTCCTTCATGTCTGGACATATTGTCAACCACCACCATATCTGCTCCTTATAGGGATGGGGGATAAATCAGATTCAGTTCACATTTCAAGTGAAATCTATCAAATTCGCACTCTCCGAAACAATATGAGAACCAAAACACAGCCATTATTTGAAATTTGCACTTATCTAAATTTTGCAGTGCAGTTTGCCAACCAAAGAATGCTTACAAAAATGGATACGTTAGAGCAGCCTTTCCCAACTGGTGTGCCTCCAGATGTTGTTGGACCACAACTCCCATCAGCCTCAGCCAGCATTGCCAATGGCTGAGGCTGATGGGAGTTGTGGCCCAACATCTGGAGGCACACCGGTTGGAAAAGGCTGCGTTAGAGGAAAGTGTGCATAACAATGAATATAGGAGTGAAAATAACATGCAAACATGCATTTTATGGTGAGAAATTGCTTGCAAAAATTGTGCACATTTGTCAAAATTGCCTGCAAAAATGTGTTTATTAGGAGAAATTCACAATAAAATCTTGGAGAATTTTCATGAGGGTTTATATATATATAAAATCACAAATTGCTGCGGAAAAGTGGAGAACTGAATGTATGTAATATTGGAAAAATTGCACTGGCTACCTATTAGCTACCAGGTTACGTTCAAGGTTCTAGTTTTGGTGTACAAAGCCCTATACAGCTTGAGACCAGGAGACTTGAAAGACTGTCTTATCCCTTATATACCCAGTCAATCACTGCGCTCTGCAGGTGAGGGCCGCCTGCAGGTACCATCTTATCAGGTGGTTTGTTCCATAGGAAACGCACCTTTAGTGTAGTGCTTTGGAATTCCTCCCCTTAAATATTAGACAGGCGCCATCTCTGTTATCTTTTTGGTGCTTACTGAAGACCTTCCTTTTTCAACAAGCCTTTTAAGACCTTATCCCAGTCTGCAACTGTGATGGAATTGCTTTTTAATATGTTTTTAAACCTTTTTTTAAAAAAAGATGTCTTTAAACCTTTTTTTAAAAAAATGTTTTTAAAGATGTTTTGTTTTCATATATTTTAAAGTCTGTTTTTATGATGTTTAAAAGTGTTTCTAAGTACTTTTGTCTGCCGCCCTGGGCTCCTACTGGGAGGAAGGGAGGGATATAAATAAATAAATAAATAAATAAATAAAATAAAAATGAGAAATGCAGAGAACTGAAACTGGCAAGACTTTCCCTTCCTAACTCCTGGGGATTATTTTGGAGGAGCAAAAGTTGGGAAGTGGGTTCAGCGTATATTGGATCTCCCAAATTTCTATCCTTCCTCAGTTGTAATACCAGGAGGTTCGCCAGTCTCTCTCTGAGAAGGTTTTGTCTGATTCTAGTTCTGGTCTTCTCTCAAGAGCAACTTGTGGGGTATAACACTTGCCTGGTTTTGACTAGTCACTTGCTTTTGGGCCTTGTGTGGTGTCTTGGAACTTGAGCTGGGCCTTTTTGGGATGGACAATCAATGTGGACTGACAACCAGCTTCCCCTCAATCGCAGAACCAGGCTGCCTGGAGCCTTGCCAAGGTCAGACAGTAGGCAAGTTGCAAGCCTGAGCTCTGTGGGCTTCCCTTGAGAAGCCATTTTGCACTCTGGTCCATTGGCACACAGTGCAGGCTCCCAGCTCTAGTCTATGATTGTTGAGATGAAGCTCTCTTGTGTGGAAGGCATTGCTCCAAACCTTAGTATACCTGGGAGCTGATCTCATTAGTGTAATTAACGTCAACCTATATCCCTTAGAAAGGAAAAAATAAGCTTCCTTTCTTAGGTGGACTTCACATGCATCCTTTTAATTTAAAGATGAGTAGATGTGTCTCCAGGATTTCCTGATGCCCTTGACATTCCTTCCCGAATAGTGACAGCATATTACACTGTTTCTGTCACACTCTCCCTGCTGTTCTGTCTAATGAATGCCAGCACACAAAGGTCCATGTATGTATCATGCTAGCTAGAGTCACACAGACAGCTTTGTTTCAGACCTTTTAAACTTCCCAGTTTATTTTAGTGATTCCATCCTGCTTCATTATGGGGCCAGCCTGGCCCTGTGCGGATGTAGCCCTGTGCATTGTCTTTTATTTACTAATGTCAAAGTATTGCCCGTGCATGTAAGAGAAATCCATAAATTAAAGAATAAATGGGGAGAGAGGAGACTGAATCCACAGTAACTATAGCCCAAACTGTAACAGGTTGTTTAAACTCCTTTAGATCCCAATGCATGGTGTAAAGCAGGTGTGGGGAACCTTTGGCCCTCCAGATGTTGCTGAATTACAACTCCCATCATCAGGGCTGGGTTAAGACATGCTGAAGCCCCAAGGCATGTTAAGATTCAGAGGCCCTATACCATAAAATTTAAAGAGAAATGCCCCGTTTCCAGGACTTATCCCACCCTTAGCTCAGCCAGCTTTGGTTGAGCCAGTTGAGCCCTGGCAGAGCAGGGATGAAGGATTTACACCAGTGCACTCTGGCTGAGCCAGAATAAGGGACTTCAGCCAGCTCAGCCAGAGATCCATCAATTCCAAACTCTGCTCATCCTCGCAGATCTTGGGTTTGGATTGCCCCCATAGTCTGGAGCCAACCCAGGGGCTGTGTGACATTTTGGAACCACCACATACACGAAAATGATAATACTGTCTATTAATTAATGCTGATTAAAGACCATTCTCAGTTCTGCTTTTCTAATCACTAACATGGATTAGAATCCCTACTCTCTCTCTCTCTCACGCACGCACGCACGCGTGCACACACACACACACACACACACACACACACACACACACACACACCCTCTATTTAGATTGTCTCACCCCTTATAATTTACATGGGGAAATGGTCATTTCCTTATTGCTATTGTCCAAGTCCCTAGCAGGCAGATACGTGAAAGATCATCTTACCCCTTATATACCCAGTTATCACTGCCCTTCGTAGGTGAGGGCCTCCTGCAGATACCATATTATCAGGAGGTCCATTCCACACACCATTGGAAATGGATCTGTAGTGCTGAGACACCAACACCTTGGAATTCCCTCCCCTTAAATATTAGACAGGCACCATCTTTGTTATCTTTTCAGCACTTGCTGAAGACATTTCTCTTTCAATAAGCTTTTTAAGTAGAGACATTATCCCAGTCTACATCTGTGCTGGAATTGCTTTTTAAGATGTTTTTAAGTTTTTTTAAAAAAAATATGATTGCAAGATATTTCATTTTTAATATGTTTTTAAGATGTTTTGTTATTAAGATGTTTTAAGATGCTTTTAGTGTCCCTGGTTTGCAACCCTGGCTCCTTCTGGGATGAAAGGTGGGACAGAAATAATAATAATAATAATAATGTACTAAGAACCCAAAACCACTTATAATAATAATGATTCTATAGCAACATTGGTCACACATCTGTATTCCTTCATATGATACACTTGGAGGCAAATTATATTGAATAACATAGGGTAGAGCTGCCACTAAATTAAAGAAACCCAAGCTGATATAATTGTATGATTCTGAACTGGATGAAAGCTGTAACAGTAAACACCTTTGCTAGGGAGTGGGCTCCACTGAATACAATGGGATTTATACCTGACTATAGTGTTGTAAATCCACAAAAATGGGCATACAAATAAAATAGTTCTGAATAAAACCACTACGTTTAGATGGTGCATGTGTGTATTGCTGTAGATGCCATCTTAGAAGAGACATTCCATTGTGCAGATGATAGAAGGAGAAGCTTTCTTTATAAAATAGTATTTGAAGCAAAATATGGGGGTCCTTTCATACAGGGTTGCATCCTGAGATTTTTGCACATTAACCAAAGTCTATATTTATTTAGATCAGGGGTGGGGAACCTTAGGCCCAGTGGCCAAATGAAGCTCTCGAGACTGTCCCCAGGCTACATTCCCTCTAAGCCACATCCTCTCTCCTCAGGATACACCCCCTTAATGGGCCTGTTTTCACCCTCCTTGAGTGTTTCTGCCTAGCTGGAAAGTGTCCTTGATCCCTGATCATGCTTCTTGCTCGTCTGAATGGAGAATAGAAAGAGGTGTGTCAGTGTGAAATGCCTACTGTAGAAAGGTAACATTCACACTCATTGCTCTGTCTACTTTTGCCTCTGACCCCACTCACCACTGGCATCAGATCCTCAGAAGACTGGCCAGAAGGGAATGTGATTTTTGATCTGCAGAAGGTTCCCCACCCTGAAATGGGTGGGTCTGCTGCGTGCTTATGGAGTGTATTCTAAATTTTTTATATAATATCATGCATGAAAACATCTTCTTGCAGAGCATAAGACTACAAAACCCATCTTGCAGTGAGACAGCTGGGAGAAAAATATGCATCTCTGCACACATCTAGGAGCTACAATTACAGCAATATTCTATTAATATCAGAGGTATGGGAGTGCCAGTGAGATTGGCTGAAATCTGAGAATGCAGATTCTTGCTTTGGGCTGGAAATATGATATGGAATTTCTCCTGAGGGTTTTTTTTAAAAAAACAACATTCCCAACTGTTTCTGCAATGAAAAACAGAGAGACTCTCCAAATTGAGACTCTACTGTCAATTTCACAACCGTTTTGTGTCTGAACTTGGAGATAAAAAAGAGTGCTGCTATCAATAGCTAGTCTCTATGATGAAAAATTAGCTATCCTTGACCAGTCAAAGTTTTTTATTTTGTTGGAGAAGGATGAGAGGATTTTCTTTGTTCCTGGAGAGATTAAATTGCTTTGCAGGCATGTCATGTGGAAATGGTTCGTGGAAGAGAGGAAGCAGAATGACTTCTGAGCACCTGATTTTACGGCCGTGCATGGATATGTGTGTATGTGCGTGTGTGTGTGTGTGTGTCAGAATGACATTATAACTCTCAGGTAGCAAGGATGTCATAGATTTGTTATAGTTTTGGAATGTCAACCTGCTTTCTCTTGGGAGGAGACTCATTAATTTCCCAGTAGACCTATTTCTGAAATGTTTAAAAAGTTGTGGAAAATACCTGTTTTAAGCAACCAGTTTATCAATTGGCTATCATAGAGATATTGACAGGTTTGACCTTATATCTTTTGGCTACACCATAGATTTTGGTTGATTAGATCACTACAAATGGTAGCACCTACTGTGTTTTTCTCAATCAGGTTATTAGGATTTTTAATTCTCTAGAACAATAAATAATAATACAACTGCAGGAATTGGACCTAAAATTAGAACAAAATTTTAGGCTTAAAAATATTGACCCTGTGTGTGGTAGTACAAACCTTTCAGGAAGAAAGGAGACTTCTAATAATGTAATCATGTCCCTATTATTACAGTCTTGGTCCTCTGTGGAATGCAGTTCGATAATTTTAGAGTGTGAACTTAATGATCTTATGGGAGGCCCCCATTTAGATAGTAACATGTATAACCTCATTTACTTCAAAATGTGATAAGCCAGACCTGCTTCACTGAGCCCACCCCACCTTGATTCTGCTAAGTAGGGCCCTGGACTTCTGCCCTGAAGTTCTGCCCTAATGGTAACCCCAGGACAATGATTGCAACTTAAATCTTCAGATAAGTAGGAAGATAACACGAGCACCAGGATGCACTGCTGGTGCCTGGGTCTATCTGTATTGATGGGCAAGAAATCTGATTCAGTTCACATCTAAAGCAGAATTGATCAAATCTGCACTTTCTGAAACAACGTAAGAACCAAAACACAGCCATCCTTCGACATTCACATGTATCTGAATTTTACAACGAAATTCTCCAACCAAGCAATGTTTGCAAAAATGCATGTGTCAGGGAAAAGTGTGCATAAAAACTTCAGCCCCTTAGGGAAACCTCGGCCGCCATCTTGGTTAATGGCAGTCCTGTGCACGTAGCTTGTGCAGCCACAAAAGACAGGAGAAATGGGTGGGTGGAGCCAGCGAACGGGCGGGTAGAAGAAGCTCCCTCCCTGCTGCAGTGGATCACGGAAAAGGAGAGCTACTCCTCCTCCACCCTATCAAGAGGCCCCTCAGGGGCCCTTGTGGCTCCAGGGGCCCTCGGCCAGGGCCTGACTTGGCCGCCCTTTGGGACCAGCCCTGGGTAGATGGACCAATGGTCTGACTCAGTATAAGGCAGCTTCTTATATTCCTTTCCAAGGAAGAATGGGGAACAATGACAAAGAAATGTCGACTTCCTTCCTTCCAGAGGACTCTATCACATGTTTGGGTCAGTGCCATATCCTTTAGAACAGGGGTGGGAACCCTCAGGCCCTGGGGCTGAATGCAGCCTTCCAGGCCACTCTGTCTGGCCTGCGGGACCCTCCCCAGGCCAAGTTATCTCCCCCAGGCCATTCCTCTTCCTGGCCCTGACCCAGTAAGTACAGAAAGATGCCATCTTCCAACTATGATATGAACAGCATAAGATGATTCAGGAAGAAATAAAAGCCGTCAGAAGGGCCTAATCAGAAAAGGGAACTGAAGGTATCACAAAGACAATTAAAAAAAAAAAAGGCCAGGAGACTGCATAAAAGATGTGAAACTATACTTCAAAATCCCAGAGAAGAAAAAGAGGGGAGAAAAGGGGGGAAGGGAAGGAATAGCTGCACCCAATGCTAGGGATGGGTGCGAATTTCGATTCAGTTTTCATTTCAAGCAGAATTTATCAAATTTGCACTTTCCCAAACAATAGGAGAACTGAAACAGAGCCATCCTTTGAAATTTGCATTTATTAGAATGTTGGGATGCAGTTTGCCAACTAAACAATATTTATAAAAATGCATATATTAGGGGAAAGTGTGCATAAAAATGAATATATGAGTGAAAATAACATGCAAAAAGGCACGGTGTGATGAGAAATGGCTTGCAAAAATGTGTACGTTTGTCAAAACTGCCTACAAAAGCATGTTTATTTAGAGAAATTCACACTAAAATGATAATTTTCATGAAGATTTTTTTTTAAAATCGCAGATTACTGCAGAAATGCAGAGAAATGACTTTAACATTAGAAAAGTGAGAAACCAAGAGAACCGAAATTGACAGATCTTTGCATCCCTACCCAATGCGGATGGCAGAGGTTATTTTGAGGGGGAGAAGGCAACTTAGGAAGGACACAGGAGAAAAGCTACAGGCAAAAACAAAATACGTGATAGAGACTGTTAGTATCAAGTTGAATTGTATGCAAAGGGCACATGTTGGTAAAGGAGGGTCAAGAACAAAGTCCTTTGTACACCAAAAGAGAAAATCATCACAAGCTTTCCCTGCTGGGTGCTGAGAATCCAAGGCAACTGCAGAAGAGTTGTTGATTTGACAGGGATGGGAGTAAAGTGATCTGTAAACCTGAGACTTTTTAAACAAACAAACAAACAAACACCGAACAACCATTGCCTCAAAGAGGTCACTGCATTTTTAGACCCTTGGTGGAGTTAGGTTCTGAACATTTACATATTATGTAAATTTCTATTAATAGGAACGGCACAGCCAATCTCTCGGGGGTGCAATATGAGCATCCTGATATAGACAAAATGAAGCTCAACTTTATTACTTGGCTTGTCGGCTGCAAAATGAATGGGAGGTAGTTTTAATATGCTCTCTTTCCAGAGCTGTAGCCAGGAGACCAAAGCTCTACCTCAAATGTTGCAAGAGCAATAATGTTTTATATTTGCTCAAATGTAGGCCCTGCCTCCAGAGTGCTGCTACCCCAAGACACTGTGCTGTTCCCCTCTACAGGCCCAACATTTTCTTTGAGGCTGCAGTTCTTTGGCTGAAGTTGGTGTACACAAACAAGCTAGGTCTTCTGATATTTCTTGGTTAGTTCTTTCATGTATTGGTTTACTTTCCATTTGCACCGTATCATTTTCACTTGTTTGTTTATATGTATAGATTCACATGTAGAAATAAATTACGGTAATTTAAATAAAAAATGCAACCCATCTCACTTGGGATGGAAGGATCTGTTAATTTCACTTTTCTCAGGGACACTAGGCCCCCTCCATTGTACATAGTGCACCAATTTCTTTTCTCCCAACAATGCTTGGGCTCTGAGTGCAACCTCCCTCCCCTGTTTGAAGTGGTGTGGCAGGCTGTATTAATAAATGAATGAATGAATTAATGTGGCAGGCTGTATTAATAAATGAATGAATGAATAAATAAATATCTTGTTGCAAATGTATAGCTAGTTTGCACAAAGTGGAGGTGATATACCTTCTTTTTTTCTTTTTAAATGTACCTGTAAAATGTTCTGCATCAGGAGTGCTAATTTTGGTTGAGTGTGATGTTCTGCTCCCCCACTGAATTTAAAGCTGAGGCACACTGGGCATGCTCCAGCTCTAGGATTAGTGTTTTTTAAAAAACACATTCTTCTAGGCTAGCCTGCGCCACCCCAATCTCGATGCCATTTTGTCACTACTTCCTCCTGATAAATAGCAGCGATGCTGCTGCAGTTGCTGCTGTTGGTGCAGCTCTGTCCTATCCTGCGAGCTGCTCCTGCACCGTGGAGGAATGGATGGCAGGGCAGAGGACAATAGAGAGGAACAATCAGTGAACAGAGCAGGATATCTTCTCATCCCTAAGAAAACAATTCATTTATCTAGCATTAGCAATGAGTGTTCTGTGGCAATTGAAAAGCTATGAGGTGTATCTAAAATTCTATTTCTGCTTGCACAAGGGCTTTTGCAATAGAGGATGGATGAGTTTTAATGTTGCACAACAGAGGGATCCAATGCAACTGTTGTGTTAGCAGAAACATACTGCGGAGCAGATTATGCATTCTATTGTGCAACCACAATTACCAACAACCTGCTCATGCATATTCTTGTGCAGCAACGTTCCACTGGTGTGAAACATTTTGCCAGAGGAACAAGTATATACCTAAGTGATTTAGCTCTGCACTGGATACAACTCTACTTTGCAATTCTGATAATTCATTTATCGTTTTAATGTGCACATGGAACCTGGAACAAAACGTTGCAGTATAGAGTGTTGTTGGTCAGGATATCAGCTGCTGTATTCCACCTCTGTTTTTTCCATGTTTGCCCTCGATAGTCAATCAGCATTCCATGTCCTCTTCATTGAGCCGTTGCGTTCCATTGTCCCCCCTAAGTTTTTTTTTCTACTTCTGCAAATCTTGGCATTCTCCCTAGACTGCTGATACTTCCTTCTCGCTAATGGGTGGCACTGTTTTTATTATATAAACCATGGCACTCACAGCTTGAACATCAGAAATAAAAGGAATAACTGAACCCAGAAAGTGGGCTGATCTTTTTATTTCACCTTGTTTATTCTTGCAGATTAATTGGGTGCTTTTGTTGGGCACACAGCTCATTTGGTTGCTATCCGTGAGGCAGTCTCAAAAGCCAAACACTGGACAAGTTTGACAGTTCAGGATATTAGTCAATTGCAAGATGATTTGAAAATAGAACAAAGCTGCAGCAACAAATGCTGAGTTACATTCAAGTCAAAAGCCGCCACCTGCTATAACGCTGCAAATGATGCCATTTTGAGCAACAGAACTGCAAATTGGCACCATACAGTATGTATTGTTTCGCCTCAGAAGCCGAGTAATTGTGATGTATTGAAGGTTGATATTGTAATAAAAATAGAGGCCATTAGTGAGGACTATTTATGTCATTAGTACTTAGTGGTTGTGTGTTGCAGGTTTTTTTAGCGCTCGTAAAACTGTCCTGGCTTGCAGCTAAGTCAGAAAGCTGATATAAATTTAAACATTGAGCAATCCAGAAGTTGTAAAATGTAAGACTGTAAATGGGGGGAGCAGCATTGAGGGACAGCCTCCCTGCCTTCCCTCTTTTACTGGCCATGCAGTCTTCTATAGGCAGAAATTGCTCTTGCATCATGCTGCAGATTAGGCTGATTAAATAGGCCAGTGGCTCTTAAACTTTGTTGTGCCACCAGAGGCAGCAAAATGATATAGGGTGTGTTTGTGGGAGTCCTATGCATCTGACCAGGGATGGCCAATGTGGTGCTCTCCAGATGTTGTTGAACTCCCACTCCCAAAATCCCCATGCCAGCATGGCAAATGGTCAGGGTTGCCGCGAACTGTAGTCCAACAACGTTTAGAACAGGGGTAATCAATGTTGCGCTTTCCGGATGTTGGACTACAGCACCTATAATCCCTGATCATTGGCCATGCTGGTGCTGATGGGCACTGGAGTTCAACAACAGCTGGAGGGCTGCCTATTTTGGCTTCCCTGATCTAGAGGGTATCATGCTGGCTACCCCTGGGTTTAGCTATATGTCACTCAGTGCCTCTTGAGTCTAGGCATAGCAAAATGTGATGGCTGTTTCTCCAAAAGCTTTGCATCTTAAGAATGGCTGTGTACACACCATACTTTCAAAGCACATGATTTTCCCCAAAGAATCCTGGGAACTGTATTATTATTATTATTATTATTATTATTATTAAACGCTAACAATAACAACAATTCTGTCGTAGGAGCTGAACAATAACAACAATAACAACAACAACGATGATGATGATGATGATGACGATGTATGGTGTGTACGCCAAGTTATTCTCCACTTCATGGGTAGTAACATTCTGTGGATTTTATTTGTTGTGTTTTCTAAGATGTTTACTCTACCTTTCTACTATTGAAAACAGTGCTCAGGGTGGTTCACATCAAAGGTAAAATCCAAAATATACACCTTAACATATATAGAAAAGACACACAGGAAATGTATTTAAAGCAAAACAAAACAGACACCAGGACTCATATTTTCTAAGCAGGCAGATTAAAAGCCTAACTAAATATGAAGGTCTTAATATGATGACAGAAGACAGGGAGTGAGGGAGCCAGTTGGGCCTTCACTCCCAGTGGAAGAAAATCCCCCAATTTAGATGTGATGACAGAGAAGGCTTTTTCACCTGTCCTGACCAGTCTTGCCTCAGCCATAGCCAGGATGCAGAGAAGAGCTACCTCACCAGATCTGAGGCGGGTGTGAGCCTTTTAAGCCATTTAAATGGTGCCTGTCTCATGTCCTGTGAGGAATCACCACGTGTTAGGACCTCATACCTGGTATGCTATTTGCCTGTCTGGTTGTCAAAAAGCCTCATTTCTTAAGGTCCACTAAGTGTGCATTGGCTCATTCTCCACACTGAGGAAGCAAATATTGTTGTTTTGGGTATATGGGATTCCACAGCTATTGTACACTATCTACTACAGACAGATGCTGGAGGAGTAACCCTTAGAACACCTCATTGAGGCATATGATGTGAGCTTATCCAGTAATTTATTCTGAAGTGATTGCCAATGTCAACTCTTTACTGGCAAAATCTTAGATGTTTGCAGATGTTCATGTACTTTTGAACTATATTCCTATAGTATGGGGATCAACTGCAGGACAACAAATGTAGTCACTGCAAGCCCTTATGGTTGCCAAGAGACTTATACTTCGACCCTGGAACGATAAATACTACAAGCTATTACTCGTGGTCTGTGGACTTCCCTGCCATTGCAATATTTTTTATGCACATCAATTTTGTGTGGATACATATTTGGATATCTGGAGAGTTTATATCAACTTATATGTTTAATTTTAGATGGATGCACTAATAATGTTGTTTTCAATATGAGCTGACAATATCGGTTTGTGTTGTGGTTTTCTTTCTTATTTTTTTAAAAAACATTTATATATTTTCTCTTTTCTTTGTTAAATTTAACACTAAATAAATAACACTGAGAGAGGTAGCCAGAAATGGCTACATGTCAAGATTTCTTTCCTCAGTTTCCCCCTCTACCTCTGTAGTTACAAGTGTATCAGAATATAAGAGCTGGTTTTCAAAAAGCACTACGTGTCAGCATGTAGTCCCTGAACATTCTCTCAAGCAAAGGTGATGTGGGGTGTTTTCATGAGTTGAGTGTGCTCTGAAGAATTGCTACATGACAGGATACCGCAAGAGTTACAGGAGGCACAATGTGGCCACTGTAATCTGTAGTGTGGTGTGCACACACATAATTTTTACATTTTTTTTGACCCAGTCTTATCTTTTATCAAACACCCTACCAACACAAGCAAACTCTGCTTGGCCAAAGATGGCAGTGAGACCAGGAAAAAAATGATTGTGTCCATACCATGAGCATCTATTGATCCAAGATTTCATATTTCCTACCTTGGTAATACTAACACAGATCCTGGTGGTTTGTGATGCTCAACTCAAGTACGAGCGTTAAGACTCCAAAAATTCTTCTGCAGTTTGGATGTAAATCCAAGCCAGAAAAGAAGTAGTCCCTCCCTCCTGCTGAACCATCTGCTGACAAGGATGAGAAAACTACATTTTCCAGCATTCCTGGCAGCTGGCAATGTGCCCAGCTCAAAAGGGGCTGGGAGAGGGAGACAGACACTTCCCTCTCTTATTGCACCACTAACTTCCAGAGCAGCAAGCAAGGTGGGGAAGAGGGAAGGGATTTGGAGGGAAACAGGCTCGTGGGAAGATTGGTATGTAAGTCAGGGCTTGGAGGCTCACCAGGAGTTGGGGAGGGAATTGTACCCCATTGAACTCCAAATGACATAATCAGGGACGCAACAGAGGCTTACTGTGTCTTAAGTATTAATGTATTTGAAGAGCAATGTTTCAGTTTTCTAGTCTGAGTATAGGAGTTAGGCGCATTCCCTGCATTATCATCTGCCTCAAGATTTCCTTTGGGGTTTCCACTTTTGCCCCTGTCCGAGCTCTTGTGCCTTAATGGCTGTATGACCATCAGAAATCCATCTTGGGTATCTTCTTTCGCCTTCACTGTCTCCATGCTGTGCAAAGCTACACCTGTTGAATTAGAGACATAAGAGACCAGACTGGTGGGTGGGAATATATAGGACCCCCTTCTTTTGATTAATTTGTTTCTAGATTAGGCTGTGAGAGACAGCATTATGCTGGAAGCGTTATCTTCCCCTTACAAAGCATTTTTGTTTATTTATATGCAACACAAGTCTTTAAAATGCATTAACCAGATATGATGTAGCAACTTCAAAGCAGTGTTTTGTACTCATCTAAATTTTGCAGTCTTTTTTAGGGGGGGGCAGTCAAAACATTTCCCCTTCCTTTCTATGCTTGGGATTCAGTGTAGCTTGCTCAGGTACTGAATGCTATTGACTTCCAAGCCTCCCTCTGTGTCACAAAGTGGTAACTTAGCACAGAAACCCACCCTGCTGAGCAAAACTTTCTGAGGGGAAAATGGTGTTAGCGCCACAAGTTTGAGAAATAAAGCAGCAATTAAACAGCATCACATTCTCCTGTTGTTAGATGCCGTAGAACTGCTGTGGCTTGATTTGTCCAGTTAAGAGACCTGTGAAATCCATGAGTTGAATCTTGTGCCTCGCCTCCAGTATTGAACAGCTGGAGGTAGCATGTACAACAGTCCTGCAAAACTTGTGACCTACACAGCTCACTTGTTCTGACTAGTCAGAGCCAGTATGCTTCTGAATACCAGTTGCTGGAAACCTCAGGAGAAAAGAGTGCTCGACTTGAACTCGTATCAGATCCTGCTTGCAGGCTTCCCATGGGCATCTGGTTGACCACTGTGTGAACAGCTTGGTGGACTAGATGGGCCACTGGCCTGAACCAGCAGGCTGTTCTTATGCTTTTATGTTCTTAGCGCCATCTGTTATATGGTTGCAAGCCTTTAGTTGTTGCAACCTAAACAGGCTGCAAACTCAGAATATTTATTGAATATCTGGAATGCTACAATTAGGGATAGACAAATCTGTCAGTTTCAATTTCTCTTTGTTTCTCATTTCCCCAGTCTTCAGTATGACAGATTTCTGGATCAGTTTGCATATATATATATATATTTAAAAAATGAAGTTCTAGCAAACATTTGTCATTATTTTAGTGCACTTCTCTCCTACTATACACATCTTTGATAGCCCCTTTCCCTAATGCTGCATTTTTGTACATTACTTTCACTAATGCATGCATTTTTATGCAGACTTCTCTCTACTATATACATTTTTATACATTTGTTTTGGAGAACTGCATTGCAAACTTTGGAGAACTGAAATTTTTGAAGGACAGCTGTGTTTTGGTTTGTGCATTGTTTCAGAAAGTGTGAATTTGGTAGGTTTGCATTAAAATGAAAACTGATCTGAATATATTTCCTTTCCCTAGCTACAAATTCATGGTTTGTGTAGGATTGTAACAGGGCAGGTTGGGGAAACCCAGCTTGAATAGGTTTTTTTTTGGTCAGTTGTAATGTGGGGCTTGTGAATGTGATTGCTTAGCATCCCTGGATATTTTTTTCAGGATTGGCTTCAGGTTTGATGGGGGCATTGGCATAGTGCCTTCCGGTGAGCTTCCCTCTGTATCTGTGGGTGAGCCTAGTGGGCTTATCTAGTGGAAGTAGTGATGGCAGGCCACAAGGCTCTGATGAGGACAGGATAAATTTCCCACAATGCCTCCAACTCAGAATGGATGAGAAATCGGATTCAGTTTGCATTCCAAGCCAAATCTATCAAATTGACACTGTCCAAAACACTATGGGAACCAAAACAGCCACCCTTCGAAATTCACACTAATTCAAATTTTACAATGCAATTTGTCAACCAAACAATGTTTAAAAATGTATATGCTAGGGGAATGTGTGCATAAAAATGAACATATGAGTGAAAATAATATACAAAAATACATTATATGATGAAAGATTGCTTGCAAAAATGTGTATGTTAGTCAAAACTGCCTACAAAAATATGTATCTGGATAAATTCACATTAAAATGCTGGAGAATCTTCATGAGAATTTATTTTAAAAAATTGCTGCAGAAATGTGGAGAACTAAATTTAAGACTTGAAAAATGAGACCCTGAGAGGGATAAAACTGACAGACCCTTCCATCCCTACCTCCAATGTACTGTAGCATCACTCTTGGATATTGTCCTAGACCCAGCCATCTTATGCTGATCAGAGCACTGGAGGGGGGGGGAAAGGATTTAAAGGGGCTTCCAGGATGCATCAAGGAAAGGCCACAGCTCAGTTGTAGAGCCTCTTCTTTGCATGCTCAAGGTCCCGGTTCAATCCCTGGCATCTCCAGGTATGGCTAGGAATGTCTCCTGCCTGAAATCCTGGAGACCTACTGCCAGCCAGTCAGTGTAGACAATACTGACCTAGATGGACTGATGGCGTGACTTGGTCTGAGGCAACTTCCTGTGTGGGGCCTGCAGGGATGCTGATGGAGCCCTGGCAGCTGCCCTAGATTGGCAAGTTAAGTTATTTTTGCTGTTGTTGGGATTATGTTTTGGTATTCTATTGTTGGAGCTTATTATGAATTGTAAGGGCATTGTTTCAATTTATTATATATTTCTTAATGAGATGTTTTCTTTAACTTACTGTTTGACTGTTTGAATTTTGTTTTGCAACTGATTGAATTGGGTAACTTTTTTTCATGGTACGAGCATAGATTCTTATGGAAAGGCTCATACAAATAAACCATGATGATGATGATGATGATGATGATATGCTGGTGCCATTCCTGGTCACCTGAAAGGTGTCCATCCAGGCTTAGTACTCTGTTAGAAACAGAGGTGGCATGTGATCCAAGATATCTTGTCTAAATGCACTACAAATGAAGAGACAGCACAAACCGTTAAGGGCTAATAGAAGTAAAACGTGAGTTTCTGTCTCTCACACACATTTATAATTATACCAGCAGCGTGCTGTGGCGACTGTTATTGGGGTTGGTGAATCTCACTGGAGACCAAGGTCTGTAAAATGCAGAATTGGCGCTGTTTTCCTCTGATGAGGCAGTGGGTGTTTTGTGTCACTGGAGTGGATTCAGAAGAAGCTTCTTAATGAACTTCCTGAGCAGCCCAATTCTTGGAGCAGAGAACAAGGAAGCTGAATATTGATTTGGTAGTAAGCTGTAACCTTCAATTAGTACGTAGTTTAACGGGAGCAATTGCAGTGATATTTTTCAGGCCAGTGTTTCTGGAGGGATCACACCAAAACGTCGTCCTTTTTCAAAAGGCTTTGAAAAATGAGATCAACTTTGCATGGAGCCAGTGTGGTGTAGTGGTTAAGGTGTTGGACTACAACCTGGAAGACCAGGGTTTGAATCCCCACATAGCCATGAAGCTCACTGGGTGACCTTGGGCCAGTCACTGCCTCTCAGCCTCATGAAAACCCTATTCATATGGTCGCCATAAATTGGAATCCACTTGAAGGCAGTACATTTACATTTTGCATGGTTAGCTACACAGAACATTCAGAAAGTAATCCACAATTTACAGGGCTAAAGAACCAATGACAACTCCAAGTCTGCCTAGGAATTATTTGATGGTGCTGATGTCATTAGTCACCTTATAACGACCTCTCTATTATTTCAATGTCATATGTTAACAATTCCTTGATTTTTCAGTGCACAGGAACATTGGGAGCTGCCTTATACTGAGTCAGACATAAGGTCCATCTTACTCTATATTGTCTATACTGATGAGCAGCAGCTATACAGGACTTCAGACAGGGAGTCTTTCGCAGCCCTACCTAGAGATGCTGGGGATTAAACCTGGGACCTTCTGCATGCAAGGCAGATGCCCTACCACTGAGGCATGGCTCCTCCTAAACCCGAACCTCGTTCCTTTCTTCGCAGTAGATTTCTCACTGGCTGTATGTCCTCATTATCCTTTCTAGTTGACTGGAATAGATACCTCCCTCCGCCGCCCAAAGAATGGCCATAAATGAAACATACATAACATCAAAATATTGCTACTCTACTTGTTACTGTAACACGGCAATAGATGGCACCTAAATGGATGGCTTGTTGACCTGTTTCCTTTTTCCTGCACCAACATTCTTTGCGACATTGTTTTTGTTGCGTTAGCAGTTGTGTCACAGGATTTATGGGCTGGAAACGGACTAGGAGTGGGTCAGTGCCACGTTGTTGAGAACTTCCCCAACAACCTCACAAACCTTTTTGAAGAAATGCTTCAAACGGCCCTACCGTTTGACAGAGGGAGATGGCTATCACAGGTGACAGAAGCTGTGGGATGTTGGTGGCAGTGGCCTCCGGTGAAGATCTGAAGGGCTATAATCACCAGTCATCGACCAATTGAAAAGCCAATGTTCTTTTAGTGGAAGGCATAATAGGGAAACCTAATTGTCCTACAAGATGTTGGCATCATTTCACAATAGGCCTCAGTAACTGCAGTCTATGATATGGCAGCACACTGCAGGGTGCATTAGTGTTAAAGTGTACATATTTTCATGGATGCTCACTAGCAACAAGATGTATCCATTCCCCACTCAGAGTTATGGTGCTTCCAGATGGGGTCTTAATTTGCAACAGTTAAATATCAGATTTCCCCCAGAAATATCAAATATTAAATTGGGGGGGGGGACTATGAGTGGCATTTCCATTATGCCAATGTCATCATGTGAGTGCTGCAAAAATCCTGTATGCATGAGGATCTTTGCTCTCACAATAAACACCTATCTTGAAGCACACTTTATTTCTAGGAACCCTGTGGAGGGAGCTGAATCCTGATGAATGGCAACTCTAGTAACTTGCACCAATAAAGTTAGGCATTATCAGAAGGCAAATAAATAGGGAGACTGGTTTGAAAGGTACAGAGAGCAGAAAATAGTGACTGTTCCTTGTTAATAGGGACAGTTGCCTCTGATGCTTGTCACTCCAAATGACACTGGGTGATATTTTAACACCAACAAGTGAGCTGAGATGAAGTGGAGTTCACTCTTGGGACCTTGTCTTGGGATTTAGTAGCTGTTACTGTTGTACATTTGTTTAAACATATTAAATGGAGGTCTCATTCCACCTACTGTTCCACTGTTCCTCTATTTTAAGCACAGTAGGGATAAAGCTTTGAGGGATTAGATAGACATTTCAACACCCAGGGCAAAAATATCAATTGAACAATAGTCAGATTTAATCAGGAAAACATAACAGAGCATTGGCCATTATTAGAAAGATCCAGGGTTTCAGGCAGCAGTCTTTCCCAGTCCTACCTGGAGATTTTGGGGTTTGAATCTGGCATCCTTCTGCATGCAAGCAGATGCTCTACTATTGAGCTATGGCCTTTCCCGCCATAATCTCTTAGGATACTCCTTCACCGACTGTTTTTCCTGGAATATGCTGCAGAATATGCCAGGCTTACATGTTGCAATATGTACCACAAACAGAGCTTGGAAAAGTTACTTTTTTGAACTACAGCTCCCATCAGCCTAATCCAGTGGCCATATTGCCTAGGGCTGATGGGAGTTGCAGTTCAAAAAAGTAACTTTTCCAAGCTCTGACCACAAATTGGATGACATCTCTGATTTATGGCTCCATCTTTGAGCTTTGTAGTGGGAAAGACAGCCTACTCTGACATTTCCTTGAGTACTCCACAGCTTAAACTGGGGAGGGGTGTGGTGTACACATGCAAGCCACACCCCAGTATCCCCACATGCATAGACTCCGCTTCAGAGCTTCACACATTCAGTGCAAAGTTCTGAAGAGGGTTTCTAAGTGGTTTTGGTTGAACACTCTTAGAAACCTCCTTGCAATGGAGAAAGCTGATAAGGTGGAGTTCCTGACTGCAGCAAGAGTTCTAAGTATTGTCTTTTCCAGTAAGAATCTTTCTTTAGATCTTCATGCAGAATGCTCAGAGTTCTGAAGGGATGAGTTGTACTCACCACCTTGAAAGAAATGGCTGTGCAGCCCTTCTTGAAGAGATCCTCCTTGGATCCAGGGGTTTTAGAAAACTATCATCCAGTCTCTAGTATTCCCTTTCTGAGCAAGTTAATCAAGAGGGTGGTTGTCAGACAGCTGAAGGTATGTCTGGAGTAAGCACATTATCTACAACCATTCCAATTTGGTTTCAGGCCTGGCTTGGGCATTGGAAGACCTCTATTGGAAGAGAGATGAGGAAGTGTAACCCTGTTGGTTCTCCTTGACCTCTCAGCAGCGTTTGACACCACTGACCATGGTGTTCTTCTGGAGCGATGCAGGGAGATTGGGAGGTGGAAGTATAGTATTACAGTGGTTCTGCTCCTACTAACATGGTCACTATCAGAAAGTAATACTAGGAGATTGTTGTTTGGTTCCATGGTTTTGGGGCTGTGGGGTACCACAAGGGTCTATTGTGTCTCCTATGATATTTAAGATCTATATAAAACTCTTGGAGCTGTCATCCAGGGAAATGGAGCACAGGGCCGTCATCAGAATAAGGAGAGTCTATGAAGGTGTTGTACAGGTTTCTGGAAGCAGTGATGGACTGGATGGGGGCCAATAATTTGAGGCTAAATCCTGCCTGGTAAGACGGAAATCCTTTGGGTGGGTGGTTCTTGCATCCATGAATTAGGTGTATAACCTATTTTGGGAAGAGTTGCACTTCCCCTGAAGAAACAGGTTTATAGATTGATAGCTTAGCTTAGCTAGCTTAGGCTGATTCACCAGTTATGGCTATCCCTATAGCCTGGCCTCAGTTGTCTATACTCTGATAACCTCCCATCTGGACTACTGTATGTGAGGCTTCCCTTGAAGGAGGTCTGGAAGCTGCAGCTAGTGCAGAATGCAGCTGTTAGGCTGGGAAGCAAAGCAGTCCGATGGGACCATCTGTCACCAGTCCTGAAAATGCTTCACTGGCTGACAGTCACTTATTGGAACAAATCCAAGGTGTTAGTACTAGCATACAAAGCTCTAAATAACCCTAAGAGTACCTTCCCTTGTACCAACCATCTTGAACCCTATGATTGGCAGGTGAGGCCTTGTTGGTGGTAGCACCACTGGGGGTTGCCTGGGTGGCATTGATTCATGACAGGGCCTTTTCAGTGGTGGTTCTCTGTTTGTGGAATGCCCTCCCTGGTGAGATGTATCTGTGTCCCTCATTATTGACTTTCAGGAGGAAGTTAAAAACATTCCTGTTTACTCCGGCATTTGATGGCTGAAATACACTGTTCCTGGAAAATCTGAGGTCTCTGGTTGGATGTTTTAAGTGTTTTAACTGTTTTTAGAATGCTTTTTAAAGAGTTGTTTTATTATGAAGTGCTTGCCACCCTGTGCTCCTTTAAGACTTGGGAGGAAGGGTGAGATATAAATGGAATGAATGAATGAATGAATGAATGAATGAAGAGTACCGTACATGCATGGCTTGCATGTGTGGTCCTTCACACAGCACAATTAAAACAGCAATTAAAACAATTAAAACAGGAGGCTCAGGGCAGGAGATGAGGGGAGTGCTTGTCAAAACAGGTGCTTCAAGAGCCGGTGGAATGCCAATCCCAGTGAGACCCAGTGGACGCTGGTCTATTAGGGCAAGTGGGGCAACGTCCCACCAGCCTCAGTCTGCCCTCAGTCAGCCCTCTCCTGCCATCTGCCTGCCTTCTTTGTGCCAGCTTTCTCTTCATTAGTCTCCAGGTTGCCCTCGTAGAACTCAGCAGGATGGTGGATGGGGATAAAATCAGAACTAGTTGGCTCTGCCTGTCATTGGCTCTGGCTCTGCCTACTGTTGGGCTCCCTGCCTCCCTTCCCCTACCAGTCCCAATGGACACCATCCACCACTGATGGGGCCTCCTGTATTTCAGCAGGGAGACCATTCCACAGTACCGGTGCCAATGTGAAAAAGGGCGATAATCATCAGGAAACTTCAGGGGGAAGAGTCGCATCTGTTATTGAGCCAGTGTGGTGTAGTGGTTAAGGTGTTGGACTATGACCTGGGAGACTGGGGTTCAAATCCACACATAGCCATGAAGCTCATGGTTAGGATTGGGCCAGTCACTGTCTCTCAGCCTCATGAAAACCCTATTCATAGGGTTGCCGTAAGTTGGAATCTACTTGAAGGCAATACAGTACAAGTACATCTGCCCATATTTGCTTCTGCTCCCACTACTGGCATGTGGCTCTTGGAAAGTTGTCTCAGAGGCAATGTGGCCCCTGGGCTGAAAACAAAATTGCAGATTGCTATAGCAAGCTGGGTTACCTGACTTTGAGAACATACCGGTGAATTGTGCCCAAAGACTTTGAGAACATACTAGTGAATTATGCCCAAATTTGTCCAGGATGCTTTTATTATGATAAATCATGACCAATAGACTTGACAATGAAACCATAGCCTACAGGCAGTGTTGGGCTAAAACATTCCAATTCCCAATACTGTGGCAATCCTGTTTTTATTGACGTAATTCCTCATGCTCAACAACACTTGATGTCTTATTAAAAGTCTAAATTGGATAGATATTTGGGAATAATAACTTAATAGGCCACACTTAGCACGTCCCTCAGGATAGTGTTTAATGAAGTTCCAAACAGTTACTAATGCCTTCATTCATAAATAAAACATTACAGTTGGGTGGGGGAGAAAGGGAGGGGAATACAGAAAACAACTAAAATGAGGGAGATTTTAAAGAGCAGTAAATAATAGCATTTTGCCTTTTGGGATTTTGGTATGTTAATGCATGTTATGGCTTTCTTCTACGAGTCAGCAATGGTCGACTGAAGCCCGCTTACACTCCAGCCCTCTGACATTTAAATCGCTCTGGGATTCATTTCCACTTATTCCTCTGCTTTCCCCATTAAGTACTCTGCACTTTCTGAGATAGCTGATCTCATAGGAAAACAGATTTGTCAGAAAGCCACATAGACCTCTGGGGATTTTTGTTAATGGGCTGAAAACCATACACTCCAACTGGCCTTGTTTACTTATAATCATCCCTGTAATCTAGTATCTATCTGTGGTACAACCCTATCCCTATTTTGTTGCTGTGCTGTAACTTTCAGGGAGATTTTGAAGATGCCTTTCAAAGGTGAAATTAGAGAGCACCAACATGCACTAGAATTATTCAGGATTTCATCTTTTCAAGACGCCAAACCTCTAGAGGAAGGCAGACACATCTGGACTCCAGTGATTCACCAAGGCATAGTAGGTAGAGCAGGGCTAGGCAATATGTGGCCCTCAGCCTAAATTTATGTGCCCCTTGTCATCCTGGGTCATGGGATGTTGTAGACCTGTTAGTTTTTTGGGGAGCAGGGTGCCAGCCAGGTCCCTACGTATGAGTCAATTATCTTGAAAGGGGAGCATGTTAGCCACTGAGAAGAATCCTTGTCCTTTCGTGCTCATTGGAGCCAATCAGAGTGGAAGGAGGTCAGTCAGTTACTGAGAAGACTCTTCTCAGTAGTTAACACCCCCCTTCCCTTTCATGCTGATTAGGTCCCAGGGACATCTGTTGTAGCAGAGTGTGGACATCAGGGAGAGCAAGGGATACAAGGGAAGGTGGAAAAAGGGGTGTGGCTATGAGGTAGGGTTTCCAGGTCAACCCTAGGAGCGGGCCCTAGTAATGCCATGGGGTGGGCCCTAGTAATATCATGGAGATTGGTCCCAGTGATGTCATTAATCATGATACATCAAGCATCAACCACAGTTGCTTGGAGCATACCATTCAAACAAAAAAAAATCTGATTGGAAATTAAGATAGAAATCTTGGCTAAAAGAGTATGTTCCCAGGTCCGGCTGAAGTGATGGGATCATTCCTTTAATGGGTCTACTCTGAGTAGCACTAGCACTGAAGATTCCCCATAGTTCAGCAGAGGGCATCTTCAGCACTGCGTAACAGGGACAAAGACTTTAGGAAGGTGCCCCCAGATGGGAGAGGAGGGGTACTCACCATGAACAAATTGATCCTCATTTTCTTTGTGAAATGTTGAAGGGTATGTGGATCTATTGGCCAGGCCTGCAGCCAAACGGTCATGGGCCTTATTTGGTAATAGCCCCGGGGGGGGGAACCCTTGTCACGCCAAGGGCCGTATTCTCTCCTGGGCAACTTTCTGTGGGCCACATGCCAGCATTAGGTGGGGCAGAGGCAAAATTGGGCAGTGCAATGATTGTAAATGTTACCTTTGTACAGTAGGGTAGTTTCTATACACACACTTGCACATCCTTCTCTATCCACCATCCAGGCAAGCAAGAGGGAAGAGTTTAAGGACACATTCCAGGCAAGCAAAAACACTTGGGTGCAAACCAGGACCACTGAAGGGTGTGGCTTGGGGAAAGTTCCAACGGTCAGACAGAGAGACTGGAGGGCCACCTGTAGCCTCCAGGCCAGAGGTTCTCCATCCCTGGTGATAGCCTGTCAGAGAGGAAACTGCCTTTCCTGACCTACATCAATTAACTTAATTCCAACCTGTTTTTATAACTAATTCATTATATCTTATAGGGGCATGCATTTCCTCTTTCTTTGTTTCATGGTTCCCCACCTCCCCAGCTCAGTCTTCAAAGATGCACAAAGATCACAGAGATTTTGAAGGAGCTTCTCTGTCAGCAAAACGAAGAAGCGGCCCCTGTTAGTGTTGTGACCACCCGTAGTTTCCATGGACTTCAGTCGGGTGATTGATGCCTGCCTGGCGCCTGACGGAATATAACTGACTTTATAGATACATCAGGGCTAGAGTAAGATGATAGACCCAAGATGGAATGACAAAACATTCTAAAAGTTTGCCATTAATTTAGGTTCTGAATATTGCACAAAAAGCCCAAATTATTTGTTGACTGAGCTTTCCACCAGAAATTAGCCACTTGGCTGATATATATAGATAAGGTGGGCTGACCAATCATATCCATAAAGTTACTGAACATGTATGGTAAACATGAAGATACTAGGGGCTCCACTCCGCCTTCCCATCCCATTCACCTTCTTGCCAAAACAGCCAGCCTCTCCCCATAGAGCTCAACAAAAGCCTTTTACGATCCTCCCCCCTTTCTCCACATCAAAGAAGCAAAGGATAAAGGGAGGGGGTATGGCAAATGGTTTAGACCTTGTGCTGCTGCCTGGAAAATTAAGATGAAAAATCAGTCTGGCAGGAGAAGCAGCACTGGGAGGAAGGGGGTCAGAAGCAGCAGCTGGCCTGGGGATCAGCGGCAGCAGCTACAGTAGTGGATTACCAGGCTGGCTGGCTGGCTGCTGCTTCTGGCCACCTTCCTATTTCAGAGGGAGAGAGAGAGAGGTTATCTGCACTGCCAATCAATCAATCCTTCTTCCCAGGGAACTCTGGGGACCATAGCTCTGTGAGAGGAATGGGGTTCTCCTAACAGCTGTCAGCACCCTTAAAAAATTGCAGCTTCCAGGATTCTTTGAGGGAAGCCATGACTGTTTAAAGTGGTATAGTCCTGCTTTAACTGTATAGTTAAACTGTATAGTTTAACTGTATTGTTTTTACTGTCTTGTATTTTATGTGTGATGTACTATTTTCTTTTACTTATTTATTTATTACATTTATACCCCACCTTTCTTTCATCACAGAACCCCGAGGCGGCATACACGTGGTTCCCAGAAGGTCCCTCATCCAGGCACTGACCAGATGCAGACCTGCTTAGCTTCAGCTCGGTGGTGGCCTCATGTGCCTTCAGATTATAGCCTGGGACCAATTATATCTAATCAACTATTTCCCCTTCTTTTAAGGACTGTAATTACACCAGCTCATTATACCTGCCAGGACTTCATAATTCATTAAGGCCAACTCATGGAAACCAGTATTGGCCAGCCTTGATCCTCACTCATGCAGACACGGGGATGGTGATAGTACCTATCTTGTCTCACCTAGTTCTGGACTATACAAATATGTTCTGTCCAATTTCAGTTGATTCCCTCACTCCCACTGCACCTTGGTATGATTCAGCCCACAGTATTTGGTCAGTCCTCCTGTCCTCACCTCCTGGAGGAGGAGGAGGGCAAGGAAAGGCTCATTGTGTAACCTGCCTTCTGCTCCTGCACTATTAGATAAGAGTGCCCGTGCACTCTTTGTCATTATTCTGTGTGACTCCACTTCTCAGCAATCAATTTACAAAGTGAAACATTAGTGAGTCTCCAGTCTGCTTGGAATCCATAACTCTTAATCCTAGATGTGCAAGGAACTGGCTGTGATTGCTGATAATGACAACCAGCCCATTGATTGTTGGACATGGGGTCCTGAAACAGCAAGGAGAACCACATAAGCAGCCTTGGGTAATGGATGCAGCGATCTAGCAAAGAAAGACACCCATTTGCATTGTGGAGAGGGAGAAGCTGATCCAGAAGGAAACCCACATTTCCAAGCTTCCTGTCAACAGATCACTCTCACTTGATTGGCTTCTCTTTGCAGCCATGATAACTAGAAAAATATCCACTCAAATGTGAAAATGCTGGTATATAATAAGGTTCCATGTGCTGTATAATGATACCTTCGGGCTGCATGCAACCCTCTGGTATCTTATTTTCTGAACCAAACCTTTCTAAATTCTCTTTTGATTTCCCATCCAGCCAGAGAGGAAGTGGAGACCTCTTCATAGCTGTATGATGTTTCAATTGGCCAGCAAAGAAAGGAGATGGCGTGTGTATCCCAAATAAAACAGAGCAATAAAATGGAATCTGAGCTTCTGAGCAAAGGATCGAGGCTCTTCAGTCAATCAAATTACAGTTCAATCAGTTCATTTTAATCACTTCTCTGGAGACAAGTAATCCCCCCTCTTTTGGAGAATATGCAGCAATTTTAGTGATGGAAAGTTTAATTGTTTCATTTTTGCCTTCCTGGCTGCAACACACTAGACTTTTAATCAGAGGGAACTGAAGTTATAATGAAGTAAAGCCCACTCTCCATAGTTTGCAACTAGCTGAAAATAATTGGGCTGAGACTCCCATCCAGACATTGTAATGCCTCTGGCATTTTCCCGAAAACTATACTTAATTGCTTTGCTGATATTGTTAAGTGGTCCTGGGGGGCAGGATGAAGTAGTAAAGCTACCCACATATGCCAGCAACAGTACACAAAAAAGTGTCTTCTAAGGTCCTTAAAGTGAGCTTATGAGTACTTAGAAGGGAAACATACAACCTGCCCTTTGTGGTCTGCAGACCCGAAGGAGATGAGAATTTGATAAAACAAATAGAGAAAGTTTTAGAAGCAACAAACATAAATTTTATTTAAGACCCCAATGTGCAGCTCTGAAAAGTCAGAAAATGCCCCTTTAAAGTACACTGTAGATTTCTCCCTGTAATGTTTGTCTTGAGACTGGAAGACTGAAATGCTGATTGCAGCAAGTGCAAAGAATCATTATGTGGATGAAGCATCTAGATATATATCTGGAAAATTCAGCCTTGCTTTATCAACATTCCATCACATCTCAGGGTGACCTAGAAACAGAAACCAGGGCACTGCTATGTGGATAGTGGTGACTCACATTCTTAAGGGGAGTTCTCAGTGATTTCTGCTAAATTCTATGGGACAAAGTGCATAGAATTTGCCAGAGGGCACAAATGTCATTTGGATTATCCAGAGCAGGTTAACTCCTCCCTGCCGAACAATGATATCTACCCCTTAATCTTATCCCATATAAAATGAATGGTTGTCATTTTCCTCTTATATGATTGTTTGTGTTTGATATAAAGCACTGCATGTGGCAACATTATTATACTTGTAGGCACTATTGTGGTAGAGGCAGAGATACATTTCAACCCATCTTGGTAACCTGGCAACCTATTCATCCTCCGTGTCCTGCCAAATGTAATGATGGACATTTCTAAAGTTAATAAATAATTGGAGGTTAGGATAAAAGGACCATAGGATAACAGCTGAAACATTTAAAAAGCTGCATCAGCTATTGAGAAGCTGATTGGCAGTCTACACTTCATTGCATCCACTTAAGCCATGTTTGTTGGCTTAAGACAGTAAAATATCCCTGTTGGATTAAAGGGAAGGTCCATCTAGTCCAGCACTCTGTTTCTGATAATAGGCAGCTAAAGCAGGCTGTGGAAGGCTTATGGGTCAGGGCTTAATGTAATTGCTATGCCCTATTATTTCCTTCCAATGCTCAACGATCAGAGATTTATTGCCTATAATCATGGAAATTCCATTTTATCTAGAAGCCTAGAATTGAAATGGACCTTGAAGGTAATCTACTCCAACCCCCTGCCAATGCAGAAAATCTGCTATTGTTGCTACTGGATCCCTAATAGGTTGTCATACCTAATATACACTGGTATAAATATCTTCCGTTAATGCATTTGACCCTTTAAAAAACACACCACTAATTTAGTGGCCATCTCCAGATGCTATGGTAACAAGTTCCATGAGTTTGCATATTCCATGCACCTTATTTGTTTGGGGCTACTATGCCCCTTGTTTGTTTGACGGGTTTTATGTTTATGCTTCTCTGTTGTTGATTGAACCGGGAACCTTTTGCACGAAAGCAGATGCTCTATCACTGAGATACGGCCCTTCCCTGGAATGGAAGTGTTGCTTCTCCTCAGTTAAGAAAAAGAAAGAAAGCTGCTGTAATAAGCCAACCACCCCTTCCCCTGGCTTTACAAGGGGCAGAGAAGAACTGCTCTCATAGCATCTCAACTGCTATTTCCTCTGTGTGTGTGTGTGCATGTGCGAGAGATTGAGAGATTCTCTGTATTGCCAGACTGGTTTAACCATCAATCCTCTTCACAGGGAACTCTGGGAACTGTAGCTGTGTAGAAGTAATAGGAGTCTTCTAACAACTTTTAGCCCCCCCTAATAAAATACAGTTCCCAGGATTATTTGCGGGAAGGGGGGGAACCATGACTGTTCAAAGTGGTACAATACTACTTTAAATGTATAGTGCAGATGGGGCCTATGTCAAGGGCATCATGGGAAATGTAAATGGTGGATTCCTCAGACTAGTTGCCTGGCATTTATTGGAATGCTGGGGGAAAATATTTGGGGGGGGCAGAGAAGGCATTAGTGGTGGGCCCTGATAGGGCACTTGGACTCTAGCAGCTGTTTGAGGGTGCTGCGTGCTGATGTCAGGGCTGAGATTAATTGATTAAAAACACTTCTAACCAACTAAAAAGGCAGCTAGGAATGGACAAATTGTCGATTTTGGTTCTCTCTGTTTCTCATTTTTAAAATCTTCAATTCAGCTCTCCACATTTCTGCGACAATTTGCAGTTTATTTATTTTTAAAAAAGAAATCCTCATGAAAATTCTTCACCATTACGGTGTGAATTTCTCCTAATAAACATATTTTTGTATGCAGTTTTGACTAATGTACACATTTTGTGCTAGCAATTTCTCGTCAGGTAATGCTTTGTTGTATGTTATTTTCACTGTTCATTTTTAGGTACACTTTCTCCTGATATAATGTGTGTTTGTGAACACTGCTTGGAGAACTGCTTTGCAAAATTCAAATAAGTGTGAATCTTGAAGAATGGCTGTGTTTCGGTTCTCACATTGTTTTGGGAAGAGTGAATTTGATAGATTCAGTTTTAAACTCGTTTAAAACTCAGTTTCTCATGAGTCTGGCTACTCTCATGGAAGATCACAGCTCCATAAGGGCTTACTTTCTCTCCTGTCCCTAACTTCTGCAAACCTTGGGGTTTCCTTAAGCCTGTTGATAATTCCCTTTTGTGTGAGAGTGGTGTCATTTTGTCAATGGCACTCACAGCCTGAACATTGGGAATGCTGCCTTATAATACATCAAACTGCAAATGTGCTCGAGTAAATTGGAAGTATGAAGGACATCAAGCCCAGTCTATTTATTGCTGGGGAAAAGCTCTGCTCTCGACACGGGCCTTTCATCCTTGTTCTATCTCATGGGCTGGAACAGGAGTCTAAGCTAGGCTAACAACCTTACTCTGGGCCACACGCTGTGCTTGAATGTGATTTTCAACCTTCATAGATCAGCCTACTCAAGTGAACTGCCATCTCCTGGAGAGTTAAAAACACATACACTTCTCAGTGAAAAGTTGAAAAATAGTTTGGTATGTTGCTTTAAAAACTTAACATTACAACCCTGCAAGTCAGGCAGATTTGTAATGAGTAAAACTTTCTCATTTGTTGGTGCTGAGGAGGTGGAAAGAATGATGAGCCAATCCTGGGAAACTCCCCCCCACCTGCATCAATACCCAGAATTACATGGACTTTTGCAGACAGATTCTCAAGTACATCATATCATCACATTAACTGGGTTACTCATGCCAAGGGATAGGGGAGAAATTCAAACAGTTTGTTTTGTTTTTAGTTGTAAACTGCTTTGATGTTTTTAACTGAACTAGCAGTATACATACATACATACATATCATTCAGACCATGGTATTCCTGATCTCTATGTATGGATGTGAAAGCTGGACAGTGAAAAAAGCGGATAAGAGAAAAATCAACTCATTTGAAATGTGGTGTTGGAGGAGAACTTTGTGCATACCATGGACCACAAAAAAAGACAAACAATTGGGTGTTAGAACAGATTAAACCAGAACTATCACTAGAAACTAAAATGATGAAACTGGGGTTATCATACTTTGGACACATCATGAGAAGACATGATTCACTAAAAAAGGCAATAATGTAGGGAAAAACAGAAGGGAACAGAAAAAGAGGAAGGCCAAACAAGGGATGGATTGATTCCATCAAGGAAGCCACAGACCTGAACTTACAAGATCTGAACAGGGTGGTTTATAACAGATGCTACTGGGGGTCGCTGATTCATCAGGTCGCCATTTGGAAGCATCACACTTACGAAAGGGGGAGCTAGGGTGACCTGTGGGGGGAGGAGGGAGCTCTGGCAACCCACAGGGAGGGGTGAGTTATGGTGACCATGAGGGGAAGGAGGGATTTGGTGACCTGTGAGGGGGAAGGGGGTAGTGTCCTGCCTGAACTTGAAGAACTCAGACTCAGACACGGCTGTGATTTTTTTCTTTTATTGAAGCAAGAGACCGTTTCAGCTCAGTGCGCTTCGTGAATCTACCTACGGCTTACTCAGAACTCAGCATCTTTCTAGAACTAACTAGGCACTACTTCGCGGCATTGAGATGTTGACTCAGCAAGTACTCCCTCCTTGCTCGGCTTAAGTAAGGCTGGGCAGGCACTCTGCTTGTGTGTGACAACTGCCACTGTTGGGAGCGTGTGGGCAGGCAAAGACTCAACCTCAGCTGTGTCTGCAGGATCTCCCGCAGCATTCACCTCCTGGCACAAGCTGAAGGCGGAACCTCAGCCACTATCCCATCTTCCCCCTCCGAGGGAGGAGGGCTGTCTGCTGGCAATGCGGACACAGGGAGAAGGGAAGTGTCAGGCTGGGAAACAACTGGCTGGTCAGGTTGACTCTCCACAGGGGCATCTGGAGCTGCTAGGGCTGAACTGTAAAGTCCAGAGCTGGGGTGCCTTGAGTCCTACTCCCTGCTTGGCCCTTCACTGGCTCGAACATTCCACCCTAAGTCTTCCTCCTCCTCCTCCACTTCATTCTCGTCAGTCCACTCCCCACCAGCAGGGGTCATGACATCATCCCCCTCTCTGATCCTCCCCCCACCCCGGAGGCTTGGGTTTGCCAGGGTATCCTTCATGGAACCCTCTCACCAAATCTGGCACATGGACATCCAAGGTCACCTCCCAGGATTTTTCCTCCAGTCCAAAACCCCTCCACTGGGTCAAATACGGCAACTTTCTTCGGCTCCGAAGGGAGTTGAGGATCTGCTCCACTTCATATTCCTCTTGCCCATTGACAATTACTGACAGCGTTGGGGTATTGGGTGCCCAGTAGAGATTCGGTGGCTCCTCCAGGGTTAGCAATGGATGGTGGAACACTGGTTGAATCTTCATGGAGGTGGGCAAGCGTAGACGAAATGCTACCGGGTTGATCTGTGTCTCTACTTCGAAGAGCCCTACCCTCCTTGCCACAATCTACGTGTAGATAGCCATACTGTCTTCACATTGGCTAACCAGATGCTAATGGGAAGCCCACAAACGACATGAATCCAATAGTACTCTCCTATTTGTGATCCTCATTCCTGTGTTATCAGATAGTTTCTCCCTTTCCATTTAAGCCCTCCCCATATATTCTGCCTTCTTTAAAAATCCAAGAAGTCTTGCCAAATAACTAAACCACAGCATGAAACTGAACTTTTTAATGATACAGTCCTTTTCATTGTTTTCTCTGAGGCAGTTAAAAGGAAGCACACTTTATCTGGCTCCTTACCCATAATGTTTTAATAACAAAATCTTGGCAAGGTCAAAGATGAAATCAACAAAGTCGCCACTGATTGGATTTAAAGCACTTTCTTTCTTGCAATGCGCTGGTCAGATATGCAAATTCAAAATAAAAAAAAGGAGGCAGGAAGCCAAAAGCACAAGACGGAGTGTGGAAAAAGATGTAACTGAGATTAAAAATAAGAGCAGGATAGGCACAAATAACACATTTTAACCTTCGTGATTTAAGTAGCTTGGAGTAAACACCAGCATGCTATCATCCTGTAAGCATTAATTAAACCAAATTCCCAGAGTCATGCACTGTGGTTATTTCTATAAAAAGAGGTGTTGGAGCTCACAACAAGTAGAGAGAATAGCAAAATCATTGAACTTTAGAGTTCAAAAGGAGCTTGGAATTGGAACTGGTGGAGTGGAAGGCAGAGAGACCAACAGTAGGTGGTGCCAGAACCAATGGCAGACAAAGCCAGAACCAACTAGGGTAATTCTTGTTTTCCCTCAATCCTCCTCCCTGCTGAGTTCTACAAAGTCAGCAACACTGAGACTAAGAAGGAAGAAGCTGAGAGCCAGTGCCACCCACCAGACCAGTTACAAGTAAGAAGGCAGGTCACTAGGGGCTGGCTGAGGTCAGTCTGAGGTTGGTGGGGCAGTATCCCATTTGCCCCAATGATGTGGTTCCCAAACATTTCCCCCCATGGACCATTTGAAAACTGATGATGGACCACTTCATGATTTTTCTGCCGCTGGTAGCAATTGTAATGCACCGTGTTCGACATTGTATGATTAGTATTTTTATTGCTTCTTATATTGCTTTTCATTGTATTATAATATACAGTATAAGAAATAAGCAATAAAATTTAAAATAAAAATCAACATTAATATATTAATATATAATATTAATATATATTAATAGATTAATATATAAATGGATGCTCAACGGGGTATTATTGCCCCTAAGAGATCGAGTCCGGAGTTTGGAGGTCATTCTTGACTCCCAGCTATCTATGGAGGCGCAGGTAGCAGCAGTCAGTCGGGCGGCGCTTTATCAACTACATCTCTTCCGAAGGATATGCCTTTACCTCCCGAGCCACTTGCTTCCCAAAGAAGTACATGCTCTGGTCTTATCCCGGCTGGATTATTGTAATGCCTTATATGTTGGTCTTCCCTGGACTACAGTTCGTAAGCTGCAGCTAGTGCAGAATGTGGTGGCTCACCTGATTATGGGCAGTCACCACTGTGACCATATCACCCCAGTCCTTAAGGAATTGGACTGGCTACCTGTGGTTGCGCAGGCCAAATTTAAGATCCTGGCTTTAACTTATAAGGCTCTTCATGAGGCTTGCCCACTCTATTTAAAGAGTCGTCTTCATTCGCACTAGGGGCGCCATCTTACAAGATCATCCTTGAATGGCTCACTTCTTATACCTCCAGTAAAAGAGGCGAGGCTGGTGAGGACAAGGTCTAGAGCCTTTTCTATCGTGGCTCCTATGCTTTGGAATTTGTTGACAACTGACCTCTGTCAGGCCCCCTCCCTGCTATGCTTTCGGCAGACCTTGAAGACCTGGCTCTTTATGCAGGCGTGGGAAGGGGATTAGGCTGGCAGATTGCAGTTCTTGGGGGGTTTAAACTCAAATTTAGGCTGGCAGATTGCAGATCTTGGGGGGTTTAAATGTTTAAGCTTTTAATTTTTAATTTCTAATTTGTAGGATTTTGATTATGTTTATATGAAATGTACTTGTGTTTGGTTGTAAGTGGCCCAGAGTGGCAGATTAACCTCTGCCAGATGGGTGTCTAACAAATCTCATAAATAAATATAAATAAATAAATATATATATTAATTATATATATTAATTATATATATTATATTAATTATTATATATTATATTATAATATATTAATTAATATATAAAGTATATAAATAAATTTATATATTAATTAATATATAAAGTGGACATGCCACAGACCACCTGAATAAAGCTCACTGCTGGTCCACAGCCCACCGTTTGGGAACCCCTGCCCTAATGGACTAGCTGGCATTGCTTAGAATGATCTGGTGCAACCTACTGGTCCATACAAGATCTTGCAGTCAAAGCATCCCTGACAGGTAGCTGTCTGGCCTCTGCTAAAACACCTCTAGTAAAGAAGTGCCCAGCACCTCCTGAGGCAGTCGGGCCCACTGTGTCAAGGAGCTCTTACCATCAGGACGTTTCTCCCAATGTTTAGCCAAAATGTGCTTCCCTGCCAAGTCCATCCATTAGTTCCAGTCCTGTCCTCTGGAGCATCAGGTCTGCTCAGGCTTCTGGAATGACCGACATCATAGTGGAAAACTGAGAAGAGCAAGGTCTCTTCATGATAGGCCACATTCACACTAGACATTTATTCCAATTTTATTCCACTTTAATAAGTCATAGCTTCCCCCAAGAATCCTGGGAACTATAGTTTGTGAAGGTTGCTACGGGTTGTTAGGAGACCCCTATTCTCCTCATAGAGCTACAATTCCCAGAGTTCTCTGGGAAGAGGGATTGAATGTTAAACCAGTTGGGGAATTGTAGCTCTGTGAGGTAAAGAGGGGTCGCCTAGGTTGAAAATGAGATCCTTGTTAATGCCTTCTCTCAAAACAATGGATGTCCCTAGGAGCCAATAAGCATGAAAGGGGAGAATGTTAGCTTCTGAAGAGTCTTCTCAGTGGCTAACACACTCCCTTTTCATGCTGATTGGCTCATAGGATGCCCCCCAAAATAAGAGGAGTAAGACCCCTCAAAGACCCTGGATGACTACATCTGTGGGTGTGACCGTCGTTCAGATATTTATAGATAGCAAGCTATCATACTCCCCTTAACCTTGTCTTCTCCAAGCTACATATCCAGAATTCTCCAGCTGTTCCTCACAGGCCTTGGTTTCTAGATTCCTCATCACTCTGGTCACCCTCTGAATGTGCTCATCCTTTGGATGCCACACCCTTTGAGCCACAGTCATCTCCCTCTGTTCGCAGATGAATGCATGTCCACATTATCTTACTTCCGTCATAGAACTCAAGGTGACTTTCATAGAGGGTCCCAGGCAGTCTCCCATCCACCCATAGACCCAGATCTGTTTAGCTTCAGTATGGGATCTCAAAAATATCTAAGAACAAAAGTTCTATTTTCTGATAGAACGGGGTGTATGCTTACATTAGCTGGGCCCAATCTGCAGTGAGTTGAGCACAGTTTGTCCATCACTAAATAATGCCCCCCACCAAAAATGTAATGTAGGACTGCCAAAGAGAAACCACAAACACACACCCCTGAGTAGAACTGAAAGTGTACATTTTGATATATAATGGGCTTAGTGATAATGTAAACACTTTATATGCTAAAGGGCCCTGGTGCAAACCTTGGTAGGGATGGGCAAATATGCCAATTTTGGTTTCTTTCAGTTTTTCATTTTTCCAGTCTTAAGTTCAGTTCTCTACATTTCCACATCAGTTTGTGAATTAGAAAAAAAAAAAGAATTCATGAAAGTTCATCAGTGTGTTTCGGCAGATTACTCCAACAATAAACATTTTTATCTGCAGTTTTGCCTTATTTAGAAATTTTTTGCAAAGCAATTGTCCCTTTATTATTATGAGTATTATGAATATTATGAGTATTATGATTATGATTATTATTCCCTGCCCTTCCTTCCAGTAGGAGCCCAGGGCGGCAAACAAAAACACTAAAAACACTCTAAAACATCTTAACAGACTTGAAAATATATTAAAACAAAACATCTTAAAATTTTTTGTAGAGCTGTTGACAGTCAATGCAAACCAGGTGTGGGGAAACGTTTCCAGCCGAGGAGCAACATTTCCTTAGGAGGACCCTTCTGAGGGTTGCATGCTATTTGTGAGCAAGGCCAGAAACAAAGTGAGCAGGCAAATAGCAGTGGCTATACTGTAGTTTATATTGAAGCCACAGAGAAGTCAGAGGTTTCCACACCCAGACCATCCCACTGTCCATCCAGCAAGAGGCATTATCATAGTTTAAGGACACATTTCAACCAAGCCAGAGTACTTGGAGAGGTAATGGAGTAGAAGGAATGACGGGCATGGATAGGGGTGGGGTACCTTTGGCTCTCCAGATGTTGCTGAACCATTACTCCCACCAGCCCCAGCAAGAATGGCCAATGGCCAGGGGTGATGGAAGTCATAGTTCAGCAGCATCTAGAGGGCCAGAGGTTCCCCACACTTGACCTAGGGAGAGTCCCAAGGACCAGATAGGTCTGAAGGAGGACATTTTGCCCATGGGACTTAATTGGATATCACCCAGTATAAAGAACTGTTAGACAAACTGTTATTTTGTGCAACAGCCCCAGTGTATTATGCACCATTATATTTATTGCAAAAAAAAATCATATTTTTTTTGTTCTTTTTTTCTTCATTTTTTAAAAAGCAATGGCGCAAGTTTCATTAAATGTTTTGTCTTGATTTCATTCTTCTTTCTCTCTCATCCCCTCCACAATCGTTACTTTAACCTTATGGGAGATACCCTGAATTGATTTCACTTTCAAAAGAATCATTCTGATTATGAAATATTTGACACCTCGAGAGAGTTCTTTACAAAGGCCCTCGCTCCTCCTCATTAAATATCTCTCTTCAATAATAGCGAGGTATCACAAGAAACAATCAATGGAGGCTTCCTTGTTTCTTTAGTTGAACTCAAATGCAGAGAAATCGAACCATTTGAAGGATTATTTTTGCCCTGTTGGGTGTTCAGGGTGAATGTGTGTGGACTTAACATGGGGAGGAGGAGGAATGTGCCATAGAAGCCCCACCTGTAACACCTCATGTGTACTGGCTCCACTTCAGACCTCTCTGTATTCAGCCTACAGGTCTGAAGGGAGATACTATGGCATTTGGTGAATGTGCTTAAAAGCCAATTAGCCACCAGACTGAATTCAAGGTGCTGATACTGGTATAGAAAGCCATATACAGCTTGGGTCCAGGATACGTAAAATATAGTCTCATACTTTATATACCCACCTGAACAATGGACTCTGCAAAGGAGTACATCCTGCAGACAATTATTCTGATGATTATTAATATTTATTAGTCACAATTTTGTATGTATGTATGAGGCAAAATTGCCTGTAGAAATGTGTATATTTAGGAGACAGGGGTACTGAAAAGGTGATACGTGTAGAAATGATACAAGCTGAATTTAAGATTGGAAAAATGAGAAACTGAGAGGAATGAAAACTGACAATATTTCAATTACTAGCCATCTTTTCAGTTGGTTAGAAGTGTTTTTAATCAGTTAATCTCAGCCCTGACATCAGCACGCAGTATTCTCAAGCAGCTGCCAGAGTAGCTTATCAGGGCCCACCACTAATGCCTTCTCTGCCCCCCCCCAAATGTTTTCTCACCTGTATTCCAATGAATGTCAAGCAACTAGTCTGAGGAAGCCACCATTTATGTTTCTCATGATGCCCCTGAGATAGTGTCAGACCAGAGTATTGTAGGAAATTACAATGAGTCGTATTCAACTAAATCCTACTCAGAGTAGACCCATTGAAATTAATGGACCTAAGTTAGTCGTGTCCATTACGTTCAATCAGTCTACTCTGAGTAGGACTAACATTGGGTCCCATCCCATGCTGAGTCCCCCAGACCTTTGGTTCCTACTGAAGTTTAGCCATCTTCACTCTTCAATGTTGTCACTTGAAAGCCAACCATTGCTGGTCTTTTTGGTGCCCTCTTAGCCTTCTGGGCTTAAAATGTGAACAGGAGCAGTACTTCTCTTAAATAACCAGGACTCTGTCCTTCAAGCCATCTACTCCCTACAACATCCATATTATTAGCAGAAATATGCTTTGACAACATCTGGTCAAGTCTCCATATATCATCTAAGTATGGCATCAACTTGATGTGTCCTTTGATCAAGTTTTACATTTTGTATTTCTTTTATTCCACTAATACTTCTTTTCTTTCTATCCTTTTGAAGAGAACATGGCTGGGTTTCTGTGGACGAATTCCTTTTTGCCCTATACTTCATTTTCAGGTGGGAAGTATTAACAATAATCAGGTGCAGCTAATAATGCATCTTGGCGCCCATCTACACTATACATTTAAAAGGTAGCAGATTCCCTATTCTCTGCACAGCTACAATTCCCAGAGTTCCTAAGAAGAGGAATTGACTGTAAAAACCACTCTGGCACTTGTAGCTCTGTGAGGGGAATAGGGCTCTCCTAACAACTCTCTGCACTCTTAACAAACTACAGTACCCAGGATTCTTTAGGGGGAGCCATGACTGTTTCAAGTAGTATTATACTGCTTTAAATGTATAGTGTAGATGGGCTTTGAGACGCCTGATTAGTTTCACCTGTTCATTGTTACTTGAAAATGAAATATATGGCTGATAGGGTCATAATCTTTCATCTAAGGCAGCCTTTCCCAACTAGTGGGCCAACAGATGTTGGACCACAATTCCCATCTTTCCTGACCATTGGCAATGCTGGCTGAGACTGATGGGAGTTGTGGACCAACAACATCTGGTGGTCCACTAGTTGGGAAAGGCTGATCTAAGGGATTCAAAGCCATCGACCATGGTATCCTTCTGGGAAGACTGGCTGAGTTGGGAGTGGGAGGGACTGCATGGCAGTGGTTCAGCTCCTACTTGGTGGGTCGGCTCCAGGAGGTGGTGCTTGGGAAACACTGCTCGGCACCCTGGACTCTCCAGTATGGGGTTTCACAGGGGTCAGTTCTGTCTCCCATGCTGTTCAGCATCTACATGAAACCACTGGGTGTGGTTATCCGGAGATTTGGAGTGCGTTGCCATCAGTATGCTGATGACACGCAGCTCTATTTCTCCTTTTCATCATCTTCAGGTGAGTCTGTCAATGTGCTGAACCAGTGCCTGGCTGCGACAATGGACTGGATGAGGACTAATAAACTGAGGCTCAATCCAGACAAGACTGAGATGCTGCTAGTGGGTGGTTCTTCTGACCAGGTGGTGGATGCCCAACCTGTCCTGGATGGGGTTGCACTCCCCCTTAGGGAGCAGGTTCGTAGCTTTGAGGTTCTCCTAGAACCATCTCTGTCACGTGAGGCTCAGGTAGCCTGGGTAGCACAGAGTTCCTTCTACCAACTTCGGTTGGTGGCCCAGCTACGCCCCTATCTGAACAGGGATAACCTGGCTTCAGTTGTCCATGCTCTGGTAACCTCCAAGTTAGATTACTGCAATGCGCTCTATGTGGGGCTGCCTTTGAAGACAGTTTGGAAGCTGCAGCTTGTGCAAAATGCAGCGGCCAGATTGGTAACGGGGACCAGACAGTTCAAACATATAAAACCGATTCTGGCCTGCTTGCATTGGCTGCCTGTATGTTTCCGAGCTCGATTCAAGGTTCTGGTTTTAACCTATAAAGCCTTACATATGACCAATAAGCTTACATGGCTTAGGACCACAATACCTGATGGACCGCCTCTCCCGACATGAACCCACCCGTACAATACACTCAACATCTAAGGCCCTCCTCCGGATGCCTACTCCAAGGGAAGCTGGGAGTCTGGCAACAAAGGAGAGGGCCTTCTCAGTGGTGGCCCCAAATTATGGAATTATCTGCTTGATGAGGTGTGCCTGGTGCCAACATTGTTATCTTTTGGCGCCAGGTCGAGACTTTCCTCTTCTCTCAGGCATTTTAGCATGTGTTTTTTAATTTTTAAAAAATTTTTAAAATTGTGTTTTTAAATTGTTTTTTGTGTTTTAAAATTTCTATATTTGTTTTTAATGTTTTTAATTGCTGTAAACCGCCCAGAGAGCTTATGGGGCAGTATATAAATGTAATAAATAAAGAAATAAATATAATTCTGGGCATTAAGAACTAGCAGTGTAGACCCATTGAAATTAATGGACATGACTAACTTATTCATTAATTTCAATGGGTCTACTCTGAGTAGGACTTAGTTGACTACAAGCCTAGATTTTTAATATTTCCCTTAGGAAGAACTCCATGCAGGCTGAAATGCATAGGACTACTTGGTTTCATAATAGTGGTAGCAAGCACCTATTGGTTTTACTTCTATATCCTTTGGAATACATTTGGCTACTGTGCATCTTTACTTGCAAATACCTCACTCTGTTTGCATGATTAATGAAGGGACTGCCTCTCAATTACAGATTGCTGAAGAGGCATGGGGTAGTTGAGTGGGTACCGTCATAGAGCACAAGAACAGATGGAAATCCGCAATATCAAAACATTATTTCATTAAGTGCAGTTCATTACTTTGCAGGTTCTAAGTGGATACTGTGAGCTTCTTGATATGCCATTAAAACAAAGAGAAAAATAATAAGATAAAACGACAGAATACTCATTTGGATGGTGTCACTGGTGATAAGGCAGCATGCAGAGGAGGCAAGAGGTACTAGCAGCAATTAGAGAAGTTTCCAAACAGCTTCACATGCTGTACTCTCCCTACAAAAGAGATGCCCCTAGAAAGAACAGAATTCCTTCAGATAATAATACCCAGAGTTAGAGCTATTTTATAATTGTTATTAATTATCCTCTTTTTTGCAGTATTGTTGAATATTTATACTACTGAATTATTTATTTCTTCTTTGTAATCATTGTTTTAATGCTTTTCCTGTGTCCCTTTCTTTTGGTGTGTATGTAGAAAGCCTGGTTGGTTGTTGCACAATAAACTGAACTGAACTGAACTGAACTGAGCTGAGCTGAACTGAACTGAACTGAACCGAGAAATAACAGAATAAATGCAAGGTACATAGTTACCTAACATAGTTACCTATGTGCATAGGTACATAGTTGCCACCCTGGGCTCCTGCTGGGAGGAAGGACGCGATATAAATCAAATAATAAATAAATAAATAAAGCCACATGCATTAGTATGGCTAAGCTACACCCCTGTGGCACAACTTAATTCTGATCATTGCTAGGCAGGCAGCGGCACAACATCAGTGTAGACGAATAAGTAGAGAGCCCAGATGTGCCCTTAATAGTTGTACAGAAGATGCCAAATGCAGCCTAATCAAGAGCTCAGTACAACCTGGCTTTGCCAGCTAGTTAGGTGTGTAGTTGTCATGCCACAATTTATGGTTGGTACCAGGCTGGGAGACAAATTGTGGACCACAATTGTGCAGATTTGTGGAGCAAACCACCCTGTAGCCTTGTGATATGTTGGGAGAAGTCTTGTCTCACAACTAGCGATGTTGGCCTCCAAGTTCAGAAATAACAACTTTTTAATGTTCCAAGCCAAAAGCCAGGTTTCTAAGTCACGCAGGGAGCCTACATCTGGCTTCAGAACCTCTCTCTCCAACTCATGGAGGACAACCAGGATGGCAATGAAGATAGCATGCTCATCCCCATTCTCCCTCATTGGGTGAGGTATTTAGAATGCCTGAACTATCTTTCTGAGAATACCCTGAAAAAGCATTGAAACAATAACTTTTTCTAAGTTAAGATGGGAAAGGCATTCACTTTTCCCTACAGCCTCTGATGCACAAGCCATGAATGCTATATACCAGGAAGTGGAACCTCAGCCTCATGGGACTGAATGCACTCCTCTGGTTCTCTCTATCAGCCCTTAGCAGACCTCGCCAACCCTTCTCTGAGCCCTCTTCAAGGATTTTTGTCTGGCTGCAATGTGTTCTTGAGCTGTGCCTCTTGCTTGTCTAGATGGAGAGCTGTGTTTGTCTAGAAACCTCTGACTTTTCTGTGGCTGGAATGTAGCATCCTGCAGATACCACCCTATCACAAGGTCCATTCCACAGATGTCAGAATTGGGGCTTTAGTGGCACCTATCGTTTGGAATTCCCTCCCACTGCATGTAAGACAGGCACCTTCTCTATTGTCTTTTCATTGCCTGCTAAAGATGTTCCTCTTTCAACAAGCCTTCTAAATCTTTATCCCAGCTGGTATCTGTTTTGGATTTGAACTGATTTGATGCTGTTTTGAACTGTTTTTATATTTGTAATTGTTATATAAAATTGGGTTTTTTTCATATGCAGTTGCTATATCTGTTTTTACATACTGTAGATAACTGTTTTATATATGTTACTACATTGTAAATCACTTCAGGATGCCTCATGGGGATTCATCTATCAATCAATCAATCAATTAATTTTGTTCAAAGTCACATCTGTTGCTTTGCCTACTTTTTGCCTCTGGCCCTGCTCACCACTGGGATGTGGCCCCAGAAGATTGCCCACAAAGGAATGGGGCCCTCAGTCTGCAAAAGGTGTCCCATCTCTGCAATTTTTTTTAAAAAAAGAATCTGGCTAGTATGGACAGATTCTATGAGGCAAGGAAGATGGAGTCCCAGTGCTACTGCTCTGATGGTTCAAAAATGGTCAGCTCAAAAGGATGATGTAGAATGAAGGGGATCATAGCCACAAATGTCTATGAAATGCCAGTGACAATATTGCAGCATGAAGAGTGAAAGTGCTTATGCTCCTTTAAAGATTAGTGGAAAAGAGAATTAGGAAATGCCTGTTCAATGCTCAGCTAATAGAGTTGAGAGATAAATAATCCATTGCAACATCGTTATCCTGTAATATTTCTGCAGTTTGTTACACTGATGAATACAAGGCTCAGCAAATACCAACAGCTTGAAAAACGTACTGTGTTTTTATTTTCCTGCCTAGACAAATGATACTCCATATTTTATATTTCAAAGGTGAAATTGACATAAATAACCTTGAAGTAACCTTGACAAATAGCTCCAAGATGGTATTACAAATACAGTACAAAGAATTACAGTAATTGCTTTACAGCAATGGTCTCGTAACTGTGTTGCAGGAACCCTTGGAATTCCTTGGAAGATTGTCAGGGATTCCTCACTGAGAAGATCAGCACACTGATCCCAGAAATATGTTGCTGTTGTGGAGCGTTGGGTATGCTTTAAGGTAGTGCTGGGTAGTGCTCGAATTTTTCAAAAATATTCTTCCTCCATGAGAAAAGCTCCTGTTTTTCTTCTGATCAGCTTTTGTTGTTGTTGTTGCATACCTTTTGCTTGAAGAGATAAAAAGCTTTAGAGCGGGAATGGCCATGCTGGGTGGGGCTGATGGGAGTTGGAGTCCAACTGAATCTGGAGGGTTTAGAGTACAACACAGCAGGAGGAGGGAATCAGCTATGAAGAATGAACCACCTGAAATTATACCCAACTGCAGGTTGGTAGAAACCTAAAACTGGTTTGCCAAAGCCAATTATGAGAGAGTTTCTGCACAAGGAAAAAGCTGGAAAACAAGGATTTTCATGCTGGAATTGGCTTGCAGAGGTGCCAAGAGGATTTCAGTAGAGAACCTACTTTTAGGATTCTGATACTATTTATCATACTACTTTTAGGATTCTGATACTATTTCTGCCCCATCCTTTCTTCAAGAAGCTCTGGGCAACATGCATGTCTGTCTTCTCTCCATTTCACCCATTAGGCAGAGAGAGACCATATGGCCCAAAGTCATGAGCTTTACAGATGACCAGGGATTTTTGAACTTGGGTCCTAGTATGACATTCTAACTACTACTAGGGATGTTGGAGAATTCAGACGAAAACAGAAAGGGGAGTGGAAATTGCCAGTGTACACTTATTTGTCCCATGTTCAGGACAGAAATCAGTCCAGCGAATACACTCAGCATTCACTGCTGTTGTTGCTTTCAGTCCACAAATGATATGTAATTGATTGTGCTCTTTCTCTCCCCACCACCACTTTTGCATTGTGTTTCTTTGCACTGAAATAAAAGGGGTGGAATGATATAACGACGATGTAATTTACTTCATTCTACCTATATTACATTTTTGCAAGTATCATGCTACCCGTGAAGTCTTCTGTGTAGGTGTGTGCCTGCGCAGAAGCATTAATGGGTAGTATGACACTTACAGGTAAGGCAGGCAAGGTCAAACTGTGAGGCCCAGAGTGGTGGTGGGCCTGGACGGTGAGGCCTGGAGCTCAGTCTCACTAGGTGGGTGGGAGGCAGGCCAGGGGAGGGGAGGGCTGGTACCCCCTGGGGTGGTGGTGGGGAAGTGGGAGGGGAGTTCTTGCAACCCCTGGGGTGTAGGGAGAAGAAGAGGGAGGGAAGGGCTGGCAATCCCTGTGGTGGGATGGAGAACAGGGAGGGGAGCTGTGGCAACACCTGAGGGGAATAGGGGAGAGCTACAGTGAACCACGTGGGGGAAGGGGGGTTGGCAATGGTAGGAGGGGTTGGTGAGCAAAGCGAGCAGGGGTGGAGCCCATAGTAATTCATAAATTACATAAATTATGTAATTTCTTCACAACAGACAGTGAGAAGAATAATGTTGGTTTTGGTGGCTGGTGAACTGCAGTGGAACAGAAACAGTGCTTCCCACATGCAACAAACACAGGGCAGAATGGAAAAAAATGATTTCTTATATCCCCAATCACTACACCACATTGGTTTTCTATGTTAGGAGGACTAAATCTACTTGCCTGTGTGCTTGCTTCTGTACCCCTGTGAAACCTGCCCAACCAATATATTAGTAAATAAATGGATATTGAAAAGTACCTTAAGTCTCAAAGGAATATTCCCCTCCAGAGGAAACATACCCTGTAGAGCAGGGGTGAGAAACCTTTTTTTGTCCCAAGGGCCACATTTCCTCATGAACAACCTTCTGGTGGACACAAGTCCAAGATGGGAAGGACAGGAGCAAAAATGGACAGAGCTATGGATACAACTCTTTGAATGGTATGGTACGTTCCTGGCACACAAAAAGTCAGAGCTTTCTACATTCCCTTTCTCTCTATCCAAGTAAGTAAGAGACATGATCACAGTTCAAGAGCATATTTCAGCCAGGCCAAAGCACTCAAGGAGGGTATGAAACAGGGCTGGGGAAGGATGTGGCCTAAAGAGAGTCCAGAGAGACAGATAGAGAGGCCTGGAACATCGCATTCAGCTCTCAGGCCTGAGGTTCTCCACCCCTGTTCTAAAGACTATCCTGAAATGTTCCATTAGCCAGTGTGGTGTAGTGGTTAAGGTGTTGGACTACGACCTGGGAGACCAGGGTTCGAATCCCCACATAGCCATGCAGCGCACTGGGTGACCTTGGGCCAGTCACTGCCTCTCAGCCTCATGAAAACCTTATTCATAGGGTTGCGAGAAGTCGGAAATGACTTGAAGGCAGTACATTAGGGGAGGCTGAGGTGAGAGCGCATGGAACAGTATTGTTTCAAACTCTGTCAGAGAACATTGATTATGAAAAAGAATGTGGGCGAGATCCATTGCTGAGTGAAACTTCCTCGATCAGATTATGTTTTTCAGCCTGGCCCCAGGCGAGATGATAATATTTCTCCTCTGTAATGATTTTACCACTGGAAAAGTTCATTTTGGAAAAGGTCTGGGAAAACAGTAGGGCCACTTGGGGGGGATTTCTTTTTTCTTCTTGGAGAATCTATCACTTGGCAGCCCAAAGAGTTGGTGGGATGCCTTCTCTTGCTCCGTCCTATATCAATCTCTGTTTGATTACTACGTTATTGAGTTGCTTGTACCTTGAGAGATTAAAAACACAGCTAGGTGAGCGAGAAGCGAGGCACCACTGTGTGCTTTGAATATAAGTCAGACATCAAAATAGCTTTTGAAGTGCAGAATTACTAAGCCCTCACTTTGTCACCCAAGCAGATATTGCCCGAGGCAAGGGGGAGAATAGGAACCATATTTTTCACTCTGCAACCTCACGTTACCTGAAGAGCCAAACATTCTGAAGAGTCACTGGTTCAATGTGTTTCAAACCACTCTTCTGCCTAAGGGCTATCAGATGTGCTGTTGAAGGAAAGTATCAGCTCTCCACCCCACCCCCCAGTCCCAGCCTTTGTAGATGACTTGCCTGATGCTTTCTGTTGTAACAAAATGACTGTCTCATACTGGACCAGGCCAGGGACTAATTAATTTAGGGGTCAGATTGTCCTGTCTTTCTTTTGTGCTTCAAGGAAGGCTCTTGAATTTGTCCTGGAATGTCATAACCAGTAATGTAGTGGCAAATTCAGAAGTGCAAGGTCCCTTCATGATAGTCATGGCCCCTCCCCTCCCCTCCTCCTCCTTTTTTGCTGCTGGGTTGAGAATTAGATCCTTGTTAATGCTTTCGCCCACCACAACAGATGTTCCTAGGAGCCAGTGAACATGAAAGAGGAGCATATTAGCTACTGAGAAGAATCTTCTCAGTGGCTGACTCACATCCTTTCACTCTGATTGGTTCCAATCAGCAGGAAAAGACAAGGAAGCATGTTAGATGACTCTTCTCAATGGCTAACACTCTCCCCTTTCATGCTCATTGGTTCACAGGATACTGGAGGCATAGGGACCCTCCTGGGTGTTGACGTGTGTGCGTTGTTGCGTGAAACAGCATACGTTACGTTGGAGTTAAGTTGCTCAAGAAACTTCTCAGATGCATTAGATCAGGTTAAGAGTCTTTTATTAAGACATTATGGCTTAAGGCTTTAAGATCCCCCCCTCTAGGAGAGAAGTTCTCAGTTCAAAGACATTACACAGAAGACCAGCCTCACAGTTCAGAGGCAATATTCAGAAGACACAACTTACAGACTCTGTTAGAACTTTCCCAGTTGCTATCTCACGTTACCATGACAACCGCTGGCCTTGGATGTCTGCTCACTCTCAGGCCAGGAGATAACAGTTACTTCTCCAAACTTGCAGGCTTTATGGAAAACAACTAGAGACAGTAATGCCTATGGGTCACAGCCCAACATACCCCCCTTTTTTCCATTAAGACTGCAATACTTTCCATTGCATCTATAACTTTTCCATTTCAGCAATAAATTTCTACAATACAAAAGTAATACATTTCAATACATTGCATCATACAGATCCACATTACATCTCAGTACATTGCAGTACATTTCAGAACGTCTCTGTACATTTAGCTAGAACTTTATTCAATCAAACTTTGGCTGTACACATGTCAAATACAAAGTGTCAGGATCCATGTCCACCAGTTTATGCATTCCAGGACTGGTAATTACCCCCACAGTATATCTTTCTGGCGGTTTCCCTATGTTTACTCTTGTAGAACGTCTTAATGGCACTAGGGCTTCTGCTCTCTCTGCCCCCCCATCTGTGCTTGTGCTTGGCACAGCCTGCGCAGGAGATTCCATTTCCTCAGCCTTACGTTTCTTTGATCTTTGTTTCCCACAAATGAGCTCATTTAACGCATCTCTGAGTGGAATATGTGTGCCCTCCAGTTTAATGTCTAGATTTGGCTTAAATGATTGTGCTTGTGTGTCATCTGACCCTGTAAGAACAACTGTTTCCCTTTGATCCCAAGGCTTTTCTGAGACTTTAATGCTTCTGCTCAGAATTAATTGCTGTGTTTCTGGACACCAAACTCTGAAATATGCATTCTGAAATCCCAAAACAAAACCTTGCAGTGCTCTGGGCGCAAGCTTGCCCCTCCTTTTTCCCTGTGGAATGTGGATCCAGCATCTTGCCCCGAATTTTTGAATGTGTTGTATTTTTGGTTTTCTGCCAGTGATTTTCTCATAAGGAGACATTCCAAGTGCACTGTGTAATACCCTGTTGTGAATATAATTCGCATAAAGAATTGCTTCTGCCCAGAAGGAGTTCCCTAAACTGCAATCCATCAGCATGGCTCTCATTGCTTCCTGAAGCACCCTGTTTTTGTTCTCTGCAACCCCGGTGGAAGGTTTAAGTGCTATTTTCTTACTTGCCAGCACTTCATGCAATGCTTTACCCATGAATTCTTCTCCCTGGCCTGAGTGTATAGCCCCCACCGTGATGCCATGTTGAGTTTCAATTCTCTTAATGAACAGTTTCAGCTTTTGCTCTGCTTCACTTTTCTGCTTCAGCAAATAAACATGAGTGTATTTCGTAAAATCATCAACCACTACCATAAGAAATCTCGCACCTCCTCATGAAGCATTTATTGGCCCTGATAAATCAACATGAACTAGCTGGTAGGGAGCTGTTGTGGTTCTTTCAGCCTCCCGGTTAATTGGTGCAATAGTCATTTTAGTTTTATGACAAGAATCGCAATCCATTAACTGTCCACAATCTCTTAAATGCATGTCTTCACTATGCATTGGGGTTTTCTTAATCGTGTCAAGGTTTGCATGCCCCAGCCTTTGATGCCATTCATGGACGCAGCCCTGATGTACCTGTGCCTCAGCATTTAACACAGCACACCCTGCTTGACTGCTCTTTATTACAAACTGTGAATCATTAAGGCTTCCCTGCAAACACACTTGATCTCCCCTCATTACATAACATTTGTCTTTGTGGAACAATACAGAAAAATCACAACTCACCAGTTTTCTGACTGACAAAATGTTATGAGCTAATTCTGGAACAAACAAACATTCTGAAAGTATTCCAAGTTTATCAAATCTCACCAGTCCTCGGGCTTCCACGCTCTTCTGCGATCCATCCGCAAGTAAAACAAAGTCCTGCTCATTTGTAGACGTGTAAAACAAACTCCTGTCTTTAATTAATATATGGCTTGCCCCGCTGTCAACAATCCAGTTAACAGGTCCTAAATCTTGAGACTTCTGTTTACAAACAAAGTTCACACTTCCCTGCTTCAAGCCTCCTTCCCTGGAGTTTCGCTTGACTGCACAGTCTCTTTGGAGATGCCCACGAGCCCCACAGGCATAACAAGATTTCAGCCGTTGCTGTTCTTGCTTGTTTTCCTGTCTGCTGCTGCTTTCCTCTTTCAGCTTGGCTCTTTGCTTTTCCTCAGCACTTTTCGCCTCTTGTCTCCGCTGCCATTCCTGGGTCAGCTTTTCCTCAATAAATGCAACATTCAGAGCTCCGTCAGGCATGGCTTCGAAAGCCATGACCATATTATTCCAAGTCCCATCGAGCGAAGCCAGGATCAGATAGGTCTTCTGAAGTTCAGAGTGCTCGACGCCTCGGTCCGTCAGCTCAGCAAACAAACGTCTGAATTCTGTGAGATGCTCACTCATTTCGCACTCACCCGTGAAGCCCATCTGGTAAAGCTTCCGTGCCAAACACAATCTAGATCCCGCAGTCTGTTGCACATGAATGCCTTCCAACACGTCCCACATCTGTTTGGCATTTGTAACATTTCTCACATGTAGAAGTTGAGAGTCTGATAGAGCCAGAAGTATAAAAGCTTGCGCCTTCTGATCTCTACGCGTCCAGGCCGCGGTCAGTACCGCCGGAGGGGGTCCATCTATAATGTCCCATAAATCCTCTTTTATCAGCAAAGCCCTCATCCTCGGCTTCCAGCTGGCATAATTCTTTTCCGTCAATCTTTCCATTGGCAAGCCCCCCCCAGACAGGTTTACAGCCATGTTGCTCACCTCTGTCTGGTACAATCGATCAAGCTGCCCTCTGGAACTCCGTCTGCCTTTCAGACCAGCAACTTACTCTTGTGTAACACGCTGTGGATCTGGGCCCATAACCCCTTGTTGATGTGTGTGCGTTGTTGCGTGAAACAGCATACGTTACGTTGGAGTTAAGTTGCTCAAGAAACTTCTCAGATGCATTAGATCAGGTTAAGAGTCTTTTATTAAGACAATATGGCTTAAGGCTTTAAGATCCCCCCCTCTAGGAGAGAAGTTCTCAGTTCAAAGACATTACACAGAAGACCAGCCTCACAGTTCAGAGGCAATATTCAGAAGACACAACTTACAGACTCTGTTAGAACTTTCCCAGTTGCTATCTCACGTTACCATGACAACCGCTGGCCTTGCATGTCTGCTCACTCTCAGGCCAGGAGATAACAGTTACTTCTCCAAACTTGCAGGCTTTATGGAAAACAACTAGAGACAGTAATGCCTATGGGTCACAGCCCAACACTGGGACCCTCCTCCTAAAAAAGTAAGGGACCTAAGACCCCCTGAGACCCTGGGTGACTACACCCCTGTTCATAACATTAACATAATATTTGTGCTGTAGATCATGGACTAAAAACTTAGCTCTGATGGAAAACAAAAATGGCGCTTCACATGGGGATGATAATGACCTGGTATGATGACTTGGCAGAAAAATTAGTTTTATTCCTAGAATACCATAAATTAGTTCTCTCATTGGACATTCTCCCTTTTGCAGCCTTCCTATCCATAGATGCTGCTCCATGCGTAAAAGTCTCCTGTCAAGTCCCTTGGCAATCCTCCTCTAGAGACAACCCTCCTATTTGTAATTATTGATTGATTACATCTATATTCCACCTTTCCTCCAAAGAGCTAAAAGTGGTATACACTGTTCTTCCCCTCCTGATTTTATCCTCACAACAGCCCTGTGAGGTAGATTAGGCTGAGAACTTTGACTGGCCTAACGGCACACAAAGAGCTTCATGGCTGAGTGGGAATTTGACAGTCTACCCACTCTGCCACATGGTCAGTATTTGTGGGAGTGCTACCATGTCCAATGACACATGTAGAAAAGGCATTAGATCAGGACCATAGACATTTTATTTGTCATTTTGACAGTGTAATCCTGTGCAAGTCAATGGGACTTACCTGCAGGTCAGTGTATCTAGGATTGTAATTTAAATTTCTTATTAACACACTTCAATCTCATCTAACTTCAAGGTGTCCAGGGAGGTGGGCATAAGGCAATCCCACTTAATTTGCACCACAACCCTGTGAGATAGGCCAGGTCATGAGACAGTAGTTCCCCCAAAGCCATGGAACAAATGCTATGCATTTATGAGCCTCCCACAAAAAAAATGTGATTTATTTCCACTGCCTCAGAGGTGGAAAAGGAAAGGAAAGATCAGAGTTGATTCTAAAGCTCACCACCCTCTGAATTCAACATGATGATCTGTTTCATCATTCTTGCCCTTGCAGTGAATTCAGTTTTACATGGCGAAATAAGAAACAAAATTATTATTTTTATTGCACATGTAATGAATTCTGTTGGTGTGCACTGAGCAACATATGGGCACAAATATCATTGGCATTGCACTGATAACTTGTTATGTTTAAGGCACCTTGTTCTTCCAAAATGGGATAATTTTATTAGAGCCACAACTAGAGACGGAATGTTCTGAAAATCACAATGTTGAGTTTACCCAGACAATTTTTTTTCCAGTTTCTCTTCTCACTTCTTAATCTGATTAAAAGTGATTTTTTTAATGTTCCACTAAAAATATGAAATGTTTGTGTTCTTATAAAATCATGCTGCAGAAATATAGTAGTACATGACTCATATTTATTTTGCATATACATTTGCAAAAAAAAAGTTGGCTTATTTTTAACTGACTATGCATGAGTACTTGATGCACGAGGTGTTCACTGTGGGCAAATCAGTTCAGAACCACCAAATTCGGTGTGTAAATGTGATTAAAACTAATTTCTCCTCCATCCCTAGTCACAACATATATTCCACTGACCAGTTAGATCGGGGGTGGAGAACCTCAGACCCTCTAAGCTTCTCTAGCTAGCTCTTGGGCTCTCCCCACATCACAAACTCTTCCCATCCACCTCTCCTCCTTGGGCCATGCCCCTCACAGACTCTGCTTCACACCCTTCTTGAGTGCTTTTGCTTGCCTGGATGAAGAAAAGAGAGAGGCAAGTGACTAATTCACACAGCACATAATTCTTCACACAGCGCACAGTCAAACTATGGAATTTGCTCCCACAAGAAGCAATGATGGCCACCAACTTGGATGGCTTTAAAAGAGAATTAGACAAATCCATGAAGAAGAAGGCTATCAATGGCTACTAGCCAAAAAGGCTAGGCTTTGCCTCCATAGTGGGAGGCAGTATGCTTCCAAATACCAGTTGCTAGAAACTGCAGGAGAGAGGAGTGCTTTTGGGCTCAGGTCCTGCTTACAGGCTTCCCTTGGGCATTTGGTTAGCCACTGTGAGAACAGGATGCTGGACTAGATGGGCCACTGGCCTGATCCAGCAGGCTCTTCTTATGCTTGTATGTGTGTGTGACTGTAGAAACTAGCCTGCTGTACAACATACAGAAATGGGCACAATAGGGAAAATCACATAAAATGTATATTGTAGGAGAAATGAGCACAAAAAATGCTGTCGGGCTTTTCTTTGTGCGGATTTTTTAAAAAATGCACAAACTGACAGAAATGGGATAAAATGAATTTAAGGTTGGAAAAATGAGAAGCAAAAATCAGCAGAGTTGTTTGTGCCTACTGAGCATGGAATCTGCTGGAAGCTACGCCTGGGTGCTCCTGCTGTCTTATGGGTTGGGATCTTAAGTTCAGTTCTCCACATTTCCACATCAGTTCATGCTTTTTTAAAGCAAAAAGGTGCTCCTGGAAATCCATCAGCACTTTAGCATGAATTTCTCCTAACATACAAATTTTTGCATGCACCTTTTGCCTAATATACACATTTCTGCAAACCATATTTCTCCATGCATTTGTATGCCATTTTCACTAATATATACACTTAGATGCACCCTTCAGTAGTTGCTGGAGAACTGCATTGAAAAATTCAGAGAAGTGAAATTTCAAAGGATGGCTCTGTTCCTGTTTGCATATTGTTTCAGAAAGTGCCAGTTAGGTAGATTTTCCTTGGAATGCAAACTGAATCAAATTTCTCTCTCATCCCTATCCATGACCCCTTACCAAATTGCCTGCCATTACCAATGTCTGCATTTTCACTAAAGCTAAGGGCTGTATTCAACTAAGCACTACTTAGAGCAGACCCATCTTAGTCAGTTCTATTAACTTCAAATGGTCTGCTCTGAGTAGGACTAGCATTGAAAACCACCCTTTCCAAAGAAATCATGGAATGCCCCAGAACACTGGAGCAGCGCACAAAAGAAGAATGTAGGAACCCCTGCATTAAGGAATCCACAATTTTACCTTGCTCTGTACAATGGAACTCATTACTGCTTGGGTCAGGTTGGTTACCTGGAGCTAATTAATATTTGCAGGCAGCTATAGGAACTGAGAATCACAAACCCTCTTCTCTGTTTTAATTACAACATCAATGCTGGAGAATTCCTTCTGGATATGCCTCCCACCTCTCTTCCAAACAATTTCTGACTTCTGCAGGAGCCCTATCCACAGCATCCTTAACTCATGATCTGCTGTCATTATGTTATAATTACTCTAATGCATCTTCACTCTGCAGTTCTTTCTAATGCTTGGGGGAAGAAAACGAAAAGAAACACCACACAGATCAGGTAATTAGGGAATAGAAACATTAACATAAACTCTGAGTTTACTTTGCCTTGCATTAATTTATCAGGCACAGGATTTTTTTTTTTATTGGGGGGGGATGCTTTAGCACTAAGGGAGGGCTGCAGTGCTGGCCCATAAAGCAACCTCACCTGTGCTCCCAGGGACTCTACAAAATATGAATTAAGGCATGGGGAAATCTTTTTTCTGTTTCACGTATAAGGAATAGGACATGGTTTTGCAATGTTGTGAGTGAGCGTTCACATTTAACGCATGGTCCATCTCCATGCAAGTAAAGCCACACTCATGTAGAGAAATTGCATAGGGCTAAATCTGGGCCAACCCTCTTCACTTGGAGAATCAGGGGCAGCTGGAGGACTTGCTTCCGCAAGAGGAAGTGAATGCCATCAACTTGGATGGCTTGAGAAAAGGGTTAGGCAAATTCATGGAAGATAGAGCTATCAGTGGCGATTACTGTCAGAAGCAGAATGCCTTTGAATACCAGTTGCTGGAAACTGCATGTGGGGAGAGCACAGTTGTGCTCAGGTTCTGCTTGTGGGCTTCCCATAGGCATCTGGTTGGCCACTGTGAGAACAGAGTTCTGGACTAGATGGTTTTTGGCCTGATCCAGCTGGGCTTTTCTTATGTCCTTAAGATGATGCTGTTCAAACAAGGCTCAAGTGAACCAGGAAATCCTCTTACAGGTCTTATGCTCTTAGAAGGGCTCTGATGATGAGCTCAGTGTCTGGATAGGTACATGTAGGTTATACCATTCCCAAAAGAAGGTACTGAAATCCAGAGCAAGAATACTGGATAGAATAGAATAGCGGTGAGGAATCTGTGGCCCTTCAGATGTTATATAATAATAACAATAACAATAACAACAACAACAACAACAACAACAACAACAATAATAATAATAATAATAATAAAATTTTATTTCTAGGCCGCCTATCTGGCCGAATTAACGGCCACTCTAGGCAGCGTACATAGACTAAAATATAACATAGAGTAAAATATAACATATAATACAAAACAACAATAAGTATACTCAATCCAAACCTACCCCCATCATACAAAAATTTAAACTAAATTAGACAGAGGTCTCGAATGCCTGCCTAAAAAACCATGTTTTCAGTTCTCGGCGGAAGCCTGTCAGGGAGGGGGCATGGCGGAGATCATAAGGCAGAGAGTTCCAGAGGGCGGGGGCCACAATTGAAAATGCCCTCTCTCTGGTCTGCACCAGCTTAGCTGTTTTGACTGGTGGGACCGAGAGAAGGTCTTGGGAGGCTGATCTCGTTTGGTGGCCTATCTGGTGATACTGAAGGCGTTCCTTTAGATAAACTGGACCAAAACCGTGTAGGGCTTTAAAGGTTAAAACCAAGACCTTGAATTGGGCCCGGTAAACAACTGGTAGCCAGTGCAGATCTTTAAGTACTGGAGTGATATGGTCTCGGTGGCGGTTGTTCTTGATCAGACGTGCCGCCGCATTCTGTACCAGCTGTAATTTCCGGACCGTCTTCAAGGGTAGCCCCACGTAGAGCGCATTACAATAGTCTAAGTGAGAGGAGACCAGGGCATGTACCACCCGTGGGAGCAGATGGACAGGGAGGTAGGGTCGCAGCCTTTGTACCAAATGTAATTGATACCAAGCTGCCCGGCTCACCACCACGACCTGAGCCTCCATGGACAGCTGGGAATCAAGAACAACACCGAGGCTGCGAACCTGGTCCTTCAGGGGCAATCTTACCCCATTCAACACCAGGTCAAAATCACCCAACTTCCTCCTATCTCCCACAAGCAGTACCTTGGTCTTGTTGGGGTTCAGCTTCAGCCTGTTTCCTCCCATCCTTTCACTTACGGCCTCCAGGCACTTGGAAATGGTAACCACAGCCATCTCTGGTGAGGACTTAAATGAGAGATAGAGTTGAGTGTCATCCGCATATTGGTGGCACTGCAGCCCAAATCTCCTGATGATGCCCCCCAGCGGCTTTATATAGATGTTGAATAGCATGGGAGAGAGGATAGAACCCTGTGCCACACCACAATTGAGAGGCCATGGGTCTGAAGCCTCATCTACCAATGCCACCTGCTGGTGCCTATCAGAGAGATAGGAATGGAACCACTGTAAAATAGTGCCTCCTATTCCCATTCCCCTCAGGCGATCCAGGAGGATACCGTGGTCAACGGTATCAAAAGCCGCTGAGAGGTCCAGGAGGACGAGGAATGTGTGTTCACCTCTGTCCAACGCCCTCCTCAAATCATCCACCAGAGCGACCAAGGCTGTTTCAGTTCCATGTCCAGTCCTGAAGCCCGACTGGAATGGATCCAAATAATCCGCTTCATCCAAGTGTGTCTGTAACTGAGTAGCCACCACTCGCTCGATCACCTTGCCCAAGAATGGTAAATTGGAAATTGGGCGAAAGTTGTTCAACTCTTGGGGATCCAAGGAGGACTTTTTCAGAATGGGCTTTATTATTGCCTCCTTGAGGGCTAATGGCATTGCACCCTCTTCCAAGGAAGCATTCACCACTGCCTTGATCCCTTCGCTCAATTTCTCTTTACAGCTCACAATGAGCCATGTAGGGCAAGGGTCAAGCAAGCACGTGGTTGGCCTCACATTAGAGAGCACCTTGTCCACTTCCTCAGAGGGAAGGGGCTGAAACCGATCCCACCAGACCGGAATGCAATTGGCCAGCGCTGGCCCACTACCTGTGTCCACGGTGTACGGAATCGTGCTCTTCAGGTGCTTGATTTTATCAGCAAAGTGCTTGGCAAATTTGTCACAGGAGGCTTTAGAATGTTCCAAGGGTTCCTGTGCAACCGGACCGACCAGGCTTCGGACCACTTGGAACAACCTCCTGGGACAACACTCTGCAGACGCAATGGAGGCAGCAAAGAATTCTCTCTTCGTTGCCTTCGTTGCCACTTGATAGGCAGCTATTGCTGCTCTAACAAGTGTCCGATCACCGTCAGAACAAGATTTCCGCCACCGGCGCTCTAGTCGTCTCACCTCCTGCCTCAGGCCCCGTAAGTGTGGTGTATACCAGGGTGCAATCTGAGTTCTATTCAGTGGGAGAGGACGTTTTGGAGCCACCCAGTCTATTGCCCTGGTGATCTCCCTATTCCACTCCGTCACCAGGGTTTCGACTGGGCGACTTTCTGACAGCTCCACATCTCCCAGCGCATTCAGGAATCCTTTTGGCTCCATCAGGCGTCTGGGGCGGACCATCTTAATGGGTCCCTTACCCCTGCAGAGGGTATGTGGCAGTGAGAAGTCCATGTTCACCAGATAATGATCTGACCATGACACGGGGTTCAGAGAAACAGCCCCCATTTTCAGAGCACTTCCTTCCCCTCCCGAGACAAACACAAGGTCAAGAGCATGACCGGCTACATGGGAGGGTCCAAAATTACAAAGGTGCAGTTCCCAGGAAGTCATGGTTTCCATGAAATCCCGAGGAGCTCCTATGAGAGCAGCCTCGGCATGCAGGTTAAAATCCCCCAAGACTAAGAGGTCAGGGGAGAGAACCCGCACGCTTGAGACGACCTCGAGCACCTCGGTCAGGGAGTCATTTGTGTAGCTGGGTGGGCGGTACACAAGAAGAATCCCTAAACTGCCCTTAGGGCCCAACCTCCAGTACATGCAGTCAACAAACTTGGTCTCGTGGAGAGGGAGTTGTTGATTTTCAACTTCCATCAGTCCCAGCCACCATAATGGTCAAGGGCGATAGGATCAGTAGTAGTCCAGCAACACCTAGAGGGCTAGAGGTTTCTTATTCCTGGCCTAGAGGGCCTATGTGTGTTTTTTCCCCTCTTCAGGTTTATAGAGTCTATGCAATTTCAAGGAACGCATTTTTGTACAGTAGCAAAGGCTGGGGAGTTTCAACATGTCAAAGGAAAATATTGCGCTATTGTCACATCCCACTCCGGCATTGCTGGATGATTCATGCACTCTCAAGGATCGAGGTATTAACAGCTCAGCACATCTTTCTGGCAATCATAATTTGTCATGTGTGAATACCTCCCGGGGCCCTCCCATGGATTTACTTTCTGTGTTATCGGCAGGGAAATGTAACAACCTTCACAGCAAAGAGTGAAAAGGGATCAGAATTGGATTGTTTTATTAAACATCTACACACACACACACACACACACACACACATCCTGCAAAACGACATTTGATCACTAGAAGCAACAATTGCACCAGAGAAAAAGGACTGAAGAGATAGCTAACGGTTCTGGGGGAAGATCTGTCACAATTCATAGGGCAAAATGATCAGAAAGGCCTGGTTCTGTTTTAATAGCCAAGGAACTCATCCCTCTTTTCCGCAGTATCAGAAGAATGGGTTGCTCTATGTGTGGGCGGGGATTGTGTGTGTGGGAGGAGCTAATTAATTAGTTTATTTAAAACATTTTTATCCTGCCTTTAAAAATAATTTCCCTTCCCTTCAAGGCTGCTGAACAAAAAGAATGCAAAAGAGCTATAAAATCATTATTGAGAAGAGGAGCTTACCCAATGGCAAATGGAAAGTAGCACTAAGGTGTCTGAATAAATTTTGCAAGGGAGGCTTCCCCTGATGAAGGAAATGGCAAAACACACAGGGTATCATCATCATCATCATCATCATCATCATCATCGTTATTATTAAATGCCCTAAGATACACAAGTAATATGTATAAAGGGACTGATTCAACTTGACCCCACCCCATGAAAAGAAAAGCAGCAAATTAAGGCCTGTGTGAGTAAGAATGTTTTTGCCTGGTGCCTAAAAGTACATAATGATGGAGCCAGGCATGCCTCCCTGTGGTGAGCACCGCATAAATGGGGAGCCACCACTGAAAAGGCCTGTCCTCATGTCGCTGTCCTCTGCAGCTCCCTCAGAGGGAACACATGGAGAAGAGATTCAGATGAAGACTGCCGGTGAAGAATAATGATTACTACTACTACTACTACTACTGCTATTACTACTAATAATAATTTCATTTATGAATCACTTCCCATGAGGCTTCTGAGACTGCATCCAGATGGTGGGTGGGGCCAGCGACAAAAAGTGGGCAGAGCAACAGATGCCACTTTGTGCAATATTTGTTGTTAACAACAACATTATATGGCTTCCCATGAGGCATCTAGAAGCAATTTTGCACTATAATAACATACTGTATAAGATATGTGACTTCAAGACTGGATGATTGCAATGCCCTCTATGTGGGGCTTCCCTTGCACTTGACTCGGAAACAGCAGTTAGTTCAGAATGCTGCAGCCAGATTGCTGAAAGGAGTACAACCTTGACAGCATATTGCACCTCTGCTCAGCGATGTGCATTGGTTGCTGACTTGCTACCAGTCCAAGTTCGTAGTGTTACTAAGATAGGGCTTGTCCAAACTGACCTTGATAATCCATGTTTTCCATATGCGCTTTGTCATCTGACAGTCCCCACTAGCCTGTTTGTTTGCTCTTTGCCGATATAAAAACAACACTTTTTTTGCACCCGCACCCGCAGCGGGGAGGACCCGTACTTCTCGCTTTTTCCCAGCTCCACTCCTGATTGGTTCACTTTTCCCGGGCTTCTTCCCCCGGACATTCACGCACATGTGCAAAAGTGATTGGACGGGAATGACAGAAGGGGTGTGGGGAAATGGCCAAGGACCGCCCATGAACCACCTACATCACTAAAGTCTGGGGTATTGCATCCTAGCGCTATGTTGTAGCGGGTGATTCCCGGTTTAAAAAAAGAAAATTGAATTTTTTGTGATACTGCAGATGCAGATTTAAATGCTATAACATCTGCGAAAACAGGCAACGTCGTATGGACCATGGAAAATTAATGAAGACACAAAGAGATCATATCGCTGACTAAACAGTTGTTTGGATGAGCCCGTATATAAAGCCCCTAACAGAATGGGACCACTTTATTTGCAGGACTGCCTTACCCCATATGTTCCCATTTAAGTGCTTTGATCTGCAGAACAGGCAGTGTTACAGATGTTGCATAATACTTGTTTTACACTTGTAAGAAATTGTTCTTTTGGTGTGGCAGCACCCAGTCTTTGGAACTCACTGCCTACTGACATCAGGCAGAAACCTTCGCTGTATTCTTTTCAGCATCTGTCTGTTTTAACAGTGTTTTTATTACTTGTTTTTAATTGTTTTAGTGATAATTGTAATTTTTTTTGCAAACTGCTTAGACATTTTCAACAATTAAGAGAATTATACAATTTTTTTACAAATTATATATGTAAAAACAGTTCAAAACAACAACAGAACGTACATAAAATCAATTCAAATCCAAAACAGATACCAACCGGGATAAAGATTTTAGAAGGCTTTTTGAAATAGAAATGTCTTTAGCGGGCACTAAAAAGACAATAGAGAAGGCACCTGTCTGATATGCAGTGGGAGGGAGTTGCAAAGGGTAGGTGTCACCACACTAAAGCCCAGTTTCAATACTGTGTAGAACAAATCCTGTGATAGGATGGTATCTGCAGGATGCCTTCCCCTGCACATAGACAGGTAACTTTCCTGCTAATCTGCTACATGCAGATTAAAAGACATGGTTTGAGTTCAAGCTGTGCTGCACAAGAAATACCAGCTGATCTAAGCGCAACTTGAAGTCATTGCCAATCAGCTGATCAGAGCTATCTTCAAATCCTGCTTTTGGGAGGGATCTGTTCCACTCAGGAACTCTGATTGGAAGCTCTCAAATCTCAGGAGGATAGCCATTGGACATCAGATTTAACTGGTATTACATACAAGTCTGTCTTGACAAGGAATAATTGAGATTGCACGTTAAGGTCCCCAGTTATTCCTTGGCAACCGTATCTTTACCTGCCCTGTGGGGCAAGTGGGTGTGGGTTGAGGGAAACGGCCCTGTGAAACAGATGAGAACCCCTGCCAGACCTAATTAGGCCTGTGAGCTTGAGATTCCCCACTACTGACGTAGAGATAGTCACTTGACTAACAGCTGCTGAGATGTATATAGTGACTAAGACTGCAATCTTGCTCACATTACCTGAGAATAAGCCCCACTGAATTCAGTGAACCTTACTTCTAACAAGGGATGGAAGAATCAGTCAATATTGGTTCTCTCAGATTCTCATTTTCCAATCTTAAGGTCAGTTCTCCATATTACTGAAGCAACTTGTGGTTTTTTTAAAAAAAAGAAAAGAAAATTCTGCAGCATTTTGGAGTGACTTTCTCCTAATAAAATTTTTATTTTTATTTTTGTTTATGCTGCATCAGTAGAGCTTGATGAAGACCACGAGCACCATTATCATTAACAGTAATGATAGTGACCTGCTCCCAATTGATTAAAGCTTCTCCAGGCTCTAAGAAGGTCTCTCCATCACCTTAATATAACATCTAAGTAGTTAAGCAGCTTGCCTTTGAATATGAGATGCTGAGGGAAAAGCCACATGCCCACCCAGAAGCATCTGAAAATACAGAAAGGTCAGCGATAGGGAACCTGTTCCCCTACAGATGATATTGAACTCCGTCTCCCATAAGCCCTGACCATTAGCCACGCTGACTGGGTCTGAAAGGAGTTGGGATCCAACAACATAAGGTATGAAGGACCTGAGGTTCCCCCTTCCTGCAATAGATGGACTTTTGGTCTGATTCAGCAAGGCTGTCCTTATGTTCTTGCAAAAATGGATAGCAAAGTTGTCATAACCTTGTCCACCAACTGTAAATAGCCTATATTCACAACAAAAACTCAGTTAAATGTTCATGACTAAGCAACAAGAAAGCTCTTTAAAATGCAACTCATGTGGACTATCCATTTACACAGATGATTTGCACAGAGTTTACCCATGGGTAGCTATTGGCAAATCTGTCATTTCCCCAAATTAAAGTTCAGCTCTCCACATTTCCACATCAGTTTGCAAATCTTTTTTATTAAAAAGTACCTGTGAAAATTAATCAGCATTTTAGTGCATATTTCTCTTAATATATGCATTTTTGCCATGGAATTCTCCCTAATATAATGCATTTTTCTATGTAATTTTCACAAATATCTGAATTTTTAATGCACCCTTTCCCCAGGTACTTGAATTTTGTGCACATTACTTGGTTGGAGAACTGCATTGCAAAATTCAGACAAGTGTGAATCTCAAAGGATCTGTGTTTCAGTTCGCATATTGTTTTGAAAAATATGAATTAGGCAGGTTTCCCTTTAAATGAGAACTTAATGGGATTTCCTCTCCATCTGTCCATGGGCGACCCCAGACTCTATTCCTGAAAAATCCAATAGGCGAATTGTCCCAAGGGCGGAGAGAGAGAGAGAGAGAGAGAGAGAGAGAGAGAGAGAGAGAGAGAGAGATATTTCCCATCAGAAAATTATTTATAACCATTCATGACTTATTATTTCTGGAATACACAAACACATGAATGTGAAAGAGATCTTATCTGCATCAATTTCAAGTACAAAATTACATATTTGCTCCATTATCGTTATCACTTTGTAATTACAGGCAGGCTGCAATGTTAATATATGAGATGCCAATTACCATGGGAATGGAATGTTCAGCTACAATTTCTGCCTTCTAAATTCTCTGTGGGAGTGTTACACCCATTATGATGATCCCCCCCACACTGTGTGCAATTATTCAATTAACTCTCCTGATGTCTCCATCACTACCAAGCAGGCACTCTGATGAGTCCATTCAAGTTACTTTTGCATTAAACTCCAGCATGTCCGCATGTGTAAAATCTTGCTATCCAATATAGCAAAGGTTTTCTTGCTAGTTAATCATTATGTGAATGCTACATTTTCATTATAAGTAAGAATGGAAAGCCGAGAAATATTTTGTCAGGATGATTTTTTACATTATTATTGGGTCTGCATTCACAACTTGTAACCCTCACCTAGATCACATGCTTTGCATGCAAAAGGTCACAGGTTCCCCACACGTAGGGCTGGGAGAGATGGCAACCTGAAATCCTGGAGAGCCGCTGCCACTCAGTGTCAGCAATACTGAGCTAGATGGACCAGCGATCTGATGGTATAAGGCAGCTTTCTATATACCTTTTCTGAAGTGGCATTCTGCCACCTCTGGATTTTACCAGGGATGGGGAAGAAATTTGGTTCGTTCTGGATTTTAATGCGAACCCACCTAATTTGCACTTTCCTAAACAATATGTGAAGAGAAACACAGCTCTCCTTTGAAATGTGCGCTTCTCTGAATTTTGTGATGCAGTTCTCCAAACAAATCACTTGTGCAAAAATAGGAGGAAGTGTACATAAAAATGCATACATTGCGTTCATGAAAATCACATAAAAATGCATTATATTCAGGAATATTTCTTTCAATAATGTGTATTTCAGGCATAACTGCACACAAAAATGTGTATGCTAGGAGAAATTTATACAAAAATGCTGATGAATTTTGATGAGGACTTGAAAAAAAATTGCACACTGGTGCAGAAATTTGGAGAACTGAACCAGAGAGAAACTGAAACTGACAGGTCCATCCATCTCTGGATTCTACCACCTCGTTCTGCTTGCATGTGCTTTAGGTTTCTACTTTTAGTTTGCCTTCTGATTCCACTTCCACCCATCCAGCTCCTGGGCTTTGACAAGAGTGACTTCATTGCTAAATTTGGTGGTGAAAAGCAAAGCAAAAGGGTGCCAGGATGAATTAGCCTGGATGGCAGCTGCAAAAGATGCTCTGTCGGCATGATATATTTCATCACGCAGCTTGAGACTAAAGGTGTCCAACTATATTTTTAGCATGTTTAAAAGTGAAGAGCTTATCTGTCCTCTTTTCTTTTCTTTCTGTGGTAGCAATTGTGCTCACAGCGAGGGGCTGTTGCTGCTACTTCTGCAAATAATAAGATGGTTAATCTTATGATAAATGTGGAGGTGCAGAACAATAAGCACCATTTAGATCACTATGATGCCACGTTCACATAACACTGTGCCAGAAGGACACACCTGGAAACTTAAAACAGACTCTGTGTTAATTTGCACTGAATAAATTCCAGTGGGGAGAAGCTTTTTTCAGTGCTTTCTGCCTGCACTAGATAGGTGAGGGCATCAGTATGGCATAAGTCCACATGAACAACTTTATCGTTATTTTTAACAAACATTTTCCCCTCAGTTACATTATAGGGTTTCCAGCCTTCAGGGTGAGCACTAACATTAGGCAGAGTGAAGCAATGGCCTCAGGTGGCAAGGTATTGAGAGGCAGCAGTGATAGCTCTCTGGCTGTAGCTCCTGTCTGAGGATAAAGAGAACCAGCCCTACCATTGGGCAAAATTAAAACAAATTATACATATTCACAATTATTCTATATCGGTATACTATTTCCCAAAAAGAGCACACAAACTACACAAACACGGAGGGAAGGAGGAAGATATAGAAATCAAAAAGGGGAAACTATAAACGTTTCCCATCAATAAAAAATAAATCCTCGCTCAACTAGTCTTACAATCTAAGCTGATGATTGGGGAGAGAATGGGAGAGAAGGGAATGGGGTGGAAGAGCTGAGGTTTTGCTAGAGCAGGACTGGAGAACCATTGACCTTCCAGATGTTGCTGAACTACAATTCCCATCAGCCCTAGCAAGCATGGTTAATGGCGAAGGATGATGAGAGTTGTAGTTCAGCAACATCTGGAGGGCCAAAGTTTTCCCACATCTGAGTGTCTTCCCCAAAGGTCAGATCAGGGTTATCAATCAAGTGATGAACAACCAAATGATATATATGCAGGTGTGAACTAATCTCATGAGCAACCCTCCTTGGACATGGTAAGTTTAGCATCTAGTTTTGGTCTATGTTTGACACTCCTGCAGATGCCTCTGGGAAGCTCACAAGAAGTGCCAGAGGGCAAGGGCCATCTCTGATATTTGTCCCCAACATCTTTTTGTGTAATGTAGTGATCAAAACATCAGACCAGGGAGATCCAGGCTCAAATCCCTACTCATCTACGAAGTTCACTGGGTGACCTTGGATCAGTCACTCTCAGGGTAGAAGCACACTCACTCTTCTGACTGTTCCAGTGCTTCTCCACCTCTTCTGAAAATGGGGGCACATGACACTGCCCCTTTTTACTGTAAAACCTGGTTGGAGCGGCTTGTGTGCATTTTTTAAAATTCAGCTTCAAAGAGATTTCACAACTGATTGGCAGATCAGCCCATTGCCCCTCCAGGTGCAGCTAATGGAAATGCTTTGCTCTGGTGACTAGTGTGTTCAAAGCCTCAGTCTAGCCTTCATCGTAGGGTTGTTGTGAGGATAAAATGGTGGGAGGAGAGGAGCACTGAAGGAAAGATGGAGCAAACTGGAGGAAAGGTGGGAAATAAATGTAATAAAATAAATCACAGAAACACAATGGAAAAACAATGCGGTCAATACTTGATCACACATTGCAACTTTTCCATCAGCTACCTATCAGTCTCATTACCCTAGCCATCAGTCCAGAATATCTTTCTACAATTGTTCCAGGAGTGACAGGCTATTTCTAAAGTCTACTTTCTCTGTTGAGATACACAGTAAAGATATACCATTAAAAATTGTTTGCCTCTAATTTTTTTATTGCTTTGTGAAGTTGTGAGTATTTCTAGTTCCGTCCTGTGGGAACATACAGAGCATGGTATATTAATTGCTAGTCCTACTCAGAGAAGGCCCACTGAAGTTAACAGACATGACTAACTTAGGTTCATTCATTTCAGTGGGTCTACTCTGAGTAGGGTTTAGTTGGAGATAGCCCTTGGTATTCTGATGTAGAATAGCCTTAAGAGATCTCCATCTCAGGCCACCCAACTCTTGCTCAAACAATTTATTCTTCTGGTGAGGCGGGACTCCTATGCCACATTTCCACATTCTAAATGCAGACGTTTCTGACTGCCTGATTATTACCAAAGTGACACACATGGCACTAGTATAATAAAATACATCTTATTTGATATTAAATTGTAACAAAAGACATTAAATACACATTAAAAGGAGGTGCTTTACTGATGTTTCCAGTAAGTGGCAGATGTTATGAATAATAATCCATAAAACTCATCTGAATTCTTAAAAGATGCATTCCATAAAGCTTTCATATAAATCTTTAAGGATGCTAGGAACTGTGAAGAGTAATTATGGTAAATCTCTAATTGAGTCTTGAGCTATTTGAGTTAACCAAAACAAGATTTGAAATGTGTTAAAAGAAAATCATTTAAGTTACTAACAATTTTTTTCTCCCTCAAGCCAATCATTCCAAGATAATTATTATTAAGGTAAAGAAAATAGATGTTGCCAGCTTTTCTTACAGCTTTTGCTTTATGCCCAGGTAAATCAACTTTCATTCTTTCCAGTGAAGTATTAGCAACCATTTACCTGCCATTAAAATGACAAAACTTCATGTGGGCAATGGGGATCATGAAATAAGGGCTCAGCAGAAGCTATGTTATCGTTGTCACATTTTTGTGATCATTAGACAATGCATAAACTAAAGGTTACTAGAAAACAAAACCATCAGATTTATATTTATTTAAAACATTGCTATCCAGTCTCTCTGGAAGCCTGAAGCTCACAACATAATTAAAAATAGCAACAAAATCATTTGCATTCTAATGGCCATAAAACATCACAGTAAGCCAACTCAAAGATCCAAACATAGGAAGCTGCCTTATACTGAATCAGACCATTGATCCATCTAGCTCAATATTGTCTATGCTAGGGATGGAGAACCTTAGGCTCAGGTGTCAAATGTGGCCCTATGTGGTCTTTGGGTCTCTTCCCAGCCACACCTCCTCTTCCCAGGACTCACCCCTCACCAGCTCTGCATTGCACCCTCCTTGAGTGTTTTTGCCGGGCTAGAATGTGTCCTTGAACTCTGATAATGCCTTTGGGGTCAGCTGATGGTATGCCCACCTATGCTGGTATGGCAGCCCAGATGGAGCCACAGGGGCAAAGAGCTTTCTCTGCTGGGCTTGAGACAGAGCACTGGTGGTGCAGGAGGCTAAGGCCACAGAGAGAAAGGTTCTTCTAGCACAGGAAGTAGCATATTCTTTCCTCATTCCTTCCATCAGTTCTTATTAACATCGTATTTATTCAAGGAGGGGGATACATTTCCAGGATCAATGCAAATGATGTGTTTTAAACTGTTTTTAATATTATATGTTTAAATTGCTTCACCTATGGTGAAGAGTGGGTAAGAAATCTAACAACAACAACAATCTCCCAGAATCCCAAAGCAGGACCCATCTTGGAGATGCTTCAAGTGCCAATAGAAGCCCATGAGCGATGTTACTAAACCAACCAACCATGTCCAAAAGCAATCCTTCACCAAGCGCTGCAACAGTCAATGCCCTCTGTTTTATGTATCTTTCCAAGGCAGAAGAGAACCCTTGTATGATTCTAGAAATAATTTGGGGTGTGAGCGTCATAAGACCTTGAGTGGTGTGTTGTACTTAAAGGAGCATCTTCCTCAATAGCATCTCACCAAGGGATTGTAATCTGCAGGGGATGCTCTGCTTTCCGTCATGCTCTTTCTATCATGATCAGTCAGTAGGGCTGTGACTTGGGACTAAGAGTGGGGGAGAAATTTGATTCAGTTTGCACTTAAAGCCAAATTTATCCAATTTATCCAAAACAATATGAGAACTGGAACAAAGCCATCCTTCAAAGTTCGCAGTTATCCGAATTTTGCAATGCAGCTCTCCAAGCAAACCATGTTTGCAAAAATGCATGTGTAAGGGAAAATGTGCATAACTATGAATGTATGAGTAAAAATAACATACAAAATGCATTATACAATGAGAAATTGATTTCAATAATGTGTACATTAGTCAAACCTGCCTACACAAATGTGTTTAGTAGGAGAAATTCACACTAAAACACAAAATCTGCAAATTGCTGCAGAAATGTAGAGAACTGAATTAAGACTGGAAAAACTGAGAAGCTGAGAGAACTGAAACTGACAGATCCTTCCACCCTATTTGGGGCAGAGCATTCTCTGCAGTGGCACCTTGGAAATAGAGCTCCCTTCCAGGGGATATCTGGCCCCACAGTAGTAATCTTTATATGTACATCTATATTTTGGAAAGTTGTTTGTCCATCTGTTCTCTATGTATTCAGACACCTCTTAAGATATTGTAACCAAATTTTGCATGAGGGTTCCTGAGATCAAGGAACAGGTTTCGATCTATGTTTCAATACAACTGGTTGCCATTTTAAATAAAGATGGTGGAGTGAACCTTTCAAAACTGCACTGCTTTTTTTGTTTCTGAGCAATGCTAGGCATTTTCTGCTAGTAGAAAATGTTCTTATTTACTCAGGCCTTCAGTGGTGATAATTCTGGTATAATACTCTGCTGCTGCTAATGTGAGATGGTTTAATGGAACAGGTAATTTTTTAATGACAGATAATGATTTGGGCTTTTCTTTTTCTTCCAGAAAATGTTGAATTGGAATTTTGTTCAGCGCAGACCAGAAGAACTCACATTGGACATTTTTCTGGTGCCCTGGAGGGTGACCTAATTTAGCATTTCTATTCTACTTGTATTTAGTAACAAAGCTAAAAACTTTTGAAAATGGTGGTGTAGTGGTTAAGGTGCTGGACTATGGCCTGGCAGACCAGGGTTCAAATCCCCACACAGCCATGAAGCTCACTGGGTGACCTTGGGCCAGTCACTGCTTCTCAGCCTCAGAGGAAGGCAATGGTAAAAACCCCTCTGAATACCCGCTTACCATGAAAACCCTATTCATAGGGTCACTATAAGTCGGAATCGATTTGAAGGCAGTCCATTTTGGCATCCATTCATTGTTACAAATGAGTTCATGAAACAGATTTTTTTTCCTACAGAAAAATAAAGCAACAGAGATTTTTTCTGGAAAATTTCTTGCCCCACCCCCATCACTGGATAATTCTGTTACTGTTATTATTATTTTGATATTGTTAGACTGTCCTGGGCTCCTATTGAAGGAAGAGGATGGAACAAAAATGTTGTATTCAATACATACATACATAATACGTGCATCTTCAGCGAAGATAGCTGAACTTAACTCACGCTACCTAACTTCTTACTTGCTGAAAGGTCACACTATTTACCTAACTAAATTGAGATATCTTGGATATCTTGCACAATACAGTAATAACAGTGGTCTTGGGGGAGGGGGGAGGGCAGGGAGAAGACGAGCTAATAATCTGATAATCTGCTTGGCTGATCAAAAAGCAATAAAGCCATTAGTTTAATTAAGGGGCACGAGGATTTAATGAAACATCCATGGCAAAACGAAATTAAACATTTAGGAGATATTAAAAAATACATATTAACTCATCTGGCGATATTGATTCAAATAATGCTTTGCTGGGGGCAATGTGATCCAACAGTCCCTTTGTAATAAAATGAAAGAGTTTAGAAGATCTCACGTTGGACAAGCTTTATGGTAATGGCTTTTCAGCAGAGAGGAAGATAAAATACGAGGATCTCCTGTTTCTGAAATAGTTTTGCTAACTCACTTCCCTCAAGTTCAGAGGGTAATCAGTCATATCTTTGATGACTGCTCTAAATAACAAAACCAGTTCTTTCTATCATGTTCATATGCCATATAGATATTCTGTAGATCAGGACTAGGAAGGTAGGTTAGGATGTAATGAAACAGATCACTTTTTTGCATGTAAAAAGAACAATAATGATTTATACATACCATTGGTCTTTAGATGATTTGAAGTATGCACAAGAATGTCCGACTCCAGATGTCCTGGCTGAACCCAAAGAACTCAGACTCAGTCACAGCTGTGATTTTTTTCTTCTATTGTAGTAAGAGACAGTTTTAGTTCAGTGCGCTTCATGAATCTACCTATGGCTTCCTCAAAATTCAGCATCCCTCTCTAGAACTACTTAGGCACAACTTTGCAGCTTTAAGATGTTGACTCAGCAACTACTCCCACCCTTTGCCTAGCTTAGGTAAGGCTGAGCGGGCACCCCACTTGCGTGTGTCCCCTGTCACTGTTGGGTGTGTGCACATAAATGGAATCTCTGCCTCAACTGTGTCTGTTGAATCGTCCACCTTGTATGTCTCCTGGTGTGAGGTGAAGGTGGAGCCTCACTCACTGACCCATCTTCCCCCTCTGAGGGAGGAGGGCTGACCCCTGCCAGCTCAGGGGCAGGGATGGGGAGAGAGGAAATGTCAGACTGAGGAATAGCTGGCTGGTCTGGTTGAGTCTCCACTGGAGTTGCTGGGGTTCAACTGTCAATGTCCAGGGTGGGAGCTTCTCCTGAGTCCCCCTCCCAGCTTGAATATCACGCTAAGTCCTCCTCACATTTTTCGTCCTCATCTATCCATTAGCTCTCCACAGGGCTCATGACACCTGGTTTTAAATGGCAACAACAATGTTCATTTTGTCTTTAAATAAGTCTGTCCAGCTGCGTACTCAAAGCAAAGGGTGACTCCAGACTGGTACTATTTTGCAGGAGGGACTCAAATGATCTTGACAGGCTGGAACATTGAGATGAAAATGACAGAATGAAATTTAATAGGGATAATTGCAAAGTTCTACACCTAGGAAAAAGAAGCCAAGTGCACAGTTATAAGATGGGGAATACTTGGCTCAGCAATACTACATGTGAGAAGGATCTTGGGGATTGTTGTTGATCACAGGCTGAATATGAGCCAACAGTGTGATGTGGCTGCAAAAAAGGCAAATGCTATTTTAGGCTGCATGAACAGAAGTATAGTTTCCAAATTGCATGAAATATTGATTCTCCTCTATTTGGTACTGCTTAGGCCTCATCTTGAGTACTACCTCCAGTTCTGGACACCACACTTTAAAAAGGATGCAGACAAACTGGAACAGGTTCAGAGGAGGGCAACAAGGATGATCAGGGGACTGGAAACAAAGCCCTATGAGGAGAGAATGAAAGAACTGGGCATGTTTAGCCTGGAGAAGAGAAGGCTGAGGGGAGATATGATAGCACTCTTCAAGTACATGAAAGGTTGTCACACAGAGGATGGCCAGGATCTCTTCTCAGTCGTCCCAGAGTGCAGGACACAGAACAATGGGCGTAGGTTACAGAAATTTGGCTGAATATCAGGAAAAACATCCTATTAGAGCAGTACGACAATGGAACCAATGACCTAGGGAGGTGGTGGGCTCTCCAGCACTGGAGGCATTCAAGAGGCAGCTGGACAGCCACTTGTCGGGTATGCTTTAATTTGGATTCCTGCTTTGAGCAGGGGGTTGGACTTTATGGCCTTCTAGGCTCCCTCCAACTGTACTATTCTATGATTCTAAGTGCATACTAGGAAATTTAGGTTTATACAGTTAAAGTGGATTACAGGGTTCTCTCACCCTAGTGCAACACATCCAACTTTTAAAAAAGAAACAGACTTTTTGTGGTAAGGAAAGTGATGGGAAATGCACTTAAAAGTGTGGAATAAGGAAGCTACTTTATACCAAATCAGACAATTGGTCTACCTAGTTCTGTATTGTCTACACAGATGGGACATGCCCATCCCTACCTGGAGATGTCAGAGATTGACCCCGGGACCTTCTGCATGTAAAGTAGATGCTCTACCACTGAGCTATGGCGTTTTCCCATGAATGAATGGTGAACGAGAAGATGTATAAAAGCCCCACAAGCAAATCAGGGAGAATGTAGGATGAAAGTTCCTTGCTGATCACTTCCAGATTGGATTATTGCAACACATTCTGCGTGGGGCTACCATTGAAGATGACTCAAAAACTTCAACTGGTCCAAAATGCAGTGGCTAGATTATTGGCTGATGTTGCCTTTATATCTCATATAACCCCTTCTTTAATACAGCTGCATTGGTTGCCAGTTTGTTTCCAGGACTATTGGCGCACATTAGTAAACAGAGGAAGGCAATGGTAAACCACCTCTGAATGCCACTTACCATGAAAACCCTATTCATAGGGTCGCCATAAGACGGAATCGACTTGAAGGCAGTACATTTCCCCCAAAAACAACGTAGGTCCCAAATATCTGAAAGACCGCTTCCTTCCCTACAGATCGTCCCAGGTGCTGAGATCAGCAGAGGGGGGCCCTTTTGGTAGTTCTGCCACCCTCAGACATTCAGTGGGATGGGAGCCAAGGAGAGGGCATTCTCTATGGTGGCTCCTAAGTTGTGGAACTCCCTTCCCATCTAGGTGTGCCTAGCAATTCACTGCACAGCTTTAGATGAAAGATGAAGACGCACCTCTTTACCTTTGACACTTAGGGTGTACATTTTTAGGACCCACCATATTTTGTGACTGGTTGTTTTTAATGCCAGATTTTACCATTATATTTGGACAACTCTAAAATATCTGGAGCCTTTCAGCCTTTCCACCTACTCAGCTGAGCAGACGGTGACTCAGAGCTGCTAAGCATATGGTGAGCACACGATGGCCATCAGCTGGGAGGGCAACATGTACATCTCTGTTGAATCTGCTGCCAGCGCTGTTCAATAAATGTGATTGAAAGGCATACTTCACTTTTAAAAGCCAGTGATCTACCATCATCTGTTCCATGGGAAGGATTCCAGGAGACAGAGAGAGTAAAGATCACCTCAGGGCCTGCTCTGGCTATCTCCACCTCACCCACCACCACAAGGTGATCTACCACCAACCATCAAGTGGGAACAATCTTGATGTGTTTTAGATATGTTACTGTTATTATTTACCCGCATTTCACCCAAAGGTCCTAGGGCGGGTTACAACAATTTAAAAACATATAATTAAAAACAGTTAAAAACAACTGGATATTACTTGTAAGCCATCTTTGTAGGATTTATATCCTGAAAAGTGGGATATACATAAGTGTAATAAATAAAATAAACAAATAAATATGCAAAAGACCACCATTAAACATTTTACATCTCCAGCACCTATCCTGGACATTGTTGTAAATTGTGCTCAACCTGCGGGGAGTTAGATACCATTGATACTTATCTTGATAGTGATTGTCTTTTAGACCAGCTGATGTCAGTTTGGTTGCAACCTTGACCCATGTCCAGTTCCACTCATACGTAGATTTTCCTTCCCTTTATCTCCATTTTATCTGTGCACCACATGTCTGTGAACTGGTATGACAAATACATGGATAGAACAGTCTTGTTCCTGATTTGGTGGGTGGGCAGGATACAAAGAAAAGTCAGGGAATAAGTCACTGAGTGGGATGGATGTGCTATTAATTCTGCTAATCCATTGCCAGAAGCCATGTTCAAATATGTTGATAGAGACACCATTCAGCTAAGCCTTTCTGAGGCAATTAGCAACACAAATGTTTATTTAAGTTAATTAATGAGGCAAAATAGTCGGGGAAGGGGAAGAAGAGAGAGGGAGGGGAAGGAACCTTTAACTATCAATCAAGGTGCAGCAGCGATCCAAATCTTTGTATTTAGAACATGAAATTACAAAATACTGCACCATACAATAAAATCCCTGCCTGTAGAAAGCTGGAGTATGAGCAAAAAGACTAGGAGAGAATTCTTCTCCATGACGTTTAGTTTTCCACATGCAGGATTTCTTTCTTTGCTGACGGATCACGTAGGCAGTGGAGGCTGGTGCCCATTGGGACTGGTGGGGTGGAAAGCAGAGAGCCCAACCGTAGGTGGAGCCAGAGTCAATGACAGGCAGAGCCGACTCATTCTAGTTTTGTCCCCAGCCTCCTCCTTGCTGAGTTCTGCAAGGGGCTCAGGAGGAGCAAGGTGCTAGGCAGTGCCATCCCCTGGATAGGCTACAAGTAATGGCAGGTGAGGGCAGATTGAGGTTGGTAGGGCACTGTCCCACTTGCCGTAATTAGCCAGCCTCCACTGCACATAGAAAAGCATTCATGTCTGTCAGTGGAGGGAAGCTCAGACCTGAGGACCAAATGTGGCTTTCCAAACCTCTCTAGCTGGCCCTTGGGACTCTCCCCAGGTCAGAACCCTCACCAGCCCTGCTCTGCGCTCTTCTTGAGTGCTTTTGCCTGGCTTGCACTTTGATGATGCTTCTTGCTTGCCTGGATGGAGGACGGAGAGATGTGGAAGGATGAGTGTGAAGCCAGAAACCTCTGACTTCTGCGTGGCTGGAATGCACCCAGCTGCACAAAGATAGGAGTCACGTCCATGGCTCGGTCCACTTTTGCCTGTGATCCTGTCCACCATTGGCCTGCCGAGGTGTGTGTAAAGGTAAAGGTAAAGGTAAAGGTGTCCCCGCACTTGTAGTGTGAGTCGTTTCCAACTCTTAGGGTGTGTGTAGCTCAACACAAATTGTGTAGTTGGAAATAAATTGTGCCGTTAATGCTGTTAAAAAAAGCTGTTACAGTGCAGTTTGAAAAAGGAGGGGGATAGACACATTAATGCAGGCAATGTCAAGGACAGCATGTACACATTACAGAGCTTGGAAAAAGTTACTTTTCTGAATTACAACTCCCATCAGCCCAATCCAGTGGCCATGCTGGCTGGGGCTGATGGGAGTTGTAGTTCAAAAAAGTAACTTTTCCAAGCTCTGCACATTATATAATGGTAGAATACACTCATAAGAACATAAGAAGGGCCCTGGTGGATCAGGCCAGTGACCCATCTAGTCCAGAGCTTAGAAAAGTTACTTTTTTGAACTACAACTCCCATCAGCCCAATCCAGTGGCCATGCTGGCTGGGGCTGATGGGAGTTGTTTAAAAAATTAACTTTTCCAAACTCTGATCTAGTCCAGCATCCTGTTCTCACAGTGGCCAACCAGATGCCTGCGGGAAGCGTGCAAGCAGGACCCGAGAACAAGAGCACTCTCTCCTCCGGCAGTTTCTAGCAACTGGTATTTGGAAGCATACTGCCTCCAGTCCTAGAGAAAAAGCAGTAGCTATGGATAACCTTATCCTCTATGAATCTGTGTAATCCTCTTTTAATAAGAATATAAGAACTCAGTTTCCATACTTAAAGCAAACTGCCCAAACCATATTAAAGCACCTTCTTCTTTTGGTCTGGAACCTCCTCTTCTCCAGCTTTCTCTTTGGACAGGTAGTGCCTCATTGCATCCGTGTAAGTACCCTTAAAGTAGTCCTGTCTTTGCACCTGTTCATTACTGAACTAAGGCAGATTCATAAATGAATCATCACTGTGTAGTAGATAAGAACTAACTGCTCCTATGGAGAAACTGGCACTGATACAGCAAAGAGCAAAGCAAGACATACTTTGTGTTCATCTAGCTTTTTTCTTTTCTTTTTTTTAAGTGTGAGGTGTCTGGTGGGGAATTTGTGCAGTTGGAAAATCTGCTTTAAAAAAAGACCCTGTGGCATGTGGTGAACATAAGGCTGCCCATGAGGACATGTGGGCCTCAGTCTCATATAGGGTTGCCAAATCAGAAGCATCCCAAATGAGATTTCAGGGGTGGGCCCTGGTGATGTCACAGGGCAGGCCCTGCAGATGTCATTAACCACAATACATTAAACACCAACCACAGTTTATTGGAGCATACCACTCAAACAAAACATTTCTCTGATTGGAAATTAAGATAGAAATCTTCGCTAAAAGAGGGTGTTCCCAGGTCCAGCTGAAGTGATGGGATCATTCATTCTCACCTGCTTAGGGAGCCTGGGTAGGGAACATTTAATCTAGCCTACTTTCTTCTGGCAATAAGGGTGTAACTGCCCTCAGACCAGACCATTCACCTCAAGGACATTCTAGGAAGAAGGGAGCCTACTGTTATGGAGATGCTAGATGATAGTGCTGGGAATGTGTTAGGATTGTGCTGTTGGTAAGGCTTGACTAGGGATCCTCTGCAAAGATATCCATATCAATGCAGAGTTGGCAACCCTCTGCCTGGAATGCCCTGCCCCTGCCTTTTAATATGGCTGCTCCAAACATCTTTATAGACTTGGCCCTTCATTGCAGAGAGAGATTTGAGAAATGCATAAGAGTGAAGAAGATTCTTTACTCTTTCCTGCCTACCCTGTGGACTGCTATAAACTCACTTTGACAGCCAACCCAATTCCAGCAAGTAATAATTGATAGAGAGAAAACACACATGGTTTGGTCTACCTTCACAGGCTAGGGAACAGCCACACTTTCCAGTATGTGAATACTCTTTTACAACTGTTGGGCAAGAAACAAACTGTCATGCAGCCACCAAGGTGCATCATCAGTGGGTTTGAGGAGGTTGAGCTGAGCGCATGGAACCACTGGTGTTGCTTCTATGGATGTAAGAGAGTGAGGTCAGAGGTAAAGGAAATGCAAATAGAAAAAGAAAAAGGATGATTTCCTAAATGCAATACCATACTAACCACAACAAGATTACTATGAGTAAGGCACTCAGCATCCCACAACTAGTCAGGGTTCCTAACCAAACACCAAAACTAAAAAAAACCAGGCTGCCACTCAGCCAAGGTCACAGATATCACCATGCAGCGCAACCTGACTCAGGGTCTGCAGTTACTGCAGAACAGGGGCGTCACTACCGGGGTGCAGGGGGTGCGGATCGCACCCAGGTGACACCATGAGGGGGGTGACACCCAGAGCCGCACCCCCCCGCACTCCCGCTAGTGACGCCGCTGCTGCAGAATACTGTGGCAAGATTGCTGACATAAGTGAGACCCTATCAGCCCATAATACCTCTGCTCTGAAATCTGCACTGGTTGCTGATTTCCTACCAGGCTAAGTTCAAGGGGTGTTTCCCATGTTATGGGAGCCACATAGTACTTGTTCTGCTCTTGTAAGGAATCATAGGATCATAGAATAGTAGAGTTGGAAGGGGCCTATTAGGCCATCAAGTCCAACCCCCTGCTCCATTCTTTAGTGTGGCAGCACCTAAGCTTTGGAACTCCCTGCCTTCATGGTGCTCTTTTGGGCACCTGCTAAAAATATTTTTATTGAAGCAAACCTACCCAGACATGTAGAAGCGTTTCTGCTTTTTATCTGTTTTTAACTCATTGTTGGTTTTATTATTTTGAATGTTTTTAAATACCTATCTTTAACTGTTTTTGTCAATAATGTTTTTGTTTTAATTCCTTCTGTAAACTGCTTTGGGGGTTTTCACAATAAAGCAGTATATAAATGCTGTAAATAAAATACATAAATAAATTTTGGAGTCACTGTGGCCATGGCTCTCTTTCCTCTTTTAGGAACAAAGGAATCTGCCTTATACCGACCATTTGGCCATTTGGCACCATCTAGCTCAGTCCTGTTGACATGGACTAGCATTGGCTCTCCAGGATTCCAGGCAATAGTCTTTTCCAGAGATTGGATTTTGGACCTTTGCAGGCAAAGCATGTGCCCTGCCACTGAACTACAGCTCTTCCCCTGTTTAAAAATCATCTTTTAAAATTATTCTTTTCATTTCACTAATGAATGCACAGCATACCTAGGGCACATCCACACCATGCATTTAAAGCACATTCAACACACATTTGAAGCACATGAATCCCACCACAGAATCATGGGAACTGGAATTTGTTAAGGGTGGTGGGAACTATAACTGTGAGAAGGAACTACATTTCCCAGGATTCTTTGGGGGAAATCATGCACTTTAAATGCAAGTTAGATGTGCTTTAAATATATTATGTCAATCTGCATTACCTCATAAACTTTGCCTGCATACAAATTGTTTTAATTAATTTTTTAAAATGGAAATCAGGTACAAAGTTTACTAGGTGACCATAGGCTACTCACCATCTCTCAGCCTAATCTACCCCTCAGGGTGAAAACAACAGAGGGGGGCATGATCACCTCAAGGAAAAAGGACACACTTAAAATGTAGAGGAAATAATAATGTAAAGCCATAGTATGAAATCAGATACATATCAAGATATGGAATGAAGAAATATTTATATAAGCATGACTGTCAAAGATGTTTATTATTTACACAGCCCGTAAAGATATCTATAGTGCAATCCTATGCATGTTTACTCAGAAGCAAGTCCCAATGTATTCAGTGGGGCTGACTCAAACACATAAGTATGTAGAGGACTGCAATCTCAAGTGATAAGAACTTTACTCACTCAACCTAAAATTCTGAATCATGTCACTGTCATGCCACTCTAAGCTGTTTTACAACTGTTTTATACTTGTTTTTATGGTTATTGGATTTTAAATGGATTTATTTCTTGTGAGCTGCCTTTGTTTCATTCGGCAACCCTACCTCATAGGATTTTTGGAAAGACTACACACACACATGCACTCTCATGTGCATGCACACACACACACACTGAAGATGTAAAAATACATTCACCCCATATAATAGTTTATTGTCAAAACCAGTTGGTCATTGCAGAACATTTTTTTTAAAAAAATAAGCATTAGTTTCCTTCCAAATAAAAGCAGTGATACGTGCCCAATTGCTTAAAAAGGGGGAGAAGGGGAAAAAAGATTTACAACACAATCCTTTACTATGTTCACTCAAAAGTCCCATTGATTTACAGCTCAATCCTAACCATGTCTATTCAGAAGTTTCTACCGAATTCAGTGGGCTTTACTCCCAGATGTGTGGGGTTATCATTGCAACTTTACTCCCAGAAAAGTGAGTATAGGAGTAAAACTTCATATTGGGAAGGTTTTCAAAACAGCCTATGAATCAGACAAATAAACTGCCCTCTTCAACAGCCCAGGAAAATTTAAACTTATATGACTCCTTATAATTATAAAAGTATAACACATTGTAATGGCATAATAAGCTGCATGTACACTTTTTAAAAAATTCTGTTCAAAAACTATTTAAAAGATAAAATGTATAATATGCTATTTTTGAAAGTAATTAAAAAACCCTGCATGAACACTTTTATTATAATCATAACTGAAATTGTTTATTGTGCATGCTCACCAAGATCCTGCTGTGATCTTTCCTTCTTGATGTCCTGCATAGAGAGAGAAAGGGGCTGTTGCTGAAAGCTATAAACTTGCTCAATTTGCAGACAAGCAGGAAAAGGAAACTCTTCTCAGGAATTGCAATGAGCTCTAGCTGTTGCCTGGAGGAAACAAATCCCATGTCAATCACAACTCTGACTTCACTTATTGGCTAAAAACCTGAAAGGGTGGGGATTAGAGAAGCCTGCTACTAACAGAAGTTGCAGGGGGGGGGACATTTTGGTGTATATCTCTTGAACCAGACAACCTAGGAACTTTGTTTAAAAAAAAAAAGAAATCTAAGAGTCTGAATATTGAGGTGACTCACCCAAAGACCCCAAAAATGGAGTCTCTGGGTAAAAACCAGAGACCTGGTAACCCTAGTCTGAAAAAGGTTCCCCTCCCTTGAATTATGTCAGCCACCTTCTGTCTGAAATGATGAGACACGTGTTGAGGAAGGGCTAGAGCTCACTGCGTCAATAAACTGGTGTATTTGTTTCAGTTAGAATTTTGAGCTTGTAGTTTTGAGACACGGATTGTGCTCCCTGTTCCGTTGGGTTGCTGCTGAGTAGATAGAACCAAGGTGAAAAATCCAATGAAGATTAATGCATAGGCCAGAATTTGGCAGGTTGTGTATGGACTCCACTAATTAACATTAGTGGATTGGATCCACTAATTAACATTAGTTAATTAGTGGATTGGATCCACTAATTAACATTTAGTAGCTAATTAACAATGCTTACATTGGGTTTAGTCCCTGGCATCTCCAGGTAGGGCTGAGAAAGAACCCCATCTGAAATCCTGGAAACATGTTATCAATACCAGGCTTGATGGACCAATGGTCTGACTCTGTATAAAGCCACATCCTATGTTCCAAGTTTACCATTTCAGTGGAAAGCAGGCCTCCAGCTCACTTATGGGTCTTACAGTGTTAAAGAATGAGCGCCTGGTAGAATTGCCCCCATAACATTATATAAATGTGCCACTTTGTTCATTATCCTCTGCACCTTGCAAATCTATTTCAACCCAGGTGGGATACTTACAAGCAGAGGAGCATAATCTGATAAAGCATAATTTTATTTTTCTGTCTGTACATAACTTTTTATAGGTAGCATATAAGAAGAACACATCTAATGAAATTTCCCATAATAAATGACTGGGGTAGTGCGATATTGTACAGTGACCAAAGGCAATAAGTTGCCCTTCAGTTACCATAAAAGACTATTTATCAGCAGCACAGGGTTTGCCGAGGTCTCAGACTTAAGCCTTTCCCAGCCAGGAGCTGAGCATCTTCTGCAGCTTTCCATTAAGTACATCTTATGATCTAATATGTCTATGTACATTTTTATTTCATTTTCTGAGGCACACCAAACCTTGGGGGAAATTAGTCCATTTCCCCCTCTCCTCCTTGGAAATTAACATACCGTACCTACCTTATATAACTACTGCTGGCCAATCAGTGTGGTGCTGTCAGGGGGCAGGAATCTAGGGCCCCACTCAGCAGACTGGAGGGCCCCCAAACACAGCGGGGCTAGTTTACCATGCTTTGAAGTAAGTGAAGGTATGCCCATGACCATCGAAAGAGCCTCCGTGAAGTCCAGAGCCTAATATGACCCAACTTCACCACTGCCCATCAGAATACAATCGTAGGATCTTTATTGTTCTGTAATTGGGCTTCAGGTTAGGATTTGGCTGTCGGGTGGAGCTTGAACTAGGGCAGGGGTGGGGAACCCCAAGCCAGGTGGCCAAATGCAGCCCTCCAGCCCTCTCTATCTGACCCTTGGAACTCTCCCCAGGACACACCCCTCACTGGCCTTGCTTCATACCCCAAGTAGTTTTTTTTTTTTTGCATGGCTGGAATGTGTCCTTGAAGTCTCATAATACCTCTTGCTTGTCTGGATGCTGTACAGTACAGTACAGACTGGTGGCTCCGATTTCAGTGGGGCAGTGAATCTGCTCCGGGTTGTGGTCATGTAGACATTCAAGGAGATGTCCAAGGTGCTGAAACCTATTTCCAAAATAGGTTCGACACTTTGGAGAGATCCCTGAAAGTTCATCCTACAACCTGGAGCAGATTCATTGCCCCACTGACGTCGGAACTACCAGCTATTCTGGATACAGAATAGAGAAGGGTGTGTGAGTGTGTGTAGAAACTAGCCTACGAGTAAAGGGAAATGTACAGCCATTGCTCCACCCACTTTTTCTTCTGCCTCACCCACCACTGTGGCCCCGTGAGGGTGGACCAGAAGGGACTGTGGCCCTCAAGCTGGAAAATATTCCCCACCCCTCATCAAGGACAAAGTACAGTTTCCTTCCCATGTCTTAACCTGTCCTTCTGGACAGTAGTGTGGATTGGGCACAAATTTATTTATTTCTTTTATTCATATCCCACCTTTCCTCCAAGGGACTTAAGGTGGCATATATAGTTCTCCCCCTCCCAATTTTATCCTAATGACAACCCAGTGGGGTAGATTAGGCTGAGAGACAGTGACTGGCCCAAGGTCACCCAGTGAACTTCATGGCTGAGCGGGGATTCAAATGGGTCTCCCAGGTCATAGTCCAACAACTTAACCATTACACGACACGAAAGGGAGAGGGCAAGCGAATGGTCAGTGGTGTCAGTGGCAGGGAGATGGGCCCATCCCATTATTCTTATATACATTATATTATATTCTTATATATATATATATATATATATATATATATATATATATATATATATATATATCGTTGCGATAACCCTGTGACATAAGTTCAGCCAGGAAAGATAGTGATTGGCTCAAGAATAGCCAGTGAACTTCATGTCTGAGTGGAGATTTGAATTCTGGTCTCCCAGGTCCTAGTTAAGCACCCTAACCACTACACCACACTGACTGTTCATTGCGCTATGACAGTGCAATCCTACACATGTCTACTCAGAAGTCCCATTAAGTTCAATGAGGCTTACTATTGAGTAAGTGATTACAGGAGTATTGCCTTCATCTCATAACCAGTAATATACACAATGTGGAATGAGGCTAATACTGAATTCTTGTGCCCATTTATTGCCACTTTATTCCAAGTTCAGTGGGACTTACTCCCCAATCCTACACTTTGGAACTCCCTGACTATTGACATCAGGCAGGCACCTTCACTGTACTCTTTTTGGTGCCTGTTTAAAACATTTTTGTTTAGGCAAGCCTATCCAGACAGACAGATGTTGGTATCTTTTAATCTCTTCTTGAGTTTTATTAATTTTAATTAACTTTTAAATGTTTTTAATTATTTGTTTTAACTGTTTTTATTAATTCATAAATTAAAAAAAATAAAAGGATTGGGGCCTAAAACATCATATTTGGTCAGTTTGCTTATGCACTCATATTCTTCAGGGACAACCAATGCCAACGAAACTATCTGAGATGTCAGGATTAGTTGCCACAAGATTCTTTGTTGCTTTTGTCGTCTTAATTTCGTATCTGATGCATACCTTTTACCTTCCACCCTCCCAGGTTTAGAAATTTAGATTTGTAGCCAACTTTTACTCAGCATAAAATCATTGGAATGGATAGACAATGACTAACGTTGGTCTTTTAATTTCAGTGGGTAAAATTTAGTTGGCCAGAACCCTTCATTTTAATGCTGTTGTTGATGCATTTCCTTATCCACATATTTCCTTCTGTAATCCACAAAGTTAGGATGTGTTTTACTGTAGAAGTGAAAAGAAAAACATTCAACCCTCCCATGAGCCACAGGTTTGCCATTAACACAAGCTTGTAGCAGTGGGCTCATAAAAATGGATAGCATGATCATATCTGGAATTTGCACAGGGCCCTCTTCAATAAAGCACATTCTGCCCTCCCTGCAATGGTATCCTCCAGAGCTTTGAAGTCTTTCAAGTGGAATAAAGATGTTACAGTAATGACAGTGAATGTAATGAGATTAAATGTAGTTGGGAGTTAAGGTAAATGGCCTTACATCGGAAGGTATGTCGGAACAGAGGCTTCGTATAATGAAGACAAAAGAGATTATTGTGGCTTTTTGGCTGCACTTCCTCAAGTGAATGGTGGGACGCAGCGGGAGGGGGAAGAAGTGCTGCACCACAGGTCTTGCAGGGAGCTAGCAAGATTTTTCATTCAAGAAAATTTGCAAATTCTTTGCCATGAAAGGATACAGCTAAATTGGGGAGCAGCAGACTGGTGTGTTGAGGATATATTCTTTCCCCTTAAATATGAGTCGGACGGTGGAACAAGTTACATTATAAGCATTGCTATAGACCAGCCTTTCCCAGCCAGTGTGCCTCCAGATGTTGTTGGACCACAATTCCCATCTTTCCTGACCATTGGCAATGCTGGCTGAGGCTGATGGGAGTTGTGGTCCAACAGCATCTGGGGGCACACTGGTTGGGAAAGGCTGCTATAGACAGGTGACAGGCAGGTTTGCATGCATGTTCATTGCTCGAGGATGCCAGCATCGAGAGATGAATTCAATGGAAAAACCACAGACCAACCTCCCTTAGATAAGACCTGTCTCACATTACTTCAGCCTCAGCAGCTGTAAGCAGGGAGGCTAGTGCTCATTGCGACTGGTAGGGAGGAAGGCAGGGAGGTCAACAGTAGATGGAGTCAAAGCAAATGGCTGGTGGAGCAAGAGCCAATGGTAGCCAGAGGCAACCAATTCTGGTTTTGTCCCCCTCCCTGCTGAGTTCTACAAACGCAACCCTGACACTAGGGAGGAGGGTGACAGGCAGTGCCACCCCCTAGGCTGGTTGTAAGTAAGGAGGTAGGCAGGTAGGGGGCTGTGCTCCACTTACCTTAACAGATCAGCCTCCACTGGCTGCTAGGATATGCTGTTCTTGAAGCTATACATTATTCTTGAAAGCAGGGCTCATGCACCACACTCTTTGTACCACCATAAGGATTTGTTAGAGGAAGGAGCACCTGACCTGGTATTGGGTAGACTGTTGTGCCACCACCACTCCAGGTGGCCAGAGAATGATGTTGCTGTTGCATACTCAGAGATCAGGTGACACAAGAAGCCAATAGGGTTGCACTTGGTCTTATAGAGCTTCTAGGGTCTGGCTTGGCTTTGAAGTCTAAGAAAGGTTTTGCTCCAATGCAGTCTGCATTGCTCTTGAAAGGCCCATTGCTTCTGTGCCACTAGCCCCGTCAATGATCCAACTGCAACCCATGTGCTTACTCTCCCACTGAAATCAGTATTGCGTTGTATCCTTAGCAGCAGCGATAGCCAACATGGTGCCTTCCTGACAGAGCTCGGAAAAGTTACTTTTTTAAAACTACAACTCCCATCAGCCCCAGCCAGCATGGCCACTGGATTAGGCTGATGGGAGTTGTAGTTCAAAAAAAATTACTTTTCCAAGCTTTGACCTTCCAGATATTGTTGGACTACCATCTCCATCAGCCCCAGCCAACATGGCCAATGATCAGGGATGATGAGAATAGTAGTCCAGCAACATTTGGAGGTCATCATGTTGGCTATCCATGCCTAATAGAAATAAAGTGTTTGTAGGATGGGTGGGAAATATAACAACAACAACAATAATTTGCACATCTTGGGGGCTGGTGCAAAAATGTGCATTGCCTAAGGTGGGGAGAGACACTGCCACCCCACCAGCCCCCCTTGTCTACCTTTTCTATGCCCCCCACCACTGTCTCTTCCTCCTCCTCTCCCCCTGCTGCTACCACTAATGGCTCTTTTCTTCCTTACTCTTTTTCTCTTTTTGCCCACTGTCCATCTCCCCTCCTCCCTGCTTCTGTGAAAGCACTAAGGGGAAGCATCCTTTCTCAAAGCAATGCACTCCTGGTGAGGTAGCCTGAAGACCTCCTGTGCCACCGGTGCTATTTTGCCAATGCAACGAGAATTAGGTTTTTAATACCTACGTTATTTTCTCAGAGCGAGTCAGGGGGAAGAGGGTAAGGCAGTGTTCTACTTCCACTGTCAGAAGCAGTATGCTTCTGAATACCTGTCGCCAGGAATCGCAAGGTGAGAGAGCGCTGCTGTGCAGAGGTCCTCTTTGCGGCCTTCCAGAAGGCATTTGGTTGGCCACTGGAACACTGTGAAGCAATTTGGGGGAAGGGTCATAGCTCAGTGCTCTACATGTGGAGGGTTCAATCCCAGGCATCTCCAGGCAGGGCCAGGAATCTCCTCTGTCTGAAACACTGGAGAGCCACTGCCTGTCAGTGTCAACATTACTGAGCTAGATAGACCAATGGCCTGATTCAGTATAAGGTGGTTTCCCACGTTGCTAATGTTGGATTAGATAGGCCTTTGGCCTGATCTAGCCAGGGTCATCTTATGTTCCTTTGAGAGCCCTGAAGAAATCATGGGAGATTTCTTTGGGCCTGGCACAACAGTGAGACAAGTGAGTGGAAACTCTGCAAGGGGGCCAATTTGTTCCCCCTGCCACCTGAGGCAATTGTCTCATTTTGCCTCATGATTGGACAGGACCTGATGGAAATGAACAAAGATGTGTCCTGTCCTAATTTCCAAATATTTGTACCTCATCGACTCTGTTGGATTTTGATGGAAGCATTTTGATGTGTGTTTTTGTGTCTATCCTGTCTTTTAGTCCATTAGGGACCTTCCAAGGAAGTCTAAAAATAGCACCTTTAACACAATACACTCATTAAAAGCAATACCCCTTAAAACTATCCATGAAAATGGAAACGGACTGCCTTCAAGTCAAAAATGACTTATGGTGACCCTATGAAGAGGGTTTTCATGGTAAGCGGTATTCAGAAGGGGTTTGCCATTGCCTTCCTCTAAGGCTAAGAGGCAGTGACTGGCCCAAGGTCACCCAGTGAGCTTCATGGCTAGGTGGGGATTCTAACCCTGGTCTCTCAGGTCGTAATCCAACACTTTAACTACTATGCCACTCCGGCTCAGTCACATTAAAACAACAGGCTGAACTCAAGTCAGCAGGAAAAATCCATGTTTAAATCAGCCGGAAAGCTGGGGCACAATTCAGCAAGATCTCCTCCTCTATAAAGCTCATTGCAATTAATCTGTGTGAGGGTGCCATAGATGTCAAAGGGTACAATCTGGTAGGGATGGAAAATCTGTAAGTGTCGGTCCTCTCAGTTTCCCATTTATCCAGTCTTAAACTCAGTTCTCCACATTTCTGCAGCAATTTGCTGGGGAGAAAAATCCTCATGAAAATTTGTGTGTGAATTTCTCCTACTAAACACATTTTTGTGTGCAGGTTTGACTAATGTAGACAATTATGCAAGCAATTTCTCCTAATATAAAGAATTTGTGGAGGTTTTTTTACGATTATATTCATTTTTATGCACACTTTCCCCTAATACATGCATTTTTGTAAACACTGTTTGGCTGACAAACTGCATTGCAAAATTTGAATAATGATGAATATTGAAGGACAGCTGTGTTTCAGTCCTCATATTTTGTTTTAGAAAGTGCAAATTTGATAAATTCTTCTGTAAATGTGAACTGATGTGAATCCCCCCTTTTGCATTATCAAAGGAATTATGTTGTCTGGATAATGTATAAATTCAGAAAATGTCCCTTTCAATGCCTCATTTGTAGCTCGGTTTGAGGATCTGGAAGTGCACAAAAGTAAAGCTGTGAACTGTCTCATGGGAGGTCACACATCCTTTCCTTATAAGGTCATTTGCCACAAAACTAGAGATGAGTTATGTATTCTTTGAAATGAGAGTATGACTCATCCAACAAGTATGTTTTTACTTTGAAGTAAGAGTCCCCTTTTGAAGTCCTACTGAGGGAGGTCAGCTGATCTAGCACCAGCTGTAGCTGGCATATTGGCCAGCTGACCCACCCACTGCTGTTGGCTATAAAGACACAGCACACAGATCTGGAGATACAGAGACATTAATCATCACATAACAATGGTACAGATGTTGTGAAGGCCCAGGAAGGGCAGCTGGACTAGTTCACCTAAATCCCCCTTCCCCCAATAGCTGCGTTTTGTAAAGTATTATCTTCTATGAAGGGTCTTAATGTAACTTTGATCTGAATAAAAGCCACATTGATTAGCCCAGCTGGTGTCAAACCTTAACGCTTATCTGACTTCTTCATAAAAGAACATCTCCTTCTCCTCAGGCAAATAAATGCAAGGGGGTGACAGAACACCCACCCCTATGATCAAATCCACAACCCCATCATCTAGCAACTCTAAATATCCCCCACTCCCATAGATTCTGAAAAAAGTAGCTGAGGGAGGCATCCCAAAAGGTAAGTGGGTGAGTTCCCCACCTTCCTGGAATTTAAGCACAGGGCACAATCCACCATTTTGATGCTAGCAAAGGGCATGATCCCGTGTGGTATACTGTGCAAGCCCCATTAGAATACACTGTAAAAAAGAGCACAGTGGAATGTTATCCTGTTGAAGAAGTCTGTTGGAATAAATAGGATACGCACAAGAATCCCTAAATATTTTAATAGAGAAAATATATGCACTGGATTGTGCCCTTTGTGATCTTCCAATTGGTTGCTTTCTGCTAAGATGTGGTCTTGAAGCATCCTTCTGGGCTTCTTCATAAGTGTGTGTCTGATTGGAGCACTCCAGTTTTTTATTTCAAAATAAATGGCAACAGACACATGGGGAAAACATCCTCATGCATTTTGAAGAGCTTGTAGAAAATAAGCAGAGGAGCAGATCCAACCATTTTCTCCAGATGCGGCTGCAATTCAGCCTTCAATGCAAAGACCCTGACTGAACTTTATCTTTTCTTATAATGAGCTTGTAGGAATCTCTCCATTGCCATGATATCTTTAGTCAGTCTCTTTTCCCTAAAAATCTTTGTTCAGTTTAATGCAGGGATATGGCCTTCCAGATGTTGTTGGACTCCAACTCCCTTTAGGCCAAGTCAGCAAGACTAATGGTCAGGGATGATGGGAGCTGTAGTCCAGTAATATCTGGATGGCCGCAGGTCCACCCTCCATTTAAGTAGAACTGTATAGCTCAGCCTTCCCCAACTTGGTGCCCTCCAGATGCTTTGTCCAACAACTCCCATCATCCCTGATGATAGGCCATGCTGGTTGGGGCTGATGAAAGCTGGGAGTGCAAATCATATAGATGGCTTGTTAGGGGGAACCAGGTTAGGGAAGACTGGTTTAGCTCCAAATGGGAGGGCAGTTATTTGCAAGCCCCATGCCTTACAGCCCCATCATATGCATGTTTACTCAGAAGTAAATCCCACTGGGCCTTACTCTCAAGTTAAGTGTGCACAGAACTGCAGAGTGCGGATCACTGTGCTCATTATATGCAGCAAGTTGCACTCTGCTCTATTCTGTATCAATGTCATTTATTTCAATGAGCGCATTTCCTTCTTTGATTCCTTCTTGAATCTAAGATTCAAGGTAATATGATGTACTCCTTTAGCGTTGCCATGGTTTCATTTGTTTGTTTTCACACACACACACACACACACACACACACACACACACACACACACACACACACATGTACGTTATTTCAGACCTTCAGCAGCTAGGTATATTTAGAGATTTTTCTATTATCTGTTCCAGAGCAAAAAGGAGAGGACGCTGCCATTTATCTGTCATTCTTCTTCCATTCTCCCCCCCGACACATCCACAAATGGAGAAGCCTTTGGTCTAAACCCAGTGTGAGTAAAACCTTTCAAGTGTGCAATAATTATGCTTGCTATCTCATTATGTTCTAGTATGCCATCCATCCGACAGTGGGCAGTGATTAGCAAGGCAAAAAGTCAACATTATTTATTTCAACAAGCCATACATGTATATGAATTTTCACATTCACATTGTATAGGAAGACTATTTCTGTTATCATGACTAAAAAATGCTGGTAAATAAGGGCTGTCATTTATGTATCTTTTTTTTAAAAAAAAATCTAGACTTCCATATCATTAAACATCTCAGTGTGCTATTGCTATTTTCAGTTGGGGTTTAATCACATACTGGAAATTCAGGTTGCACAACTAAAGCTGATTTGGTGCTCTTGCGCAGCAAAACTGCTCCCCACCCTCAAATTGGCTACGTGATGGGAAAATGCACTGGAAAATGTGGGATAACAATTACTTGATTCAACATTGTATAACCTCCCCATAAACTCTGCAAATAAATTGGGACAAATGCTCAATAAGGAGGTTATCCGGAAGCAATTTCAGATAATCAGAGCAATCCTTTTTTAACATATGAAGTGGCCTTATACAAAGTCATACATTAACTGATGGAATTTGCTGCCATGAGATGAGGGTGGCAGCAGCCATTAGTTTAAAAAGGTAGGTGTCCCCGCACTTGTAGTGCGAGTCGTTTCCGACTCTTAGGGTGACGTCTTGCGACGTTTACTTGGCAGACCGTATATATGGGGTGGGATTGCCAGTTCCTTCCCTGGCCTTTCTTTACCCCCCAGCGTATGCCGGGTACTCATTTTACTGACCACGGATGGATGGAAGGCTGAGTGGACCTCGACCCCTTTTACCGGAGATTTGACTTCCTCCTTTCGTTGGAATCGAATTCCGGCCGTGAGCAGAGCTTCGGCTGCGTTACCGCCACTTACCACTCTGCGCCATTAGTTTAGAGAGCTTTAAATGGGGATTAGACACATTCATGGAGATGTCCTATTTCTAGTCCTGATGACTATATATACAGCTTCCAAGTTCAGAAGTTATATGCCTCAAAGTACCAGGGGAGAGGTCAGTTGGCCTCAGGTGGTGTTCACAGCAAGTCCTAGAGTAGACCCATTGAAGTTAAGGGACATGACTAACTCAGGTTCTTTAATTTTAATGGGTCTACTTTGAATAGGACTAGCATTGAATACAACCCCCCCCATGTCCTGCTTGTGGAGGCATCTGGCCACTGCTGAAGACAAGAAACCAGACTAGGTTGATCTTTGGTCTGACCCAGCAGGTCTCTTCTTAGAGGGCCTAACTGCGTACCAAGGGCAGCAGAAAGGGTGCTATCTGTGCAACAGCTAACCTAAAGAACGGAATGATATTAAATATTAATGTCACTGTATTTTCTTAACTATTAAAAACAAAGGCCTGACAGTCACTCAAATGCCTTTGCATTCATTAGCCAGAGCCTGGAAGTCCTGGGTAAGTTTATTTCTTACTGAGGAATTGGGTACAATGCTGCTTGCACAAAAGCAGGGGACCTGTGATTCTCCATATGTTGTTGGACTACAGGTCCCATCATCCCCGACTGCTGGCCATGTTGGCTTGGGCCGATTGGAGTTGAGTTGGAATCCAACAGCATCAGATAGACAATGAGTCCATCTAGCTCAGTGTTATCTGCACTGACTGGCAGTAGATCTCTAAAGTTTCAGGCATGGGATATTACCATCCCTACTGGGAGATGCTAGGCATTGGACCTGGGACCTTTTGCATGCAAGGCAGATACTCTACCACTGAGGTACCTATTCCCTTGAGTAAAGGTCTCTCCCAGTTTTACCTTGAGATGCTGGGGATTGAACCTACGACCTTCTGATTGCAAAGCAGGTGCTCTACCGCAGTGCTACAGCACTTCCTCTTACCTGTGGAGGCCCAGTGGTTAGAGGGTTGTTTAAAAAAATCAGGGAAATGGCCTAGAATATCCTTGAGGAAGCCCTATCTGTACAAGTCCCCTGTAGCTCTGGCACAGGTCCATCTAGCCCAGTGTTATCTATAACAGCTTTCGAAGATCTCTGGGAGGGGGTCTTTCCCTACCAAATAGTCAGTGGAGGCTGGTCCATTTGGGCAAATAGGGGACTGCTCCACCAACTTCAGTCTTCTCTCAGCCAATCCCCACCTGCCTGCCTTCTTACTTACAACCAGTCTGAGGCTGGTTCGAACTGTCATTGGCTCCAACTACACCTACTGTTAGTCTCCCTGCCTTTTGCCCTACCAGCCCCAATGGGCACCAGCCACCACTGTGACTGGTGATTTCTTTGGTGAAAGCACCAGCAGCCACTGAATGTCAGGATGTGAACTGAAAATGGTTCTTTCCCCTTCCTCCCCTCAGTCTTCCACAAGGTTCCTTTACTTGGATGGCTGGAGGATTTAACAAGAGCGCTCCTAGGTTGTTGTGAATCACTACAACAGAGTGGGGAACCCTTTTTTAGCCTGAGCGCCACATTTTCCTGTGGGCAACCTTCTGGGGGCCACATGCCAGTGGTTGCCCGGGGCCAGAGGCAAAGATGGGTGGCGCACTGGATGTGGCATTTACCTTTCTACACTAGGCTACATTCTAGCCATGCAAAACACCGAGGTTTCTACATACAAGACTCCTCTCCATCCACACAAGCAAGAAGCATTCATAGTTCAAATAAGTATTCTAGCCAGGCAAAAGTACTCAACGAGGGCATGGTGCAGAGCTGGTGAAGGGTGTGGCCTGAGGAGAACGTCACAGAGGCCTGGAGGGCCATAATTAGCCCCCAGACCTGATGTTCTTCAACCCTATACTACAGGTGTGGGGAGCCTTTGGCTCTCCAGATGTTGCTGAATGTGCAACACCCATCATCCCTGGCCACTGACTATACTAGCTGGGGCTGATGGGAGTTGTAGTTCAGCAATATGTGGATGCCCAAATGTTCCCAACACCTGTTTTGGTGCAAGTCCCCCTCCCTCCCTCTCTGCATTTCCTAGTATCTTGAAATGGAAATGGACTGCCTTCAAGTCAGTTGCGACTTATGGCTACGCTATGATTAGGGTTTTCATGGTAAGCGGGTATTCAGAAGGGGTTTACCATTGCCTCCCTCTGAGGCTAGTCCTCCCCAGCTGGCCAGGGCCTGCTCAGCTTGCCACAGATGCACAAGACAGCTCCTTCCTTGTCCGCAACTGCCAGCTGGGGGCAACTGGGCTCCTTGGGACTATGCAGCTTGCCCACAGCTGCACAGGTGGCAGGGCCCTTAACTCCTGAGCCACTCACTGTGGGGGTGATATTTAGCTGGCCCTTGACACCCAGGAGACACGAGTGGGGATTTGAACTCACAGACTCTGAGTTAGACTCTCCTCCCCACTGTGCTATACCAGCTGTTACCCTAGTATCTTCGGAGGTGAATTTAAAAAAACGTCAGGCAACGCTGTAACATGAAATCTCCCCATTGCTTTGAAAAGTATTATGCTGGCATCCAAACAGGGCTGGAGATTATGGGGACAACAAAATATCACTGTGCATTTTAATCCTTGCATTACACTCCTTGTGTCATTGATCAATAGCCCAAAATGCTGTGCCTCCATCAAGGCTACAAAGTGTGATTGCTCAAACCGTCTCGGCCTGGTGGAGCTTATCTGTTATCAGTCCAACACTTAGAAATGTCACCATGGAGAGAAGCCTAAGCCTGCATATGTTAGCCTTCCTGTCAAATGGGGAAGGGTTGTGAATGATGGCCATTGGGGTGCTCCTTATCCATCAGGCTGGAGAGATGCACTGGTTCATTTCAGGGCAATGGGAGAAATCAAGGCTAATGAAGAGGGAGATCTGCTTGACTGTCCAGCTGGAGCCACACAAAGAACCACAGAACAGGTGGAGACGATGGCTGGGATCCAGCTAGACCCATGTGGAGGGCAGGGAGTGAAAGTTCTGCATCAGGGCTCACTAACCTTTTTTGGGCCAATGGGCGCATGTGGAAATTTGAGAATGTGCCAAAGGCGCCAATCACAAAATGGTGGATAGTGTGTGTGTATGTGGGCCATAACACCCAATGGTTGCCACATCTAAAAGAGCAGAAAAAATATAGGAGCACAATATGTGTGAGCATAGCCCCCCCTCATCAGTGGGAGAAAGGCATCTACATCAGCCATCACAACACACAGTTACAGAGAAATGCTGTTTGGGCCACTCTTCTGTTGAGCATGGAAGGGCTGGTGGGTGTCCATCTGTGGCATCCAATGAAATGTTGGCCTGTTTAAGTGAGCATGTTCAGTGAGAGCCTGAGTCAGTACTAACCGAACAGAAAGAGCACACAGTCTCTCATGCATTGTGGAGCTGTGATGGCATATTTACAGAGACTTTTCTCACGTGTCATAGGAGGTACTGGCATGCACACTGGTGCCCGCAGAAATTGTGATGGTGATGCCTAAAGCAATTAAAAAAAAATCCAACTCAGCTAGATCTGAGAAACAGTTACTTATTTGCTGACACTAGTATAGCATGTCAATTATTTGTCAATTAAATATTCCCCACAATATTATGCACCACTCCTTGAGAATTAATCAGAAAATCATTTCCTCCCCTTCTTTAAGTAAAAGCTAGATAGAGTAAGGTTTTGTTTTTCTCTTTGTAGATGTAGGAGTGATTTATCTCTCGTTATTTCCATGTTGAGATAAATTGATCTAGCTGCTTGGAAGTAGCTTTTCACATTGTAGGATGAGTATATCCTAATCTCTGTTGTTTTAATTCTGATGACCCAGAATCCTCCCCTCCCCCCATCCTCCAGCAGTGCCTCACTATGCTTAATAGGACTTACTGGCTCAACTTGTTTGAAAGCAAAGGAAATTCAATAACATAACTGATTTCAGTGAATGGATTCTATGAAAGTCTTTCCTGTGTCTAATAGATGAATCTTTTTGATAGCTTTAATACTCTTTAATTCAGTGGGAGATAATCTTGGTTGCCCTTGCTTACAAAATTCTTCCTGGAGTTAAATACAAATAAGGAAGATAAGATCATTTATGGTCGATGCTGGAGCAACGTTTTAACTCTGTTGTTTTTAAAATCTGGAAAATTAAATATAACTTTGTTTTTGCTTTGATTAACCCTCATTCTAACCCATTTGTGACTGCATCAGTTGACATGCTTACCCAATGATGTAGTTTTGGAGCAAGAGTATGCATTCTGATTGTGGATTCTGTGTCTGTCCAATCAGAGCACCTATCCCACCTTCAGTACTCCAGATGCCCATATATGGTTATGGGCATAACTTTTGAATGAAGCATACTGTCAGGGCTGGTCAATGAGCAACTGCCTGGGGTGAGCCAGGAACCAAGAGCCATACGACAAGCCCAGAGTCAGGACTGGCTATTCATAAAGGATACAGGAACATACCAGAGTTCTAAAAGACCTTGTTGCTCAAGCAGGGCTCATTTGAAAGAGGAATCCTTTTATACTTCTTCCTGACCATGAAGATCCAATGGCCATCCTTGGTGGATGGAGTCTTTCCCAGAGCTTGGAAAAATTACTTTTTTGAACTACAACTCCCATCAGCCCAATCCAGTGGCCATGCTGGCTGGGGCTGATGGGAGTTGTAGTTCAAAAAAGTAACATTTCCAAGCTCTGGTCTTTCCAGGTCTTGATATTTCACTAGGAAGCTGCCACCTGCAGTTCAGTGACTCACCACATGGGACAATTGCATACAGATCCAGCAGTTCCTTACACCCATAAAATCCAAAGTGTGTATGGCCAGATTGTGCTCCAGATTTTCAGATTTGTCTGTGATATTGACCATCTAGTTCAAGCCTATGCCAATTACATCTGTATTCAAGCATAATGCCCACATGTAATAGATGCCTGGAATGTCAGGGGTGAGGCAGGAATGCCAAATGGATAAAAATTTAGAGTGCCTTCTCACTCCCCCATCATGTGATTGGATAAACACATCTGATCCATCTCAAAAACATAGTGCAGTAAAGTAGGCTGCAGGTGGTTCTCATGCTAAATGTGTAGCTTTGGAGAGAGCACTCTTTAATCAACGTGTCCCATTGATTTAAGTACATCACTAATGTTGGACTAAGAGTCTTGTGGAGGCCCTACAATGAAACTAGTGACAGATGCTGTCCTTTGCAAAGTCCTCAGTATGGAACATGACACTGACGCTGAATTTGTTCAGCTGCAGAAAATCAAGAGAAGGACTCTTCTTGGTTACTTTTACCATATGATGAGGGTTGCTGGTGGTGGGATGTCACATGAAACAAGACTTAACAAGTTAGAACAGGGGTGGAGAAATCTCTCTCTCTGCTGCATGGACTCCAGTTTGTCTGTTTGTTAACAAGAATCTTATTCTGAACCCAGCAGCGAAAGGAAAGAAAAGAAAAGGATACAGAAGAGCTCTTGGAGACTGGGCCTGGCAACCAAGAAGTCTTCTGTATCTTTAACAGTTGTGCAGGGGAAAGGGGGAATTCCACCTTGTGGTTTTTCCCATTACAGTGTGGCAAGAACACCTGCACTTGGCTGACTTTCTCTTCTCCTAAAGATACAGGATCAATCTCAGGCCATGAGCCTGGCAACCCTACTTGATGGCTATGTTCTACTGCCATGGTTGCTGGGGTTTGCAATGGGGACATTGCTGTTGCACTCAAATCCGGCTTGCGGACATCCCAGAGACACATGGTTGGCCATTGTGAGAACAGGATGTTGGACTAAATGGGCCTTTGGCTTGATCCAGCAGGGCTCTTCTTACGTTCTTATATTAAGCCAGAGCCTGAAGCTAATTTGCAAACTATAGTTTGCCCTAAGTATGCTTTGCTGTTACATTTTAATTCACAAAGCACTGACATAGCATAGTTATTGCCTTTGCTCTTGAGGCATCATCAAGACAGGTGTGAACTTACGAGCTTATGAAGCTGGGCTTGGGATGCCTAGTAAAGAATTCTCAGTACCTCATCAAAACTACAAATCCCAGATCCATTGTGGGAAAGCCATGATAGTCAAAGGGCTATAAAACTATCTCTCAGAGTCAAATGGAGCCCATAGTCAAGTATTTGTTTTGGTCCTCTAGCTCTTTATCTGTCTCAAGATTATCTTACCTCAATGATGAATAGGTGAAAAGATCCCGTGTAAAAGAATAACATATCCCAGGAGATTTAATTATGTGAAAATAAATGCTCTCATTACCTTGACAGGGAAAAATAAACATCCTCATTTCACTGAAATAGCCCACAACATTTTAAATGCCCTTTGTATTTGTTTCACTATATATTTTTTTCATAGGGATAAAGTTATTTATAGCACTGTGGAGAAATATTATAATTTCTTTTAACTTGCCTGATAAATATACAGCAGTCCATGCAAAATTTATTACACCATTCAAAGTGTTATATATTATTTATGAAAAATATAATTTACAAATTTCTGCACACATTCAAGATGGCTGATTGTAATGGGTTCAGTGAGGAAGTTAAAATAATTAGTTAAGTAAGAACATAACATAAGAACATAAGAAGAATATGGCTGGATCAGGCCAATGGCCCATCTGGTCTAGCATCCTGTTCTCACAGTGGCCAACCAGATGCACTTGGGGAGCCTGCCAGTAGGATCTGAGTGAAACAGCACTCTCCCCACTGGTATTTCCTAGCAACTGGTATTCAGAAACTTACTGCCTCTGAGAGTGAAGACAAAACACAGCCATCATGGCTAGTAGCCATTGATAGCCTTATCCAACATGAAATTGTCTAATCCCCTTTTAAAGCTGTCCATGTTTGCTGCTGTCACCGCTTCTTGTGGGAGCAAATTCCATAATTTAACTTTGTGATGTATGAAGAAGGACTTTCTTTTTGTCCTGAATCTTCCAACATTCAGCTTAATTGGATGGCTCTGAGTTCTAGTGTTGTAAGATCGCCTTGCCAAACCTGGTAGCTTCCAGATGTTTTGGACCACAACTCCAAAGTTGTGGTCAGCAAGCAGGAGCTGAAAGGAATCCAGAACATTTGGAGGGCATCAGGTTGGAGATCTTCTTTAGCAGTTTTCTTTTTTTACAAAGTTTTACAATTAGACCACAGGATAGCAAAGTTTTTCAATTAGTATGTGGGCACACTAGCTGAAGAGTTCATTTCACGATATCAGACATAAAAGCATCTCAAACTGTTTTTCAGCATCTAAGCAAACCTGAGCTACCTCGACAACAAGATACCAATAAACCTGCAATTTCAATTGCTCACTTTTTTATGTGTTCTGAGTCTTAGCAAATTCTCATCTCTCTAGCTCTCTGCCATAGGCTAATAGTCTGTAACAAAGCTTACCTTCAAAAATGTCAGATATAATGAAAAAAGCAACATCACAGAGGAGAAGGTTGGCCTTCGTCAAATCCAGTGAGGCCACCTCAAAGATTCTTTAGGTTCTATACCTTCCTTCTTCCCCTAAAATTGAATGAGAAGGTTGCAGTAAATTAAACTACTTCAGTTTCCTTGCCCTTCATTAATCATTACCCATGGAAAAGAGGAAATTGAGGGCTAGTGGAACCTACCCATATATGAGGCTGAATCAAACATCGCTTGGTTGACCAAGTTATATTATGTCCTTGCCCTACCCTTCCACCAAGTTGCTCAGGGTAGAAAATAAGGTACTCTCTCCATTTTATCATCATGACAATCTTATCAATAGGGTGGGCATGTGTCCTGCTTTACAGAGGACAGTCCTCTATTTGAAGAGACCCTCTTATCTACAATATATATCACAGGCTTCTACAACAACATAAACCTGGATATAGCTGTATTATACAATTTCAACAGGGCAAGTAGGATGGCTTCATGTCCCACTTTATATAGGCAGTCCTCTGTTTGGAAGCAGTCTTTATTTGAAGGGTGGTCCAGTCCAAGTCCCTATATGCACAATATGTTTAAAGCAGTATTGTACCACTTTAAACAATCATGGCTTCTCCAAAGAATCTTTGGAACTGTAGTTTTTCATAGGCACTGAGAGTTCTTAGGAGACCCATATTGCCCTCATAGAGCTACAGTTTCCAGAGTTCCCCAGGAAGAAGGATTGATTGTTGTACCACTCTGAGACTTTGTCCTGCCCAGAGTGAGACTCACGAGATGGAAACGAGGATGGAATTAATTCCTGTTTTATTAAAGTAACATCGAAGGCAACACGTTTCATAGGCACACTATGCTAACTCACTACAATCCCTAACTAGGCTACCTAAGTACACTCTGCCGTGTGTGAAGAAAATTGATTCAGCACCCAGGTCGGGGGGGGCACAGTCTTAAGAAGGAAAGGTCTTCACCCGTAATCTCTGACTCCTTCGAAAACCCTCCCTCTGACTGAAGCGCTTCTCCTGGTGTCTGGCGCGGGGTGAAAGGGGGCGTGCCTCCACTGGCTCATCTGACAATACAGTCTCAATAGGTGCCGACTCAGCTTCAGGAGGCGGGGAAGTGCTTGAGGTGCCAAGAGGGGAGCTCAGGGGAGGTGGAGTTGGTGCACGCGCCAAGACATTCCCCAACAACTCTATTGGGGAGTCTGGAAGCTGAGCGCTGTCTTCTTCGGTACGTCCCAAAGAGAGAACTCCAGTGCAGATAGAGCCAAGTCTTATGTAAGATGTCTACTTAGGCATAAGGAAGAACTTCTGAAAGCAAAGAAGCCAAAGGATGTTTTATTTATTTATTTATTTATTAAATTTCTTAGTCGCCCATCTGGCTGGTTCTCTAGCCACTCTGGGCGACGTACAAATTAGCACACCAGTGCAATAAACATTAAAATCTGAGCCAATAATAATAATAAAATCTATCTACACATCTAAAAACATAGCAATCCAGTAAACATTAAAATCTACACCAATAATAATAATAAAATCTAATCCTCCCCAAAGGCCTGCCTGAAGAGCCAGGTCTTCACGGCCCGGCAGAAACTCATTATAGAGGGGGCAAGGCAGAGATCATTAGGGAGGGAGTTTCACAGGGTGGGGGCCACAAATGAAAAAGCCCTCTCTCTAGTCCTCACCAATCTGGCTGTTTTCACTGATGGGACAGAGAGAAGCTCTTTTGAGGCTGATCTTGTTGGGCGGCATAGCTGATGATGCTGGAGGCCCTCCTTCAGGTAGACTGGGCCGAGACCGTATAGGGATTTAAAGGTCAAAACCAACACCTTGAATTGGGCCCGGCAAGGATGAGTGTGTAAAGAACTAGTTCGGTGCCAGATCAACTATCATGCTGTCTTGGGCCATTGATAGTAAATAATATTGACCTGCATATTATCTCTGCTGTTTTATCCACCTAGATATTTTAGGCTGTATTGCAGGGGGGGAACCTCAGGCCCAGTGGCTGAATGCAGCTCTCCCAACTTCTTTATCAGTCCTCAGGACTCTGCCCAAGCCATGCCTCACCCCTAGCGACAGGGGACAAATTCAATTAATTTTGCGTTTAAAGCCAAATTGATGAAATTTGCACTTTCTGAAACAACATGAGAACCAAAACACGGCCATCCTTCAAAATTCAGTTATCTGAATTTTGTGATGCAGTTCGCCAACCAAATAATGTTTACAAAAATGCATATTTTAGGGGAAAGTGTGCATAATAGTGATATATTACTGAAAATAACATACAAAAATGCAATACATTGAGAGAAATTGCATGCATTAATAATAATAATAATAATAATAATAATAATTTAGATTTATTAGTCATTTGACACCTGAAGTTCCCCAAGTGACTTACACAACGTTAAAACAATAACAATATAAAAACACTATAAAACATAACAATAAACAACAACAAAACAAAAGTAATAGCATCCCCACACAGCCACAGGAAGGCAGTGCATTAAAACAATCCTTCATCTCAATCTATCAAATGTCTGGGAGAAAAAATATGCCTTTATCTGGCACCAAAAAGATAACAATGAAGGTGCCAGGCGTACCTCACTGGGGAGCATATGCAATAGATGTCATTAATCAAAACGACATACAAAAATGTGTTTATTAGGAGAAATTTGCCCTAGAATGCTGAAGAATCGATACAGTTGGACACCATTTGAATCAAGACGGTGGACTGAACCTTTCAAAATTGTACTGGATACCTCTTAATATATCTTAATTATCATGCCCCCGCATGTTTTATTGAGAAACTAAAAAACTGGAATACTGAGCAATGCTGGCTGCTGTCCAGTAGGCTGCTACACATTTTGGGAAGTTGCTTGTCAGTTCTGTATGCATTTAGATATCTCTTAAGGTATCATTACCAAATTTCACACAATGGTTCATGAGATCAACGAGTAGGTTTTTTGTCCATGTTTGAATACGATTGGATGCCATTTTGAATCAAGATGGTGGACTGAACCCTTCAAACCTGCACTGATTTAACCACTGATTTCATAACTGCACTGTTTTGGGGTTTCTTTGAATTCTTGAGCAGCACTGGGTACGAGGATGCCAGTTTAAAATAAAACTGAAAAAAGGGGACATCTCACAGTCTTGGATTTATGCACTGCTTATAAATCCAAACCTTTTGCACTTTAAAACCACCAGCAATATTACCAATGAATTACTATGGGAGTCCTCTGGTTTCCCTGTAATACATATTTCAAAATGAGTAGTTTTGACTGTGCTCAAACATTGTCCCTGTATTATAGAGTGTATTTTATGCCGAAAAATAAGCTGAGTTCAAAACGGTCCCCTGATGTTACATTGATTTATGCCAGCACACAATACAACATGCCACATTTATTGAATAACTAACATACATGGCCACAGTATTTGCTGCCTTAAATGAATGTTAAATGTCAAGTGAGTGGTTTTTCCTGTCTTTAGACCTCACTATAAGCCCTTGTCAAAGTAAGGTTTTGCCTGCCCTAAATAATACAGAACCTTCGGTGGGGATAGGTGAGAAATTCAATTTGGTTTCCATTTTAATGAGGAACTATTTAATTCACACTTCTTGAACCAATACTCAGACTGAAACACAGCTATCTTTTGAAATGTGCACCTCTCCTAATTTCACGATGCAGTTCTCCAACCAAACAATTTGCTCAAAAATGCATATACTAGGAGAAAACGTGCATAAAATGCATACAGTACTGAGATTAGCGCACAAAAATGTGTTATATTGGAGAAAACTGCTTACAGAGTGTGTCTAATTGTCAAACGTGTATACTAGGAGGAATTTGCACTAATGCTAACAGATTTGCATGGGGATTTGCAAAAGAATTTGCAAAGGGCCATGGAAATGTAGAGAACTAAATTTAAGATTGAAACATGAGAAACTGAGAGAAGCAGAATTTACATATTTGTCCCTTCTTAGATTCATCAAAACCTTTAGGCAGCCCAGGCTGTGCAGGAATACTACAGACCAGCCAGGTCACTGTGATCTGCTGGGAAGGCTCTGATGATTGCATTGTGTTGCACAGATGATAATCTGCCCATGGTGCAGAGGAGGACCTTCTAGTAGAGATCAGACAGGTGCTGACATTAGATGGCTTCCACTGGAAGTTAAAAATGTGCTGGTTTACCTAGACTGTTTTCTGACTCCCCCCCCTCTTTTTGCTGTTTCTAGTACAGTAATACCCCAGTTAATAAGTAGATGCATTCCTAGGCATTACTTCTTTAACAGAAACTTTGGTACCAGAGGTGAGAATAACATGGAAAGAATAGGGATAGTTTCCTACGCCCACACACAGATGATGGGGGCAGCTTTAACAGGGGCTTTAAAGGGTGCCTACACAGCATCCTCCCCCTCCTTCCCCGTCCCCTCCTTCTCCTCCTCTGAATCATATTGGATCCTTCCTTCCCCAGAGGGAGAAAGCAGGAGATCTCTTTAGTGAAAAGCAAAAACACAGGCTTGTCCGTTTCACCCTAGCAAAGCAAAGGCACAGGCTTGAAAGTTTATCCATAGCAAAACAAATGTGGTCAGTTTCACCTCTTAAAAAGTCTTCCTGAAAAGGAGCTTTGTTCCGGAAGAATTCCTTAACTAAAGTATTACAGTATTGATTTTGCACCTCCGCCCTGCTCTTCTGATTTGTTCCGAATAATTGGATTTTCCGATTATACTGTATTGTGTTTTATGTGTTGCTTTGATATTTTATCACATAATTCATCTCTATATAAATAAACATTGACTCTCCTTCCCACGCCCTCCATCAGCGCTATGTTAGAGGTACTTCCTGCTTGGGGAGGCTGACTTCCTCCTGCTTCCACTCCAAGCAGAAATATTTATTCTATTAATCTATCAGTTGTATTCACATGAAGTATTCAAGGCGATGTGCAATAAAAAAATCCAAGAGCATGAGACAGAGAGAGAGAGATTGAGAGAGAGAGAGAGAGAGAGAGTAATTAACAAGCCTTGGCATAAAAATTGAGCATAGTCCAAATTCAGAGGCTAAAAATCCATTTATAGCTACTATTAGGGATTAGGGAGAAATTATATTCAGTTTGCATTTAAAGGTGAGCCTACCTAATAGAAACTTTCCAAAACAATAAGTGAACTGAAACATGGCCATCTTTCAAAATTTGTACTTCTCCAAATTTTGCAATGCAGTTCTCCTGCCAAGTAACATGTACAACAAAAGTGTACACTAGGGGAAACTGTTCATAAATATCTTTATGTTCATAAAAGTATCATGCAAAAATGAATTACATTAGGGGAGATTGCTTTGCAAAAATGCATACAATAATGGGTGTATGAGCTGAAATTCACACTAAAACGTTGAGGAGGACCTCTTTATTTAAAATAAAATACAAACGGATGTGGAGATGTGGAAAACTGAGTTTATAACTGGAAAAATGAGAAACCTTAAGAAACCAAAACTGACAGATTTGCCCTGTCCTACATACTATAAAACAACAAGGTAGATGAGTGAATGGTATTTCCCCAACCCCTCAAAATGTCTTCATTGGGGGGGGGGGAGGAGATCAACAGGTCTCTTTTGGGGAGGAATTCCAAAGTGTGGACATGGTGCAGTGCCCTTATTACAGAGCAGAACAGGCCACTGATAAAATGTTGTTGCCACTCTCATTGTCCTCACCCCCCTTTCTTTAAAAGTGACTTGGGAGTTAGAAGAGGGAAAGCCACATGGAGGCAAAATTGGCCAGTGAGGAAGGAGGAGAAAACTTGGCTTATAAGCCTGCTCCACCCCAACTCTTCCTCATATTCATTTTGCTGCACCCTCCCTCCCTATCTGCAGTATGGGCTTGGCAAGTCACCTGGTGAATGGGCTATGCATGATATTTTGTGTGTGTGATTCCTTGATTGGCCTTAGGTTCCCTCCTGTTTCACCTGCTTCACACAGTTGGGCTGAATTCAATTGACTTTGGCAGTGATGTAGTTTGGTTGGCTTTTGGGGGGCATAGAGTTTGGGCAGGTGAGAAATGTAGGGAGTAAAATACTAGGTATAATGAGGTGTTACTGGGTTATGGGAATGCTTTAGGATTCTGGGCTTTATGCCTGGGGGAGATCTAAAGGGTGCCCTTTGACCTGACATGGGCAATTTGAGCAAAAGCTGGTACAGCAGGGCCTAGGTGCCCATGTTGGGTTCATACTCAAGGTTCAGCCATCCTTCTTCCCCAACCTTTGCTGGTGAGTTACAGCCTGGGGCTGTAGCACATGCCCAGGGTCTGGAGGGATGCTTGCCTGCCAGAATTAGCTAAATTCCTCACCCATCCATACATTCTGAATTTGGTTAGTTTGGCTAACTATCTGCAGTTCCTCCAAGTGTATATAAATAAACATAACCTTATTCCAATGTTCAGTCTCACAAGTCTTTTTTGCGGGTGTGAGGGCAAAACAATCCAAACTTTGAAACTACTGCCAAATAAACCAGCTCAATACTCATTAATTCTCCAGGTTTCTTGCATTTAGAGGTGACAAGGAATTCTTTGGATAGTTTTGATGCCAACCTCTGTTTGAATCAATCAGAGCTCAACGTAACCCAGTCAGATTTTATTTTTAAATGTCTGGTCCATTTCTTTTGAAGTCTCACAGCTCAGAAGATTTCTTTGCTGGTTTTGAACACAACAGCCGAGAATATTTTCTCCATGTGTGTGTGTGTGTGTGTTGGCAAAGCTGTGCCCCCCGCAGGCTTCAGGAAAGCAGAAGGCGGACACTTGGAATTTAAAAAAAGGAATCCTTCTAATTTCCTGAGTGTAGAATGAACGGGGTTGGAAAAGAAGGGAAAACTGGTTCATTTCCAGACTTGCATCTGCATGCTTGAGACAGAGATGTGTGGAAAACCAATTTTAATTAATAAAGAAAGGAGGTGGGAATCCATTTTGTTGATATTACTTTGCTAGCTCTTCCCCCCAAGTTTCATGCATGTTTTATATTTTTACTGGCAGCCTCATGGCCAGCGTTTCTCAGGAATTCAAAGATACCAAAAAAAGTGCTGTTTTGAAAGGTCTTGATTCAAAATGGCATCCAATTTTTTATCTATTCATGGACAAAAGCCTGCTTCTTGATGTCAGATTCCATGATGCAGAATTGGGTTAAAAGCAGTGCCATTTTGAAAGGTTCAGTCTGCCATTGTAGATGGGAGTTTCTCTCAGACCTACCTGGAAATGCCTGCAACTGAACTTGGGACCTTCTGCATGCAAAGCATGTGCTCTACCACTGATCAAGGACCAAGATGTTTTGCATATATTCCTACTGATTTCTTGGAAATTCAGGGACCCTCATGAATAGATGTCTCCCCACTGCAAACGTTCAGCCCCTATTACTTGGGTGGGTACAGGAGTGGCAACCGTGGCATGACAGAAGGGGTGAGGCCAAGGAATTATCTTCCACTCCCCCCCACCACAATAGTCATAACATGAGTCAGAACATCCAAAGAGGGCTAGAGGCAATCAAATAAACTTTTGTGTACTTGACTAAAAAGGCAAAGCTTAATAGATGCTTACACAATGCTTCATTAATTTCCATCTATAGCACTATGGAGAGTATAATAAATGCTTGACACAAGTGTGTCTTACACCTGGTGTTCAGAAATGATAAATGCCATGTTCCTTTGTTACTGTTGTTGTTTTTTAAAAAGACGTGAGTAATTTTAGCTAAGTTAAGGATCCTAGAAATGGTTTCAAATCTCTCCAGCACAGTGGGCAGTCCAAACTATTATGTGCTCTCTGAAGGAATGTATCCTTTTGAACAAACATATTTATTAATATGTTTATGAAATGTTTCTGTCCTATCTGTATCTGAGTGAACACCACAAGTCAACTAACAGCACAATCATGTGCTTGTCTACTCAAAGGAAAACCATCCGACTTTCATAGGACTTACTCCCAGGTAAGTGTGATCCCAGGGCACAATCTGAAGGCAGACAAGACCATCACCTTGCTGAAGCTAAACAGGTTTGGGTCTGGTCAGCTTCTGGATGAGATACCACCTAGGAACACCATGTATTTGAAAATGGAAGGAAGGACAATGGGATAAGGAATTGTACTAAATTATAAATAAATAATATGTAGTGTTGTAGTTTAAAGCATTCTAGTTTATTGCTAATGTTTTGTTGCTGCTCTTAAATATCAGTCAATATGATTTAACATGCTGGTGCATCAAGTCCACTGGCATCCAAACATTTATTTGCAGGATTGATAGTGGTCTGCAAAGATCAACCTGGCTGTTGCATGCCAATGGAGGTGAAGGGTTGACAACTAGTTTTTTTGGGGGGAGGGCACTTTGCTGTTAGAAGCTCTGTGAAAAACAGAAATACAGGCAGTGACAGGGAATATGATGGAGGCCCATAGATTCATGCATGGAGAAAGTGCATGGAGCTGGAGAGATATATTTTTTCCCCAGTGTCTTAATACAGTACTGGAATTTGGGGTCAACCCACAAAACTGATTGGCAGGAGATGTAGGACAGATTAAAGGAACTACTTCACACTGTCATGGTTGCCAAAGAAGACGTGGGGATGCCCATTAACTTAAAGGGCTTTAAAAGGGCTAGGTAAATAATTCGTGGAGGATAAGGCTATCTCTGTCAATAGCCATAATGGCTATATTACTGGACTTCCAGTGTCAAAGGCAGTGTGCCTCTGAATACCAGTTGCTGGGGGGGTGGGAAGTTGTCCCGGCCTCAATGTGTGTTAGGTTGTATATCTATCTAGCCAGCTTAACTCACATGTAAACACTTTCGTGTAAACCAGTCCTTAGCTTTACTAACTTCAACACAACTTGACCATCAAACAACATATTGAAACTGGCAAGTCCATCCCCCTTCTTATGAATGCACACGATCGAGGGTTTTTCCTTTCTTCCTTTTACCCGTATCTAATTCAGAGTCCTTATATGTTACATGTTAGCTCACCTAAGCTTGCAGTTGTCCCAACAGCAGTTGTCTGAATAGGTGGGTTTTAATGGTTGGAGATCCTATCCAAGGATTCTTGGGTTTTGGGAGTAATGAGGGGAAAAAATGGGGAGTCAGACAATGGAATATTCTTATAATATGCCATTTATTTGTGTCTTATACACTACAGCTATCTAGGTGACCTTGGAAATCATATTAGAATCATAAGTCAGAAACACACATCAGAAGCAGGTATACTGCGGTATACAATTAATATATAAAGTATAGAAATCTTAAACTTTAAAGTATAAAACCTTCAAAGTACAACATCTGTTAGGCTACACTGCTGCAAGACTGAGCCTAAGCTCAAGTCTTACTAAAACAGAGTTACAAAGTAGTTGGAAATACATGCAATAATACTTCTCACCATCAGATGACATGGATGGATGGGATATAGGCTTCTTGCTTCAACCAGTGCTACAAGAGCACTGGTATAGTATCTTGTCACATGGCTTTTTATGTTTTCTTCTCAGAAGGTGTGCATTCCAGTGAATCTGGTTCCTCTATTTAGTTTCTCACTCTAGTGTCTCAACCTGGTTGCTCAATCTAGTGTCCTCAATTACTATTCAGATACCTAAAGGGATCCTGAATCCATTATCCTGAATCTACTATCCTGAATCCTACAACAGTCACAACAATCATCAGCCTTATAAGGAATTCTGTCTGCTGCCTGGACTGTGTGTTACCTTATGTTTACAGAACGATGTGTGAGCACTGGCTGCCTGCCCAAAAATGGGGGTGGGGGAGCAGAGGAAAAATAGTCTCCATTTACTCTGGCTGTATTATGCTAAAAAAGGAGAGCCTCAGACTTTACATTCTGTACTTAAGGACTAATACATACATTTTCAGGACTTTTAGAGGGAAAATTTACATTAAACATGTGGTCAACCCATAACATTGTACATGTAGATTATCAAATACTTAGCTGTAGAGGAAGGATTAATGGGAGGCTGAATCTAACTGAAATAAAAGGGATGGTATAGATTAGGTGAAAAGACATTGCAGTGCAGGCCCTCTAGACCTTTCTCCTTGTACGTCAGGTGTAGGGAACCTTTGGCCTTCCAGATGTTGCTGAACTACAACTCCCATCATCCCTGGCTATTGGTCGTGTTTACTGGGGCTGATGGCGGTTGCAGCTCAGCAAAAACTGGAGGGACAAAAGTTCCCATGGCTGTTCTATGTACAAACCGGTCTGAACAGGGATAGGTATTCTACACAGGAGCAAACAATCAAGACATGATATTAGATCTTGGGCCTTGATCCGTTCCTAGCAGATCAAAAATTGGAACATTATTAAAGCAGTTCTAAATATGAAGATTAGAGGGTAATATAACAGCACAATGTCCAACCGGGACAGAATACGGAAAGAAAACTATTGTACACATGCCCTTCTTGTGGGCATCTGGTTGGCTGCTGTGGGAAACAGGGAGTTATATCCAATTTAAGTACTATTCAGAGTAGACTCATTTGAAATTAATGAACATGTCTGACTTACGTATAGTCATTTCACTAGGTCTGTTCTGAGTAGAACTTATCGGATACAAGCCAGAATGGTAGACCAGATGGACCTTTGGTCTGACTGACCAGGAATTTTATTCTTATAGGGTTGTATCCAACTAAGTCTTGCTCAGAGTAGACCCACTGAAATGAAAAACAACAACCTTAGACATGCCCATTAACTTCATTGGTCTACTCTGAATATGACTAGCATTGAATACCACCCATAAAAAAGTTCATCTACCAAATTTCTGCTTGTTTTCCAGCTCTCAAAGGCACTTTTATTTGGCTAGAAAAAAGTTGGAAATCCGATTTACTTTTCTTTCTTTCTTTCTTTCTTTCTTTCTTTCTTTCTTTCTTTCTTTCTTTCTTTCTTTCTTTCTTTCTTTCTTTCTTTCTTTCTTTCTTTCTTTCTTTCTTTCTTTCTTTCATTGCCATCCTTCAATTCAAATTTTCTAGGGTAAAAAAAATGGACTGGCAGATTGCATTGATTATTCCTCACCAGTATTTGCCCACAGTTATCCTTGAATCTTTGCTTTCAGGTCTCGGGGGAGTGGGAGTGGGAGTGGGAGTAAGGGGTTCTTTTGAGTAAGATTGTTTGTTTGTATTTACAACTGAAAGTGCACAAATAAAACTATTTAAAGCAAGCAAACAAAAAAGACTGACAAGCCTATTAATAGGCTTTGCAAGCCTATTAAGACTACCAGCCTTTGCCCAGCTCCTTACTGTTAAGGTGTGTTTGCTTGCTATACATGCAAATAGGTGGGAGAGGAGGGTAATGACTGGTGTATCATTGGCTGCTGATGTCAGAGATGGCTCCTGAAAGTAGGGGAAACCAGAGATATTCCCCAATGAAGAAGGGGCATGTGGGGGGTTCTCTTCCCAAAAAACACTGCAGGATTTCTAACATAGTAAATAACCTTGTCCTCTTGGATTTTAACAGCACCTCCTCCACTCGCAGTGGCAAAGTGGTTCAGGAAGAGATGGAGAGTTATATGCACATATCATGGATATGTGAGAATTTATATATACAGGCATATACAGGCATTCACAATCCCAGTGACATCTCCATTTCTAATTTGCTAGCTCTAATTAAACTTGGGCATTGTATTTGCAGAGGGAAATACAGTGTTAGGTAGGGTCTTTTCTTCAAGGAACAGTGCCAAAGTTAATTTAATGTCCTGGCTGTTAACAAGGTGTCCAAAGGGTACAAAGGTAAATTCTACAAATAATGTTTAAATTGAGAGAATGTGTGGGATTCTATAAAAGCAAAAGAAAGCCATTGTCAGGCTGGATTTTTGGAAAGTCATTAAAAAGAGAGAGAGAGGGGTTAAAGACAGGGAAATTATCCAGGGAAAGGAAACAAATTATTGCATGGGGATTTGGAGACAATAAATACATAGTCCCGTAATGCACTGTAAATTAAAGTCATTTATAAAGTACCACCACTGCCCAGATATAAAGGAGAGAAGCTTAGTCAGCAGTAGGCAATCCTACCATTTGTCACTACTAGAATAATTTTGTCGGTTAGCATGGGATCTGTTTATTAATTGTTCAGCACTGTCTCTCTCTTCCCCCTCCCCACACTTTATTTCTTCCTTTCTTTTTTCCTTAAAAAAAAGGTTATTGACGGGAACTCCAGATCATCAGCCTAGGAAAAACACACCTAATCAGAGATAAGAAATACGGTGTAGTTGTAATGTTAATTGTGGCCTTTTCAGAGTGGGACTGCCATATAGAGAGAAAAGAAGTTACACAGACACAGATGCATGCATGTGCGCGAACACTGCCAACAGGTCCAGAGCATGTATTTAAAGCACATCCAATGTACATTTAAAGCATGTGGCTTCCTCCAAAGAACCAAGTAGTTTTTTAAGGGTGATGAGAATTTGTAGCTCTGTGAGGGGGAAAATCGCAGTTCCCAGGATTCTATGGGCAAAAAAGTGTGCTTTAAATGTGCACTGGATATACTTTAAATTTATTTTTGTTTATTTTTTATTTAACAAAAAATATATACCACTTGATTGTGAAAAACCTCTAAGGGGTTTACAAAAACAACCCACAAATGTATGGTGTGGATCTGCCCTGTTTCCAGGCACCATGTGATTATTCCTGAGGATCCTCTGTATCAGGGGTGGGGAACTTTTTCAGCCCAAATGTCGCATTTCTATCTGGGAAAACTTCTAGGGGCCACATGCTAGTGATAGAGACAGCCAGAGGCCAAAGTGGGCAGAGCAATGCATGTAAATTTTACCTTTGTACAGTAGGCGATCAAATGCAAAGATGTCTCACTAAACACTAAAGTCAGGATCATTCAGACCATGGTATTCCCGATCTCTGTGTATGGATGTGAAAGTTGGACAGTGAAAAAAGTGGATAAGAGAAAAATCAACTCATTTGAAATGTGGTGCTGGAGGAGAGCTTTGTGCATACCATGGACCACGAAAAAGACAAATAATTGGGTTTCAGAACAAATTAAACCAGAACTGTCACTAAAAGCTAAAATGATGAAACTGAGGTTAACATACTCTGGACACATAATGAGAAGAAAAGACAATCATGCTTGGAAAAACCGAAGGGAGTAGGAAAAGAGGAAGACCAAACAGGAGATGGATTGATTCCATAAAGGAAGACGCAGACCTGAACTTACAAGATCTGAACAGGGTGGTTCATGACAGATGCTATTGGAGGTCGCTGATTCATAGGGTCGCCATAAGTCATGATTGACTTGAAAGCATATAACAACAACAGTAGGTGAGTTTCTATGCACACATGTACACACACTTCTCTATCCTCCAGCCTGGGAAGCAAGAGGGGGTATCAGAGTTCATGGACACATTCCATCCTTGAGGGTTTTTGCCTGTCTCCAGTGTACCCTGAACTCTAATAATCCCTCTTGCTTGCCCAGCTGGAGGATAGAGAGGGGTGTGTGATTGTATATAGAAATTTGCCTACAGTACAAAGATAACATTTATTCCTTGCTCTGCCCACTTCAGCCTCTGGCTCCACCCAGAAGGTTGTGGCCCCGGAAGGTTTCCCAGATAGAAATGTGGCCCTCGGGCTGAAAAATATTCTTCCCTGCAGTAACAGGAGTCTGAGAAGGGTATCTGCTGGTGATCTTAAACCAAGGGCAGGCTGGAAGAGGAAGAGGCGTTCAAATGTTTAGGCCCCGAGTTACTTAAGGTCTTGTATGTCATCACTAGCACCTTGAAATGGGCCCAGAAGCATACTGTTGTGAGTTTAGGGGTTGGAATGGATGATTCCCTGTGAGTCCCCTTCCAGCCTCTGATTTGGAATCCTGTGCGTTGGGGTGAGGGGCTGGCTCTGCTGGAGTTTCTTTTGTTAAGCTAATAGAGTGGCCAGGTTCTTAATGGGCCTATTAGGTGCCCAGCAACTGGTGAATGGGCCAGGAAGATCCTTTTGTCATTGAAACTGTTCAGGAGAGCCTCCCCCCCCTCTCCTGGCGGCTAGCAGAGGTTTGTGCTTTGAGTGTGTTTAGAGTTGTCTCGGAGAAAGGCTGGGAACTGGAGGCAGGCAGAGAGACTGGCTCTCTGCACCATGGCTTTAGGATGCCTCCTGTAACACTGATGGAAAAGCTGGATATTGGACTGCTGATGCCATGAAGCCCTCCATCCTAAGGTCAGGTGGGAATGTGTGTAAACAAACAAACCATATTTCATAAGACACCACAGTCTCCACTGACCTTCTTCCTAAAGGAAACAACCCTGGGTGAGCGCAGGAACCCCTGAAATCTCACCAATCGGAGATTGGGGAGGTGCGCAACAATATAGTCAAGCACTGCAGATCCTTCCGAATCAGTGCCACAAAGTTAATATATTTGTTTAAACTTGTTACCACCTTAACTCTTTTAGAGAAAAGGCAAGAGATAAATGGGCAAAGATTTACCATGAAGGGTGCATGAAATTAGGGACTAAAATTTGGGCAGCAGCCTTTTTTGTATTATTTGCTAGCACACATTTCAAAAATATGACCTACAGGAGACATAGAAAGGGAGCATCCCTTGCACCCTATGCTAGGGATGTAAAACAAAAACAAAGAAAACAGGTTTGGGGGCCAAATGTGGTCTTCTAGACCTCTCTATCCAACCTTTAAGTACGTGTGAGAGTTTTGATTCAGTTTGCTTTTCAAGCTGAATCTATCAAATTGACACTTTCTGAAACAATATAAGAACTGAAACATAGCCATCCTTCCAAATTCACACATTCAAATTTTGCAATGCAGTTAGCCAACCATGTTTACAAAAGTGCATATATTACGGGAAAGTGTACATGAAATGAATATATGAGTGAAAGTAACATCTAAACATGCATTATATGATGAAAAATGGCTTGCAAAAATGTGTACACTCGTCAAAACTGTTTACAAAAATGTGTGCATTAAAAGAAATTTGCACTAAAATGCTTAAGAATTTTTATGAGAATTTTTTCCAAAAAAATCACAAATTGCTGCAGAAATGTGGAGAACTGAATTTAAGATTGGAAAAAAGAGAATCTGAGAGAGCCGAAACTGACAGATCTTTCCATCCATACCAGCCTTCAGGACTTTCCCTAAGCCACACCCCTTCCCATCAGGCCAAACCTCTGGCTGACCCTGCTGAAGCCCAGGCCAGAAGGAGTAGCACACGCCTGACAGCAGAAGGCCTTCCTCTGAACTGGAGGAAGAAATGTGCCCATGATATCTTTTAGAACAGGAAGAGGCACAGCACCAGAAATAGCTATAAAGCCTCTTGCCTACTGGATGATGCTGGTGCAACACTTCCTTGTGTCCTGCTCCACTTCTGACTTCTTGATTGGACAATTGCTTGCCCTGCTGGACACCTCCCTAACCTTACCAGGAAGATAAAGAATCCAAGCTTAGTGCTCAATATTGGTAGGAATAGGATTTGTATGGCTGATGGACTGCACTGGCCTTGATGGGCTGCAACTTACAGAGGTTTACTTGAAATAAGGAAAATCTAGCATCCCTATTCTGTTTTGCCACTCCGCTTTGCTTCATCTGCAATTGGTGGTGGTTAGGGATGGGGGAGAAATTTGATTTGGTTTGCATTTAAAGCTGAATCCATCAAATTCACACTTTCCAAAACAACATGAGGACTGAAACACAGCCAACCTTCAAAATTGGCACTTATCCAAATTTCCCCAACTTAACAATGTTTGCAAAAATGCATATGTTGGGGGAAAGTGTGCATAGTAGTGAATATATGAGTGAAAACAACAAACAAAAATGCATTATATTAGAAGAAATAGCTTGCAAAAATGTGTACTTTAGTCAAAACTGCGTACAAAGATGTGTTCAGTGTTAGAAATTCTCACTAAAATGCTGGAAAATTTTCGTGAGGATTTTTTTTTTTACAAAAATCACAAATTGTTGCAGGAATGTGGATAACCAAATTTAAGACTGGAAAATGAGAAACAGAGGACCAACACTGACAGATCCTTCCATCCCTAGTGGTGATAGTGGAGGAGAAGAGGACTTCCATGTATACTTCTATTCACCTACAAATGGTAGCATTTTGCTGGGATTTACATACAGAGAGCACTTGCATCAGCCCCTCATCCTAGTCAAAACAATTGATTTTCTATGGACGGAGACCTGCCCAAAGGAAAAGAGAAGTTGTGCCCACACTGCTTTCAAATACAGTTGGGTGTGTTGCATGTTCAAACAGCAAAGTGGGACCATCATTCAAGATGTCGGTCGGCTGAGCCGTGAATTTTACCTTTTCTTCTCAAAGATCTTCAGCATTTCAAGAGAAGCACAGTACTGGGAGCAGGCAAGTGCCAAGGGGGCAATGGTTACTATGGTTAGTTCAGGAAGCATTTCTATGGAAAGGGAAAGACTTTTGTTTAGTCTGACACATGTGCTCAGAGTCTAAGCCAAATAAGGCACTGTGATGTGACACATTCTATTCTCTATTCTCATATAATTTCATCACTCCAGTTTAGATGTGTTAGGCAGTTGCACCTTCACTGTTGACTTGTTTTCTTCAAAAGAGAATTGTCTTCCTGATGTTTAAGCTGTAGCGATCATTTTAGTTCAATTATATTTAAGTCTTTTAGACTGTATCTGTTTTGACTCTTCTTATTCTATGCATATAACATAAGAATAGGGACATTCCAGATATTCCAAAGTTACAGATGGGAATAAAGGATCAAGGAGTAATGAATAAGGCTATCAGTGGCTACTAGCCATGATGGCCACAATCTCTCTCTACTGTTGGAGGCAGTATAGCTTTAAATACTACTTGCTGAGAATCACAAGAGGGAAGCATGATTTGATGCTCAGGTTTTTCCAGCAGCTTCTTCTCATAGACATCTGGTTTGGCCACTTTGAAAAAGGGATGCTGGACTAGGTGGCCCTTCATGGCTGTTCCCAAATTTCAAATGACTTCCAGGTTCAACACCTGTTGGATCTTCTTATATGGGGAAAAAACTCACAGCTGTGCTCAGTGACATCTTCAGTTAACATATCTTAGGTAGCAAGTGATTGGAAAGGCTTTAACCAGAGATAGAGAACCTGTGGCCCTTCCGATGTTGTGTGGCTCCAACTCCCACCAGCCCCAGCCAGTATGGTCTAGGATGACAGGAGTTGTGGTCCAACAATACCTGGAGGGTCACAACTTTCCCATCTGTGTCTCAGACATTGGAGAGCTCCTGCCAATCACAGCAGATAATGGATAATCTTGCCTAGATAAACCAAGATGGCAAAAAGACTAGGAGTGAGGCAGTTTCGTATAATCACATGACACTAACCCAACTGGACACCTGGTTTAGAAAAGTCAGCTCCAGGGGACAAATGTCACACATGTCAGAATTTCCATGGGGAGATCTGAATCCCAGTTATCTCACTGTGGAATCTGCTCTGCCACATCAGCCACCACTTACCACTTAGGCTAGCCTAGGGGTGGCTATACCAGGAATGATACATGGAGTGCAAGTTCTCTTTCCCAGAAGAGATTTCCTTCTGTTGACCAGGCAAACACAGAAGGTCAGACTCTTAGTTCTTGCAAAAGGTGACAGTTATAAAACATCCACATGTGCAAATCAGGAAGTCTGGTAGTGAGGTAGATGTCCCCTGGGATATCTCATGGGCAGAAGGACTGGCAGGTTTGAGCCTTGCTGCTCTACAGTGCTCCCTTCCTAGCAGTGGTGGGAAGGAGAACTGCAGTCTATCTGCTCAGAGAAATCAGGTGACCAGGGGAGTCAATAGAAGTCCAGCCAACCTTATGTATGAACTCTCCTAGGGTTAGCTTCCCAGACTGTGTGGGAAGGTTCTAAACAGACTCTTGCCTTGCTTTGCCTTTGCATGTTTGTCAGCCTGCTCCAGAACTTGAATGGCAGCATGAGTCACATCCTCTGCCTCTGACTCCTTCAATCCATATTTACCTGTTTCAGGGTCTGACCACTGGTCTGTTTGGACAATGCTATTTGCCTCTGACCCCTGATGGGTTCTGACTCTGACCAATCATAAGAACTTAAGAAGAGCCCTGCTGGATCAGACCAATGGACCATCTAGTCCAGCATCCTCTTCTTACAGTGGCCAACCAGATGCCAATGGGAAACCTGCAAGCAGGACCTAAGCACAAAAGTACTGTCCCCTCCTGCAGTTTCCAGCAACTGGTATTCAGAAGCATACTGCCTCCAACTGTGGAGGCAAAGCATAGCCATCATGGCTAGTAGCCACTGATAGCATTATCCTCCATTGAATTTGTCTTATCCTCTTTTAAAGCCATCCAAGTTGGCATCCATCAATGTCTCATGTGGGACTGAATTCCACAACTTAACTATGCACTCTGTGAAGAAGTACTTTTTTTGTCTCTCATGAATCTTCCAGTATTCAGCTTCATTGGATGTCCACAAGTTGTAGTGTTATGCAAGAAGAGATCCACTTTCTCCATGCCATGAATAATTTGATACTCTTCTATCATGTTCCCTCTGTCTTTCCTTTTATCTAAACTTAAAAGCCCCCAGTGCTGCAACCTTTCAATCAAGAGACCTCATACTGCATGCCATTCACAGAGGCTGGTGCTATGAATCTCTGTTCCTTTCGATGGCTGAAGGAGATTTGTGACTGAGCATGCACAGTCTTGAATGTCTTTCATTGCAACTAGCCCACAGCTTGAAAGCATTAAGTTCCTGCTTCATGCTCCAGATCTGCTGACACACCCACAACTTTTGTTGTATTGTACGGTTTGGGAGTCCCGAATCCTGATAACTCACAGCACAGTTCATTGCATTCCTAAGAACCACTCGGCAGTCTGAATGTGTCCTGGTGTGACAGGGGGCAAATGGCCTGAGGGGAACCCTCCTCACAGCAAAATGAATCCAATTGTACAGAGTGGTCCTCCCACACACAACACAATATAGTTTTCTTTTGCTAGACCTTCAGAAAATGAAGCCCAAGGTGAGTGGGCAGAAAAATCTTTGTAAACGAAATTAACACTTTAATGGTGTTGCTTATGGGCAAGGGATAATGCAGCAGGTATCATTGTACCAGAACACTGGTGGGTTGATTACTTAGTGTCCACCTGAGAGTTGAGCTCCATAAATTGCATAAGCAGAGGCGATTCACCATGGAAGGCAGAGTAATTTAGTTATTGATTTAGAATTGTGATAAACCAGCCACTCTGGTCTCGAGACTGTAAAATACACTTGTGAGAACCTCCACTTATTGCTTTCAGAGCTAAACAACCATGAAGAAGTAGATAAACAGTTTTGGAAGAATAAAGTCAATGTGAAACACTTGGTGGCATGCCTGAAGTGCAATGTTGAAATCCGTCCTCAAAAGAAGTGATCCTTTTTGACGTGCCTTCCAGACACCTCCAGTAGCAACCTCTCTATTAGTGATCTCAGCCAGAATCATTGCTCCAGGCTAACTTACAGACCCAGAATTCACAGCACATGCAGGTGACCAAACAATGCTGGGGTAAGCTCTCTGTCAGGTACTGCTGGGTATAGCACTCTCATGTGGCAAGCATCTTAAATATAGGTAGGAACTTTTCAGCAAGGTACCTTCAGGCCCATAATTGACTCCACCCAGAGCTTGGAAAAGTTACTTTTTTGAACTACAACTCCCATCAGCCCAATCCATGCTGGCTGGGGCTGATGGGAGTTGTAGTTCAAAAAAGTAACTTTTCCAAGCTCTGACTCCACCCTTCCAGACTGACCACTGAATCCTCCTTTGCAGCATGGAGTACTAAGGGCTTCCTGTTCCAGCTGAGCCTTGATTGAGCATCATGGCTTCTGGTGCCTTCCCTTATTCTTGGTTACTGTTCCATCTTGACTTCTCCTCTCATCCTGATTCTGCTTGTTCCTTGCTCCTGACTGCTGGCTTGTTAGAATCCTCACAGGTTTTGCTATTCCCAATGGCTGGGAGGCTTCTAAGCATGTCCAACTGAATGCATTTAGAAGCTCACGTTGGATGTTGTCACTCACTGTGGAAAATCAGAGATGGAGCAAGGAGGGATGTAAATGTTGGAGATGGCATGAGGCTTGCAAGCGCAGCCCCACTCCCCCTGTGAATGCTATACTGTACAGTAAAAGAAAAGAAAAGAAGGGTTTCCTTTAAATCCATATCATATTTTAATCTCAAAACCTCGGGCTGCAGCCAACTAAGTTCTACACAGAATAGACCCACTGAAATCAATAGGCCTAACTTAGTCGTATCCATTCATTTCAATGGGTGTACTCTGAATATGGCAAGCATTGGATATAACCCCTTGCATTTTTTTTCTCTCTCCAGGGATTTCCCAAAACAAATTACTTAAAATCAGATTCTTTAGCTCTGAAATGGTAAATCAGGTTGGCTTAGGGGAATGGGCCAGAAAGAATTGATTTTTTTTTTTTAAAAAATGGCCATGGGCTTTTGTGTGTCTTGTATGGCATTTGAATAGTATGTCCTTTCTGAGAAGGGGACCGTTCACCACTGGGAAATTGATCAATGGACAATGCTGTGTGGCAACTGCTGTTTGCTTTAGAGAACTCTCTCTGACTAGCCCACTTCCTGCAATGCAAGAAGAATAAATGACAGAAGTAATTTTTTTCTTGTTTCACTTTCATTCATCTTATTTGATCAGCACTGAGCCAAAGTGACATCTCATCAGACCCAAAAGTCTGTTTCTGTTGCAGGTTCATCAGAGAGTGGCATTTAAAACACAGACATTGCGGGAACAAATGTATTTGCCAGACCCGTCCATCGATGTAAACCTGACCTTTATCCTGTACATTTATTGACACTCTGGTGTTTTGTATCATATTTTGTTATTGTGTGAAAGAGATGAAAGGTCCTTCCTTGGGGGGGGGTGGAACAGTTGTTCTCCCTCTGATCTGCAAGTGATTGCATATTCAGAGATATGAAGGAGGGAAAAAATCTCCCTGGTTCAGGAGGGTAATCTTGGATTCTAGGTGTGGATCCTCTTGATAATTTGGTTCCTAGGGGAGACAAGCATTCCATTTCAGATTTAGGAACATAAGAAACTGCTTTAGACCAGGTCGGAGTATTTGTGCATCTAACTTAGCCTTGTCTACTCTAACCAGCAGAAACCCTCCTGTAATACCTGCTAAGTAATTTTATTTTTTTTAACTGGAGATGCTAGGGACTGAATCTGTAACCTTCTGCAAGGAAGCATGTATTCTACCACTAAGTTATGCCTCCTCCCTAAAAAATCATCCCTCCTACCCATTTGTCATGGTTGTTTTTTAAATCCCTGCTATATCATTTGGAAAGTTGTTTGTGCACTGTGCATTTGGATATGTCTTAGATATCATAACCAAATTTTGCAGGATGGTTCTTGAGATCAAACAGCAATTTTTCTGCCTGTTTGGATACATTTGGATACTGTTTTGAATCAAGATGGCAGACTGAGCCTTTCAAAACTGTGCTGATTTTAATCACTGATTTCAAAACTGGGCTGATTTTTGTTTGTTTCTCAGAATTCCTGAGCAGCACTGGGTACAAGGCTTCTAGTCCTTAATAATAACCAGAGATATACATATCCCTTGAGGAATAATTGTATGCATTTGGAAATATTGAGCTTTAACTTATATTTCCAAAGTGGCAGTGCTGCTCATAGATGTAAAAAGCAATCGCTCAGTATAGTACCCTTCAAATCCATAGCTCTGCTCATGCAGAGCACTATTTCCAAGGACTGGGTCCATGCATACATTTTCTAATACATGGCCACATTCTTTCATGGACAATGTTCCAGGGGGAGGTATAATTAGGGATGGGGAGAAAATTTGACTCAGTTCTCATTTAAAGATTAACTTACCTAATTTGTATTTTCCACCACAATACACAAACTAAAACCATCTTTTGAAATTTGCACTTCTCTGAATTTTCCAATGTAGTTCTCCAGCCATGTGTACAAAAATGCATATATTGGGGGTAAAGTGTCCATAAAGTACAAATATTAGTGACAATGATATACAAACATGCACTATTTTAAGGGAAATTGCTTTGCTAAAAATGTATATATTAATCAAAATGGCATAGAAGCATGTCTATTAGGAGAAAATTTCATCAAAAATGCTAAGAATTATCATGAGAACATTTTTTAAAAAATGAAAACTGGTGTGGAAATATAGAGAATTGAATCTGAGACTGGAAAAATGAGAAAGTGAGATATACCAAAGTAGTCTGATTCGCTCATCCCTAGGTATGAGGCAGCTTTCACTGACGGTGATACTAATATTTAGCACTTACATGTGCTTTAAAAAAATATCATTAGTTTATTAAAGTTCTCTCTTTTTTTAATACTGAACAACAGTTCCTCCCTCCCTCTCATGCGCTCCCAACCCCAATGACCTCCCTTATAACGGTGGTTTTATTTCTGCCATAGAGTCATTTAGGAACATAGGTAGCTGCCTTATTCTGAGTCAGACTCACTGGTCCATCCAGCTCAGTACTGTCTACATTGATTAGCAGTGGTTGGCCAGGGTTTCAGGCAAGGAGTCTCTCCAAGCCCTACTGAAGATACTGGGGATCAAACCTGGGACCTGCTGCATGCAAGGCAGATGCTCTACTGCAGCGCTATGGCCCTTCCAAATTGTTTCTCAAATTGTGTAGTGTATGAGTACATGTTAGATATTTAGCAGGTGAGGACTGATGTAAACAAAAAGTAATTTCGAGTCAGAATCCGGTAAGTATCTACGTTAAAGGTTCAAATTGCTACATATGCACTATCTCATTGATTGCCACATCAACCCAGTAGGATAGGCTAACATTATTAGATTTAAGCTGCGGAGAGAATTTTGACTAAGGCCACCTACTGGGTTTATGGGAGAGGTGAGATGCAAACTCTTTGCTCACAGTTCTCTCTCTAGTACCTAGATGGGGAATGAGTGGTCTTCCTGATATTGTTGGACTCCAACTCCCATCAGCATGTCCAATGGCCAGAGATGGAGGGCGTTTGAGTCCAACAACATCTGGAGGGCCACAGGTTCCCCATCCTTGCCCCAGTACATGGCACTAGGATCTCCTCCATATGACCTTTTATTGAGCATTCATCCTGATTTACTTGCACAAAGCTTATGCAGAGGTTAGACTATATCCAAGCTTTACTGAGTAATCCTTCTGACTTGTTTGCAGGGAGGTTTTTCATCCTGATTTGCGGTGTGGTGCTTATACATCTTCTCAGTAACCATTCATGAATCCCACACTTTGAAGTGCATTCCCCTGTGACTTTCCTATCCACAAAAAAACTCTGTTGGGTTTTTTTAATGTATAGTTTATTAGGGCTTTCACATTATTACAATAAAAGATTACAATCCCTTATTCTGTCCCTCCCACCCCCTTTCCATCTCCCCTACCTCCCTTTAGCCTCATGCCCTTTTCTTTTTCTTTACATACATTTTCATTCCTGGTGTTTCACTGTTTAACATGTTATGCATAGTAATATAGTGCCAAATTCAGAAGCGCAGGGTCTCTTCATGATAGTCACAGCCACACACCCTTCCCCCTTTCTTTCTTTTGCTTTGAGAATGAGATCCATGTTAATGCCTTCCCCCACAACAACAGATGTCCCTAGGAGCCAATCAGCATGAAAGGGGAGAGTGTTAGCTACTGAAAAGAGTCTTCTCAGTGGCTGATTCACCTCCTTTCACTCTGATGGGCTCCAATCAGCAGGAAAGGACAAGGAAGCATGTTAGAAGACTCCTCTCAGAAGCTAACACATTCCCTTTTCAAGCTGATTGGCTCATAGGACGCTAGAGACATAGTGACCCTGCTGGGACCCTGCTCCCAAAAAAGTAATGGTTCTAAGACCCCCTGAGACTCCGGACAAGTACATCCCTGGTGGTCTGTAAACATGGTGCTGCAGCTGCTTTTTATCTGGTGTGTGTGTGTGCATGCACATGCTGGGGATCAGTGTCTAACACACTCCCCTTACATGCTGATTGGCTCCTAGGATGCTGGAGACATAGGGACTCTGCTGGGGCTTTGCTCCCAAAAAAGTAAAGGGTCTAAGACCCCCTGACACCCTGGATTACTACACCCCTGGTTATGCAGGTTCATAAGCTCAGATAAGGGTTAAGACAAATGAATGTCTATGTTCTGTTGGGGTCCCAGATTAACTGCCATTGAGTTGGAGAAGTGTTTGCAGCTGCATTGCATTGTGCCTCCCACTTCTTCTAGTGGTAGGTTTTACTCGGTGAAGAGTTCAAACAATGCACTTCAAATCTCTTGGACATTTGACTTTCTGTGTAATTTATAGAGCCCCTCATGGGCTGCTAGTTGCAGGAGGTCTTATATCCAGTTCTCTGTTTTAAGTGAATTTGTTGCACAGCATTTTAATCCACTTTGCGCAAACCAACATTTCCGGTATGTGCTCAAATCCCTCTCTCAAGGCTCTGACAGTTCTGGAACCGACCTAGCTGTCACTCCAAAATCTAGGTTGCAGTTGTTCCGCTGCTTTATTTAAATCAGCTCTAACAACTCTCCCCATCTTCTGAGCATCAAGCGTTGCCTTCATTCGAATGATCCTCCGGGGATCCTTGTGAGCCACTTTATGAATACCGCCTTTATTCTCGATGTCCTCATAATTGACACATATCCATATTAATGGCAGATGAGAGGGACTGCGCTTCAACATTATGTTCGGCGCGGAGAAACTTTGACGAGGATAAATAAAAATTAATGACACAATTTCATCTGTGCTGGAAAGAAAACAACACCCTCCACATTTTCCTAACTAATTGGCTAAATAATGTTTTGTGAGATTTCACTGTATCCCTTACAGAAAAAAATAATAATTGGAATTTTTCCAGCAGCTCAGAACATTGCTGCACCATGCTGGTAAATCCTTTGTGAATCGTAGCTGTGGTGCTGTTTTCAGCCTTCTAGGCTTCAACATATTGAAACAGTCAACTTTTGGCAGCTAAGCAAGTGGGAGGGAGGTTGGAAGGAGAAAAACAAAAGAATTTAATATCATCAAGTTGGATTTTCAAACACCAATATTTACTCTAGCCTAAAGGATATGCAATTGAGGGCACAAGCATGAATGCCATTGTCAAATGCACCAGCACATTCACTTTTAAATGTTAATGGCAACATTTGCCGCTTTGCTGTAGAGTTCTGTATGTGGCATTCAAATAAAATCCAAATAAACACTGGTAATAGGCAAACCCTGCTTGGCTTTGAAATGGAAACCATTTTCCCCCCTCAAATGGACCTAGAGAATGCTAAATAAAAGGGGGAAATGTAGGGGGGTTTGTTTCCCGAGGAAGCTCCAGAGAAAAAAATGAGAGAAGTATACCCCCTTCCCTAACAGTTCCTCCTTTTCCAGTGAAAAAAGCACTCCTGAGAGGGGGGAAGGATAAATGAAGGAGGAATTGCTAGAAACTGGAAGCCTTATCTAAAAATAAAGATCTGGAACATGGTCAGGGCACTGGAGAACATATTATGGTGGTTTCCTCTGACCCCTGATTCAATTCAGGAGGCAGAGGAAACTAGCATCCCATGCTCCCCAGCAGAAAATACCCCCCCGAGCACTCTTAGGTTAATCTTTCATACTTGCTGCCCTGAGCTCTTGCTGGGAGGAAGGGTGGGATATAAATCAAATAGTAATTAAGTAAGTAAATAAGTAAGTAAATAAAATAAAATAAACATTAGGAGTGGCTGGCACAAGCTCTCTTCTCCAGCAATCCCTTCCTGCTGCCAGTTATCCCTTTTGTCAAAGGGTAGTCATTGCTGTTTGCTTAGTGGGGAGGGCAAGCTAGCGGCAGGGGTAGAGCAAGGTCTCTTACAAGCCAGGCCCTAATTTGGAGGGGGCTCAGGTTTGGTTTATAATGGGTATAAGGCTTTCCAAACTGGGCGAGTTCATATTCCAAACGCTCTCATTTGTGAATTTGCACCCATTATGAATCAACTTATGCGCTACATGAAAAACAAATTTGGAGTCTTGGCTTCAAACTCCAGGATCAGCTTGTGGGGCATTTGTCTGTGCTAGAGAAGCAAGCTGAATGCAGGCCTGGCTCCAGTGAGTGGCCAGGTTGGGCCCTGACCCACGGCTCCTGTGACCCAGAGGGGCCCCCAGAGAGACCCTTCCTTAAGGTGGGAGGGTTATGCTCCCACTCTGTCATCTGCAGCAGCCTCAGGTCATGCGATCTGCCGCTGCCATGGACCACGGAGCAGGAACTCCCAGACACACACATCCCCTATACAGGCAGTGTGGACTTCAGAAAGACTGCCCACCACATCTGTCGCATTAGCATGTCAGTGTGCATGCCCCACTCACTGCACCTGCATGCCTGCCATCACCCAAGATAGCAGCAGGGACATCCCTAAAGGGTTAATGCCCCCCCACCATCTTGGTTGATGGCAGGCATATGTGTGCAGCATGTGCAGCGCATGCAGCTGTGCACTGACACGAGATATAGGTGGGGCGGGTGGACCTATTTAAGCCCCGCACCGCCTGTATCAGGAAGGGGTGTTGGTCTGTACAGCGCTGTGGGGCCAGGGCAGGCTGGTGCCCACTGGCCCAGTCATGCCTGGTGCTGGCGCTGGCCTTGGCTGGATGTATGGGGTAGGTGAGATTGGCAGTGGGAGGAGAGAACAAGCAAGAAGAATGTAGGAACAACTGAAAAGGCATGGAGATGAAATCAGAGCTTGGAAAAGTTACTTTTTTGAACTACAACTCCCATCAGCCCCAGCCAGTATGGCCACTGGATTGGGCTGATGGGAGTTGTAGTTCAAAAAAGTAACTTTTCCAAGCTCTGGATGAAATCATATAAAATTCAGAGAAAACAGCACTGCCAGTTTGTTTCTGGACCCATTTCAAGGCCCTTTAATGCCTTCCTTCAAGACAATCTTTCTCCATATTGACCCCCTCACCTGCTGATTCCTTCTTCAGGAGCTCTGCTCTGTTGTTGTTGTTCCACATGTTTCTCTGAAGAGTCTTGAGGCGGCTAGCAAACAATAAAAAAAGCAAAATAAAACAAACACAATGCCTAAAATCTCCCAATCACCACTATACATTTCAAGCAGCATAATACCACTTTCAAGCATTGTGGCGTCTCCCAAACAATTCTGGGAAATGTACTTTGTGAAGTGTGGCAAGACTGTCAGGAGACCCCTATTCCCCTCACAAAACTACAATTCCCAGAATTCCCTGGGAAGAGGGGTTGATTGTTAAACCACTCTGGGAACACTGTGAGGGGGATAGGGGTCCCCTGAAAACTCTCAGCACCCTTAACAAACTACACGTCCCAGGACTCTTTGGGGGGAACCATGACTGTTGAGAGTGGTAACCTACTGCTTGAAATGAACAGTGCAGATGGGTCCATACACTCAAATTAATTGTGATCAAGACAATGGTGGCTGGTGCCCATGGGGACTGGTAGGGTGGAAGATGGGGAGCCCAGCGGTAGGTGGAGCCAGAGCCAATGGCAGCCCAAGCCAACTAATTCTAGTTTCATCCCCATCCTCTTCCCTGTTGAATTCTACGAGGCCAACATTGAGACTGAGAACATAAGAACAGAAGAAGAGCCTGCTGGATCAGGCCAGTAACCCATCTAGTCCAGCATCCTGTTCTCACAGTGGCCAGCCAGGTGCCTGGGGGAAGCCCGCAAGCAGGACCCGAGTGCAAGAACACTCTCCCCTCCTGAGGCTTCTGGCAACTGGTTTTCAGAAGCATGCTGCCTCTGACTAGGGTGGCAGGGCACAGCCATCATGGCTAGTAGCCATTGATAGCCCTGTCCTCCATGAATTTGTCTAATCTTCTTTTAAAGCCATCCAAGTTGGTGGCCATTACTGCGTCTTGTGGGAGCAAATTCCATAGTTTAACTATGTGCTGAGTAAAGAAGTACTTCCTTTTGTCTGTCCTGAATCTTCCAACGTTCAGCTTCTTTGAATGCCCACGAGTTCTAGTATTATGAGAGAGGGAGAAGAACTTTTCTCTATCTTGATGCCATGCATAATGTTATACACTTCTATCATGTCTCCTCTGACCTGCCTTTTCTCTAAACTAAAAAGCCCCAAATGCTGCAACCTGAGGAAGAGGAAGATGACAGGCAGTGTCACCCCTTAGACTGGGGTTGTAAATAAGAAGGCAAGCAGATGGGGGCTGGCTGATGAGACACTGAGGTTTGTGGGGCAGCACCCCATTGGACCAACTTATCAGCTTATCAGCGCTAAGTACCAGCCCTGATAGCCAAGCAACAATTAGGAGTGTACTTTAAGGCTCTCAGTTGTTTCTCTGTAGCCACGTGACTTGGGGAAAACAGCCACATGGGCCAAGGTAGGACCTCGGACTGGCCTCATTTGGCCTGGGGCCAGAGGTTCCCCATCCCTGCTTCAGCTCCTTTCTTGCTTTTGTTCTTAAATGTTTGACATTTTAAAGCGAATTGTCGCAATTTTGCTCTCTAAGCAACTTCAAGGTTTGTTTTTCATATAGCACATTCCTTAGATGTTGGCACTCATATAATGCAAAACTGGCCATGATCTCTTCACATATTGAGTTATTATGATATTGTTAGGCTGGCCCAAATGACAGTGATCCTGTCTTTTTGGAAAATATACTTGTTGAAACAAGTGAGAAGGGATGTATTTAGAAGCGAAATTGGAATATTATCTGGTGTTCGGCAAGCTTCTGTATGAAGACTTGTGGCTGTGACACAAGGCATTTAAGGCTGCATTTTGAGTAAGATCTGTACCCATCTCGCATAACCTTAACAATATTCATTCCTTCTTCAGCTCGGAGAAAAACACAATTCCGGGATTCAAGGAGGTGAGAAATCAGACCAACTCATGCAAGCTGAATACGCAGGGCTTTCTTAGTGACCTTTAGGGCCAGCGGCATGGTTGGGCCAGCTGGGGTGCATTTTATAAGGTGGCTCTGCCCTCCAGTGTGGCCTGTCGAATCTTAAGGGGCAACCCACCTGTCTGTAATTCAGGACTTTGGGATGAGCCAGTCACCTCTGCTGTAGGTAGGAGTGAATAAGGGAACAATCCTAACTATGGAAAGCCAGTGTAAATTACATTGGCTTAAATTAAGCCTACATAAAGCATGCCAGATTGAAATGCCATTCAGGAGTGATCTACTGCTGGTTAAGCTGGCCCAAGCCTGCTAGAGGGAAAACAAGCCTATAAGAGTTTGATGTACACCACCCTTTTTTTGCTGGTGTAAGTTTCACCAGGTTGCCAGGTCACACAACTGAACAGAATTAGGATCAAGCATAAATCCCACCCTGCCCAGTCCTGCCCCTGCCATGCCCCCAGAAGCCCCCTTTTTGGGGACTTCACACCATCCTCAGCTGAGCTGGCTTCAGCTGAGCCCCAGCTCAGACAGGATGAGGGACTTATCTTGGCATATCTCTGGATGAGCCAGAGTCGTGGACTTGCACTGGCCTAGCCCAACTTGCTCATCCCAGCAGATCTTGGGTTTGGATTTCTCCTTAAATAAGTAGGACTTTCAGATCAGGCAGGTTAAAAACCGAAGCAGAGGGGCAACATGTGGTCTGTCTTCCAATTCTGTCACTCCCTCCCAGGCAAGACAATATTGTCTGTTGATGAGCTTCAAATCCCATCCTTCCTCCAAGGAACCAAGGATGGTACAGATAGTCAGCCATCCCTCCCATTGTAGCTTCACATCAATCCTGTGATGTAGGTTAGACTGTACAATTGTGACTGGCCTAATATCAACCCATGTGTTTCATGGCTGAATTGGCATTTGAATGAGGATGTCCATGGCCTTAGCCCAACTCTCTAAACTCTAAAACAATCTTGCCACTACACTACACATATTAGCTGGCTCCTACATTTAACAAATCCTACAATTAATCAAGGTTATCAGGCTTGTTTTCTTGGCCAAGCCTATTGGAATCAGACACGGACTCACTGGTGCACTGTTCTCCAGTATATTTAATGAGAAACTTTAGTCTAGAACATTTCATGGGTCGGCTTACAGGTTGTGCAAGATTCTGCATCTCTACACAACATAATCAGGCATTACAACTCAAAGCTCAGATGTTGTCACAGCAATTAGACCCACCCTCTATGAACCTTAAATAGACAAGGGTGGGTCTTTTCTACTTGAGTGAGGAAGGTGTCACAGAATGGGAACACGTGTGAATGAGTGCTCCCCCTAGGGGGGAAAGTGGGGGCCAGCTGAGCCTGATGGCTTAGTTGTCCAAGGGTCTGGGGTGATGGGGTTGGTGGCACTTCCTTGAGATCCTCCTCCTCTAAAGGAGGTGTGCGTGGCAGCGGCAACTTGTGAGAAGAGGGGGTAGAAAGGAGAAGGGGTGGGCTCTTGATCAGCTAGTATTTGTTCTGTTGTAACTGGAACTAAGGGGGGAGGTGTCCCTGTCAAAAGCACTGAACCCTACTGTCTCAGTACTTACTGGTTGCAAGTTGCTAGGACTCTCCCCCAGGTCCCATTCTTTGTCTTCTTCTTCATCATCACTCCAGGACTGCTCCACAGTGCTGATGACAATGATGGACTCAGGCCCAGGGGTCATATGAGCCCTTCCAGGCCTCCTGGGCCCTGGGACTCTCTCCATGCCACACACGCTTCCAGACACACCCCTCCCCAAGCCACACCCATTACCAACCTTGTTTTACACCCAACTTGAGTATTCTGCCTGGTGGAAATGTGTTCTTGAGCTCTGATGAGGCTTCTCGCTTGCCAGGATGGATGCAGGACAGAGAGGGGTATGTGAGCACATGTAGAAACTGGCCTACTGCACAAAGGGAAAATTTACATTTGTTGATCGGCCCACTTTGCCTCTGGCCCTTCCCACCACTGGCGTCTGGGTGCTGGCAAATTGCATAGAAAGGATGGTAGCCCTTGGAGTGAAAAAGGTTCCCAGTCCCTGTTGTAAGAATGAAGAGTTCTACCACGCTTGAATGTGGCCACACACTAACGTATATAGGGCTCTTTTCAATTTTGTGTGTAGCATGTATGTCATAAGAAAGTGCATAGATTTTGAAATGATGTCTATGGTGCATGGGCTCCACAGCTAGGAAGCCCTTAATGCTTCCTGGTGCCATTCATTTGTAACAAGGCAGTTCATGCTGCAACATATTTATAATTACCTGGCTAACAATGCTTTATCTGGATAGTGAAGCAAGTACCATTTGCCCCTGTAATTATTCTCTGACTTGGATCATATACCATGCTGGACCATGACCCTCCCTTCCTCTTTCACTGTGGCACCTTGACCATAGCAACATCAGCACCAGAAACCCTGGGAAATGTAAGTTTCCTAGGGTGCCTGATTCCTTGATATGGGAACCGACATGTCCTAGGGCTAGGGTTACCATCATTTTGTCACTTCAGAAAGAGTACATTTGGCTTCGATAAGTGAAAAGTAAGAGTATGCTGTTGCACCATCTCAAAAAGAGTACATGTACTCTTAAAAGAGTACGGTTGGTAACCCTACCTAGGGCTCCTTGTGCATACTCAGTGGGAAAGAGCCATAGCTCAGTGTAGAGCATCTGCTTCCATGCAGAAAGTCCCAGATTCACTGCCAGGTCAGTGTACCCAATACTGAGCTAGATGGACCAATGGTCTGACTCCATATGAAGCAGTTTCCTATGTTCCTCATGTCAGGAGAGTGGAGGCCAAGATTAAATTTCAGAATCAAAAACAAAAGAGCCATCCCCCCCCCAACTGGATATGGGGCAGCAGCTACGTAGGCTGAGCCCAATTTTGAACAGAACTTAGGGAAGATCACCCGTCACTACTTCCATCCTCCTAATATGGTACATCTTATTTTATTTTATTTATTTATTTATTAAATTTATATACCGCCCCATAGCCGAAGCTCTCTGGGCGGTTTACAACAAACAAAACCAGTAACATACAATTAAAACCACATATCATCAATTAAAATAAGATTCTTGGGCATCCCTCTTTGACATAAGCAAATGCTTTCTGTTAAGATGTTTCCAGCCATGAGATTTATGAGATATTTCATAAGATTTTGCCTTGTGTCAAAATGGACAATGTTAAAATTGCAACCCGTACACCAATAAAACGCAGTAGAGCTGATGTTACTGGGGTGGAGAGGTGTGCAATGAGGCTATAGCCCCAAGGCAGTTCTGCAAACTTGTCAACAATATAAACATATTTCTTTAGCAACTAGGATCACAAAGAATCAAAGCATGCAGATAGCATGACCAATAAGACAGCTATTCTTGCAACAGTACTTCAGGACAGAAAATAAGAGGTTTAGGGCTTTGACAGAAAATAAATATTTGTCTGCAATCAATGCCAGTACTAAAGATGGCACCTATGAAAAAGTGGTATATAAATAAACCAAAACATAACATAACAGCATCATCTTTGTCCTTTGCCTCGGTCTGCAAAAGGCTCTGCTGAGGTGACATGCATAGGACTGAGCTGTAAAGATCTCTTGGGCTTACGGAAGTAGCTTCATGATACAGCATCAGTGCTAAAGCAATTAACTATGCAATGCTGAGTTTCCTCAGATGTGAGTCCTGTTGAATTCAATGGAGTTTCCTCCCAGATAAATGAGGTTAGGATTGCTGCCTTAATTCACATCTTTAATAGGAAAGGAAACCATTGTCTCTATTCAGACCTGAATGAATAGGGTTGAACTTCTTCATGAGTTGTAATTCAGCAGTTTCATGAGAAATGAGGTGTTGGTTGGTTGCCACCAGACTTGGGTCATTTGTCAGTCATTTTGTCTATTGAACATATGGATTTTAAATAAAGAAGCTGCATTTTGGGGAATACAAATGAAACAGATTGACTATTTGATCAATGAAAGGTGGCTATTAAAAACAGTTCTGCTGGCTGACAGTGATACCATCAACAAATAAATTTAGTTTTGCTTTGGAGATACCTTTGTTCTTTCTAATCAAGAACACTTTAAATGAGCTGCCACATGTGTTCACCATTCCTTATAACAGTTGTCACTAATTTAATAGTGCTGGCTCAAACAGAAGCAAATAGCCAATTAACAACAGAGTATTTAATCTCCTGGACTTTACATCCTAATGGTACCAAGGAGGGAAATATTGCTAGGAGAGTTCCCAATTACTCTTTTCTGATCACTACTTATCAAATGATCTGAGCCCAGTCATGCAAATGAGCTGCGTATCTCACCAGATCAAGGGGAAACGAGTTTTCTGAAACGTTTGCATTTCAGTCCACGTTTGGTTTAGTGTCAACAAGCTAAATGTTTCCAATGTAACAGAAGTTGCCTCCTTTTCCTAGCATCACTCCTGCCCCAGTACCATCCTGTTCACTAGGGACTGAGAAGAAATTTGATTCAGTTTGCATTTAAAGGGGAACCTACCACATTTGCATTTTCCAAAATGATCGGAGATGGAGTCCAACAACATCAGGAGAGTCACAATTTCTGCATCCCTGCAGCAAGACCTTTCAGCTCATCTCTAGTTCTGCAGATGTTTTTGTTTGTTGCTGCCAGCTTCGATTTTATTTGTATGCCTTGTGATGTTTCATAGTAGTTCTATGTGTTTTTTAAAATTATTTGTTCACCAGTCTGAAAAATATTTTGTGCATCACCTAAATAAACAAAACAAAAGCTTTACAAATATTAGCAGGTAGATTGCAAAACTTTTAAACTCAGACTCTCCCTGCTGCACCAATGCCACTGAGGATTTTAGCCATGGTACATGGCAAGGACCAGTGGAGCTTGTTGAAGAGAAAAGTTATGTTCACTGCAAGCAAGAGGGCCTCACACTCTATCCATTAATAATGATCCAAGCTGGAGTGGTGTACAGTGAGAGGTCACATATCAGCGCAGGCTGATTCTGTCTGCTCAGGGTGGGTCATCTCAAATGAGTGCAGCTGACCCCACACTGTCATGCATTGGGAATATGACATGGCAGTTACAGACCAGCCATTTGATGTATATTTTAGAGAGTTAGCATCTAGGAATTTTTTTCCACCTGTAACTGAGTCTGAGTTAGTGTTTTCATAAATATTCTGTATACGTTGGTTCCAAATATTGGATGGTGAAAAAGAAAATCCATGGTGAAGAGGGGGAAAAAGATAGCATGTTTCTTTTCTTTCATTCTGTAGATCAAGACTGGGGAACCTGTGACCCTCCAGATGTTGATCAGCCCCTGCCAGTCTGGCCAATGGTAAGGGATTATGGGAGCTATAGCCCAACAACCTCCAGAGAGCCAGAGGGCTGGCAAACCTTCTGTACCAGCCCTGCTGTAGAGAGCAGCACTCTCTACAGAGTAGAGAGGGTTTGCCAGCCCTGCTGTAGAGAGCACACTGCCACTTGTCACAAATGAAAAAGATGCACTTCTTAGGCACCATCTGCATCATACATTTAGAATGGAGACTGGTGGCTCTGATGTCAGTGGGGGCAGTGAATCTGCTTTCAAGGAGCTCTCCAAGGTGCTGGACTTATTTTGGGAACAGATCCTTGAAAGTACAGACTAAAACCCAAAGTGGATTCACTGCCCCACTGACATCAGACCCACCAGCCTCTACTGCATTTAAAGCAGTATCATACCACTTTAAATAGTCATGGCTTCCCCCAAGGAATCCAAAGAACTGTAGTTTGTTAATGGTGTGGTGAGTTGTTGGGAAGCCCGATTCCCCTAAAATTCCCAGAGTGATTGAACAATCAATCCCTCTTTCCAGGGAACTTTGGGAATTGCAGCTCTGTGAGGGGAATAGGGGTGGCCTAACAACTCTCAGCACTCTTACTAAACTACAGTTTTCTGGATTTTGGGAGAAAAGCCATGGCTGTTTCAAGTGGTATGATACTGCTTTAAATGTGTAGTGCAGATGGTGCCTTGCGTTCTTATCCCAGCCTTCTTTCAAGGAACCCAGGACAGGTTGTATGGGTTAGAACATTTCTCCCTGAGAAGCTAGGTTTTTACCTGCAGAGGCCAGGCTTCTCCTTGTTGCTGTTTCTTTTTAAGATGGAGGCATTGGGAAATGATACCCTCCACTGACAGTCCACTCAACCATCTCAGGATTTGGCCATCTCATCGGTTGTGAGGCAGGCAAACATTTTAAGCGTCAGTTTCAATGAAAAGCAGCCCTCAGCTACTAGATGCAAAAAAGAGATGGGAAAAGCACACAAAATGGTCACAATCTGATCTTTAAAGTCCCTCAGCAAACCAACAATTGAGTGACTGCAATTCATTAAAACCTAATTACCAAAAAAAAAAAAGTCAATAGTGCAATTTAGCCTGAACAATATTCATCATAACACACCATGGACTTGTTTTAAAAGAAGAAGAAGTTCAACTCCAGGCTTTATGAACAAGCCTTGAATACTGCTCTGTACACAATGTCACCAAGCACTTCAGTGCAGCAATTAGCAATGGCAATTCAATTTTACTAAACCTGGGAGGGATGGCAAAGAACAAACCCAGCCTTGCTATATTTTCCTGAAGCCTATTATAAATTGTTGGTTTATTAATTACACTTATATCTGGCAAAGGCTGGCTATACCATGCACCAAGGGGAAGCAGGGGCCTTCAGGTAGTGGAATTTAGGAGGGGGGTAGAGGAAGGCAGGGAATAGGGGCCACATCTGCGCCATACATTTAAAACACTATTATCCCTCTCTGAACAGTCATGGTTTCCCTCCAAAGACTCCTGAGAACTGTAGTTTTTAAGGGTGCTGAGAGTTGTTAGGAAACCCCCTATGCCCTTCACAGAGCTAAAATTCCCAGACTTCCCAGAAGAAGAGAGATTGATTGTTAAACCACTCTGGGAATTGTAGCTCTGTGAGGGGAACTTCGCTCCTCCTCCAGCTCCAAAAGGGGTCCGAGTGGGAGCGCATTTGCAGTGGTACTGGAAGACCAACAAGAAGCCACTTTAGGTGCCTGAAGGAAGTGTGTGAAAGGGAGGAGTGGGCAGATGATATTTAATGCCTTTCTGCCCACCTCCTCCTCCTTCTCAGCAAGACGCAGCACCCAGCTCTCCCTCCCAGTATGCAGTGTGAATATAACTGGTCACCATAGTTGGGGCCGAGTAGGAATGTTTTGTCCTCTTCTGTGATTGGATGGCAGAGGGGATTTTTTCACCTACTGCATGCTGTAGTGCTGGGTAGGAGCAGTTAGCAATGGGTGTCGGATAAGTAGGTCAATTGATTTGGGACTCTTGTAAGGATGGAAAGATCTGTCTGTTTCAATTCTCACAGTTTCTAATTTTTCCTGTGTTAAATTCAGTTCTCTACATTTCTACAGTGATCTTTTTTTAAAAATCCTCATGAAAATTCTCCAACATTTTAGTGTGAATTTCTCCAAATAAACACATTTTTGTAGGCAGTTTTGACAAAGGTACACTTTTTTGCAAGCCACTTCTCATCGTGTCATGCCTTTTTGCCTGTTATTTTCACTCATGTATTCATTTTTATGCACACTTTCCCCTAATATATGCATTTTTGTAAACGTTTAGTTGAGAACTGCATCCCAAAATTCTGTGTTTCGGTTCTCATATTGTTTTGGAAATTGTGGATTTGATAAATTCTGCTTGAAATGCGAACTGAATTGAAATTCTTACCCATCCCTAGTCTCTTGGCAGCTGCATGCAGGAAAGGGAAGAGGAGTACAGAAATGGTGAGTACCTTGAGGCACTTTTCCAGGGATGTCAAAGACTTGCACTCTGAGCTGTGTAAGTATGGGGTAGGGTACAGATCACTTTTGAGGTTAACCTGTGTCATTCACTTAGAGTTGTTGGGCTTTGAGGTGGTGTGAGTCAGGATGAGCTCCCTCCTCACTTGAAGTGGGGTGGCAGGGGGAAAGAGCTGGACTTAAGACCAGCTTGACTCTCTGTAGAGTAGGCTCACCTGGTCATCATGACAGGCTCAGGGGCCTGATAGAGGTTTTGCACATTTCCCACACATGGTCTCATTTCCCCTATGCAGTTTGTAAGTTCTTAAGCTAAAGTTAACAAAGTGGCCCTAGTTAAATCACATATCTTGCCTCTTGCCTCATTATTTCCTGTCTCCTAATGGAGACTTCAGTCAGTGGAATAGGGGTCTCCCAGCTTTCTGTTGTCACAGCGTCCAATCAGATGCCGATGGGAAGCCCACAAGCAGGGTGTGAGTGCAACAGCCCACTTGTGATCCCCAGCAAGTGGTATTCAGAGGCATACTGTCCTGATGGATTGGACTGATTTGGGATAGCCACCGCTTCAGGATACTGGATAGTATTTCTCTATCTATTTCCAGCAATAAAACACTAGAAAGTGAAATAGAACTGCATGGATATCATTCTGAATCACTGTCATCTCTGTACAAGCCCCTATAGATTTTAACAGCAAATATCCTTTCTGCCACAGAAATAATTTTCTCTTAAGTTTAATAGCCCTACACACCGTTGAGTTCCTTCTATCCAGTTCTCTGGGATTTTTCCAGGAGGATTCCAAGGGTTTATTTTACAGTGAGCTGCTGTACATTCCCCTCTTCATGTGCCTGTCTCGGATCAACAGCCCTGACTCAGCCTGTGAAACATCAAAACTCCATGTGGACATCAGCTAGCTCATTGGCGCTTGTCATAGGCAGTTTTCTTATATCCTCTAATCAATCAAGATAATTTCAATTAAGCTTAATTGTTCTGTTGGGGTTCTCGGCTTCAGACAGCACAGCAGGTAAGAATCACCCAGAAACTCCAATGACTTAATCATTTCTTTAATAATGCCTCTTGTGGTTTAGAGAGAACTAACCCTCTGTTGACTCTCTGTGACTTTTGCGTCAAGAAGAAGGAAGCAGGGGACAATGCTATATTTATATATATATTGACAATTTATACAATTACAAATTCTTGATAATTGGGGATAAAGAGGGGAGCAGGGCAGGAAATATTTTTAACAGTCCCTTTAAGCAAGAATGCATGATCTGTTGTTGTTTTTTAAGGGGGTATTTCTAATATAATGATGTTTATGTATCCCGGTACTACAATTCTCCAAAGTTTCTGCTCTTGTGTCTATTTTAGCAGAAGATTCATATACACCATACCTTTAAAGCGCATCCCCCACCCACTCCAAACAATCCTGGGAACTGCAGTTTGTTAAGGCTGCTGGGAACTATAGCTTTGTGAGAGCTAACCTACAGTTCCTACAATTCTTTAGGGGAAGCAATGTGCTTTAAATGTGCTTTCCAATGTATGGTGTGCACACAGCCTGAACCTAGGACCTTCTGTACAGAAAACATGTACTCTAACATGACCAAAATGGAAATCACAAGGAGACAGGTGCGATTCAAGGGAGTGCTGCATTGGAAGGTTTATTCTTGCAAAATGGTAAGGAGACTGTATTTCAGTTAAAAGCAAATTCCTTGGGGGAACCTTTCCTCTAAATAGTTCCTTGATCATTTTAGATGCCCTTTTGTATTTCTTTTGTTGCTCTGTGATAATGTTTTTTATTTTATTTTTTAGTGTGTGTGTGGGACATATGGCAGGCAGGACTGGGGAATATAGGGCTGCCCTCCACAGAAGGCTGTGGAGGATGACCTGTTGATGGTGCCACATGTCCCTGCAGCAAAACAGGCTGTGACCTCAGCACACACTTTTAGCATTGTGGCATTTGTCCTCAGGAATTCTCTTCCATTAGAAATCAACCCCAACATGGTTATGCTGAAAACTTTTCTTTTCTTCCCAGTCTTCCAAGCCAGTGTGGCAAAGTGGCTAGGATGTCGAACTAAGACCTGGGAGACCAGGGTTCACGATCCCACACGGCCATGAAGGTCACTGGGTGACCTTGAACTAGTCACTGTCTCTCAGCTAACCTACCTTGCAAAGTTGTTGTGGGGATTAAATGGAAAGGGGGAGAAACATGAGCTCTTTGGAGGAAAGGCGGGGTATAAATGCAATAATAAATAAATAGCATATTTCATCTCTGCTTTTAAAATTCTTATTGGGTTTTTTTAATGTCTTGATATTGTTTTTATGAACAGTATTATATTTTACTAGCAGCCTCATACCCAGGAATTTTAAGAAACCAAAAAATCAGTGCAGTTTTGAAATCAGTGGATAAACTTAGTGCAGTTTTGAAAGGTTCAGTCAATCATCTTGATTCAAAATGGCATCTGATTGTATTCAGAGACAAAAAACCTACTTCTTGATCTCAGGAACCTTCATGTGAAATTTGGTTACAATATCTTAAGAGGTTCCAAATGCATAGCAAACAAATAACTTTTGAAAATATAAAGATGTCTGCGCTCCACTTTAATGCTGGTTTATTGTTTTTTGCATTTTTTTTAATCTTCTATTGTCCAGTGGAGCCGAGTTTCATTAGAGATTGTAAGCTGCTTTGTGGAGGAAGCTCCCCAAAAAGTGGGGCATAAATGTTAACATAAAATAAAAATAAAGGCCAGCTATATTGATGCAGGTATGCACTGCCTTTAGTTTAACCAAGCAAAGCCATCTCCCCAGTTTTCACTATACCTCCCATTTGCATGTGCAAATTTGATTATCCCTTGCAGTGGTAGCCTAATTCACCTCTAACAGGGAACAACGAAGAGCTAAAAATGACCCATGTTGACAAGGAGCTTTGAAAGCATTCCTGTACCGATTGCAATTAGAGTGAGAACTGTATTCTGGATTAATGGTAACTAACCTGCACATTTAAAAAGAATGAACTTAAAAGGGCGGAGATAACAGAAGCACTATTAGAAGTGTGTGTTGCAATTTTCCCCGTACTTGGAAGAAAGTCAGCTCCTTTGATGATTCTGGACACGTAATTATACTAGTTTTCTAGCAGCACACTGACTCCAACAGTGGAAATGCAACACTGCAATTTTAACAAGGAAATACTTTTTTGAGGAAGAAAAGATCCTCAGGGATATTGTTCAGATAAAATGTGCAGCTTAAGATAGGCCTACATTTGCAAAATATCAAAACAGCTGTTTTTGGAGAGCTGAATTTCCCCTGCTTCCTTTGCATGTCAGGGATCATCCCAAACACCAACAGGATGTTGGCTGGGGAGGATCCACATTTCCTGCTTGATGGCTTAGTGGAATGTGAGCTTTGTTTATGGCACGATCTGCTAAATTACCCTTGGCTTGAAATAGTAGCCCTGTGGAGAAGAGGCTGTTTGTTGGAGACACTTCCTCACCAAATGTCCTATATATCTCTACTTCAGAACAGCATGCAGGAGATGAGCAAAGAATTGCAAAAATGTCATCTAGCCCAGCCCTTGGGCAATGCAAGATGTTGCAACTAGAGTACCCCTGATGGATGTCCATCAAGGTTCTGCTCCAGTGAACGAGAGCCCACCACCCAAGGCCGTCTGCTCTGCTGTCAAAAAACTGCTGCCGCCATGACGTTTATCCTAAGGTTTAACTGAAATCTGCTTCCTGAAATTTCCATCCACTGGTTATAGCCCTGGTCTCTAAAGCAACAGAGAACAAGGCTGCTTCATCTTCTGTGTGATAGCCCTTCCGATATTTGAAGACCATCATGACATCTCCATCCCTTTCCCTTCTACATCCTCTCTAGAAAGCAGGCCAGCGTAGAATGGGGATGAGGAAATAGCTCAAAGGTAGAGCACATGTTATGCATACAGAAGTGGAGTAATAGCTGGGAACAATATTTGCCTTCATGCACTGCCTGTGGCCTGCCTGGAAGCACCTGGTTGGCTACTGTGTACAAGACAATGCTGGACTACTGTTCATGTGATGAACCTTTTTCACTGTGGCCTGTTGACAGATTTATGACAAATGGAGAACATAACACTAATTACACTGTAATTACAGTGTAATTAATTATAATTACACTGGCTGCCTGTATACTTCCAAGACCAATTCAAGATGCTGGATTTGACCTATAAAGCTCTTTACGGCTACAGACCCCAATACTTTCTGGAATATGTCTCCTGATATGAACCTACCCAGAGCCTTAGATCTTCTTCAGAGGCCCTTCTCCTTGTTTGCCTTCTGAGGGAGGCTCAGAAGGTGATAGCAAGCGAGAGGGCCTTTTCAGTTGTGGCTCCCTTCTGTGGAATGCTCTCCCCAGTGAGGTCCATCTGGTGTCTTCGCTGACATCTTTTCAACACCAGGTAAAGATTTACTTACTTACAAAATGCCCCCCCCCCAGGCTGAGATGATATTTTTGTTACTAGTGTGCTGCCAAAGCTTCCTGTAGCTGTTATGGGGATTGTTTCTTGGTTTTTAAGGTATGGTATATTTATATTAATGTTTTCAAATGTGTTGTAAGTCACTTGGGCACCTCTGAGTAACAAGCAACTTGAAATGAAAATGGAAATGGACTGCCTTCAAGTCGATTCCGACTTATGGCAACCCTACGAATAGAGTTTTCATGGTAAATGGTATTCAGAGGGGGTTTACCATGGCCTCCCTCTGAGGCTGAGAGACAGTGACTGGCCCAAGGTCACCCAGTGAGCTTCATGGCTGTGTGGGGATTCGAACCCTGGTCTCTCAGGTCGTAGTCCAACACCTTAACCATTACACCACACTGGCTCTCACAAGCAACTTACAAGTCTAATAAATTATTATCATTATCATTATTCTGTTACAAGCAACCTTCTGGGGGCTTTATTGCTGTGGTGGGCAGGGCCAGAGATAAAAGTGGGTGGAGCACCCAATTGTGACTCTTACAATTGTACGATAGGCTACATTCTGACCACACAAAAGCCAGCGGTTTCTAACCCCCCTGCTAAAATTTCCCCACCTCCATCCAAGTAAGTAGGAGGCCTTATCACTTTTCAAGGGCATGTCCTAGCCAGACAAAAGCACTTCAGGAGAGCATGGAGCAAGGCCAGTGAAGGAAAGTGTTACGTGGCCTGAGGGCCACATTTGGACCATGGGCTTGAGGTTCCCCACCCCAACATAGAACTTCAGTCTGACCCAGCTTGGCTCTGCTTATGTTAATCTATTGTCGCACATTTATCCATCTGTTAACACCAGCGTAAAAATAATGACCTTGAATGAGATTAATGATGTTATGAACTTTGCATGCATAAACAAGCATAACATAAATGATGAGCATGGGCATCATGGGGATTTATTGCCAACACTGAATTTATTTATCACATTTATATTCTTCCCTTCCTGCAAGGGACTCAGAGCAGTCTGGAAGGTAATGATTAGTCCAAGACCACCCAGGGTAGTTCATGGCTGAACAGGGATCCAGGCTCAGGTCTCCATGGCGCAAGCCCAGCACTTTATCTACTACAAATAACGACCTATAAATGAAGTTTCTATTGGATTCTTGGCAAACTGCATCACAAGTACAGCCAAAGGGAAAAGCCTTCAGGAAGTCTAAGTCCAGTTCTGCAATAACCTTGCCCCAAAGAGGAAGCCTAGAAAGGCTCCTTGAATTTCAGAAGTTTGGCTCCAGGTGCCTCCGCCAAGTGAAACTGGGCAAGTGGCTACTAAGGAGAAGGCCTTTTTCATTGTAGCACCCCAGCTATGGAATAGCCTCCCCAGAGAGACTTGCCTGGCCCCTTCCTTATGATATTTTTGGTGCCGGGGGTAATAGCTTTTTATTCACCCAGACTTTTTAATTGTGTTTTTTAAAAAACAAAATGTGGGCTGTAAATTGTTTTATGCTGACTTCATGCAAGGGCAGCTTTTATTGTGTATTGTTGGTTTTAATTGTTTTATTGAAAGCCACCCAGGCCCACAAGCACAACTCGGATACTCCAGGTGATGATGAAGCAAGTTCTTTCCCCCTGGAATGTCCTAGTATCATGGAAAGGACTTGGCCACTTGACCAGCAAAATAGCAGATTAGGGTTCTGTCTCTGCAGGTGAAGGTAGCTGGGCAAGTATCATTCTATGGTATGGGTGAGGAATCTCAGGCCCAAGGGTGAAATATGGCCCTCCGGCCCTCTCTATTCAGCACATGGGACTCTTCCCAGGCGGCACTCTTCACAAGCCCTCCTCTGTGCCCTCCTCAAGTGCTTTAGCTGGATGGAGTGTGTTCTTGAACTGTGATAATGCCTCTTGCTTATGTAGATGGAGAACAGAGAAAATATGTGAATGTGTCAAAATCTTTCACAGGAACGCACCCTACTGTTCAAGGGTAAGAGTGATATCCATCATCTGCTCACTTTTGTCTCTGGGCGTACTCATGTCTGCCTCTGGTCCTGCCCACCACCATTTCATAAAAATTGCTCCCCCCCTTTTGCATCTGGCCATGCCCCCTTATGACTCTAGACACACCCATGTCTGTCCCTGGCCCCGCCCACCACCATTCTATAACCACTGCTCTGCCCACTTTTGCATCTGGCCCTGCCCACTTTTTGACTCTGGACACACCCAGCTTGCCTCTGCCCCGCCCACCACCAGCATGCAGCCCCCAGAACATTGTCTATGAGACAATGCAGCCCTCCTGACTGAAAAAGCTTCCGCATTCCTGTTCTGTGGAAACTGTTTCCCAATTCCAAATGTCCACCTCTGGAACCCAACCTTGCCTCCCTTGTGTGCCATTTTCCCAGAAAAACTCATTAATGGTGTGCATGTGTTATTGAGTAGCTCCTTTTAGTTTTTTCATCAGAGTTATGTGCAAATGGCCTGTTGAAATTGTTCACCCTATTTGTGGACAGAGAAACTGGGGGCAGTCATTTCACCAAATTTCTCCAGGGGAAGGAGAAACTCTCAAACAGTTTCTCAGAGGTGAGGCTTGCTATTAGCAGTGGCAGTAGCACAGCTTCTTTCTCTCTCTCTCCCTGCCAAGGTTTTGGAGTTTGTTTGCTAGTACTGCAAGTGACAACCTTGCCGCCATTTTGCATTCTCCACAACACCCTGGACCAGGGGCAGTATCCAATGTACCATTCCTTAGGTGCAAGTATTTATGCTTGCACAACAGAACTCCCCCTTCCTCTCCGCACATGCGCTCTGCACCCTCCCCAAATCTGCTCTAAAGTGCTGGGGAAAACCCCAGAACAGATTTAGGGGCCGTGCAGGGGAGGAGGAGAGGAAAGTTCCACTGGGCAAGTATAAATTCTTGTGCTAAATTAATGAGTTACTTAACCCCACATTGGATACAAACCCTAGCTTCATTCCAGGGTATTGGGAGAGAGAAAATGGCAGCCACTGTATAAAAAAAATGCTGAATATTATTTTTAAAAAAATTCTGTGACACAGCCTTCTTCTAGAGTGGCATGAGAAAAGGGGAGGGGGAGCAGGCATTTTCTCAGAAAACTATCTTCTGAGAAATTTTGGCTCCACTCTACTTTTATCACTTCTAAGCTGGAAGGGACTGACATTAAGCGAGTTTGGAAACAAAAGGACAAGGCAGAATGACACGAGCCGCAAATGGCATCACTCTGCACATTTAACAAACCTCTGGAAATAAACACTCAGGCGAGTCGTAGAGAGTTAAATGGAAAGTGTGGGTATGATCAATGGATATAATACTGTCAATGTAATGGGTTTCCTATTTAAATTTTGTGAGGATTTAATCAGCTGGGCACAGCTGCGCAAGATGCACCATAAACAATGTTGAAAAATATGGAGACATGTACATTTATCTGCTACAAATTAAGCTCACTTAGAGGTGGTCTTAATGGACCGTGTAGCAATCATTACAAGCATAAATTCTGAACTGTCTGTTTCCGGTGAGTATGCTTCTTGGAAAATAATTAATTAATTAATGCCCATCCTTAGTGGAACACTGTAATAAATGGAAATACCCTTAATTTGCTAAGCACTACTAACACAGCAATTATTCATTATAAACCCCATGCAGGATAATGTGTACATTGCCGATGGTGGTATTGTTGATTACTTTACCTTACCTGCAAAAAGTATCCTTTTTATTGACATCTGCACCACAGACAGTTGTATTGGGATGTGCTTTGCTACTGCTCATGCACCTTCACAGTGAAAGAGCGCTGTGTCTCTGTTGACTGAGATTTAGCCATCTTACTGGATGCCAAGCCGCCCCCTTTCAGATACAGGGCACACAATTTGCCCAACACAGCAGTGACCTAACTTGTGAAGGGGAGGCATGGAGGCTCTTTGAGCTCTTGCCTGAAGTAACTCTTTGGATTATTTAGCATTGTCAGCATTTGTTTCATTTCTAAGGGACTGACACATGAGCTTGGCACTTTATATTACACAAGGGAAGAGCCGCCGGTCCTCCTCGTAGGCTTTCAGTGTGAGACCCCAAATGCTCATGATGACGTTGCCTTTAAATACAGGTCAGCCTGATTGTCAGAGAAAGTGAGGGGTGTGATTTAAAGGGCCAAAGGAGTGCACAGGTAGGGCGTGTATGCGCTGAACCCTCCCCCTTACAGCTTCCCATAGCAAGATAGGAAGCTGCCTTATACTGCATTTTGCAGAAGTCCTTGTGCATGCTCATCACATGGTGGTCCCAAGTGCAAAGAGCCCTTGGGTGCATAGTTTCTAGGGAACCAATGCCCCTACTTCCTTCCTTACTCAGGCGCTTTGGGAAACTACATGTCCCAAGTACTCAAGATATTACCATTTCAGCATTTCAGGTGCCTGCTTAGCTCTGGTAAGTTTTGGATGGAGGAAAAGGTTTGAGCTTCAGAGCTCCTGCACGAGGAGTTTGTGGGGGCTTGAGGGAAGCTTTTGGTGGTGATGGGGTCATAGGTTGGACAAGACATTCAGGCATCATTATTATTTAATGTATTTATTTATATATAGATTAATGCCAAAATTAGACAACCCTATACACAGCAATTAAACAGGAGGTTCATTGAACTCTTGATAATATTGTCAAGAGGCTGAGGGTTTTTGACATTTTGGAACTATGCTTGTGGGGGGGGGAATTGAGCTATTTCTGAATTTCTTTAGGAAGTTGTTCATATTAGCTGGACCCAATCCCAAACTAAGCTGAGGACAGGGGAAGACACTCATTACTAAGTGGGAGGTGGAACTTTACAACTGGTCAAGGCTAGGGATGGGTGAGAAATTTGATTCGGTTCACATTTCAAGCTATAACTATCAAATTTGTACTTTCTGAAACAATATGAGAATTGAAACACAGCAAGTTTCACACTTATTCAGAATTGCAGTGCAGTTCGCCAACCAAACAATGTTTACAAAAATGGATAGGTTAGGAGAAAGTGGACATAAATGAATACATGAGTGAAAATAACATGCAAAAATGAATTTTATGATGAGAAATTGCTTGCAAAAATTTGTATATATGTCAAACCTGCCTACAAAAATGTATTTATTAGGAGAAATTTGCCCTAAAATGTCGGATAATTTTCATGAGGATTTAAAAAAAAATCACCAATTGCTGCAGAAATGTGAACTGAATTTAAGATTGGAGAAATAAGAAACTTAGAGACCCCAAACTGACAGATCATTCCATTCCTACCCAGTACTAGACCTCTTATCATTTTCTCTAAATCAGTGTTTCCACTCAACTCACTGGGGAAAACCAAATCAATTTTTTTTTTAAATCAGAGGAGTTTTCTTTTAATCCTCCAGAACCTATTGGTCATGTAAATTTGGTTTTGGGTTGATGCATTGGCCATGCCAGATTTAGAATATTCCATCTGCAATTTTGATTTCACATTTAAGTCATCGTGAATTGTAGCCAATGCTAGTCCAACTCAGAGTAGACCTTTTGAAGTTAATGAACATGACTAACTTAGGTCCATGAATTTCAATGGGTCTATTCTGAGTAGAATTTGTTGGCTATAATCCTTAGGAGTTAGACCAATGAAGTCTTGTTAAATGAAGATCAGCAGGTTCCTCTCAGTTCCCTTTTGTTCATAGAGGGGAAAATACGGGAAATATAGACAAGAAGCCCTAAAGAAAGGCTTAGCTGGGGCCTTCATACAGAGAGCTACAGAATCTCCAAACAACAATGGGAATGTTGGTGGCCATGTCTTGGCGTGTTTCAAAATGGAGGATACCTTAACGGTGTCTCTAGCATTCTGTTTGTTTTTCCCCACACCACACCCCATTCTTTATCCTTCAGAGCAAATAGCTTTCTTTACAACTGGAGTCCCAAGAAGATAATTGTTTTCCTCACAAAAAGTCTACTGTGGATCACCTCACGCCACTGTCGATAGGCTAAAGGGGTATTATACAAATACAACAGAGAAGCTTTTGACTTCATCAGGCTCTCTGTGGTTGTTCTTTCCTGTTCTGTGTCACAATAAAAAAATGTGGACAATGCTCCATAGGGAGCTTTATTTTTACGAAGCTTGTTGCTGAAAAGACTGTGGACGGTGTCTAATCTTACCTGCCTGTTTCCTTCCTTCCTTCTGTCCTTCCTTCCTTTCATGGTTGCTTACAGTTCAAACAATGGCAGAACTGCCACCTTATGACTCATATTAACATATTTAAAAAACTCCCACAAGTTCCTCTGTTTGATTACTCATGAGGAGATGTGGGTCAAATAAGGCCCTGCTTGTAGACTGCTATGAGCAAGGCCCCAATTGAACTGTCCCTCCAGAGCCCTGCACCATCTCTGTAAACAGACCCTCTCCCTCCCCTCCCCCAAGGGCTCTCCTAACTTACCTAGAGCCTGACAAGTGGGGAGGCCATGGCAGGTTAAGCTGCTGTGTGGAACATCCTTTCCTACTGAGGAGCACTGTGGGATTGTGCATCACAGTGTCCCTGATGGGAAATTGATGCTGTTTGGGTTGCTGGTACTTGATACGAATAATATGACTTTCCCTATTGGAGATGCTAGCAGGTATTGTCCCACTACATTCTTTAGCAGAAAAGGAAGCTCTGCAGAGCTGGAGGCATGACTGCCGCTCCCACACACCCGTTGTTTTAGGGGAAAGGTCATAGCTCAGTGGTAGAGCATCTACTTTCCATGCAGAAGGTCTCAGGTCCAGTCCCCAGCATTTGCCACCCTGGGCTCCAGCTGGGAGAAAGGGTGGGATATACATCAAATAATAAATAAATAAATTTCCACGCAGGGCTGGGAGACAGCCCTCTTTGAAATCCTGGAGAGCCACTGCCAGTCAGTGCAGACAATACTGAGCTAGAGCCATTCCTTAGAGCAGCAAAGCATTCTGGGAGGAGTGGCTGGGAGATGGCCTGTGCTGCCACTTTGCCACAGTGCCTAATCATTGTGTTTAAAGTAAAAAAAATTAAAGTTTCTCCAACTCCCATCAGACCAAGCCAGCATGGCTGATGGGCAAGGGTTATGGGAGTTGTAGTCCAACAGCATCTGGAGGGCCACAGGTGCTACAGCAGCCTTTCCCAACCAGTGTGCCTCCAGATGTTGTTGGACCACAACTCCCATCAGCCTCAGCCAGCATTGCCAATGGTCAGGAAAGATGGGAATTGTGGTCCAACAGCATCTGGAGGCACACTGGTTGGGAAAGGCTGTGCTACAGGCTTAGACTGGTTGAAGAGTCATTCATTCTCCCAGGGAATCCTAGGAATGACAGGCATTGGGTGCCAGTGGAGAATTCTCAAGATTGTCGCCAATCTCAATTCCCAATATTCCTTATAAAAAGCCATAACAGTTAAAGCATCATAAAACCAGGATACGTTTGTGGTGCAAATAAGGAGAGAAGGGTATGCTGAAGGTAGGGTTGGACAAATCTGTCAATTTCAGTTTCTCTCCATTCCTCATTTTTTCACTTTTCACTTTATTTCTCCCCTTTTCCACATCAGTTTGTAATTTTTTTCCAAAAAATCCTCCTCTTAGAAAAGCAGCAGCATTTCAGTGCAATTTTTTCTTAATATACCCATCTTGGTATTCAACTTTGCCTGTTTTTGGAAAGCAATTTCCCTTTATGTGTATGCTATTTTCACTAATGTATACATTGCTATGCATACCTTATCCTAGTGTATACATTTTTGTACACATTTCTTGGCTGGAGAAATGTGTTGCAAAATTCGGAGAAGCACCCGTTTCAAAGGATGGCTGTTTGGGTTTGCGTATTGTTTTGGAAAGTGCAAATTAGGTAGGATCACCTATAAATGAGACCTGAATCCAATTTTCCTCCATCCCTAACTGAAGGGCATAGAGGATTCTGGATTAGGCAATCAGGTACAAACAGTGCAAACTTCACCCTCCGTGTTTTACGAGTTGTACTTTGGCAAGGGTTTAATAGAAGTTTTTTTTTTTCCTGGGCATTTCTAACAGTACTTCAGTTTGTTTAAATACTGCCAGAGCAAGAGACATTTTGCTTTTATGCTCCACAGAAGGCCATTAGGGCTCCTACATCTGTTCATGTATCTCGAGTAAATCAAAGTGGAACATTTGTCTTATCTAGCAAGCATTTTAGTGTCTTCCTGACTTTTGTTTATTCTTTAGTGGCTGGTTTAACCCTGTCCTTTCCAGTGTGATTAGGGAAGTGGATAAGACATGATTTTTAAGATGAGACATTAGACAACAGCAGGTGCTTAATATAAAAGATCTGAGGAGTGGGAATGGACCCTGGAAGAATCTGAAGTTTACTAGTTGGCTAACAGAAGGTAGCTTTTCTAGTTGGACCCATGACATATTGGCAGGCTGGTAACCCCATTGGGGATGGGGAGACTGTGCCAGCCTGACCAGATGTTGTTAGACTCCATCAACCCTGACCATTGGCTATGCTGGCTGGATCTGAAGGCAATTGCAATTTAGCAACATCCAAGCTGGAGGATACCAGCTTGGGGAAGCTGTTCTAGAGTCTTTGGGAAAGGAGTTGAATCCTGATGAATGATCACTTTGATAAGTAGATCAATGCAGATTCTCAGCATAACTGTGGCTAGGCAACAGCATGCTCTCCCATTCCCAACCAACAAAAAACAGCAGCAATGTCCCTTCTCCCTTCAAAAGGTTGCAAAGGTGTTCCTGTCTTTGTCACTCAATGAAAACCTGGACGTTCCTGCTCTGAAGAATGAAGAACCACTGCGATTTCTGATCTCTGTAGGCTCAAATGCCATCAGTGTGCTGTGCTGGATGTTCACAGGTCCTTGCTGAGCTGTCTGGGATATCTATATCTATAAAATGATATATTCCACATTGCCTGGGGAGTCCCCTTAGTATGTAGAAACCACTATACCAATTTTGGGTGGCTCTGTTTCATTTTCAAACTGATAGGCATTCAGCCACCCAATTCTATGAAAGCAGAGAGATACAAACCATTAGTATTTATTTCACTAATAGGCAAAAAAACTTTCAGTTTAAGAACATACCTACAGCCAACAGATATTTCTAGCAAACTTTAAAAAGCAGGGAAATTGGGCAGCTATAGTGAATGCACCAGGGAAGCAGGAGACCTGACCTCCTCTCTGGGATATTGTACTGCCCTACATATTTTATTTTAAGATGTCTTCAAAGCTTTTTTTAAAAAAAGTTTTAAAAGTTGTTTTGTTTTAATGTATTTTAAAATCTGTTTTTGTAATGTCTTAAAGTGCTTTTAGTGCTTTTTTTGCTGCCCTGGGCTCCTGCTGGGAGGAAGGGTGAGATATAAATCAAATAATAACACATGGGTTGGTCTTTCCCAGTCCAATCTACTTCCTGTGTAGCTTGGAAGAATTTGGTAACATGTGCTTCTGAGCATATGGTGAGTGGTGGCAACACTACTAAATACTAGCATGGAAATGGTAGGATACCTAGTATCTCATGCTCCCTTGGTCATACTTACGGAATGTTTTTGAAAGATCTAATTCAAGAATATTATTTAAAGGTGATAGTTAACATTATCAGCTGCAAAAATAATTATTGCAAAGAACCAGAAAAGGAAGAATGCAGCATCTTTATTTGAATGGATCTAGAAATGTCTATTGTACAATAATTAAACTAACTTATTTTAAGAGATCATGGGTAAATCAGTCAAATAGGTCTATGGAAAAATGGGCCACGTTTGTTATATTTTGGAAGGATACATATAAAGACAACATAAAAGCATATGATGCATTTAATTTATTGTAAGTTTGTCTTGTTTTGTTTTTCTGTTAGAGGCATCTACATTTATTTATGTAGATTTACTATTTTATATATGTGCTTTTGTTAAGTCATAGAAAAATCCTGTGAAATTTGTATTTCTTATTCAATACTTCCAGCTTCTCATCAAGCACCCAAGCACCATGTCATAGCAAACCTAAATAGATGCAATACTTGTAATTGTGCTTGGGATTAAATTTTATCAAAATTAAAGTTTCTCAGAGTTTAAACTTCCTGATTTGGGGAGAAGAAGGGGAGGTGGAAGTATGAAGTTAATGGAACATCTATATCAAAGGAGGGGAGATTTGATTGGGATTGGAATACTTTCTGTGTCACAGTCTGGTAGCTTTGTGCATCAGGCCAATTAGGCATTGCATATGCTAATGTCTCTTTCAAGAAATTTAGCAATTTCCCCTTAGATAGCCATTAAAAGTTTGTTATTCTCTAATAAAATGAAGGAGAAAAAATATGCAAGGAAAACCCCAATTATACCATTTGCTTTCAAACTATCTGATTTAATTGTTAAATTGTTAAATCCCTCAATTAATTGAACTGTTTACTCAGCTATAATTAGGAATACATCTAGTCTTGTCAAAAGGAATGAGATTTACTTTAGGAATAGGGGGAGAAAATCTTGAAATGTAGGACATGATCAAGCCAAAGTTAGGCAATTTGTGGTCCCACTGATTTCACTGCATGTGATTAACAATGGAAGCCTATAATATCTACTCAGAAGTAAATCTCATTGAGTTCAATGCAGTTTACTCCCAGATTATTGGGTATAGGATTATAGCCTGCTGAAATCAGTGGGGATTCAAAGTGGGACTAGATGGTAGTCATTATGTTATCCAGAACGCATGTTTTAGCTGTTGTGCCTTTCTTCAAAGAATCCTGGGAGCTGTAGTTTGATAGAGATTCTGGGAATTCCCTATTTCAATATCCTTTATCTCTCTTACAAAACTACAGTTCCCAGAATTCCCTGGAGACCATGTGTGCCTGTTAAACCAGTTGTAGAACGGTAGATCAGCCTTTCCAAACCTGGTGCCTGCCAGATGTTGCTGGACTACAACTCCCATCATCCCTGGACATGGGCCATGCTGACTGGGGCTGAGGGGAGTTTGAATCTAACAACATCTGAAGGTCATCATTTTGGGAAATGCAGTTATAGATTATGGCACAGTTACTTAGACATGCCTGTAACCCTCCAACCTGCAAAGAGGGTATCAAGATCTTTCACAAGCAACATGAATAACATCCCTTGCATACAACTCTGGGTCAGGAAATTGCAAGCAGTAAAGCTTCCTGAATTGACAGAATCAGAAAGCCTTCCTAGGAATAATGATAAAAAGAAATTAATTACTGGGAGGCAGAAGGAGAAGCAAACCAGGGACTCAGGTAGCAGAGTCCAGGCACCTTCCTCCAAGGGCCATCCAGGCAGCTTGAAGGCTGAAGGAATGACTAACCTGGCCTTTCCTGTTTTGCAGCAGTGTCCTTAGAGTGGTCAGAGAGGGTACTGCAGCTCATCAGCTCAGCCAGATCTTGTGATCTGAGGAAGCAATGGGCTGGGCTGCTTGAGGCAAACATGATTCCCTCCCTCCATTCCACATAGAGAAGCCAAGTACTTTGGACAGTTCCTTGAATGTCTGGACTAAAACCCAGAGTGGCTTCCACTGCCCCACTGTCACAGACCGACCAGCTGCCGCTGCACAGAAGCAATCTTAAATCATAGCAGAACCAGAGAGGCGGTTCTTTCAAAGTGGGAAGAGGGGCTGGAGGAGAGGAAACAAAGCAAACAATAGGTCTAAGCCATACAAATATCTCTGTGTGTCAGTCACTCCTCTCCAGCACATGCTAATATCGAAGAGCAAATATCAGTAACTCTGGGGGGAACAATATGAGGAAAATCTCCCAATACACTCTAACATAATTAAGCTGTCCAACTGAAGTCCATTTGCTGAAGCTGTGGAAAAAGACACCAATTAATAATAATACCCACACGGGGTGGGTGGGAAGAGGTAGCTAGGGAGCTGCATGCAGTTTTGTGTAAGAGCTGCAGCAGCTACACACAGTTAACCCTCCTCTCTTCCACCCCATCCCCTTATTTTGAATCCGTTGCCCGCAAAGCATGGAGCAAGTCTGTATTCTTTTTCATTCTCAGCCAGTTTTTTTTTTAAACTATGCACATTAGGGCTGCAAACCAATACATGTCTACTCAGAGGTAAGCACCATTGGGTTCAATGGGATTTACTCCCAAGTAAGTGTGCATTGGATTGCAAAGTAGGGCTGGATCTGTCATTTTTTATTTCTCCCAGCTTCTCATTTTTCCACTCTTAGTTTCAGTTCTCCACATCCATCTGTTGTTGTTGTTGTTATGTCCTCATAAAATCATTTTATTATGAATTTCCCCTAATACACACATTTATATGCAGTAACCAAAGGAATTGGAGGCATAGTTTGATGATGATTCTCCATGTGACTGATGCTATCCATAAGTACCCTGATTTCAAATGTTCAGTATGGACTGCCATCACATATCTGAAAGCTTCCGCATCTCTGTGTTCATCTGTGTGAACTATATCTGCCTGACAGCCCCCCTCTCACCTTTTTTTGGCTTCCCATATCACTGCAATTCTTTATTCCTCAACCATCTTCTGTGTCCCTTCACTGTTTTACCTACTAAGTTGGACTTCCCCAACCTAGCACCCTCCAGAGATGTTTTAGAGTCCTAGGGCCACCAGCTGCAGTCAATACGGCCAAAGGTCAGGCGTGATAGGTGTTGTAGTACTAGGACAAAAGTAAGGGCTGTAGCCTGCCTCCGCCCCGTATTGTGTCTTCCTGAGTATACTACCCAATCCTATAAAGTAACTTGTCATAGCACAGGAGATGGGTGCATATGCCAGTATCAGTTACTCTCCGTTTCTCCTTTTGCCATTCTTAAGTTCAGTTCTGCACATTTTCACATCAGTTTGCAATTATTTTTTTCATTAAAAAAAAATCCTCGTGAAAATTCATCAGTGTTATTCTGCAAATTTCTCCTAATATACATGTTTTTGTATGCAATTTTGCCTAAAATACACATTTTCGCAAAGCAATTCCCCCAATGAAACACATTTTCGTATGTTACTTTCACTAATATATGCATATTTATGCACATTTTACCCCAGTATTTGCATTTTTAGATATATTACTTGGTGGGAGAACTAAGAATTTTGAAGGATGCCTGTGCTTCAGTTCTCATATTGTTTTGGAAAGAATTGGGTAGATTTGCCTTTATATTCAAACTGAATCAAATTTCTCTCCATCCCTAGGTTAGAGGTGTGGAAACTGTGACCCTCCAGATGTTGTTGGACTCCAAATTCCATAACCCCAGCCAACCTGGCCAGTGGTCAGGGATGATGGGAATTGCAGTCCAACAACTTCTGGAGGTTCCCCATCCCTGTCTTACCTGAGAGGGCAGCTTTGTTCAGTGGTGCCATTGGTTGGAGACAACAAAAAATAGCAAAATGCAGAGAAGTGCAGATTTCAAAGGACAAATGCATTTTAGTTCATGTATTGTTCCAGGGAATGCAAATTCCAGGGTAGTGTGCAGAGCCAGTATGGTGTGGTGGCTAGAGTGTCAAACTGGGACCTGGGAGACCATGGTTCAAATCCCCGCTCATCCATTAAGTTCACTAGGTGGCCTTGGGTCAGTCACTGCCTGTCAGCCTAACCTACCTCACAGGGTTGTTGTGAGGATGAAATTGGGAGGGGGAGAACCATGTTTGCACACCACCTTGAGTTCCATGGAGGAAAAACAGAATATAAATGTAATAATAAATAAAATAAATAAAATTTGGTCCAAAACTAATTTCTCCCCCATCCATAGACTGATCCTATTTAGCACAAGAGGGGAGAATCCAGTGTGGTTGTACTGCACAGTGTCCTTCAGCCTTAACCACTCCAAGTAACTGGGGCAAGAGTACATGTCTACTCAGAAGTAAGCTCCATTGGGTTCAATGGGACTTACTCCTAGGTAAGTGTGTATGTGCACTTATTTGAGAGTAATCCCCGTTGGACTCAGGGGAATCTACTTCTGAGTGAATGTGCATCAGATCAGGCTGTCAGTTGATTAATCTACTGCTAAATCAACTGAAGCTTGTTACTGGAGATTTTCTGTATGAGAAAATGTCTATTTCACAACGTTTCTGTTTATTGCATCTCCTGTCTCTGCTCCGGGAGAGGTTGCAGGGGGTGGAGGTGAGGTTAGAGAGGATGGTTTCATGCTGGGAAGCGTGCATGTTATCTGCCACTCGAGACTTATTTTCTGTATCTCAGTAATATGTACAAGTCAGCCTTTTTAGAATAACTCTCATGTTTAATGGGGGGGGAGGAGAGACTTGATTTTGACATAAACTAGAAAGCTTAAGAATTTCACAGTGAAAGCCAATGCTATATCCATAATTCATACATTTTTGTACGGAGTTTTGTTTGCACAACAGCAAGAGATTTAAGGATGGAGGGTGAACCTTTCCCTTTCGGACATCAGCTTCCTCAGTTGAGGGTGTTATTAATGTTTTAGTTGCATTCCATTTAAGGCAAAAAAAACTAGGCACCTTCCTGTCAGTGAGATTGGCAGCTATTCACAATATCTACATGTATGGGAAGACTACTGCTTAGGTAGGCACTTTGTAGCCCAAAACAGTGAATAAAGCTTTTGCTCACAAGCCGGATATGACACAAGCCTTGGCGCATGTACAAGTTGTTGGCACATTGATGAGTTAAGCTCTAAGGTTGTTAACTGTACAGCCTGGGACAAGGATATCTAAAATATTGTCTCATACTCTACATACCCAGTGGAGGCTGGACTATTAGCCCCACCAACCTCAGTCAGCCTTTGGCCAGCCCCTACCTGACTGCCTTCTTACTCACATCCAGGAGATGGCCTTGCCTGTCAGCGTCCTCTTCCGCAGTCTCACCATTGCCCATGCTGACCTCAGCAGGGAGGAGGATGGGGACAAAACTTGAATTAGTTGGCTATGTCTGGCATTGGCGCTGGCTCTGCTTACTGTTTGGGCTCCCTGCCTTCCACCCCTCTGGTCCCACTGGCCACCAGCCACCACTGTACATACTCAACCAGTCACTGTGTTCTGCAGAAGAAGGCATCCTTCAGATACCATCCTCTCAGGAGGTCTGTTCTGCATGATGTTGGAATTTGGCCTTTTGTGTGGTAGCACCTACCCCTTGGGACTTTCTCCCATTATATATCAGACAGGCGTCTTCTCTGTTGTGTTTATGCTTGCATTTTTGTAAATAAATTGCAATGGGCAGTTGCTGATGCAACTATCTATTTTGGGGTGGGGGCAGAAATCTGTCAGAGGGAGAGAGCTAAGGAGGGGGTCTTTCTATCAGGGTGTAGTGCCCATTTCTCCAAGTCAATAAGGTTGGAACTTCAGAAATGAAGAACTGGGAGCTGGAGGCTGCACCCCTTCCTGGCCCTGACCCATGCAGGTATTTCCATGCACTTTTCCTTTCTCCCATGTGCAGTTAGCTGGGCTCTTTGGCAATGGTTCTAAATCTCCTCTCTGGCTCCTCATCTTCTCTGTTCTTGTGGCCCTGGGAAAGATGAGGTGTGTGCAAGAGAAAGTCTGAGAACCATCCAGGAACCTCCTATCCTTGAGCTAGAATGTTTGGATCCATTGGCTCTTCAGGGTCTCTGGCAGTGTGGAGATCTGTTGGAGAATCCTGCCTCTCTTGCTCTCATTCTAAGGAGATTTTAAATTCGAGGTCTGGAAAGTGCTCAACTCTGGCATGCTAAAGGTGGAGTCCACTGTCTTTTGGTTGTTTGCGTGTGGCAGAGGCGTATGGTGGCTCTGTGTCAATAGAGCAATGGAATCTGCTCTGGATTTTAGTCTGAACTTTCAAGGAGCTATCCAAGGTGAAGTACTTGAAAGTTTGGACTCAAACCCAGAGCAGATTTTATTGTCCCACTGACATGGAGCCACCAGCTGCCCCTGGGGGGTAGAGCCAAGCAAGTTTTGGCAGCTTCATCCTGGGCTCATTCCAGCAATTCCTGGCAGTTTGATGGATGGAGCCCTTTGGTTTTTTGTTTGTTTGTTTGTTTGTTTGTTTGTTGCTTATTTTAGCAACTTAATCCAAATACACTTTGTACAGATGTTCAGCAAGAGTCAGGCTTAGCAATCGTTCCACGTTCTGAGTATTCCAGTGCCTGAGAAGTTATGTCCAGTCAGTTTGGGGACACAAGCAGGCTCTTTCCTTTCTCCTGCCACTTCTGCCAGCTGGCATTGGGCAAAGCTCATCTTTGCAAAAAGATAAGTGGGGACATGCTGACTTTGCCACCCCCAGGTCTCTCTGGCCCAAGTTGTCCCATAAGCAAGAATTTCTGGAACTTGGACATAAAATGTGCCTGCAAAGTGCAGAACCCACTGTACTCTTTCTACATTTACAGAGCAATGCAACTCAGGGGTAGTCAGTGGAGGGGGGCGGTGGTGGTGGTGAAGGCAGCAGAAAGCTCCATGGCATCCACTTGCTGCTTGAGAGCCACCAGCCCGGCTTAACTCAGGCTCCATTTGGAGCTGCATGTGGAGAGAGTTGTTTTATGCAGCAGAGTTCACTGGAGATAGAAAAAGAATATGAAAGAGAGTTTTGTTTATCTTAAGCAAAATAAACTCATTTTATTAAGAAAGTCCATGCAGGTTGGAATACCCGGTCATCTACACTAGCTGAATTCAAAAGGGGAGGGAAAGAATTGTGGGAAGAAGGAGGAGGAACTGGAAGTGATGATAGCCCCGAGAATATCAGTCTAATCAATCAGAGGTGTGCTTAAACTTGAGGAAAGTAACAAGGAGAGAATTCAAGCAGGGGCCCTTTCAACTGACTAACTACATCTGTTACCCCTAATGGTCAATAGATTCAGAGCACACAGTGAGACAATGCATTGACTGAAGTGAAGCTTCCAACGGCATGCAGCAGCTGGAAGGGAAGAGCCAGCTCCCATAAATAGCACTTCCGGTGAGTAAGCAGTCCTTGTAGAGTGCTAATGGAACGATTTTTCTCTGTCGACCTTTTTACCGATAGAATTCCTATGTGGATCGGGACCTGGAGGTGGGAGACTTGGATGCCATGTAAGTATCCCCTGTGGCTCCTCCCCAGCCACACCCCCAGAATGTCCTATTCCCAGGGCAACCACCAGCTTTTGCTGGCTCTCTGTCTGCCAGCCTGGCCGTCCCCAGCAGATCCCCAGCTGATCTAGCAGGGTCCCAGCAGCCCCACAGCTGAGCCAGGATGTTGCCAGGCCCAGCCTCCAAGAGGTCTTCTGTATCTTTAAAAGTTGTGCAGGGGGGAGGGAGAATTCCACCTTGTGGTTTTTCCTATTACAGTGTTGCAAGAACACTTGCACTTGGCTGACTTTCTCTTCTCCTAAAGATACAGGATCTGTCTCAGGACCTGAACCTGGCAACCCTAATTGGCTCCCAGTTTATTTTCAAGAACAATTCAAAGTACAGGTGTTTGTGTGATTTAACTGTCACAACCCACCTCCTAGGGGAACTTTCAGAGCCCAGAGTGATCCTTACAGCAGGGCACTCTTGGTAGGCCCCTGATGCCTACCAGAGTCAGGGGTCTGATATCACAGAGACTGCTGTTGGCTCTTTTTCTAGGTCACTCCCTTTCCATACTATGTCACCACTGAGCACAACACTCAGATTTGTTCCCTGAGCATTTGTTCAAAAGGATTGGGCTGAAGAGCTTCTTCAGACGCCTCTCTCCCATTTCCCTTCTCAGTCTTCTCCTACATCTCCTCCCGGGTCTTGCCATTCAACAAACTATAGTGCTCCAAGTCTTCCTAGTTTGCTGCCTCTAATTATAGCCTCCTTCCCTTATGCCATTCTGTTTTGTCTCAGGTGATTGCTGCCTTCTGCTTCGCTGCAAATCATTCAGAGAAGCATCTCAAGCTGCTGCATTCTCTCTCCCTTCTACTTCCTGCTCACCTGTGTTTACATGGAGATGAACGAAAAGTGGCCTGCTATGGAGAGCAGTTGTCTCCATCTCCAACTCCTCCATTTCCTTTAAAGTCCTAAACAGCTAGAGTCTAGGTGACATAACGGGACACCTTGTCCTTTATCAGCCTTCTTCTGCACAGACTCAAAGGATATCAGGCCAGTTCTGTCTTCGCCATCCAAATATCCATTCAAATATTTTTATTCCAACAGGCTTTAATGTGTGAGGCATGCTACTGTTCTCACAATTGTCTCCTTCAAGGTGGAAGTAATTTTCCATCCCAAATGATGGCATTGATCATACCCTGGACAAAACTGGATACATCTAGTCTGGTTACTACAATCTACCAAGATGGTTCAGGATCAAGTGCAAAAACAGCTGCCAATACTTTTCTGTAGACGCCATCTGTATTGAACATAGATATAAAACTTTTCATAGTTAATCTTCTCAGAACAACTGAACTTGAAATGGGCTATTTTGGTGCTCTCAAATGGTCCTGGGCTACATCCCTGAATCTTATGAGCAAATTTATGTGCGTGCGCATTTTAAGGATCCTTTAAAAACGTTATGGAAAGGTACATGCTTGTGCCAAGCCTTTGTGCCGCAGACTGTACATCTGGCAGATTCTATGGCATTTAAGCCTCATTAAATTTTGGATTTCATGTCATCTGCCCTTGGCTTAAAATAGTCCTGCATCTTTCTTATCTTTAAAAGGTCCTTGTTAACACATAACATTTTCCCCTATTCATTCCTTTCTCACTTTCACAGATGTCTCCGAAATCTAGCCTGTGTCCTTCTTTTACGCAAATCTCAAAGCCTTATAGTGGGCAACCATGTTTTTTAGCTGATTCATGTCTCGCTCTCTGCCTCCCCTCCCCCCACTACCAAAACCTTTCAAAAGGTTCACAATGGTTCTGGAATCTCAACAAGATCATGTAGGTCCACACTACACGTGACAGTGAATTGCAAGCGCACGACGCGTGCGCACACACACACAGCACTCTTGAGTGGAAGACCAGCATGGGGAGGAAAGTTGTCTAACCAGGTCCCCTCCACCTTTTTTCTCCACTCAGAATCCTCCTAGTTGTTTTTCATCCTAAGGAAGAAAACCATTATAACTTTACAAACTGAAATGCATATTACGAAGAGCCCTGCTGGATCAGATTAATGCCCATTTAATCCAGCATCTGGTTCCTGCAGAGGTCAAGCAGATAACTGTGGGAATCCCACAAGCACAACCTGGGTGCAACAGTACTCTCCCCACTTGTGATTCCTACTTGTGCTTCAAAGGCATGCTGCCTCCAACAGTGGACGCAGAACATAGCTACCACGGCTAACAGTCATTGACAATCATCATTCATGAATATGTCTAATCCTTTTTCAAAGTCATCCAACTTTGTGGCCATCATGACTTCTAGTGGGAGCGAATCCCATTTTTTAAAAGAAAAATTATTATTTTATTTAAAAATATTTCTATTCCACCCTTCTACCCTACAATAGGGCACTCAGAGCTGCTCACAATGAAATCATGCACAATAAAATCACACAATGTTTTATAAAACAGATAAAAATACATAAAATACCATTAAGAAATATAGGGGAGTGATATTAAAAGGGACTAAAGAGGGAAAAAACCTAAAAAGGGTGGGGGAGAAATAAAATCAGTGTCAGGCTCTACCTTCAGTCCCCTCCCAAAGGCTCTCTGGACCAGAATGGTTTTCAGAAGTCTCTGGAAAACCTTCAGGGAGAGAGCAGAGCGGGCTTCTCGGGGTAGTTTAACTATGCACCATGTGAAGAAATACTTTCTTCTGTCTGTCCTGAATCTTCCAACATCCAGCTTCATTGGATGTCCACAAGTTCTAATATTATGAAGAAGAAAAATTTATCCTGTCCACTTTCTCCACACCATGCACATTTTTACATGCCTCTGTCATGTGTCCTCTTGTTCACCTTTTCTCTGAAACTAAAATATTGTAAACTTTCCTCATAGGGGAGTTGTTCCAACCTCTCTTTTTTTATTGTAGGACCTGAGCACAGTAGCCCACTCCCACTGTTGTTTCGGAGCTCTTCGGAGCCATATTACCTCTGATGTCCGAGACAATATAGAGCCATCATGACTAGTAGCCACAGCAATAGCCTTGTTCCCCATGAATTTGTCTAATCCCCGTTGAAAGAGGGTGGTTGTTATTGGGTGGGAAAGCAGACAGAAGCGATAGGACTAAGTAGCCTCTGCCCTTTTGATCTTCCATTCATTGTTCCAGCCATGTGTTCTCATGTCAAGGATATGGGGAAACCTCCTACTGAGCCCCATAAATGTATGGAATTCCTTGCTAACTAAATGTGATGAAGGCCACCAGCTAGGGATGGAAAGGTCTGTCAGTTTTGGTTCTCTCTGTTTCTCATTTTTTTCCAATCTTAAATTCAATTCTTCACATTTCTGTGGCAATTTGCATTTTTTTTAAAAAAAAATCCTTGTGAAAATTCTCCAGCAAATTTCTCCATCTAAACACAGTTTTGTAAGCAGTTTCAACTACATGTATACATTTCTGCAAGCCACTTCTCATTATATAATGCATTTGATTTTCACTCATACACGCATTGTTATGTTATGCACACTTTCCCCTAATATATGCATTTTTGCAAACATTGGTAGGTTGGCGAACTGCATTGCAAAATTCAAGTAAGTGTGAATTTTGAAGGATGGTTGTGTTTCAGTTCTCATATTGTTTGGGAAAGTGTGAATTCGATACATTTGGCTTGAAATGTGAACTGAATCTAAATTCTCACCCATACCTACCACCACCTTAGCCGACTTGAAAAGGGCATGGACAAATTCTCAGAGGTTCATTCTATCAATTGGTATGATAGCTGCTGTGGCAAACAGGATGCAGAGAGTGGAGGCTGGTCTATGAGGGCCAATGGGGCACGCCTCATTAGCGTCAGTCTGTTGTCAGCCACTCCTCTCCTGATTGCCTTCTTACTTACAACTGTCCCAGATGATGTCACTGGTTGTCAGCTTCCTCCTCCATAGTCTCAGTTTTCCCTTTGCTATGTTCCAGTGTTGCTGATGTTTGGCCAAAATCTGGCTTTGTAGAAGTCAGCAAGGAGGAATGTGAGGACTAAACTAGAATTAGTTGGCTCCATCTGTCATTGCTTCTGGTTCCACTCTGCAAAAAAGGCAAATGCTGCATTAACTGAAGTATAGCTTCCAAATTGCTAGCACTAGTTCCCCTTTATTTGGCACTGGTTAGGCCTCATCTTGAGTACTTCGTCCAGTTCTGGACACCACACTTTAAGAAGAATGCAGATAAACTGGTACAGGTTCAGAGGAGGGGAAAAACGATGATCAAGGGACTGGAAACAAAGCCCTATGAGGAGAGACTGAAAGAACTGGACATGTTTAGCCTTGAGATGAGAAGACTGAGGGGAGATATGATAGCACTCTTCAAGTTCCTGAAGGGTTGCCAAACAGAGGAGGGCAAGGATCTCTTCGTGATTGTTCCAGAGTGCAGGACATGGAATAATGGGCTCAAGTTGCAGGAAGCCAGATTTCAGGCGATCAGGAAAAGCTTCCTAACTGTTAGAGCCGTATGACAATGGAACCAATGACCTAGGGAGGTGGTGGGTTCTCCAACACTGGAGGCATTCAGGTGGTAGTCACCTGACAGATATGGTTTAAGTTGGATTCCTGCATTGAGCAGGGGGTTGGACTCGATGGCCTTATAGGCCCCTTCCCTCTACTATTCTATGATTCTACTATTGGCCTCCATGCCTGTTGGGCTGGTGACCAGTAGGCATTACTGTTTCTAGTAGTTTTCCATGAAGCCTGCAAGTATGAAGACGTAACTGTGGTTAAGGGGGAGTTATGTCTATGCTCTGTCTGGGAACGGACTGCCAGGGCCGTTGCTATGGAAGCCATCTGATAGCGACTGGGAAAGTTCTAACAGAGTCTGTGAGTTGTTGCTCTTCTGAATTATGCCTCTGAGCTGAGAGGCTGCTTTTTGTGTTCATCTATGGAGAGAGATGTACCAGAAGGGGGGTGACTGAAGAATCTCTACATGTATTTACTCTTAAGCCTCTGGCCTTAATGTCTTTCAATAAAGACTCTTAACATGCTCTGAAGAAGTCTTCTTGCTCAACTTAACTCCAACGTAATGTATGCTGTTTCACACAACAACGCACACAACCCAACAGTGGTAGCAGAGGATGGTTATGCTCCACAGCGCATTACACCGGAGTAAGTTGCTGGTCTGAACGGCAGACGGAGTTCCAGAGAAGGCAGCTTGATTGATTGAACCAGACGGAGGTGAGCAACATGGCTGTAAACCTGTTTGGGGGAGGCTTGCCGATGGAACGACTTAATGAAAAGAATTTTGCCAGCTGGAAGCCGAGGATGAGGGCTTTGCTGATAACAGAGGATTTATGGGACGTGATTGAAGAAAAAACCCCGGCGGTACCGACCGCGGCCTGGAAGCGTTGAGACCAGAGGGCGCAGGTGTTTATAATCTTGGCTCTATCGGATTCTCAACTGATGTGTGTGAGAGATGAGCCGTCGGCTAAACAGACGTGGGACGCGTTGCAGGATTTGTCCCAGGAATGGCAGCGGAGGCAGGAGGCGCAGAGAGCCCAGCCGGTGGAAGCTGTCAGAAACAAGGAGGAGAAATGTGCCGAACCAGAGCAGGCTGTCGAAAGCAGACAGGAAAACAAGCGGGAGCAGCAGTGGCTGAAGTATTGTTTTGCCTGTGGGGCCCGTGGGCATCTCCGTAAAGATTGTGCAATCAAGAGAAACTCCAGGGACGGAGGCTTGAAGCAGAGAAGTGTGAACTTTGTTTGTAAACAGAAGTCTAAAGACTTGGAACAAATTAACTTTATTGTCGACAGCGGAGCAAGCCATATACTAATTAAAGACAGGAGTCTGTTTTACACGTCTACAGATGAGCAGGACTTTGTTTTACTTGCTGATGGATCACGGAAATCCGTAAAAGCACGTGGTCTGGTTAAGTTTGACAAACTTGGACTAATGTCAGAATGTTTGTTTATTCCAGGATTGGCTCATAATATTTTATCTGTGAGAAAACTGGTGAGTTGTCAATTTTCAGTCTGGTTTGATAAAGGAAAATGTTGGGTGCAAAGAGGAGAAAATGTTGTCTGTCAGGGTTTCATGACACAAGGGCAGTTTAAAATGACCGTGGGTGTGAAGTGTGCTAATGCCTTGAGTTTAATGGGGCGGAAAGGGAATGACCGCCAGAGCTGTAAGAAGACAGCTGCGAAAAGCACACAGCCACAGTATTCATGTAATGCAGTCAGGATGATGCCTGAAAGAGTGCATCGCAGCCGAGTTTACAAGCCACAGGGTAAGAGACGTGGCAAACGTGCACCTAGAGCACAAGAGAATGCATATTTCAAAGTTTGGTGTCCAGAAACACAGCAGTTAATTCTGAGCAGAAGCATTAAAGTCTCAGAAAAGCCTTGGGATCAAAGGGAGACAGTCCTTCTTACAGGAACAAATGACACACAAACATGAACACAATTTAAGCCAGATGTTGACATTAAAGTGGAAGGTACACAAATACCTCTCAGAGATGCTTTGAATGAGCTCATTTCTGGAAAACGCAGATCAAAGAAACGAAAGGCTGAGGAAATGGAATCTCCAGCGCAGGCTGTGCCAAGCACAAGCACAGATGGGGGGGCTGAGAGATCAGAAGTTCATACCAAAAGTGTCAGATACTTTCACGTAAGGGATTGTGTGCAGCAGGGGTTTGTTAACCTAACATTTTGTGACACTAACAACATGGTGGCTGACATAATGACCAAGCCTTTGTGTGAGGAGAAATTTGGCAAACTGGTGACAAGGCTTGGAATGAACCAAAGTTTGATTGAATAACGTTTTAGCTAAATGTACAGAGATGTTCTGAAATGTACTGCAATGTACTGAGATGTAATTTTGAACTGTACTGAACTGAAAATGCAATGTACTGAAATGTATTGCAAGAGGTATTGTAGAAATGTATGACTGTATGACTATGTATTATGGAGATGTATTTCATGTGTATTTTGCAGTCTTAATGGAAAAAAGGGAGGCTGTTGGGCTGGTGACCAGTAGGCATTACTGTTTCTAGTAGTTTTCCATGAAGCCTGCAAGTGTGAAGACGTAACTGTGGTTAAGGGGGAGTTATGTCTATGCTCTGTCTGGGAACGGACTGCCAGGGCCGTTGCTATGGAAGCCATCTGATAGCGACTGGGAAAGTTCTAACAGAGTCTATGAGTTGTTGCTCTTCTGAATTATGCCTCTGAGCTGAGAGGCTGCTTTTTGTGTTCATCTATGGAGAGAGATGTACCAGAAGGGGGGTGACTGAAGAATCTCTACATGTATTTACTCTTAAGCCTCTGGCCTTAATGTCTTTCAATAAAGACTCTTAACATGCTCTGAAGATGTCTTCTTGCTCAACTTAACTCCAACGTAATGTATGCTGTTTCACACAACAACGCACACAACCCAACAATGCCTTGCACCCTACCAGTCCCAATAGGCACCAGCCACCTGATACTGGACTAGATGGACTTTTGGTGTGATCCAGCAGGGCTCTTCCTGTGTTATGTTCACAGCCAGTGGGATTACTTTAGAAAGCCCTGAGAGAAATTGGAAATTGGTACAATGGTGAAAAGACTGGTTCAGCTGGTTGGCATGTCATAAGTCTTGGAAAGGTTGTAAGCCTACAAATCTGGGATGGTGAACTTGTGGCCCTCCATATGTCATTGGATGGCATTTCCTATCATCCCAGAGCACTGGCCATGCTGGCTGGGGCTGATGGGAGCTGGAGTCCAACAGCTACAGGTCCCCCATTCCTGCTGTAAACAAAGATATTTGGGTTGTTTTTTGGGGGGGAAGGGGGGTGGTTCTTTCTGTGCTATGCCTTTTGGCAATTAGTATTCTCCCCTTCTATAATCGATTGAAACTGAAACATTTCATTAGGGAAAATGTTCTCCTAAGATGCTGGAGAAAGATTATGCTAAAACTGACAGAAAAGAGAAGTAAAATTTACAGCAAATGAACAGTGTCTAATGCCTAACAGGATAAATCACACCCAGGAGAATTCATTTACATCCTATTAAAGTTGACATGTTAATATCAAAGCATTAAAATATGTAAATAGCATAAGCATGCTCCAAATCCTAATTACTGCTTTACATTATCAACTCATTTACGCTTTATGATGTTTTATGAATAGCGAGCTGTGTCAGCAAACAATTATAGAGAGCCTCTTACAACTTGATAGGACACACTCCCCCCCCCCATTTTCTCCCTTTGGAAAATATTTTTCCAGTTGCAAAAAAAAGGAGAAATGCTCTGTCTCCTTCCACATTGAATGATCTATCCCCTTCCACATCAACGGCACAATCCTGACACTAGAAATAAATCCGACTGAGCTGCAGTCCTAGGCTCGCTCACCTGGGACTCACTTCTGAGTAGACATGTATAGAACAGTGCTATGATGAACCTTCACAGAATCTTTTTTCGATCATTCTTAAAGGGATGGAGCATATCAAATGTGCTTATGAAAAGAGTAGGAAGGTGGAAGAACTTTGTGAGAAAGTCAATGTATTATTAGTATTGGTATTATTAGTATTAGTATATTTATATCCTGCCCTTCCTCCCAAAGAGAGCCAAGGGTGGCATACTAGATGTCATGTACTAGATGGGGATTGTGTTTAGTTACCTTATGTGTTTAGCTACCTTGAGCCACCTTAAGGAGGTGGCTGAGGGTTGTTGGTAGCACTTCCTTGAATGGCCTTATGACCGTGCAACATCATGTGGTCACATGATCACTCAAGGAACCACTGCTCGCCTTGAAACCATTGTACAAAGAGCCCTGTCCTATTGTGAGCAAGCACTGAGCTGTTGTTGTTGTTATGAAGCTTGACTTGCTTCAACAGCAAGTCAGGTATTTGGTGACACTAGTCCTGGGCTGTGGAAAACTCTCCCAGTAGACATTCAGCAGTCATCTTTGCTACTAATACCTTTTCAAGATGAGCCAATCATTTATCATCATCGTTACCAACAGGTCCCAGGGCAGGTTACAACAATTTAAAATTCAGTATTAAAAACAGTGAAAACAAATTACAGTCGCAGGAATTGGGTGGGCCCTGAAAACACACATCTCAGGTGTCAAATGCAATGGTAAAGAAGTGCCAAAAACTATATAAACGAAGGTGCCAGATGCACCTCTCTAAGGGCTGAAATTCCACAACTTTATGATATTTTGTGTTATTGACTTGTAAATCTGTACATTTTATTGATTTGGCATTTTATGTGAGGGGCGGTATATAAATATTTTTTATAAAATAAAAATTATTTCACTAGGGGCTCCACCCCTGCTCGCTTTGCTCACCAACTCTATGCCAACACGGGTTAACAAACCTCCCCCCTTCCCCTCCCTGCCAAACCTGCAAGCCTGCTCACTCCCAGACCCAGCCTATTGCCCAACATCCTGTTCAGGCGACTGCCATTAGTGCAGCTGCCACATAGCTCACCAGCTCACCCTGCCCCCACCATCACACTGTGACATCATGATGATGTGACGGTGTGAGGGCTTACATTTATATATAGATAGATTTACATACTGTTTAATACCGTAACAGGCTTCTAAGTGATTTACAGGTATAAAGCCAATGATACAAGCATTATGATATGAATCCATAATTTTTTAAAAAAACAGTAAAAGAATCCCATTGAAACACTGAAATATAAGCATCCATCATGAAAATATGCAATGAACAATCCTATTAAAACTACCCAGTGGTTAAAGCAGAAGATTCACATTTGAGCTCAAAAGAAGACTATCTGGCTGCTCATCCACTTAAATAAAGAAAACATAACCCTTACCCCCATACATCTCGTTTTACATGAAATTATGCTGCTTCCTCAAAAGAAAAAAAGGCCCTATCTGCACTATGCATTTTAAGCAGTATAATACCACTTTAAGCAGTCATGACTTCCCCTAAGGAATCCTGGGAACTGTAGTTTGTTAAGGATGCTGAGAGTTATTAGGAGACCCCTGTTGCTCTCACAGAGCTACAATTCCCAGATTTCCCTGGGAAGAGGGATTGGTTGTTAAACCACCCAAAGTCAAGAGTGAGCAGGGCAATGTATGAGACTCTAATCTTTATTTGATAGGCTACATTCCAGCCATGCAAAAAGTAGAGGCTGAATCACACACACACTCCTCCATCAAGGCCAGAAAGAGGCATTATCACAGTACAAGGAAGCATTCTAGCCAGTCAAAAGCATGGACCATGGCCAGTGACGGCTGTGGCCTAGGGGAGGGACATATCCTAGGTAGAGTCCTGAGGGCCATATGAAGAGGCCTGGAGGGCTACATTTAGCCCCTGAGCCTGAGGATCCCCACCCCTGTCTTAAAGTGGGTTGCATTTAACTGAGTCCTACTCAGAGTAGACCCATTTAAATGAATGAACCTAAGTTAGTCTTGTCTATTAACTTCAACGGAGTAGGACTAGGATTGGACATACCACCCACTGTATACCACAAGTACCCCACAGTTGCAATTGTTTGTTTGTGTTGTACTATTACGACTTAAGAGAGAGAGATTATTGGTTACTGGCAAAAAACTTGAAGTTATTATCACAGGGTGGAGAAGAAATGCTTCCTTTAATTAAAACCAGGTTGTCTTTGAGTCTTAAAGTCTTACAGGAGGAGAAACTGTCATAAAATGTCTACTGCTCAACCAACCTGACAACAAATGTTGCCTTTGACTCTCCTGTTCTCCGCAAGGTTGAATGTTTGATTGTAGTTTGAAAATGGAAATGGACTGCCTTCAAGTCAATCCTGGCTTATGGCGACCCTATGAATAGGGTTTTCATGGTAAGTGGTATTCAGAGGGGGTTTACCATTGCCTTCCTCTATGTGGTGTTTTTTCTTTTTTAAAACGAAATGTTATCTTAAATTTGCATCAAAGAAAACAGGACTTTGGGATGCGGCTTTCTCATTTGAGGCTGATGGCTGATGATATTGTGCCACTTATATGGGGGTGCTCCCATTATGTCAGCAAGAGTCTGCAAGACTGCTTCCAATGACTAGAGACAAGATGAGATGAGATGGTGGTTTTGTTAAGTTTCCCACCCCTGTCACATGCCGGGTTTTCTAAAGTAAGCAGCACATAAACAGATACATATAACAGTGCACCTATCAAAATACAAATATTCAGAAATAAAGTATATGAAGTAGACATCTTCCACAGATCTGAGGAAGATTTGTATCTACTAGCATGCCGTTGTTCATGATTACTTCATAGACTTTATTTCTTTTGAACTTCATTGCATTTTGTATCATATTATTATTACTGAATTCAACACAGAACTTTTTGTATATTGTGGGTCTTTACTACTCAGAGTAGTACTGAAATTAATGAACCTAAACTTTTATTGATTTGATTTGATTTGATTTCTGTCCCACGCTTCTTCCCAGAAAGAGCCCAGGGTGGCAAACAAAAACACTAAAAAACACTCTAAAGCATCTTAAAAACAAATGATTTTAAAATGTATTAAAACATGTTTTAAAACATATTAAAACAAAGATATTAAAACAAAGTATCTTTAGAGAGAAAAAGCTTCAAAAACATCTGAAAAATAATTCCAACACAGACGTAGACTGGGATAAGGTCTCTATTTAAAAGGGTTGTTGAAAGAGGAAGGTCTTCAGTTAGTAAGTTAATAATGTCCATTAGCCTCAGTGGTTTTAGTTGAATACCATTCACTGAAATTAATAGACATAAGTTAATCATGTTCATCAGTTTCAATGGATCTACTTTGGGTAGGACACCATTGGATACAACCCAAAAGCATGTGCATGTTGCAAGAGCCAGTCCAATGTGAGCAAAGCTCGATTGGGTTAGAACTACCAAATACAATGTACAAATTATTTTAAAACAGACTCTTCCTCCATCCCTAACTGCCATGCTTCACCGGGAGAGTTAGAGGAAAAGATCCTCACAATGTGATCCAAGAAGACAAACTGGGCTGATGTTGATGAAATGCTGGACACACAGTTTTGTGAGATCATGCTCCTGAACAGATGGTCCTGGAGATATTGGTTTTAACTGGCGCATGGCTGAGACCATCATGCTTGAGTATCTCTGCATGCCTGGGGAGTGGACCAGATAGCGTTGAGTGAAATGCCCGTGCCTCCTGCCCACATCATCTGCTGCTCCTGGAGTTTTCATTTCCTTCGCTGCCGTTTACTTTATCATACGACTCAGTGGCCAGGCAGCCTGTGCCCTTGGTTCAAGAAGCTTATGCTGAAAGAGGGACAGACGATGCACACTTAATCTCAATTTGTAACTTCTCTATGATAGACACAGGCTTCTTCTTTAAAGACAAACACCACAGTAAAAGCAAAGTATGCATATTACCAGACAGTTATATTTGACCAGTAGCAAAGCAGAATCCATCAGCCGTGATGAACATCCACTGAAGAATGCGCATTTCTAGGACTTAGCTGATCAAATGGCATGGGCTGTTTTTCATACTTGACACGTCAAGCGGCTTTTCTGTCTATTGCTTTGTAACAAGTTTTTAAAAAGACCAACATTGGCCAGAATTAGTGATGCCAGAGGATTTTGTTCTGAAGTTGGGGGGAGGGAGATGGAGCAGTCTGATGAGGGCTGTAGCTTGGGGAGAGTCCAGAGGGCTGGATAGAGAGGCCTGGAGGGTCACATTTAGCCCCCAGGCCTGAGGCTCCCAAGCCCTGCTCTGGCATTTACTGGGGTCCATAAACCTTGGCAAGGCTCACTGGGCCTGATGCCTTGCCTGGTACCACTGGCATTGCCCACTAACACTTGGAAACCCCCTCCTTCCCACCAGCTTTCCCCTTGCCCTTGCGGTAGCCCATGACAACGCCAACATGGCCAGCGATGTCAGATCATATATTTTTAACATCTGGCTCTCTAAAGTAGCCCAAAGTACCTCATACATCCTCAGTTCAATTCTGGGCACTTTGGGAAGCTGCCACTGCAGCTCAGACATGCCCCATATCTGTTGAAAGCGGCTCCAGTTTTGTTCTGGGTATGAGATTCATCTGAATCTTTTGCACTCCCCTACTTCCTGTGTCCTTGGTCATTCTTGCTTCTGACCTGGCTTGCTCCTCAGTCCTGCTGTGCTGTTTGTCCTTCGGTTGTGACTAGCCCTTTGGCCCAGACCTCTGGCTTGCCCTCTGGCTTGTCCTTCGCTTCTGATTTACTCTTTGATCTTGAATGCTGGTTCTGTACCTTCGCTCGGATCCTTCGGCACAACTCCTGGTCCCTGATCGCATGTCCTGGCTCGGACTGCTGTCTATGGCTCCACCCTGACACTAGGGATTGAAGGATTTATCATTTTAGGTTCTCTCCATTTTTTCCCCATTTTTCCAATATTAAATTCAGTTCTCCATGTTTCTGCAGCTATTTGCAGACTGAAAATTCATCAGTGTTTTAGTGCGAATTTCTCCTAATAAACCCATTTTTGTGTGCAGTTTTTGACACATTTTTTGCAAGGAATTCTTCCTAATATAATCATTGTGTATGTTATTTTCACTAAGATGTTCATTTTTATGCATACTTTCCTCTAACAAATGCATTCTTATGAACATACTGTGGTTGGCAAACTGTATTGCAAAGTTCAGATAAGTGCAAATTTTGAAGGATAGCTGTGCTTTGGTTCTCATATTGTTCCAGAAAGTGCAAATTTGAGAAATTTGACTTTAAATAAGAACTGAATCAAATTTCTCATCCATTCCTACCTGACAGTAGGCCTGATCCCAGCCTTAGGCAACAAGCTGGTTTCTCCCCTGAGTATCTGACAGGGAGTAAGATCATCCTGGACGACATTATTGCAACTAAGTGTTGTAACTATTTTTATGACTGTTAATGCCACTTCCACTTGATTCCACTGAAACCCCACCTAGTGCCATTGCTTGACGTATTTATGGAAACAGATTGCTTATTACTGTGTAAGAGCCTTACAAATCATGCACAGGCTCCATTAGGGAAATGTGAAAGAGCAGTGAATGTTGTTGATGTCAATGTGACCATGCTGGGAAACTTCATCGCATGAAAAATGGCCTAATTAGCAAACTGGCGGGCAATTTTAAGAAGGGACGGTTCACAAGTGTTGCATACATTTGATGCAAAAAAACCTTCAGAGGGATGGGGGAGATGATCAGTTAGTTACACATCCTTAGACAGTGGCTGCAGGACCGACCCCATCTTGGGGCCTCCCCCTTACTGCTCAGATAGCTGTTGATGAGCTCTACTATTTATTTATTTAAATTTATATCCTGATGTTTCCCTCCTCCCACCAAAGGAGCCCAGGCTGGCAAACGCAATAAAACAATAACAATATCTTCAGAACTGGAAACAAAGCCCTGACTGAAAACAGACTGAAAGAACTGGCCATGTTTAGACTGGAGAAGAGAAGACGAAGGGGAGATATGCTAGTACTCTTCAAGTACTTGAAAACTTGCCGCACAGAGGAAGGCCAGGATCTCTTCTCGATCATCCCAGAGTGCAGGACACTGAATAATGGGCTAAAAACACAGGAAGCCAGATTTTAGCTGAACGTCAGGACAAACTTCCTAACTATTAGAGCAGTATGACAATGGAACCAATGACCTAGGGAGGTGGTTGGCTCTCCAACACTGGAGACAGTCAAGAGCAGCTGAACAGTCACCTGTCGAGTATGCTTTAAGTTGGATTCCTGCACTAAGCAGGAGGTTGGACTTGATGGCCTTACAGGCCCCTTCCAACTCTGTGATTCTATGAAAACAATTCAGATGCAGATGCAGACTGGGATAAAATATCTCTACTTAAAAGGCTTGTTGGAAGAGGGAGGTCTTCAGTAGACACCATAATGATAACAGAGACAGCACCTGTCTAATATTTAACAGGAGGGAATTCCAAAGGTTAGATGCCACCGATTCCTATATTGTGAGGAAAAGACCTCCTGATAAGATGATATCTGCAGGAGCCCCTCACCTGCAAGGCTCAGTGATTGATTGGGTATATAAGGGGTGAGATGATATTTCAGGTATCCTGGCTTCAAGCTGTATAGGGCTTCATACACCAAAACCAGCACCTTGAACTTAGCCCAGTAGCTAATTTTCACTAAGCTCTCCTTACCTGTGGATTTACCTAGTGGCGGCAGCAGCTGTGTCTGGAAAGCTGCCCACTTTGGTAAATTGCCCCAAATGCCCTCAAGTGCCCAATGTAATTATACTGTTTTGGGCCCTCTGTGGTCCTGGGGAAAATATAACATGACAGGCAGCTTCTTTGGCAGCCAGAGGAGAGAGCAGGGAGGCAGCACACATGGACCCTGTTGGTGAACTCCCATCATTCCTGTCCATTGGCCATTCTGGCTGAGGCTGATGGGAGCTGTGATCTGTTGTAGTGGAATGACAATCTGGATGGCACCAGGCTGGCTACCCATTCTTTAAAATATCTACTGGACCAGGTGAGGGGAAACCTTTGACCCTCCTGATGCTGCTATAATACAGCTCCCATCATCCCTGGCCATTGGTCATGCTTGCTGGGGCTGATGGGAGTTGTAGTTCCGCAACATTGGGAGGTTCAAAGGTTCCCTACACCTATACCAGGCAGAATGTCTCAATTTTTTATATATTGTTAGGAGTAAAATAGTAGTCACTCTACTGATACAGAAGTAATGAAATCTACATTTATATGACAAAAACATATGGAAAGTAAAATTGTTACTGCACAACTGCACAATGTTTGTGTAAAAATTTCCATTGCCAGATGTGTTTCAATTTGCTGCTGCTCTTCAGCAACTTAAAACCAGACATTTATGTTGAATTAATCCATGTTGTGTGCCTAAAGGGCAGGTAGAAATTTACTAAGTACATGGGAAGCTGCCTTGTGCCAGATCAAACTATTTCCCCATTGAGCCCATTGTTATCTGTTCTGATGGGCAGTGGCTCTCCATGATCTGAAGCAGAGGGATTTCCCCATCATATCCTACCTGATCCTTTTAACTAGAGATGCCAACAGTGGAATCAGTATCATGTGTATGCAAAGCATGTCCTTTGCTACTTGTCTAGGGCCATTTCCCCAATCCCTCAGAATCCTTTGTTTATTCAGTACCGATTATACCGATGTATGTTTAAATTTTTTAAAATTGTTTTTAAATTTTGTGTGTGTGTGTTTTAAAATTTGTATATTTGTTTTTAATGTTTTTAATTGCTGTAAACCGCCCAGAGACCTTTGGCTACGGGGCTGTATATAAATGTAATAAATAAATAAATATGATCTGAAGAGAAACCAGAGTATATAAATAAATAAATAACTAAATGTCATATGCCTG